>NC_092825.1:138329106-139529106 GCF_039878825.1 Excalfactoria chinensis
GAGTGTTCTTAATTCGTGCCTAAGTTGCTTTCTGCTCCGTAAAGAGGATTGCAGAAGCATTAAGTCTTCAGTTCCCGTCTCTTAAGTATCCTTCAGAATGTCCCTTTTCTGACATGAGCCAATGGCAAACATCGCTTCTGAGTGACCGATGGGGACACTTAAGGGTTGCTAATCAAAGCAATCGTTCAAGGCGTATCTACAGGTATTCTGATGTTTTCCCTCACACTCTTGATAGCAATTTCTCTTACAACACATACGTTGTAGCCAAGGCTCAGTCCTTCAGAACGAGCAGAATATTTTACCTTCTCATTTCTGAAGGATTTTGGTACAGGACTGCAAGATTTTGGGGAAAGAGTGCTCTGGTTCCCCCAAGTCCTTTCACATTCCAGCAGCCCATGCATGGTTTGCACTCATCCTCTTCAAGCTCTCTGCAGCTGCACTCTTCAGTGTCTTTTGTGGGTTTTTGGTTTTATTTTGAAGACATATTTTCCAGATCCATATCCCTTCTCTCAGGGAAGTCTTCCATCTTCCAACCTTTTTCTCATTCCTCTCCCCTCTATGATGGCTGTAACGGAGATGACTTCATCGACCCCCTCCACCACAGCAGCACGAAACATCCTCTGCTCAGGTCTCACCAAAGTGCCCGATCTTCTTGATATCTAACATTTTTAATTCAGCACAGCTCAGAACAAACCCATTTTCCAGGCGTTTTATTCTGCTCTTCTCCCTTGCTTGATATTTCTGCCAACATCTCTGAGCCTTGACCTCTTCTTCTTTGTGTCCTTCCAACCAAACTCTGGGCAAGTCACACATCATTCACATTTGTGAAAATTCTGTTTTAAGATGTGTTTTGGATCTCAGTGTCCTGTTATATTGGTGCGTGGGTCTCCTTTACATATGATCACCTTCTCCAGTTCTTTCTCCCTTGATCTCCATGAAGGTTTCAAGTTTCGACCCAATCACTGTTCCAACATTACCCCATCTTTCTCCTTTATCTACATGGTTGCTCCATGTGCTTCCACTTTTGCTATGCCTTTGATACCACCTCCACAGCCCATTGATCCCACTTCCTCTGCCATCACCCCAGCTCTTCCAAGCACACCAACTCTATGATTCAGGAGCTCCCAATGAGGTTAGCTGGGTACTGCCCTTCTCCTGCCATCTCCTTAACAAGGTTGCACAGCAAACACCCAACTACTGCAAGGCAGCTGGGGGGCTACACAGCTGTCCTCATCCTGCTTGCTTGTTGGGTTCCCTGTTGTTTTGTGGCACCAGGGAGTACCTTAAGCTGTGTGTACAGCAGAACTGGCTGGAAAATGCCGTTTTCATTGGTCAGGACTTAAAATATATGTGCATGATTATGATTGATTTTACATGTATTTATACATACCTTACATTTCAGTCAAAAATGTTGGACAGAAATTGCGTTTAAAATGGCAAAATGCAATGTTTCCAAATAAAACCTGTACTTGGCATTCTACAATTAATCATGTGATCACCCTTCATGGGTTTTCTGCAGTGTACCATCAGCAGGTGCCTGTGGAAGCTCCCAGCATGTCTGTGGGACATTTCCAGCAGCTGAGGATCCCAAACCACCACCCTACAGCCAGGGCTGCAAATCCCATCTGCAGCGGGTGGGTTCCTAAAGACCATCCATTCACAGGAGGCTATGAAGGTCTCCTGGACTCCCACTGCACCAGGTTACAGCTGAGCTGGGGATAGCTTCACATCAGCCAGTGCTGGGACCCAAGGGCTGTGGCTGGTAGGATGGAGGCTCTCCTGTTGCTGATCTCCTGGATCCAGCAATCATGAAATGTAGAGCTGTGTCCCGTGGTCTGTGTGTGCTGATAGTTGCTCAGAGGTGACAGTGCTGCTCATGGGGCTGGAGTGATGCACAGACCCCATCCGGCACAGATTCACCTGTGTATTCAATGGGCCTTCAGCAGACTCATCTACACCACGTCTCAGCCACTCAGCCTCAGGGCTGCACCCCAGAGTAGACCCACCAACTGCTCTGCACCAGAGACAACGCTTTCAGGGCTAAGCTCCAGGGAAGATCTACCAGCAATACCTCTGAGATTCCACCTGAGGGATAAGTCTTCCCCAGGATTCCATGCTAGCTTTGAGGAGCAAATATTCATCCTCTGTGCTTGCAGCATCTTTGGCATGAGGGGACCACAGATGAGGTGTTGAAATATGGCATTGGCTACAAACCATACAAAGTCCATTCCCAAATGGTAACAGGTGGCAGCTCCTTCCCAACTTAAGACTGACATGAGTGTTTCCAAAGTATTCCAACCATAGAACTAAGTACCATCTCAAATCAAATGTTTCGTATCCAGATTCTTGGAGAGAGAGGCTGAGGCTGAAGCTTACACAATTTATTTTGACACCACTGACACCACTGTGAGCAGGGAAGGCACGAGCAGGTATAGAGTGACCCAAATCTGGGGGACTCTTCTCTGGACACAGCAACAGTGGCAACATCCTCCTGCTCTGTCCATGTGCCAGCATGCAGCTGCTCACTGGCAGCTCCAGGGTGAGAATGTTTCCATAGAGTTACAGGTTTTGGGTGGAAATAATAGGCCTATTTTATTATTATTATTATTTTATTATTTTAGCTATTATTTTCAATATTTGCCCAGAACTTTTCTGTAGGTGGGAACGCTGATGGTTTCTATGTCTGACCGATAGGATCAGGCTTGTGCTGGAGCCTTCCCAGACTAGGGGCACACACTGGACTTCCCTCCCATACCCAGCTACTGTTAGCATGACAAAAGGCTCCAAACCCATCTTCCCTCAGCCAGATATAACTGCATTTGGCCAAAGAGATAAGTGGTTTTTAAGAGGAGACCACCAGAGAGCCCTACACAGGCATGTTGCGTGGTGGTACAACATTTTCCCCATTAGGAAACCAGCCTAAAAATCACTGTGCATGTCCACGGGATGAAAAAGCTGCCAGGGATGGAAAGAGAAATGCTCTGGGTATCAGCACTGATCTGGTTGAGCTTGAGCACTTTTTGTAATAGATTCATTTAAAGCTGGATATTTGGCAGAGCTAGGCTGGGGACAAGCTTCTCTGAGCTGCTGTGGGGCTGCAGTTCAAGGGCAGTGTGGTGTGTCCCAAGCCCCCCTGCTGTTCACTGGCAACAAGGGGCAATGGCTTTAAACAAAAAGAGGGCAGATTTAGGCTAGTTGTTAGAAGGAAAGTCTTTACCCAGAAGGCACTGACTTGGGCTGCCCAGAGAAGTTGTGGGTGCTTCATCCCTGGAAGCGTTCAAGGCCAGGCTGGATAGGGCCCTGGGCAGCCTGATCTGGTGGGTGGCAGGCCTGCCCACTGCAGGGCAGCTGAAACAGCTGGAACTGAGTGGGTTGTAAGGTCTTTTCCAACCCAACTTAAACCAACACAACTCAATCCAGCCTAACCCAACCCAATCAAACCTAACCTAACCCAACCAACCTAACTCCAACTCAACCCAGACTCAACCCAGTCTGTGATCCTATGGAATGTTGTGCAGAATACACTGCCTTCCCAGGATGCAATGAGCAGTCACCCCAGACTGTGGGGTCTTAGCCTGTGGCCAAAGTCTCCCCCAGGGCCCAGCTCACTCCCTCTCCACTGTGTGCAGGGAGCCCCAAGGCCCACACAGGGCCCCATTACAGCTGCAACCAGAGCGGGAGGCAGGGAGCTGCATGGACAGAGGTTGGCGGGGTAATGAGAAGCCTTATCGGTGCCGGTATCAGTACAAGTGCTTAGATGACTTTTTAATTGTGGCTTAATGCGTTTAATTATGACAACTCTTGCCCATTTTCAAGTGTGATGTATTAATATTACAGATCATTAACATTGCTAAATTACTGTAATGACACAGAGTCCTCGGTGTCCCAGTTAGAAGGCAGAAAGCCCTGCTTTTCTCATTTGGCTCCTTTGTTATTCGCATCTAGGAAATTCACGCACGATCCTCGAGTCATTAAAGCACGCAGGAGAGGCTGCTGCCTCCTTATTAAATTACTGATAGGGAAAATCCCCCCTTGTACAAATTCCTGAGCCGACTCCGGAGCTCTCGCTGCCTTCCCAACCCGGCTCCATCGCTGTGAAGTTGGAGAGCCCGACGTTCGGCGGGCCCCCCTCCCCTTATCCGTAATTAGAGCAGCCCGCATTTAACATCTGCAAAATAGTCATGCTTATAAGGGATGAGAAATGCGAGATGTTCCGTTCTGTTTGCGATGGTCGGGACCGTTTTAATCTCTTAACTTCAATATATGTCCTCTAGCGGGCTGTACTTCTTGGATTTCATTTCTAGATCCTTAAGGCTGCGTCTATCTGTCAAACAGACATAATGAATTTAAAGTGCTAATGCCTAGAAGACCAAGGGGGAAAAAAAGAAGAAGAAGAAAAAAAAAAAAGAACAGTGAAACATATCCTCGGTTGATTAAATTACCACCTCTAGCGACGTTACCTCCTTATGTCCAAACAGATTTCCTTATTTTACTTACCAAGTACCGGATCTGGAAGATCGTGAAAGATGTAAATTTCATGGTCACAAACAAATAAAGAAAGAAAGAAACACGGAGAGAGGAGTAAATAAATAAATAAAATAGGTAGATAGATAGATTAATAAATAAGTCGCCAGGCAAAGCGGCTCTAACCCACGCACCAGTGCCCTCCCCAACCTCTCCCGTCCCCCACTCTGACGGCTTCTCCCCACCGCCCTCGGGCACCGCGCTATCGCACCCCGCCCGCCCCAACACCGCCGCCCCGTCTCCCATCCCCGTCCGGTCCCGGTGCCGGTTTGAGTGCTGATCCCGTTGGCTGAGCCGCGGCGCTCCGAGTACAGCACGGAGAGGGAGTTTGGGGTTGGGGGGGGAAGTCGGAGGGGGGGAGTTAAAAGGAAGGGGGGCACGACAAAAAGAAAGATACATTGTTGGATAAACAGCTTCTTCTAAGTTAAAGAAAAAACCTGAATGGGCCGTGCGGATGGATCCGGAGACACAATGGGAAGGGGGTGGTGAGAAGCGACGGGGGGAGAGAAAGGTAAAAGTGAACAGAGGGGAGAAAAGGAGAGAAAAGAACAAAATGTAAATGAGTGAGACAAAAAAGCAAAGGGAGAAAGAAAGGAGAACAAGAGGGGGAAAGAAGTAATATTTTCCTTGATAAAAATGCACAAAAGGGAAGATGAACTTTGTTCTTTTTCTCTTTCTCCTCTCCTCTCTCTTTCTGCTTTTCGCCTCGCAGCACGCCAGCCTAAGCTGAGAGCTGTAATGTCATTAAATTGCAAATGCTTTTTCATTTCCGACACACACTGTTTACTTATCTGGCAAAAACATATGTTGGAAGGAATCCGTTAAATTCTGCCCATTGCCTTGGGTAAAAGTGCAATGGAAACGGACCCACTGAGCTTCTTCTTTCTTCTTCTTTTAGCACTTCCCTTATCTACAAGACTGCTTCGCAGAAAACTGGCTAGTTCAATGAAAAATGAAGATACAGCGGGAGATTAGGGAAGAACACTGAGCAAAAAATTCCTGGAGAGAGGGTCACTCCATTGCAAATGATTTCACTCCTCTAGATCTGCATAAATTACTATTTTTAAGGCATCTCCAAAGTCTGTATATTTTTCTCACTCTGTCAAACATTTAATTTCACGCCCCGTGTTCTGAATATGCTAAAATGCATATCTCTGATGCACCTTTAAGCCAGAAAAACGAATGCAAAATTGAAGATAAAATGATGTGATTTGCACTACAAGCCTATTACTTGAGGTATTTACATATAGTTTACCTCTGCAGTTCTGAGAATGATTTATTAAAAAAAAAAAAAAAGGAAAAAAAAAAAACTATCAGGATTAAGCTCATATAAATATGTATAAATCTTTGTTTAGAAAATAGATTTTGCAGCTGTTGTGTCAAAAAAAAAAAAAAAGAGGAAAAAAGAGGAAAAAAAGAAAAAAGTTCTTTAAGATGCTGTGAAGGATTTTTTTCTCTTAGCGGGCGTTAAAGAAGAAGGGAAAGGACAGCGCCCGGCACAGCGCTTTGCCGGGCAGCGCTCACGTTGGGGATCTTCCTAAAGCCCCTCTCTGCGCTCTCCCCTCAGCCTCACGGCCGACTCCTCTTAGCCCACCCGCTGTGGGCCGCGCAAGGAGAGCGGAACTCGGAAAAGAAATAGAAGGAAAAAGAAAAGGTTAAACAGAAAAAAAACCCGAACTCCATCCAAAGGGATGCGCGCCCCAAGGAGGCTCAGCCCGCCGCCCTCCGTCGCCCCCGGAGCGGACCCCGATCCGCGCCCCGCCACACAGCGCCCCCCTACGGCCGTACGGAGCGCCTCGACCCCCGCCCGCGCCTCGTAGCGTTAAGGGGGGAGACCGCCAGGCTCGGAGAGCTCTCCTCCTCTTTCTTCCCCCCCCCCCTCCTCCTCCTTCTTTGGCCGCCCTATGCGTCGCTTTTCGGGTCGAGGTGAAGTCCAAGCGGTCCGCAGTGCCGCTCGGGAGCTCCTCCTGCGGCTACACTTGGCGAGGTTAACCTAAACAAAGTTCAGAGGGACGTTGCTTGAATTTTACTTACATGCACACATACATCAGAGAGCTGAGATGGGTGAGCATCTGCCTGGGATGGCCACTCACTCGATGGGGCCAACAGACTTTTAGGTAACTTCAGGGTCATGTGGTTGGCAACCCTGCACATAGCAGGGGGGTTGAAACTAGATGACCATTGTGGTCCTTTTCAACCCAGGCCATTCCATGATTCTGTGATTCATGTTGAAACAAAACCTGGGCTCCACACCAAGCCTGAGTGGCAGCGCTCCCTCAGGGACAAAGCACTTGGTTTTCTCCCCCCAGCCCCAAGACCTGACTGGCACCTCTGGAGCAGCTCCTGCCTGCAGAAATCTGTCTGGCTGATGGCAGCTCTGAGTACCTGTCCTGCCACTGGTCGGCAGCTCTGTCTGTCCATCCCTCTGTCTGTCTGAGAACACCGAGACTGTTGTTGTCACACACGCAGACCGAGGTTTGTTCCCATGCAGGCAGGAAGGTGGGAACCCCAACATGCAGTTCTCCAGAGTGCTGTCCCTCCTCAACCAGGGCCATTGCAACTTGTGGCATGGAGAACCACCACTCTCTGCTCCTCCCAGCTTTGATTTGAGCCCACACCATCATTCCTACACAAGAACAAGGGCTTGATCCCCATTAGAACCAACAAGGAGGGCTGCAGTTTGCAGAGCAGGGATGGGACAAAGTGAGATTTCTGCCATGAGAAGGTCTGTTGATGCACTGTGGCCTACAGCCTGGCAAGGTGGCCCTGCACTGTGGGCAAAGCTGCCCGGAACCAAAGCTGCTCTATGGAAAAGGGAAGGGCAGATCATGGCATTGAGCAGCTGATAAAGCCCCAGGCACCCCAAGGGGACCAGATGCTCTCTCCCCGTCACTTCACTAGTGAGAACGGGGTGACAGAAGCAACAGAGGACCCTGCTCCTTGGATTGAGATACAGCACTCCCCCCCATCCCTCTCTTCTCTGAGGACCAGCACCACCACCTGCTTGGCCCGGTAGGGCTCAGCAGAGCCGCCTGCCCTCGGCACAGAGGTGAGGTAAGCAGGCTATCAGGGAGGGGCTTGGGGACACGACGGCATGGGAATCAGTGACAGGGAAGGCAGAGAAATCAGATACACACAGCTTCAGATGAGGAAGTTCCACAGTGTTGGTGCTGCTCACCTTTGTGAGCACAGCATGTTCCCTTTCCTGGTTCCCCCGCTATGAAATAGGAACAGCGGCAGCCCCGCCGCTGAGCTCTGCCTGGGTTTTTCAAACCCAACCCAGCTGCTCTGCATTACTTCCATACAGCATTACCTGAACAGAACAGATTGTGATCACTGACCCCCTGGGTGTCTCGCGGCTGCTGCAGGCTGTCACAGCACGGAGCTGAGCTGCGGGCAGCGCGGCGCTCGAGGAACCTTCCCTCTGGTTTCTGAGCAGTGGTTACAGCACACGTGCACCAGGCACTTTTCAAAGTCAAACAGATCCGTTCATTTCTTATTTTCCAAATACCAAAGCAGTAAAATCATGTAATTGAGTAATCACTTGCCAAATTTCCTTTTTCTTCTTCTTTTTTTTCCCCCCCATCTAATCTATTTTGAGTTACATTAGAGCCAAAATGCAAATTAAACTGGGAAGATTCCAAGAGGTTTTTTTCTTTTCCCCCTCTTTTTTTTTTTTTTTTTTTTTTAATTTTCCTTTTAGAAAACACAATTTAAGGTACTCATAAATAAGAAAATTAAAAAAACAAAACAAAACAAAACAAAAACACATTTGTTTTGGAAAGCAAGTTCCAGCCTGAAGTACATTTTCATAGGTAATAGGTTAAATAGAAGTCTTATGTAAATGGAGATCTCTGCCTAACAGCTCTGCTTTAAAAAGCCTGATTTGGAAATAACTCCGCTGTTTTAGAAGAGGCTCACATGGTCAGAAACGAGGCAAAAAAAGTATCCACTCTAGCAGTGTGTATGTACATTCCTTCAGCCCTTACTGCTGTGTTAAAGAAGAGATTCCTGTGATAGCCCATTTCTAGTCTCCCTCAGTCTGTTTGCTGTTCTTATAGCATTAAAGCCAGACTGACCGAACAGTCCAGGCACACTACTTGGCTGAAGGATCCTTTCTGGTCTATCATAGCCATGTGAAGACCCGTATCTCAGCAGATGGATGTACCCACTACTTCATGAGTACCCACTGCGGGCAACCGCAGCTCATTGCGCTGCCGATGCTCGGACAGAATCTCCCTGCATGTAGGCAGACCTTGAGAAGAGCAGCGCCACTTTCTTGGTTGCCTTCTACCACAATGCTGCCATCTGTTGAAAGAAGTGGAAGCCATTTAAGTTATCATCACAGAATCATAGAATGGCTTGGGTTGGAAGGGACCTCAGAGATCACCCAGCTCCAAACCCCCTACTGCAGGCAGGGCCGCCAACCTCCAGATCTAATACTAGACCAGGCTGCCCAGGGCCCCATCCAACCTGGCCTTGAACACCTCCAGGGATGGGGCATCCACAGCCTCTCTGGGCAGCCTGTGCCAGCACCTCACCACTCTCTTGGTAAAATCATGGCTGTCTCCATCTTGCTTCTCTCTTAACCGTTCCACCCAAAACTAACCTAACCCTATTCTTAAAAAAGGGCCTTAAAAAGACAGGCCAATTCATGGTGTATAGAGCATAACTGAAAACATACTGAAGATATGGGATATGGGAGTCAGTAGGCTACACTTTGCAGAAGACCAGCTGACCTCATAGCTGCCCTTCCAAAGGTGATCTTGGCCCCCTTCATCTTGCCTGTCCTACC
Organism: Excalfactoria chinensis; assembly: GCF_039878825.1. NCBI lineage: Eukaryota > Metazoa > Chordata > Aves > Galliformes > Phasianidae > Excalfactoria > Excalfactoria chinensis. Next base: position 138,338,426 of record NC_092825.1, read on the forward strand.
CCACTCCCTGCATCATCAGCATTTACCAAACGCTGGTCAGCTGGTTCAGTGAGCTGAAACCACACAGAACTAATGCCATTGCTGCTGAAGACTGAGTTTTCTACCAGTGTAACTCCTTGGCTTCATCTCGCTCAAACTGCTAGGTGACAGCCACCACCACTTCAAGGGAAGCAACGGCAAGCCAAGGGGACGCTCATTTTTGGCAGCCAAGAGCCCAAATGAGCTGCAATGTCAAACCACACCCTCAGGTCTCTGATGGCTAGAGAGACTAAAGTCATGGTGGAGAGGGCAAGGGAGAGACAGGAAAAGCGTGAAATCAAAACAGACCAAGGATAAAGAGAATACGCATACTAGATGCAAAGTAGGGGCTGGACTGTGAGTGTTGATCGTGGGAACAGATGGAGAGATAGAGAGAGAAGTGACACCCATTGCACTCAAGATCATTTGTGAGAGAGGGGAAAGGGGAGGGAAGAGAGTGCAGTGGGAGAGGTAGAACTCTGTAAGACAAGAAGTATTTTTCTAGAAAAGGATTTAAGAAAAATGAGAAATGGAACTTACTGTTGACTAGAAAACCAGTCTAGCTGCCATTCACTGTGGTTAACAATCCTTCGAAAAACACCTTGCCACTGTCTCCCTTTTGACATTTGAAGATTGCCCACCCTTTGTACGTTGCACAGTCATGCAAAGAAAAGTGCTAAAAGTACAATATAATATCGATTTCAGCCAGCCCAATCATCACGAACGTCTAAAACGTACCAGGCAGAGGCATGACACCACACAGAACAAACTAGAACCAAGTCATTTTCCGTTCTGTAGAGGACCAAGATGCCAACAAAAAAGATTTTGCTACTACTGTGGCTCTCCACTGGCACAGGAATCAGAAAAGAATATTCATTAGATCAGACTGTGTTTGTCTTGTGTGGGAGGTCTTAATATAGTAATATGTATTAGAAACTTGATATTTTTCCAATCAAGCCTTTCCACTTCCATTTACATGCATTTAATTGTAAATATTCATTTTTTCCTACCTGAAGCACTTTAAATAAAAGTACAATCAACATACCCTACAGAGAACGGGAGCAAATAGCTTAGAGGACTTGTATGAGCTGGAGCATTGTTCCAACCTCTACATCATGGGTTCCAATCCAGCTGGGGTTGGGAGCTATGCAACACTATCGCTGCTCACAGCATGTGGGGGGTCTTGTGGGATGAATTGGTGATCTCACTCCTGCTCTTCTTGAACAACCATCCTACTCTGACCAACAAATTGTAATTGACACTAACTGGCATCCGTGCCAGGAGAAAAGGAGATGACTGGCAAGGAAGCGTCCTCTCACACACAGAAGTGTATTTCTTCAGAGCACAACCGCAGCCTGCCATCGCGTCAACGTGTACTTATTTTTTTCCATGCACTGAAACTCACAAACAATGGAATTAGTATACCCTTTCTCTGCAACTTTATTGTAAACAGAACCATGTAATGCACAAAGTCTAACGAGTACGAAGTTGCCATTCAACCTCGACTAAAGGGTGCCGCTCAGCACGGCCAGCAGCTGGTAGCGCTGCCTTTACACGGAGCGTGTTTCTCTCTGCGAGGTGGCAGGCAGGCTGCAACCCGGTTACAGCCCTCCTGCTGAGAGCTCCCTGGGTGGGCAGCTGCTTACAGCTGGCACAAACCATGCCCTTGACACACTGGGGCTACAGGCGTGCTAAAGGAGTGCTTTTGTCCACTGCCGGCAGCCGGCCTGTAGCTGAGGTGGGGGCACGAGTTGCTTACATCTACACCAGAACTGCAGTTTTGCAACACAACCCTTTTTTCTTTGGGGGGAGGGAGTGTTGGGGTGATGGAAAACACATTTTACAAAGTGATAAAGTTTTTCAGTGAGGGTGTTCTTATTTAAGACGACTAGAAGGCGGCTGGAAGCTATTCTTCTAAGAGGTGGCTATGAAACCAAATCGATAAGTTGGGTAACTATGTGAATAAACATGAAAAGAAAAACAAGGCTGCAGCAGTAGGTCCCACGGAAGACCTAAGTTAGGAAGAAGAAACAGGCTTCCACATATTCAGGCCATTCCACAGGTACAATCCACAGGCAGTAAGCTTCAAGCTTGAGTGTTGGTGAGCATGAAGTTTAGTAAATAGCTCATATTTGAACATTTCAGGCTCCCTACCCCTATGGATATCATACACTAAATTAACAGACACCTTAAATATTATCACAGTGCCACTGACCTTATGCTACAGCACACATTAGTGATTTAATACCTCAGCATTCATGGATGGTGGTTAGAAAAGAGTGCTAATAGGCCTGAGCAGAAATGCATGTTGCTGGTACAGCTCACCATGAGAAAGTGATACTGATCTGCTGCAGTTACATTAATAGTAAAATTAAAATTTTATTTTCAAATCACTGGATTGGATGCCAGACTAAAAGAATAATGTTTCTTGTTGATTTATGGGGCAATCTGGAAAAGATTAAGAGACAACATCTTATACTTCACATTTATACCCAGATGAACAATGAATTCTGAATGTGCTTTATGAATTGTTGCAGGGTATATTTAGAAGGTAAAATTAAGATACCATTTACTTCAATATGGACAGATTGAAGTCAGATCTTCTATGGGAAGCAAGAAAACATGCTGGGAGAATAAAACAGTGTCTATTCTGAAAGTCACACACAGTTTTTCTGCATAGGTTAAAAACTTTTATCGTGACAGATCATAAGCTATAAAGGAGCTCTTGTGTCTGTCAGAAAACTCTATTTTAAGCGTGATTTTCACGTCTTATGCATGAGGACAGATAGAACATTTTCTGCTGCATTATTGGAGACTTATCAAAAACAGGATGCTTCTTTTTTTTTTTTTTTTTTTTTTTTTTTTGAGAAGATGAAAAGTACAGAGATAAGCAGGGAAATAAAGACTGAAGTTTTAACCAATAATATTTTTGCGTGGTTATCAGAGGAATGTAATAATTAATCTTTTAATCATTCTGAAGATTGTGTGAAATCATAATATCTCATCTCTTCCAGCCTCAACCTGCCATTCTTGATCTGAATTACAAACAATAAGAAAGGAGATGATTTAATGAGCAACTTTGTCATGTTGCCATTTCGCCTTAGTCAAAGGCAAATGTCTACTTTCACCTCTAAACTGAAATGGAATAGACTTACGTTTCAACTACGCTCACATCTGAGGCAAACATGAATGAAAAGTTAGGGTTGTTTTGAAGCTAGAACACTGGTGTCTTCACGTTTTCACAGATGCATAATTAGATGCATACCATTAAGAAGAAACGAACACTAATTTACCTGAAAATAAAATCAGTGTTGCAGAGACACGGCGTTCATGGTAAGAAGGCTAAAATATGACAAACGATTTAAGAAAATCCAAGAAAGACAGCAATCACAACGGTACTAGGTATGCTCTTATAATGAAGGAAAATGTCAGCATGATCTAATCATACTCAATAAATAGGCACTTCAATAAAGTATATATTTACACTGTTTTTCTGAATGCAAGGGCATCACAAAGTAGTATGGCTTTATTACAATGGATGGAAGATGGCAACTACTTAGAACTCAGTGCCAACATGGATTATAACAAATCCAGTGAGTATTTTGTTTTTCAATTATTCATAGAAAATTTAATCCTGATTAAGTATCCTTGGGCAGGAATTCATGGGTAGTTGATGACTGAAACCAACATTTATATGAAATGCTTCTGTTAATTTAATCTGTGTATATGGCTTAATTATGATTGAATCCTCAATGTAAGAGAAATGAATTATATCAGGATTAAAATTCTAGTGCCACATCACCCATTCCTTTTTCTTGGCTTTTTTTTTTTTTTGTAAATGTGAGCCTGCTGTTTTAATTACCTTTATGTTGCTGTATCTTCTTAAGCCTCAAATATTGTTTAGATCTTCACGACGAGGTGAAATTTTTAGTTACGTTTACTTCAAAAGAGGAAAACACAAACTTTGTTCCCATCTTCATCACGGTTCTAACCAATACAAAAAAGCTTTTATTTCACACCAACAATAAAGGGAAGTTTCCTGTAGATAGCTGTAAACATTTTATATACGTTCTGAGTGGACTTTCCCTCATTTGTTTCCATTTCCTTTATACTTCTATATAAAATGCACTTTTTTTACTAAAGCATGAAAAAAAAAAAAGAAACAACCAAAAAACTTGTATTCATTGTAAGACATCACATTGATTTCACAACTGGCCTATATCAGACTTGTTTGAGCTTGCAGACATTTTAAGAACCATCTTTTATAAGGCTTTCAAACCTAGTATGAATATAAAGTAAGGACATTTTTTTTTTTGTGGCTGTGAATGGGGGAGGAAAGATTCCTTACACTTTCCTGTGATATGGTTCAGCACCCGTTGCTGCACACACACACACACACACACACACACACACACACCATATTTAGGAAATTACTCAAATTACAGATTTTTCCACTCAAATTACTCCATTTTTGCCACAATACTTAAACAGATTAACCTAAGGACCGTGTCAGACCAAAGTTCCATGAAATGCTCTGATATAATCACCCGGTTTTCCAGTGAAACCAACGTATCACATACCTGTGACAAAAAATACCTGCATATTTAGATCATTATTGCACATTTTTTTACATAACATATTCTTCCTAAACATCTCAGAAGCGATGTCGATTTTTATGTCCAGAGGATACAGTTAGTGGCAATGTCACTGATGACAGTGAAGATACTTCCCAATATAGACTATGAGAGAGAAAAAGTCTGTAGAGGATAACCATGGAGATGCACTGACAGAGGATAACGCCTATGGTAATAATCTAAAGACAAAAAAAAAAAAGAGAAAGAGAAAAAGTGAATAACAAGCCCAAATAAATCTCTACCAGCACAGTATGTGTATGCTTGAAGCTTAACCTTAAATCTTTTAATACTGCTGCAGTTACAGAAGATTTGAATGTGAAGCTCAAGTCCAAGATTCACGCTCTCACACCTGGATGTTTTCAAATCAGCAGATGGCCCTAAGGCAAGTCACATAACCCCTTCTGGCGGTCTCTGTTCCGGGGAATTTCAGACTTGCAATTCACCACCCATGCAGTTCCACAAGCAGAGGTGATGCTTAGATATTCTTTTCTTACAACAAACAGAGGAGAAAAAAAAACCAACATGAAAACACTCTGAACTAGCACAGTCGCAGAGCTGTGAGGGAAGTGATTTAACAGTCTCACTTAGACCTCTTCTCACTGCAAGTCTCTTAATCTGTAAGAGACACATAAGGCAGTATTTATCAAAACCAACAAGGTAACCACTGTTTCTGATTTAACAGAAGTTTTGGTATAGAAAGTCTGTTAAAACCAATGCTATTCTTGCACAAATATAGTACTCGTCGATCATACATTTCTATGATATCTAAATGCATTTAAAGGAGGAAGCACATCATAATCATAACACAGGTACTTCAGCTGCATGACGGTTAAACCGACTCAAAATCCAAGAGGACAGCAACAACAGCCTCCCTTCAGTAAACTCAAACCCTCAAAATATCGCAAAATGTTATCTACTCATTCTTGTCACCGCTCATCCTACTGCAAAGATGTATTCATCAAGCGCTACTAACTGATTTTTTTGTTGATCTATAGGAGGTTTATTCTTATTTCCCCCCGGATTTCTCTTTTTAATAAATAAATAAATAAAATCATGGTGCTTCATTATATCAATATTTCATAAGTATTACATATTTTTAGTAGAATATTTTCTCCCCCTTTCTATATTAACCCACACAAACAAAAGCTCGTTTTCTGAAAATATCTGCATATAAATGCAAAGGTGGCTATAACTACAAAGAAGCAAACTACCCTGGACTGAGGTAGCCAATCACCTGAGAATAGAAATGCGCTTTATCTGAACACGGCAGGCTCCACACACTAGTCCTCCAGATCGCAATATGATTAAGCAACCAAGAAATCCAGTAAGCCCACCTTTGTTTTTAAATGTTTAGAGCTCACAAACCAAACTAGGCATTTGGATAGATCTCTTAATCTACAGAATACAGTTCAGCTACAGGTTCCCTGACCTATTTAGCCACATAAAGCTTTTAAATGATGAAGACTGTAAAGCAAACAACAAAAAAATCCACTGATTTATCTTTCTGCTAGCTTTGTTAAAAGAACCCCAAGGTGCTTTTAATTAAAAAACAAACAAGCAAACAATAAAACAAAACACCCCCTCCACATTTTCCTTTGACTTAACCATCTCCCCATCCCCCTTAGTCTAGAAACGATTACCCTTAGATGATTCAAACCCAGTATGCCTTTGTAAAATATGACTCACATTAGCATCATTAAGAGCTGTGTGACTAAGACTTTTCAAGTTGCTTTGGGGTCATAAGATTAACAGCCTAAGAGCATGAGTTTGCTAACAAACACTGAACATGAAGAACAACTACTATTCAAATTCCATCTCTTTTATCTTGCCTGTACATACCTTTTCCCTTTGATATTCTCTGAATATTACAGAAACGGTTGCAAGACATGGGTGGCACAAAAACCAGAGAATGCAGGCCTAAAAGAAAAGAAGAGTGTAAGTTATAAAATAACTATATGCCAGCTAAGAAGAAAGAGATGACAGTTAAAGGAACTGCATTTACATTTCTGTCTTTTTTATGAATCCATTGTTTAATTTTCAATCAACAGAATGAAAACCACACAATGAAAGGTGGGATTTCTGTTTAGAAAAGCTCTATGCTACTTGTCAAATTAAAATGACTGCTCGGAGTATGATGACAGGGTGCAGTTTAATCAAATCAGACACTTAAATATTAACTTTCTTATGGAGGAAAACAGTTCAGTGCTTCATTCAACTGCGTGCCACAATTACTTTTACAGCAAAAGGGATCAGTTTCCATGAGCCCGTACTTTAGCAAAGGTGATGTAGAACTCCCTTTTCAGCGTGCTTCTCTCCACTGTGATGATCTGGTAAAGACCAGCAGCCAGTGACAATCCCAGGCAAACTCTCAGGCCAATGAGCAGTCCACTTGCTAAGCCATGGTGTGAATGGTAGCTGTGATGATTATTATCTTCAAACTGTTCCCAAATTAATAAAAAGCTCTGGGAAAGAACAACAGCAACATACATTTAGAAAGCAAGGATCATACGTGAAACTTCAATTAATCTTTTTATCACAGATCAAATTATCAGCACAAGCGGTCACACTCTGCTCTGCTTGCTGGAGACTGCCATGTTATATAACAAATAACCCTGGCCATAACTGCTTTTCTAGGATTGTGCATTAGGATTGTCAGGAACAGGGTCTCATTTCTTGCATTTCGTGACTTGTATAAAGTTGGACAAGTTATAGTTTTCTCTAAGTTAGGTAGAAGGAATGTAGCATTTTAGCCTAAAATCCAAGATATCAATGTAGTTAAACAGTCAGCCTACTCAGCAGGAAGCCCACTGAAACGATACAGGGAGGTGTCCGCTTCCAGTTGGGATTCACAACCTGTAAAGCTTGTTTCAAAGGCAGGCGACTACGCCTTTTCTTTCAAAATCCTAACAGGATTCACTTTTCTTTTTAAAGATGGGGAAGTAAGAGGGTGGTGCTGCTGCCCCTTTTATACAATAGCCTGAAGGATCAAGCATTCACCCAAGTTGAACTCGGATCTCCCACAATTCCCTTCTTTGCCTAAAGGAAATCCAACTCACATCTCCCACCTCCTTGGAGAGTGCCCTAACTGCCAGGCTATAGGCTGTTCTTGGGTGGGCCACTCTCCACCCCTTCTATTGAAGCTGTGCCATCGTGGAGAAAAGAATTCAACATCAGCTAGGTCAGAAACTGGGAGCGAGCCTGACTCTGCAAGCAACTGGCTTGGAATCCTCTTAGGGACTATGAAAGGCAGCGTCACAGGTTCCAAGTGCTGTTGCAACACCTGGACAAACACTCCAGCCAACAGATAGCTACACGCAAGACAGTAATCCAACTTAACGCTCAGAAAAACAGCACTGTATCCACTTGCTGCAGAATCCAGTGTTAGAAGAGCACTGTGAGAAAGAATACTGATAGATTCTCTAAGGAAAAACAGATTAAGAAAAGCCTACTTTCTGAGTCTCAGTTGAATAGAAGGCAGGTGCCTACTTGCAGAGTTGCTTGAAAGTTGGGTCTTGCTGAATAAAACCTTTTCAAGAGTTTGGGATTGTTAACATTACAAATTAGAATACCCATAAAATTTAGGCTCCCAGCAGCATGTAGCAGCCGAGTGGCATTTTAAGAATTGAATATATACACTGGAATCCAGTCCACCTACTACAGACATATAACTTGCACTTGGGTTTCAGGTGTCTAATAAAGCAGGCTTTCTGAAGAAAGGTAGTCAAATTTGATTTATATGAGCAAGGTAGCTCTAAAGGCCTTCAGAAAGAGACATTGTATGCCTCAATTTAGAGATCTAAATTAGTCAGATTCCTCTCTGAACAAATTCAAAGGCTCTCTAACTACATCAATATTTTAGTGACAGAAAGGTTACTGATATAAACTTCTTTTTTTCTTTTTTAAACATGCAATACACCTGTGCATTCCAAAGCTGGGTGTCCTCAAGTCTCATCAGTTGAGACTAGATTGTTTTTTGGCTAAGAATATGCTTTGAGAGCACTCTCTCACTTTTTCCGTCCCTTAGTCAGGCTATGACATGGTGAACATGACTGTTGTCACTTTAATTACTTCTCAGCCACCTGAATAGGAAAATGGAAATATGAGAGAATAAGAAGTGTAAAGCGCGTCCTGAATGTCACTGATTATGACAAGTAAATAATCTGACCAATGTTCTTCTAACACTGCTGCTGAAACACCTTTTCTGGGCAACTCCAAGCAAATAACTCAAGATGATCAAATTACTTGACTGAGAATCCTCTCAGGGATTAAGCCCGGAATAAGACTAAGTGGCTCTTAAAACCCTAAGAAACGGCAGTGTTTGGTAAAGTTGTGGCTAAAGCATTAGTTTTGGTATGAACCTGATGAATTCCCAATGCAGAAGCAGAATTTCAATGAGGTGGAATACTCCCAGAAATCATTGAGGATTCTACCAATCATATAATGACAACAGTCTTGTACAGAGTATTTCCTTTTTTGATGTTTATGCATGGGAACTCAATCTTCAATATCCTTGGACTGGACATAGACTAAGAAAATTACAGAAAAATTATATATGTAGAATCTCCCTGACATGAACATGCAGTGTGGTATCAATTTAAGAAGGAATTTTAGGTAGATGCCACAGCCATCTCAGCCTTAAAGAATGGGGCTCACAAGGGTTTGAATCATCCTTAACCTACCACCACAAGTAACATCAACGAAAGAAGCCACTTTCATGAGAAGACGACAAAGAGTTGAAGCAAAGCAATCACGAGATCAAAGTCCAAATCCTCACAAGAAAACAGCATCTGACAACACGGTTTGCTCTGGACTAGCCTTCTAAAGAATGTAAGCTGTGCAGACAACACAGCTGAACAAAGACTGCATGCAGTGACAGCAGTGTAAGATCACAGAAGTTCAGCTCCTTTAAGTTTTACTAGGCTATTCCAAAATAATTAGAAAGCAGAAGCATTACAGGCAGAAATGGCACTGTCAGTGCAACACACAGGAAACCTGAAGAAGAAAAAAAACATGTCACTGCTCTTACTATGAGCTGGATCTATTCTTGCTCACTGGAGAAAAGCAGCATTCTATAAAGTAGAAATCTGTGCTACAGAGTGTTTGTAAGCTAGAGTGGATTAGGCAGTATGTTCTCAGCGAAGGGAAAGCTTTCACAGACAAACTTGATTTTGAAGTCAAAATCTCTATGGCCATGCCTGAGAGTAACGTCAGTAAGCTCTGATACCATTCGACTCGACCACAGAAAGGCACACATCTGCTCCCTCTGCTGTAGTACTGGCAACGAGACTTAAAAAATACACAGATACCAACACGTTCAAGATGAAATCAGATTTTGTTGTTGTTACCATTGAGCAGAATTCTTTCACCTCTGAGAAGAAATCAGGGTGAATATCCTGACTGTTATCCAGCAGAACAACTCTGCTCTGGCTGTTTATGGAAGATCTGGACAAACTGCAGAGCTTGTGTCTAGCATTAAAGTATGTAACACACCAGACAAAGGACACCAGCTGCTGTCCAGTACTGTTTTCCCTCCAACAGCTAGAAGAAGCTCACCAAGGACGTTATCTTGATGATCCTGTTATACAAGTTGGATCTCCACATCCATATGATGAAGAACCAAACAGTCACCTCTTCTGTCAGAAGGAAACAATTATAGTGGAACCCCTTCTGCCCCTTGCTATTCCAGCAGTGACTTTAGAGCAAGATAACATATCAATCTCTAGTAAAAGCTGGTTTGCATGGAGGAGATAATTGCCGAGAGATAAAGGTAAAGGGGAAGCAAAAGGGAAATTAGGTGGCAGGAAGACAAGGCTAGTGTCTAGTAATTGAGTATGTAATGTCATGAACTTAGGTACAGTAACAAATGTTTGAGATCTGAGGTCAGAGGCATAGCTCACCCTGAGTGCACCTTTGGAGCGTATCTAAGACCTCTGTGAAGCATGACTTCTAATACACTAAGATTCGACATGCATTTTGGTCAAAGTGATAAGCTTTCCTTCTGTAATCGCTGCCTCTGCTCTGACCAGCCCTGAAAGTTTAAACTGCTTGGGTCCATGTGATGGGAAAGGCTTGTTATCAGTAGAACGTTATGAACAAGGTTTGTATCTCAGCAGCAAAGTATGAAACAGTTAATGAATGCAGAGCGGCCTGGGAATCTTTTGAGCTGAGAATGAAAGAAGGGACAAAAAAAAAAGAACAAGCTAGGAGAAAGAGAGATGATGAATGGTAGGCTTGTCCCTCCTTTGAGATGCTACCTGTCTGCAGCCACAAAGATCAGACAAGATTTTGCTGGCAAGGAGGCAATGGTCACTCTACACTGATGGCAACCTGTAAACACAGGCTGGAAAATTGTTGGTGTTTTTGAAAGAATAGAAGCAAAGAATCAATAGCATCAATGGAAAGAGAGAAATCAAGAAGAGAAACAAACCAACCAACAAATCCATGCCAGAAAAAAACAATCTGAAAACTTTCTGAGGAATTAGTAGTTGGATAACAGCAGAATGTTAATAAAACACGGTCCAGACTCAATCTGCTGTGTTAAGGTAATGTGTGTGGTTTCCAGTATCCTCCATAGCAATCCTGAGAAATCTCTGCTTATACACGTAGGTCTGGCATGGAAAGAGGCTGGCTCTCCCATAAGAATTTCTGAGAAAGAACAGGACAGAAAGGAGATTATGTTTTTGTCATTGGAAGTGATCACTGATCACTATCACTGATTGCCTGCTTACAGCAGATCCAATACCCACATAAATCTAGACCAATAAACAGTAGACTAATCAAGAGAATGAGGTCCTGAGGTCAGAGACATGACACGGCCCGGGTTCTGCTCCCCTGAGCTCAATGGTTGCGTTCTTCTACAAGGACAAGAAATCTGTCAGAAAAAACCCTGTAGTCACATGTAACCACACGTACTGAACATGTGATGGAAAACATGCTCTCCAGAAAGGCTATGGTGTCAAAGAACTTTTGCTGGAGACAGCAGACACTGAGACAAACTAGAGAACCACACAAGCAGTGACATACTCTGATATCTGCATTCTGTTCCTACAAGACTCTTACCAGACCTGACATTCCCAACAGTACTGAGAAGGGAGATGTGGCAGCGATGTGCCCTCACAGAAGACAGCCAATTTCATACCAACCCTCTGTTGGTGCTCAAATAGCCAATGGTATATATATAATGAACCAGTACTGGGGCAGCATGACTGTACGATACTTGCCCCAATTTTTACAGCAAGTAACAACTAAAAAAAGATCAAGCTGATGGTAACAAGTGCCCTTTCTATGTATAGTAAAAAGGAAAAAACAACAGCAAACCTTCCAGTCTCAAGTGACAGGGTATTAACACATCCATATGCATGTACCAGAGGAGAGGCATGAATAGAATTAAATACTTCAGAAGTCTTTACTACCAGTATGTAAAACTTCTGGTGCTAGATAGGTTCATTCCACCTTACTGTGACACCCATCTTTAAATTTCAACAGTCTCATTGACCTTAATAGGCTTTGGTTTATATTCTTAATTAGCAAGAATACTGTAAGCTCCCAGCTACTCTTAATGTTTTAGCAGTCCACTTATTTAGTTTGGAAGCAGCACTAATTACAGACATTACTCAAATGGCATAAAATCTTTAGTATGATCTCTTCCTCATTACTGTCTCCAGTTTCTCCCTGTTCTTCTCATTCTCAATGGCTTTTGGATTCTCTTGTCTTTATGCTGTGATTTAAAAAAAATTTGTTTACAAAAGACACCACCAGGGCTGGATGATCTCCATTTACAATTTACTTTTAAGTTACTGGTTTACTTGACTTTCTAATTTATATTAATAGAAAAACATTTGAATGAAGTTATGTGTCACATCATTTGTATACGTGCAAGAACAATCCTGCTTATGAACACTTAAAGAATCACCTTATAGCGATTGAAAAGGCCATCAGACATCCTATTGGGGTGGTTCTAAGACGAGAACACAATCTCTTATTTTTGGTGACAGAAAAAGAACTGTAAGGATCTTTCTCTCATCCTTCCTCCCATGCCCCTTGTTTTCAGCACTAACATCACAGTTCACAACCACGCAACTGTACTGATGACAGCTATTTACAGGACCACTCTGCAAATCAGATTGGCAAAACTGTGCCAAAACTTTTCTTTCTTCCTTCCAGTTCAGCCTAGATCTTTCCACTGATCTGGTTTGCAGCATAATTTTATGAACAATTGATACAACTGGGAGTTCAGAGAACTGCGGGGACTTCTTAAGTGGTTTTACTGCTGAACAAAAACATACTGTGGAGCTATACCTTAAACTGTTAAAATAAAGAGGAATTGTTGTTACTTATTAGACTTGCTGGGTGCACATTACGCTGTGGGCTTTTTTTTTTTTTAATCCAGTCTTGATACTCTTCTTTCTCATAAAATATTGAAATTAGTTGGTTCACAGTTCTGTCATACTTAATAGCAACTGTCTGTTTCAGTATAAGAATGAATGTAAAATACAAACCTGTGTAACAACAACTACTACAGCAATGCCAGTAGATGTTGGAGTAGAATCCCATTGAAGAGGTCTGCTGTGAGATTTCTTCATTCTGCCTATTGTCCAACCCATACACAGACTCAACAACAAATAAAGCATTTGTATCTGAGAGACTATGTCACACACTATTAAAAACAAAAGAAAAACATATAGAGTCACCACAAAAATATACATTTTTTTCCCCCCAAAACAAAGAAAAATATTCACTACACCCACAAACAAAGGATGGATATTTATGCTTCAGAATCACCTTGGCTTATAATCTCCATTAACAGCTTGATTAGCTGAAGTTCCTTTGCCACAAAATGTGGCTGTTTTAATGATTTTTAAATGACCAAACAGACCACTACAAGCTTCCCTCGACTTAGGCTGTAATTCTGCAACGACGTGGGCACAGAGCCACATTCTTCCAACTTCTACTCTTGTGTCAAAGAAGTCTGGGTTCAGGAATCCACCTGCATAAACAGACTTACAGAGGCTAGTGGACTAAAATCATATGTATGTTAATCACACTGCAAATATGAAACACAATGAAACGAACTCCTTCCTTTGTTCCACAAAACTTTTGTTTGAAAATCAAACAGTGGCATTGTACTTCTAAATTAATTGCATTTTGTCTTAAGGAAGGCGTAGCTTGCAACAGAAAGCACAAATATTTGGGACAAATTCCACAGTCAGATACTTGAAGGGGTAAATACAATGACTAACCCTAGCACTAACTTAGTTTGGCGCAGTAATCTGTCTGTGCTTCATTAAATGCAGACTCCCTTTGCTTCATTTCACTGTGTACACTTATTTTTTCCCCCCGCTGTCTGGAAACAACTAAAACAAACTCCATAATGCTGTATTCTTAATCAGAGTCTCTAACCTGTGTTTGAAGCTGCATGTGAGTAAGAGAAATTTTAAGCTAGAATATACTAAACCATGTGTCTTCCAGCCTCACTGAAGTCCTGCTTATATTAGAAAGAGCTGAAAGTTGTGATGATTGTGGTGTTGTTGCGGTCATTGTTAAGCTTCAGAGCTCATAGAATCATAGAAAATCTTGAGTTAGAAGCTACCCACAAGCATCACCGAGCTGGTAAATTTCTGACTGAAACTTACTGAACAATTTTAAAGCTAGTGTATAGACTTCAGTGTTAACTGGCTCAAAGCAGTAGCGAAGCAGAGATCTAAAAGCAGCTCGAGAAATTAGTTCTTGTGTAGATTCCAAATTTGTTTCAGAAATTAGAGATGGTCACTATGTACAATAATCCTTTTTATTCACTTAATATTTTAGCTCATTTAAATTAGTTCCATACTTGACATTTCCACTTCTGTTACCAGATATAAGATAAATATTTCTACAGCATAGAGGAAAACTTCCGTTTTTATGCAACTGCTGTATTATAAAGATCAGTGTACTTCCACATACAGTAGAAAATGCTGCCTCTGCGCATAGATTAACACGTGCACAAGGGATTTGTGTCAAATGAAGATCAGCTCCTGTATTTCTTTGATGCTCAGCAATGCAACAAAATATAGCTATAAAAAAATTCACAATGTCAATATATTTATCTTGGGATTTAATTGGTATTCTTATGCTTTATATGCTTACATACTTCTAACATCTTCAGACACCTCTGTTATTTAGCAGCTGTTAAAGAGCTTTGAGTAGACACAAACTTGAAAAAAAAAACAACAAAAAACTGGTATTTTGGGGCAAAATGAGCCTGGGGTTATTTTACAGTACTAGCGAGGCATGGTACACCCTACAAAAATTGTTATGCCAGCTCACGGCGTGCCAAGCCAAGCCCATGTCACAAAGCCACGCTAGAGAAATGGCCGAATCCTGGATACAGATATTCCTCTGCTCTTTAGTGTAGCAACAATACAAGCAGATTCCCAGGTAAAACAGTTTATGGCAAAAATCAGTACAGGCTTTAGTCTTTGGTGCCACATACCTACAAGTAAGAAGAGGCTTTATATTTAAGAAAAGTTGGAACATGACAATCTCATGATATCTAGGATCAGCGTAAAGTGATGCACTGCTGAACTGATACCTGATTTATATACATACGCACTCATAAAGCACCTATCACAACATCGAACTGCTCAGATGGCAGGGGTAAGAACAGAATTTGGCCTGAACAATTTTTTCAGCTGATCAACAGCTATAATAATAATAATTGTGGTGTAGGGAGCCTGCTTTGGCAGGGGGGTTGGACTCGATGACCTCTAGAGGTCCCTTCCAACCCCTGCAATTCTGTGATTCTGTGATACTATTTGACTTTTCACATTTTGATCTTATCAGAAGTTAAATGATCGCTATTTGAGATGCTTCTACGTGCCAGAATTATTCATGCAATTTATATGATTAATTCAGATGATGACTTAGACAGTGTCAGGCTTTTATACATGTTAAGGATTAAATAACACTGGGAAATGAATATTGTTTGGCATAGCATCTGAACAGGTTTCTAGAAGAAATTCTGCTCCCAGCAAAGCTAATGAAAATGGGACCAGGATTTCTGTTCTAACACGGGAAAAAAAAGATGGTAGCATCTTCCATCTCCAAACTATACTTGCTATTGGCTATCCTTCAGAACTGTAATCGGCACTGAAGCTTTCCACTTTTCCTTCTGCTTTCTTACTGTTTTGGGAACCACAAATTTTAAAAACAGTATGAAAGGGAAAGCCTATTAGCTGAGTCATCTGAATTCAGGTATTGATTCAAGAGACACTATTTCATTCTTAGTAACCTTCACCATAAGCAAACAGAAGTGTGATTTCCACTTCAATCCATACATGCATACACAGAAACTCTCAGACGCAGCTATTTTCTCCACAGTTCTGGTTGTGTAGTTAACGCTGGATTTCTCAGTGGAGTGGAGTTATATGGCTACCTCCATAGTCTCAATTTTGTTTCAGGGGACACGAGGGAGAATTTAAAAACTCAGTTGCGAGAGAGGCTGCAAAGAGTTCTAACTTGACTTCTTAAAACAAGAGTGTCAATTACTGCGGAGCCAAGTGCCATCAAGAGGCGGTTACTTCCAACTGCAAGTTTCTAAAAGAATTCTATGAGGAGAAATACTTCTCTATGTAGGTTGTTACTTGCCTATGCCATCTCACTATCATAGCGCTGCTTTCGAGAACAATCAAAGGGCAACATATTAGCTCAGAAAGAATCACTAAATGCTTCAAATGTAAAATAAACATGGCAGAAATAATAAATAAATAAATAAGAGCAACCTCGGATTCCAAACAGTCTTGCAAGAATAAACCAGTGCATTTTGGGCAGCATTATAACAATTCAGTTCACATGAGAACTCAGGAAATCTACACAGAGCAACAGAAATGCTTTGTTACCATTAAATTCTTTACATAATTATTTTTTAGACATCTCGAACCTTGTCACTTGTGCTGTAAAACATGTGTTTGTTATAATCAATGTTAGGCTTGCTAGTGAAATGACACACTCCATAAAATATGATAGTTTCCTCAATAGCTTCAGTGGATCATGCAAACTCAGCAAAACTCTTCAACACATTGAAAGATTTACTTGTGATAGTTATGTAGGTAAATGTTTGCAGGATGGATCGCAATTATAGGGCTTTAAGTGCAGTTACTATAAACTTTCAAAAGAAAAACCTACTTTTCAGAAGAACAACTTAAAAGTTGCTCACTATTTCATGCTAGAAATACAGTGATACGGGGCAGAATGATGATTCAGTCCAACGAGAACATTCATTAATGCATTATACAGATTAATGTGTAGGAATACATAAAAAACAGCAGATGAGCATACTCACATTCTGCCAGACTTCCCATAAAAGGTGCTCCTATTCCATCCTTGGAATAACTGATAACAGAATAAAAGATGATATTTTAAAGTAAGTGATACTTAAGTTTGCGTTCTCTCTATAACTGTACTTAGGCAGCTTCTAAAAAGTGAGCCCTATGTTTTTTTTAAATCAGCACATGAAAGACCATGTACTAATCTTTAAAACAGCACGTCCTTCAAGTCTTAAGATTAAAAGCAAAAATAAAGATACCTTGAGAAATGCATGTAGTTGGCAAAAGCTGAACCAGCCTGCAACAGTAACGCGATTGAGAGCACTTTTAATACAGTATGCATTGGTCCATGCTTCTTAATTGTCTGCCATAAAGACTGTGCATATATGCAAGCAGTTACAAAGTATGCTAGAACAAGCAGGAAATAGAATTCATGTAATCCTGTGGAAAAAAGGAAAAAAAAACAAAAAACAACTCAGTTTTTACACAGAAATGCTACTGTTAGCAGTAAGCTACAATCTCCATATGTTACTTATATAATCACTGGATAATAGTAAGTAATTGTCATCCAAAAATGATAGTAAAGATAAAAAGAATGTGTAAACCCTGGCCTATTTTACCCAGGAGTTGGTGAATCCTTCAAAAAGCTGATTATGAAGTATTTTTTACCCAATAATACCTTTTCTGAGCTTAGAAGAAATTCTGTTCAACTATGAAAAGCTCTGTAGCAATTACTGAATTAGTATAAAGTGGCACCCAGCCTCCTGATAAAAAGAAAATAATTGCAGCCCGTTCATCAGAAATGAGTTTATTAAGTGACTCATTTTTAGCACGTTCTTTTTTTTGCTACAGTTTTTAAAGGCACTGCCTGAAAAGAGAGAAACCCAGGACACAGTTGACCACTGGGTGTCACTATTCTTCCACATAAAACACTTCAAGCAACAGAGCTGACAAGTACAGAAAACTTTGAGGTGAAGTGGAAAGAAAAAAATGAACAGAAAATTAAGAGAGTTGTTTTTCTTTTTTCCATTTTTTTTTTTTCAATTGAAAAAAGAAAGCAAACGTGCAAAGTTTCTGATATCTATAAAACAGAAGCTGTCTGACTTTCAGTCTAGCTGGTTTCAGTCTAGTTGGGTGAGATGCTGCCCTGAAGACCTGAATCCTGGACTCTTTCCTGCTATCTAGAAACAGTAGAACACACCATATAAGCTAACAGAGAGTAAAAAAGCCAAGGAACCATAACCTAAAATGGGCAAGTGGAAATTATACACAGAAAACTTGTTTTTCCTCTCCAGCCTTCCTCAAAACCATGCAGTGCACACAGAATCAGGTTTTATTTCCAGCAAAACAGCTCTGCTAAAAACTTTCAGCTAGCTTCAACCAGAGACGAGAAACAGCGATTAAAACACCCTTCAATACGTAAGATCATTAGAGCTAGATGAGTTCTTAATATTTGCTCCTACTATAACTTCTACGGCAAAAATGCATACAGTAAAACCAGAGATAAAGACCATACGTTAACAAAGACTCACTAAAAATCTAACACTTGAGAGCCACTGTGCCTCCCCTGCATACCTCTTGGGGATTCTATGATTCTTCAGTGTCACCCACCAAAGTTGGAAAGGATTACATAGATATGTTATTTCTCATCATAATGATTGAATGAAATTTAAGCTGTCTTTTTAAGTTTTCCTACTACATGGGCCACAAAGATGGTGAAGGGCCTGAAGCATCTCCCCTATGAAGAAAGGCTAAGTGAACTGGATCTGTTTAGCCTTGAGAAATAAAGATTGTGAGGGGACCTGATCCAGGTCTATAAATATCTGAGGTGTGGGGGGCAAAGTGGCGAGGCCAGACTCTTTTCAGCAGTGTGTGGAGACAGGACGAGGGGAAAAAGCCAGAAAGTGGAGCATAGGAAGTTCTGCATGAATGTGCACAAGAACTTATTTACGGTGAGGGTGACGGAGCACTGGAACAGGCTGCCCAGGGGGGTTGTGGAGTCTCTTTCTCTGGAGATACTCAGGACCCGCCTGGACGCCTACCTGTGTGACCTGGTGTAGGGAACCTGCTTTGGCAGGGGGGTTGGATTTGATGATCTCTGGAGGTCCCTTCCAACCTATATGATTCTGTGATAATTCCACATCACCTCGAGCTTGGGAAATACTCTTTATCAGGGAGTGTAGCAATAGGACAATGGGTAATGGCTTTACATGAAAAGAAGGTGGATTTAAATTAGACACCAGAACAAAATTCTTCACTCAGAATGCAGTGAGACACTGCAATAGGTTGCCCAGAGAAGCTGTTTGATGCCCCATTCATGGAAGAGTTCAAGGCCAGCTTGGATGGGGCTTTGAGCAACATGATATAATGAAAGACATCTCTGCCCACATCAGATAGTTGCAAATGGTTCATCTTTAAGGTCCCCTCCAACCCAAACCATTCTGAGACACAGAAAATAAAATATATGTATGTTCATTACAAGTACCTAACTTCAAGACTGTCCAGACGCTGTTCACCTGGTTAGCTGATCATAGAAACTTTAGATTCCACTGCCAGTCCTACATAAATACCTTACCATATTAAAAGTTGCTTGCAAGGGACTGGAAACCAAGCCTGCTTTCATCAAAAGGTAAACACCCCAATCAGAAAGTTATAGTTGCAAGTTCTTTCCTGTATTTTCTTTCTAGTCCATTTCATTTTGATAATGCTTCACAGCAGGGATACAATTTCAGGGATGAGAGTAAAGAGTGACTTAACTGAAACTACCAACAACTAAGCAGATTTTATCACCCTCAGAGAAAATAAAATACAAGAAATGAACCTGGATCTCTTCTCTGATGGTCTAATGTTCTAGAGAGAAGAAATCCTCCTTGGTTCTTTGAAAAGCAGACATAGGCATGTCACTTCAGGATTCCTGGCACTGCTGCTGTTTTTCATTCTGAATTAAGAGGTGTTCATCTGCAACCATGGAAGACATGGCATGTAAAACTCATCCTATTTCCTACTTGTCAGCTCTAAATACCTGCATCTGATGTATTTATACCTCTACTTACTCAGCATGCAAGCTTTTCTGAGTTCTGCTTCCTAATTTTCAAAATCTTCATTTAACAATACAGAGAGCTGAGATGTCTCCCTAGGAGGTCTGAACATTACTTAAAGGCCACATAATGCTAATGACTGTCTCTCGGTTTAGCGAAAGAACACAATAACTACTTTTTGAGAATAAGTGAATTAACTTTTGCATACAAAATTTACCAAATTAGAACTACAGATCACATTTGCAGAGTAAGAAGCACAATTGAGAAGAGGTAAGTCAACCTGTAAGTCTGGAATAACAGGTGATAAGTAACTTGCTTACAGGTTCCTCTAAAAGTTTCAGTGTGAAGATTTTCCTCCCTTCAACAAGGAACCTGCCTTTGTTCCCTCTACATTCTCTGGACACCAATTAGGATAACCGAGCACTGCTTTAAGGCTAGACCTGGGCATATGGGCTCCATCAGTATATGAAGACAGACTAATCTTTCTGGGCTCTTTCTATACCACAAGCAAAGTCAGTGACATGTTAACTAGGCCTTCCAAAGCAGTGAAGCTAAACACTACATTTCAGTTGATTTGGATTGGCTTAAGAGTCATACAATTTTATGTATGCTTATCTTCTGCTGCTGTCTTGAGTCATCTACAGATTTTTTTCTTTGCAGGTCTAAAGACTTAAATTTATATTTTTTAAGTAAAAAATGTAAGATTGAAGCATTTCATAGTGCGTAGCCTGTGAATAACAAACCTGGAAAGACCTACACGGTGATCTGACATCATATTGGCAAAAAGTTACGCTGTGCTTGAACTCATACTGCACAGATACAAGTCTTGCAAAGTCTAGCTAAGGAATTCCACACATTAAATAAACAATTTCATTGAAATCAGAAATTCAATTCACAATCAATTGAAAGCTCACAAAAAAACAACGTATAAGCAAGCATATCAACACAGACTTTCCTAGTATATCGTATGTGTAGTTAGATAAGTTGGTCTAGAGGAAGGGAAGAATTTTTCTGTAATAACACAGTATCACACACAGTATCACAGTATCGTGCAAGTTGGAAGGGACCTTAGAGATCATCGAGTCCAACTCCCAGGATTCGAGCCTTCTGTGTAGCAGAGCAGCATTTCTACCACTTGCGCCACAGGGGGGATTCGAACCCCGGGCCTCTGGTGTTGCAAGCATCAGAAAATGAAATTAAGTTTACTCTTCTTTGAGAAAGCCAGACCTGAAATGTATGAGATTCTGCTGTCCTTTCCCCAGCACCATATTTTCCCAAGCACAGTAAGTACTGACTTGTTTGGGAGATCAGATCCTTAACTTACAAATCTAATTTTAAGAAAAAAAATCTTACCAGACTCCCCTGCGCTAAAGTGATCTAATGGATTCCCTTCTGCATCTGGATTTAGTAAGACCATTTCAAACTGAATATCCTCGGATTCAGAATAATTCTCCTCGCAGGTAAACTTGTCTACATAAAACACATACCATGTTTCCGGGTAAGGAATCTGGGACACTGTCAGATTTTGCTCTGTGTGGTTCACAGTCACTTTGGAAGAAAACAAACAACAAAAAAGGAGTAGATACTTGATTAACTTGTTTTGGAAAAAAAAACAAACACAAAACTTATGCTTAAATGAAGATAGAATTTAAATATACACCATTATTTAGCGCTTAAGAACTTCCAGTTTCATCTTTTGTTTCAACTAGGTGCCGTCAATGGCTGGTAAAGATATGTACTGTATTCCTTTTCTCAGTTTTTGGGTTTGCTAGGATGGCTTTGTTCCACTGGGAGACAGTAACTGCAAACAGTATTACCTTCAGCACATTGCTGTTCTCTGGTACAGTATCAACAAACTACATTTTTTCTATTAGTGAAGAGATACTCATTACAAAAAGCTATGTTTGTGAAATTGATTCTATGCTATTTTCAAAGATTTTTAGAGCACAGAACAATAACAGCCACACGCAACACTGCCGATTGATGAGCGTGCTTTAAAAGTGCAACTTTGCATTTTTTATAGCATCCTCCCCCAACTGACACAGACAGTTTCAAAGGGCTGAGATCATTGTCTGAAAAAAAAGCACATTTGAAATCAATGACATTAAACCCAACTATGAAGGACTGAAGAGTTTCATCTGCTTACTGATCTCAGCGGCATTTTTCCTACAATCAACTGTTAACCATTGGGCAAACTCTCCAAAATAAGTATTTGCTGTGTATCAAATACGTGGCTCTGTATGTTAGAGTGAAACTACAAGAACCATAAGCACTGTTACACTGGTTACTGAACTCATTAATGAGTGTAACAGTGATCGATGCTCATAAGCTCCACCATAGTGGAAAGCTGTTTCTGTAGAAGAACTAAGAGTATAACTACTGGACTGTTGATAGATTCTTTTGAATATTTTAAGCCCATTAAAATTCCACAAAAGCTGGTTTTTATGCAAACCTTTTTCTGTAAGAGAAAGCTACAAACATATGCATCAATCAATCCCTAGCAAACTCATTATATGTAAACGTGTAGTAGACAAAGTTTAGAATCAATTTCTAACTTATGAGAAACATTTACTCAATTAAAAAACCAACTTGTTTCAAGTTATTTTCTGTTCTTTGAAAGCACGCGTCGCCTGGATCAACAGTTGGATCCAGGAAAAAACATATGCACAGCTCTCTGCACCAACTGTCACGGAATACAAATTTAGACAACACATGAAGAAGGGAAAAAAATGTGTTCTGATAAAGGCAGTTGTTCTGCATAGCTAATACTAAGCAAGTGTTCCACTTTGGAACAATGTATCTTATAAATGAAATGTTCAAAATGAAAGAGCTCCTTTAAAGAAAGCAACCTTTGTAAAGATAGATGAATGATTTCACATGTTGCCGGATTGAAACAAAAAGAAGTTAAATGGCATGTAAAAGGGGTAGCTCTGCCCTCCATACGTTCTCTCAGTTGAATTTTGGTATAGCCTTAACTGCATAAAGATAAGGGATCACGCAGAGCACATTTAATCAGTTTTCCATCAAACCTGCAAGCTAACTTGTAGGATGTGAAGCACAATTAAATAAGGATGCAATTGATTTTGCTCATGTACATCAGAGTGACAGGTTTGTGCCATCACAATATCCTTCTGGATCTTATTTTTTTTTTTCTTGTAAAGGGTTATTTTCCATTAAACTGGGAAGAGGAGTGTACTGACAAATAAGAACTGGAAAAAGGTTTTACCTTTCTACTGTGTGCTTGGCATATACCCTCCTATCTTACTAACATTTCAGAGGTTTAACGCTAACAGCAGAAGGCCCCATTAGTCTGTCTCTTTTCTTTTTCTACTGCAATAAAAGTGGTAATTCAATCTGCACATTTGACTACGTCAACCATTTAGTCATTCTAACTACTTCAGTTTCATCTTGCAATAGCATTCTAATTCTCCATACATCAACCTTTTTACAGAAAGGTCTGAGATTTAAAAAACAAACAATGTTTTTACTTTCACTCCAAGCAGAATTATAGAAAATTTCTGTACTGAATGAGTAAATGCAAACCTGACCCTCATTTTTGAGTTGTGTGCAAATGAGAGCATGAGAGCAGAACTTGTCATTAAGGTTACCTCTTTGCAGTAACGTCACTGCTTGTCAAGGACTGCTGTTTTCCAGTGGTCTGCTGAATCATAACTTGCAAGCAAAGTCTTCTGATGTGATGTAAAGAAGCAATTGCACCCCTTGTAATCTTTTTTAATTACAGAAGGTCAAAGTTCTACCTTGACTTAAGCTGATGCAAAGTCCAGATTTACTGATACATTGAGTGTTCTAAACACACATGTAACTCAATTCATAATGGGAAGACAGAAACTCACTTGTCAGTTGAGCTTTAGAGAATTTCTCTGTACAGCTGTGATCCTGGATGTGATTCTGTAGCTTCTGCCACTCCTGTGCTTGAAACAGGTGAAGTCTGGCTTCTTTTGTCACAGCTGCTGCTACGTTGGTGATTCTGACACACAGAACAGCATGGTCACCTTGACATTTAAAAAACAGAATCAACTGCTCTGCCTTGAAGCAAGTCATAGAAACAGAAGGTTAGTGCAGCATGGGTTTTTATTAAGTAGCATCGCTAAAGCTTCGCTTCACTTCTAATTTCTTTTCTCTTTTTAACCATTTTCCATAAATGTTGGTACATTTTCACTATTTATTTATGTCTCAATAACACAGTATGAAAACAATACTTAAATAAACTTCTAACATAACCCAAATGGCGTTAACCTCCTGTACCCCCTCCCCTGCCTTCTTCTTTTTCAAGTGGACTTCCAGACTGTATTTTTCTTCCTTCCATCCAATTATATTTTTGAGATTTCCAAGGCATGATTATGAGCTCCACAGAGTAGCTCTGGGGTCAAATAACAGATGAACCTGAGTAAATGGATCTTTATGTTATGGACTTTATGTTATGGATCTTTATGTTATGGACAAGGGCAACGAGGCTCGTTAAGGGCTTGGAGAATCAGCCCTATGAGGAGAGACTAAGGAAGCTGGGGCTGTTTAGTCTGAGGAAGAGGAGGCTGAGGGGAGACCTTATTGCCGTCTTCCAGTACCTGAAAGGTTCTTACAGTGAGAGTGGGGCAGGTCTCTTCTCACTACTGACTTGTGACAGGACGAGGGGAAATGGCCTCAAGTTGCGCCAGGGCAAGTTTAGGTTGGATATTAGAAAGAACTTCTTTACAGAAAGGGTGGTTAGGTACTGGAATGGGCTCCCCAAGGAGGTGGTTGAATCGCCATCCCTGGATGTGTTTAAGAGCCGCTTGGATGTGGTACTCAGGGATATGATTTAGCAGAGGTTTGTTGTTGTGGTATTGTTTTGTGGTTGTTTTTTTTTAAGAGATAGGCTACTGGTTAGGCTGCGGTTGGACTTGATGATCTTCAAGGTCTTTTCCAACCTGAGTAATTCTATGATTCTATGACTGATTAGAGCTAGAACGCACGATTATAAGACAAATGAATAAAACTGTAATAGGGGATCACAGAATGGCCTGGGTTGAAAAGGACCTCAAAGATCACATAGTTTCAACCCCCTTCTATGTACAGGGTCGCCAACCACCAGACCAGGCTGCCCAGAGCCACATCCAGCCTGGCCTTGAATGCCTACAGGGATGGGGCATCCACAGCCTCCTTGGGCAACCTGTTCCAATGCGCCACCACCGCTTTTACCCGCCCCCGGTCCTATTTAGAGCACTTCTATATTAATCCTCTAGGACACCGGTAAGTGCTTCCCCATCACCCCACGAGCCGCCTCCACCCCACCCAGCGTTTCCCTTACGAGCAGCCAAGTGTCACGTCCCAATTCTCTTTGCCTCCCGCTCTATTCTTCCCTTCTCCCACAACGTTTCTTTCCTGCAGACATTCCGCTGCCCGACGGGCACCTACCTCGGAACTGGAAGCGTGCCACGGGCCGCCAAGGCTCCATCCGTGTGGCGGAGCTGACGAAGCCTCCCCGCAGCGTCTTGCTCCAAGCTGCGCCCCAGGCGCACAGCAGCCACAGCAGCCGCCACCCCATGGCGGGGATCACACACCGCCCCCCCGCCACGTGACCTAGCGGCCCCCGACGCGCTACGACTATAAGGCGGGGGGAGTGGCCGGGCGCGTTGCGCATGCGCACCGTCAGGTCGTACTCAGCCGTAAAGCGCGGACGATGTCGGAGGAGTCGGTGTCTGCCGAGGCGTCGCGCTTTGAGAAGCGGTTGTTGGTGACGGGAGGCGCCGGCTTCATGTGAGCGGTGGTGTCGGTGCCGTCTCTCCGCGCCGCTTACGTGATGGGGCTCCTGCGGGGCGAGGTTCCGCCGCTGGGAGCTGTGGGACGTGGCGGTGGGCGGGCCGGAGTGCTGGGAGCTCGCTGCGTGTCCTGAGGTGGGGCTGCGACGGGTCTGTGTGCAGCCAGTCTTAAAAGGCTGAGAGCAGGTACAAGTCCTGACTAAGGCGAGCTTATGGCTCCATCTGGGTATATCTTACATATATCTTATATATATCTTACATATATCTTACATCTTAAAGTGCCTCAGTGTGCTGTCCTCTTGGGTGTGACTCCCTCATCCTCTGAATCCCTTCATTACCAAACGTCTGATCTGTCTTTGCTTTGCTGCCTTAAATCTAGTGATGTGGTTGTAAATATGATCTTCTTCTTCTATCCTGCAGTGCTTCACATGTAGTTGTGTCGCTGGTCAGAAACTATCCCAACTATCTGATTATAAATCTAGATAAGGTAAGTGGGCTGTCTTCTTTCTTACCAGGCAAGACCCTCTTGTTAAAGCTTCTTAATATCAGCCTGTGAGATAGAATCATAGAGTGGCCTGTATTGAAAAGGAGCACAATGTTCATGTAGTTTCAACCCCCCTGCTATGTGCAGGGTTATGTTGAAGTCTACTTGCGATGCTATTTGTTGAATTTCCCTTTGTCTTCTCGCTGGTTTCCACATGAAAAGTATTGAACAATTATTATCTTAAGGGTTTTGAATTGATGGGTATCTGAACACTTACGGAATTGTTAGGATATCTTTCAGACTTCTGTGTTTCTCACGCTTCATCACATTTACTTGTGAGATAGCTTTTCTTTCAGAGAAGTTTTTGCTTTACTTTTAAACTTGCTCATAATTGGGTTGGAGCTGAGTTATCTCTGTCCATTTTCATGAAGACAATTTGATGATGCTTTGTGATTATTTCTCCTTAGCTTGACTACTGTGCAAGCTTGAAGAATCTTGAAACTGTCTCTGAGAAGGAAAACTACAAGTTTATCCAGGTGATGAAGCCTTTTTTTTCTAGGACACTTGGCTTTTTTATTTTTGTGTGGGTGTTTTATACCAAAGTAATATAGTTGAAAGAGCTCCTGAATACTTGAGGGTAAGGCCACTGCTTTGCCATAAATTAAAGTTCAATCCATGTTTGCCCCCTCCTCGGGCCCCCAAAAATGGTAAGGGAAAGGGGTAGGGAGATGGGAGCTGGGCTCAAGGCAGCAAACAGAACAGTGTCAACGATCTAAGGAGAAAAACTTATGTTACTAACTGTGATACTGAAATGCAGGATAGCACAATATAATACAATCTAATTGAAATTGAGGCTAATAAATCAAGTAAAATGAGAGAGGGAGAGAGTTTTCCAAAAACTGAGAAGTCTACATTGAAACTGAAGGTGCACGGCTTGTAAGCACACCCACACCCACTGCCAGGCAGTGAGAGTGAGTGTTGCTTCTGTGACACATTTTCCTCTCTGACAGTGAGGTCCTCTGGGACCTGTAGTTCTTCTCTGTGACCCACATGTTGTAATGATCCAGAATGCCAATAGCAAAAATTACAAAACCATGACATCCATTCACTTCTCAGACTGCTTTTGATGGGTGGAACAGACAGGATGGCTTTGGATCTGGCTTCTCCAAGCTTATCTGATACTCTTAGATTTTCCACCTTCAAATGCTGCAGCTTGTCAGTTGCCGTGCCATGTGACATATTCTTAATTCTATCCATGCTAAAGATCAGGCTACGATGTTCTTTCTTCTCTTCTTGTGTACTCTGTAGAATCATAGAATCACCAAGGTTGGAAAAGACCTAAAAGATCATCCAGTCCAACCGTTCACCTATTACCAATAGCTCCCACTAAACCACATCCCTCAACACAACAGCCAATTGTTCCTTGAACACCCCATGGTTGGTGACTCTACCACCTCCCTGGGCAGTCCATTCCAGTGCCTGACCACCCTTTCTGAGAAGTAACACTTCCTAATGTCCAGCTTGAATCTTCTCTGCCATAGCTTGAAACCATTCCCTCTGGTCCTATCACTAATGACATAAGAAAGGAGGCCAACCCCCAGCTCACTACAACCTCCTTTCAGGTAGTTATAGAGAGCAATAAGGTCTCCCCTGAACCTCCTCTTCTCCAGACTGAACATTCCCAGCTCCTTCAGCCTCTCCTCATATGGCCTGTGCTCCAGACCCCTCACCAGCTTTGTTGCCCTCCTTTGAACACGTTCAGGGCCTTGGTGTCTTTCTTGCAGTGAGGGGCCCAAAACGACGCAGTATTCGAGATGTGGCCTCACCGGTGATGAGTACAGGGTTAACAATCACCTCTCTGCTCCTACTGGCAACACTGTTTCTGATGCAAGCCAGGACACCGTTGGCTTTCTTGGCCACCTGGGCACGCTGTGGTCTCATGTTCAGCCGAGCATCAATCAATACCCCCAGGTCCGTTTCCTTTACACAGTCTTCCAGCCACTCCACCCCAAGCCTGTAGTGTTGCCTGGGGTTGTTGTAGCCGAAGAGCAGGACCCAGCATTTGGTCTTGTTGAACCTCATCCCATTGGCTTCAGCCGAGCTCTCCAGAAGTTGTTTTGGAATATGGTCTAGGTTCAAGGTATGCTTTTTCTTCATGGAGTGTTGCTGGTTAAATTAGTTTACTGTGTCAGTATTTTAGGCTCCAGACAAGGGGTTGGATGTAGGCTTCTTGTTTGGATAAATACTCAGACTGCTGAGTTTGTGTGCTAAGGTTCTGCTGTGTGGATCTCAGTGCTTGTGGTGGTTCCTTCATCAAGCTGGACTGCCTGAGACTGGAGGGCACTGGAGTTCAAGTTTTTGTAATATCAGTGAGTTTAATATATGTAGCAGTTTTTTGCAGAGTCAGAAAATGTAAAATGAGCTTCTCAAATTCAGGCAATCAAACTTTTCCACACTTGTTTAGTGATCCCCGTAGCTGTGGGTTTTTGTAAACCTTTCTAGTCCTTGGATACAGTTTGCTTGAGGGAAAGTGAATATGTGCCAAACAAATATGCTTGGATTCAGGATGCTGGAAGTACTCTTGTTATTTTTCCTAATGTTTCTAATACCTCTCAATGCATGATGCAGTATGAATGCTGTGTAGGGCGCAAGACAGTCTACATCTAACAGTGTACATCTTACATCTAAGAAAAAGATACATTTAAGAAATCTTACTGAATACTTTTTCTTAAAAAAAAGAGGAAAAGAAAACAAAAACCAAAAACTGCTGAAGTTGGTTTCCTATTAAAAAAAAACAATCTAATCATATTCCAAGTAATCTTAATTCCTTACATGCAGTACTTCTTTGAAGCTGTTCTTTGGAATAATTGCGTGAGAACTTCTAAAAACATAGGTACATTCTAATTGTGTTCAGTTAACTGCCTTGTTCTTGAAAATACAAAAGCCTTCCTCTTCCCCACTGGCATCCCTTCCTTTGAGGTGCTCCTTTGAGTTGAGCCAGTAGATAAGTATCAGAAGCTTCTTCTTGGTTCTTGTTTACGTTTGAAAACTGCCCTCGTTTGTTTCTCACATTAACACAAGACTCGTGTGTCCATGCTGTGCGCCTTTCCAATTATCTCGATTATTCTGGTAACAAAAACAAAAGGGAACTGCTGGCAGACTTCCATCTGCTTTGACAACAGTGGAAATGAACTTCATCGCTGATGCCACTGGGTGTCACCATCTGCAAACTTTACTTGCTATAAGCAGGTATCCCAGATGTAGTGTAGAGTTACACGCTGTGTTTTGCTGTGTGCGTTTTTGCAGGTCGTGTTGTTTCTCGTGTTATGTAGTAATATAAATCCTGAAATGATGCATCTATGGTTGAGGCTATTGCTCAAACAGTGAAGATCTTCTTTTAGACGTGGCATTGGTACACTGCCCCAAACTCAGTTGCTAACTGTGTCTGTGGAGAGCTGAAAGAAAGTATCTAATTGTATCTAAAGCTCTGGATTTCAGTGTTTTGTTTACTGTTTAATGTTATAAATTCCACTTCTAATAGGACAATCTTAATTTTCTACTATTGCTATTAAAGAGTAGGCTGAGTAATCCCGTGACTCTGATGTAAGACATATTTTGGCTTTGCAGGCCTGTTCTCATTGCAGAACATTTTCTTGTGCCTGCTTTAGTGCTTAGTACAAATTAAAGCTTACCATTTTTATGAAAAAATAATGTTGTTATTTCTTTTCCTGTTTAGGGGGACATTTGTGAACCTCATTTTATCAAACAGCTTTTTGAAACGGAGAAAATTGACATAGTTCTTCATTTTGCAGCCCAAACACATGTAGGTGAGCACTGCAGCGCATATTTTAGTATTATTTCTGTATGTATGTTTTGAAATAGTATGCTGATAATTTTCATCTCTTTTCTATTTCTTTTTCTTCCCTTCACATAAAACAGATATACAGCCTAACATCTTTACGGACTATGTGTTTCAGTTCGGTGGCCTTTTTAACTTAGGGGACTCACAGCTTTAATTCAACAACAGTCAGATAAAGCAGTTTTCAAGTTTGACTATATATATATTCGCTTATTGTATTTTAAATTCCATCTAGACACGTGTAGCTGCCAGCGCACTCATGTCATGTGGTGTCTTGAAGACAGTTAGCCTTGACTAACTCCAACCTTGCAGGAAAAATTAGAGTGGAAGCTAAGAGTAAGCATAGGTCCCTTTAGAATTCTTCCAGGGTTCTTCTTAGAATGGTGAAATGGATTGCACATTGAAGTGCCTATTTCGGATTGTCAGTCTTCTGTAAAGCTGTTAATAAGTGGTATCCCTGGCACATTCCTTCCATAATGAGCAGAAGCCGTTGAAGAATTCTCTGGGAAGATTCTTTTCAGGTTTGTTAACATTGATATATGGAAAGCCGTTAGGTCAGTGGGATGATTCCAAGAATTAAAACAGGTGGTAATTTAACAGTAATAGATAGATATAGTGGTTTTCAGTGATACTTTTCTTAGTGAACTTGGCACTTCATGGTGAAGAAGGGAATTAACTGTGATCCACTTAACTGCAACTAATTAATGCTATTTTGAATTGAATATTCTAACCTATTGTTGAGAACAAGGAATTCTTTGTCTTTGTGTAAGTGTAGGAGTGTCTTCATTTAATGATAACCTCGCTACCTGACAGTCAAAGAGATGGTGAAATTATAGAGTCACAGATTTGCTCAGGTTGGAAAAGACCTTCAAGGTCATCGAGTCCAATCACAACCTAACCACTCTACCCTCACTCTAACAACCCTCATGTCCCTGAGCACTGCGTCCAAATTGATTTTAAGCACATCCAGGGATGGTGACTCAACTACTTCCCTGGGGAGCCTATTCCAGTGTTTAACAACCCTTTCTGTAAAGAAGTTTTTCCTGATATCCAGCCTGAACTTACCCTGGCACAACTTGAGGCCATTTCCCCTTTTCCTGTCACCAGTGAGAAAAGACCAACCCCACTCTCACTGTAAGCACCTTTCAGATATTGATGGAGAGCAATAAGGTCTCCTCTCAGCCTCCTTTTCCTCAGACTAAACAGTCCTTCAGAGCTCCCTGTTCATATTGCTGCCGTTAATTGTTACAGCATAATGGAAAGCCATGTATTGCTTAAATTTAATCAGAATTGTTTGTTGATGGCTTTTTAAATTCTTTTCTATAGATCTTTCATTTTGGCATGCCCTGGAATTCACTTATGTGAATGTTTATGGCACTAATGTACTGGTTGCTGCTGCTCATGAAGCCAACGTGGAGAAGTTTATCTATGTCAGTACAGATGAAGTATATGGAGGCAGCACTGATCGGGTGAGTTTAAAAGTGTGTGGGGCCCAAATTTTTCTTGGCTTCTCTAAGTGTGTTATTTTTGATAATACTTAAAGTTGCAAGCAGGTACCAATTGCTTCTTGAAAGCCAGGTATCAGAGTTGTTGCGAAGCTTTTCTATTGCATGTTTTATATTGAACATGTTGAATGCATACTGGCTAAAGCAATCAGATTGGTTTCATTAATAACTTGTGAAAGTTTCTAAAAGATAGATGCTCTTGTGGATCATAGTAAATATTCTTAAAGGTGGTTTTTTTCTGGGAAGAGGGAAGCAAGTCAGGAGGTAAGTTGGAGTCAATTAATTTCAGAAGCAAAGAGCAGCCAAGAACGTGGTTGTTTTTTTTGTGTGTGTAAGTGGATATTTATGATAGCCATTTTAGAATCTCCTCTTTGTTTGGGGATTCATAGAATCTTCTGAGTTGGGAGGTGACCCTTAAAGGCCGTGTAGCCCAACTCCCTTGCAGTGAATAGGGGTGTGCACAGCTAGATCAGGTTGTCCAGGGCCTAATGGAAAGGTGACTTTCTTAGTCTAGTTTGAATGTTTGGGGTTGTTTATAGCTGTTGCAGCTGTAGCTTTTATAGCTTGAAGGCTTACCTGGGCAAGAGCAATTGAGTAACGCAAGTTTTCATTTCAGGAATTTGATGAATCCTCACCAAAATGTCCTACAAATCCATATGCCTCCTCTAAAGCTGCTGCGGAATGTTTTGTTCAGTCTTACTGGGAAAGGTACCAAGTAAGTTAATGGAAGCTTTAAAAGCTCTGGAGCTCATAATTTTACACACATAAATGTTTAAAAGAAAAATCAGTAGGAGACAACATGATGTTACATCTTTCCTGGAGAGCTGGTCTTATAGTTTGGGTCAGAGTCCTTCTGCCCTTTACTGGTGGAGGTGTACTGCATGAGGCTGGGAGGGGCCAGCTAATTTTAGACTGGAAAGTAAATAAACCTGAGCAGAAATGTCTATTTTTTCCAAAATGAGTGAAGAGAATAATAGCAATTAAAAAATATATAGTGATAAGCTGAAAGGACATTCATTTATAAGTAGAATACTCAAGATGCTAATTGTATTGACTAGTCTTATAAGTGGAGAAAAGGTGAAAGAAAAGCTATTATTCAAATTTGTTCAGGCAAAAATAGTTCGAGTTTTCAAAGCTTTATTCTTTTCATTTTGACATGGCATTCTGTAAAGATGTTTTTGACATCGGGCTGACTCGATTGTGGTGTTAATGACTGTGAAATGTTTACTTGGGAATACAAAAGAGTAAGCAAGTTTTCAGTCAACCTGTTGTATGTATGGACAGGACATTTCCAGTGGTGGGTCCTTAAAGGGACTGAGAGACTGGGAATATCTGTCACTCTTGATGCTTCTGCAGACTAAGAAAGCCAGAGGCCTTTGCCTAAAAGCAAACGCATGGAGAGCTTGACTCATTAATATTTGTGAAAACATTCAGATTTGTAGTGAAGCACTGCAGGTGTTTCACTACTTACTGACCAACCAGAAACTTGTAGATTTTTCCTTATATGTACTTAGTATTTAAATGCGTGCATATTTAATGTTCTTAAGTTTCCAGTTGTTATCACCCGGAGTAGTAATGTTTATGGACCACACCAGTATCCAGAAAAAGTAAGTTAAGCTAATGCTTTACTCTCAGTCTCAATATACTATAACTTAAGGTTTCTGTAATGTTACTTTTATTCATCTGAGAATGAACCTTGCAAAAAAGCACTGTCTTACAAGTATATTTGTCCGTGCTTATCTTTAATTTTTATATGCTGATCTCACAACCAAACATCCTACCATCAGCACAATGTATACACGTGTTCTGGTTGTCAGTAAAACATTACTTAGAGCTTTCCAGTTACTTACATGAGTTTAACTGCAGTTACTGTAGTCTGTACTTTTTCCAGTTTTCCAAGAACATTTAACTGACAGGATTCTCTCCTACAAATAACTTCTGCTCATGTTCTACATGCACTAGTTAGCAGTGTTAAATAAAAGGCAATGCTTCAATCACAGACCCTGCTAACGAGTCTATCCCCTTCCATGTAACTCCCCTGTAGATACTGAAAGGCTGCTTTCAGGTCACCTTGAAATTCTTCATTGTTTCTCTTTCAAATTTAGTTATTTTAGTGACTGATACTACTTCACCACAGGTTTCTTACTGTATGTCCAACATAGGCAACTTGCTGTATGTTTAAACCGTGTTCTAAACAGTTGGCAGTAGTCAACCTTATTTTAGACTCTAGTGCATTTCTGCATGTACAAGTAATAGCACCATTTTTGTGTGTAAATCATTACATTTTTAACTTCTGATTAGTAATGGATGACCACAAAGGTAAGCATCTCACCTCAAGAGAGGAATCTACTCTTAAATAAACGGATAAAGTGGAAAAGAAACAGAAAATGTGAACTGTGATCTTCAGAAAAAGCAACTGTAGTGTACAAAATGCTCTGCTTACTCTAGGATAAAAGAATCCTTGCAGTTTCTAGGCTTGGTGCGTTCCTTGCTTAGATTTAAAGTTCAGCTTAAGTTTGAACTTAGGCTGTTGAAACGGTCTTAAAGCATGTAATGTTACCTGCTGGTAAAGCACCTTGTTTGTTGCAGAATAACAGCTTCTAACATATTTCTGTTTATTCAACTGCTTAGGTTATACCGAAGTTCATATCTTTGTTGCAACAGAACAGGAAATGGTATGTAACTTGTTTGGTATTATTTTTGTGTGTAATCAGTTATTTCATAAACATAACATTTATTATTTCCTAATTAAGTTACGAGTTATTTGTTGTAGTAGTAGCATGTACCTGAACAGCTGACATACGTGTTTTTAAATTGAAGTACTTTCAGGTAAACCCTTACAGTAGAACTGCATAAAATGCATTTTAGTAAACGGAATGCTTCTATTTAGGTATTAACAGGAGTCTTCTGCCTTTCCCTGTTCTTAAGCTGTATTCATGGATCTGGACTTCAGAGAAGGAATTTTCTGTATGCAACAGATGTAGTAGAAGCTTTTCTTACTGTCCTGAAGGAAGGGAAGCCAGGCGAAATTTACAACATCGGAACTAATTTTGAGATGTCCATTGTCCAGCTTGCAAAGGAGTTAATCCACTTAGTGAGTAAACAGTTACAATGCTTGTAATTGCATGTATGAACAGCTCTCTGCTGTGTAATTTTTGCAATGCTGTGAGATAGTTCAGTGCTTGCAGCACATCTTAGAAGAGCGATGTGTTAACACAATCTGTGGCAGCTGTGCTGTGTGCAGTACAAGCTGTCATAAACTGCAGCACTGCATCAGTTATCGTGTCTGGGACAATAACTGGGGTAATTATTAAAAGCTGTTTGTTCTTTCTCACATTTTCTACTTCCATTTTGATCTGAAAAATATGGAAGATTAAAATGTAACGATGAAGTTATGCCTGTTTAGTAAGTGCTGAGGGAGAGGTATTGGAATTGTTCTGAGTAGTTTTTATAACTTCAGTAGTTCAGTTCAGGCAAAAGATCATTTCTGTTTGGGTTTTGGATTTTCCTTGATAATGTTAAATATATTTAAAACTAGATTTGTTAACAATATATCAAGACTGTGCAAGGTATATTGGGGTGAGGTTTTTAAATGTATTTCCTCCTCCCCCCCACACACACTTTGTTTCAGATAAAGAAGACCAGTTCAGAATCTGAAATGGAGCACTGGATGGACTATGTCAAAGACAGGTAAGAAAACAGCTGTGTGTGCAGGAGAATTTAAAAGCATTTTGCTTATTTCTGTGAAAGTGTTTTTGCTTAGCAGGAGGGATAACTTTTGACAAAGTGAGACCTGTTTTACTTGCCTTCTTTTTAACTTGTTTGTGGATTTGTTGCCTGAGCTCAACAGTGTACTGCATCAAAACAACTTCTCCAGTTATTACTTGAATTTTTGGAACTGTGTATTGTTCAACTTTAAAGGATGCAAACTTTCTTCAAACTAGAAACTACTGAAGCTTGAAGCTTGCTCCGAATCACAGAATGGCCTGAGTTTAAAAAGGACCACAATGATCAAGTTTCAAACCCCTGCTGTGTGCATGTTCGCCAGCCACCAGACTAGGCTGCCCAGAGCCACATCCAGCCTGGCCTTGAATGCCTCCAGGGATGGGGCATCCACAGCCTCCTTGAGCAGCCTGTTCTGTTGCCTCACCATCCTCTGTGTGGAAAAACTTCCTCCTAATATCTAACCTAAACCTCCCGTCTCAGTTTAATCCCATTCCCCATGCTGCTTTGTCCTCAGCTTAACTTCACAGATGAATCACATCATCTCTCATTCAGCTCTAATAATTTGGTGTTAATGTGACTAGTTCAAATCTAAGTGTGCTTTGTAGGTAAGACCTACCCTTTGTAGACAGATGTACCTACAGAATGTATTTAATAGTAGCTTCAGATTAAGCTAGAAATCTAATGTTTTCAATGTAGAACATCAACATGCTAAAATTAGGGAAAATGTGTAGCTTCTATAAATACTTTTGCTGTATGTTTCCATCTTTAGTTGCAAGCTTGATTTGGCTCTCTTCTTTTTTTTTTTTCCTTTTCATTTTTGCAGCAACAATAAGCCACTGCATACTTCAAATATGACTCTTTCTCTAGAGTAATTAGAAATTACATATCTGCTGATAGCAGTTAAGAATTCTGAAGGCCCTACTAATACATACTTTCTATTCACGTTTGGGTAGTTATCAGGCAATTGAAGTGTCTAAGTGCCTGTTTTGAAAAGGAAGTGTTTTTTCAGAATCCTCTAAATTTAATCACAGGACACTGAACAAAAATTGCCTTCAGCTCACATGATGTGAGTGTCCTGTAGGTTCTTGTGTAATTCAGACTAAGGATTGTATTCACGTGTATTGGGCCCTGTCTGCAAATGTCGAATTGTAAGTGGGCTCACAGGTTGCCCAGGGAGATGGTGGATGCCCCGTTGCTGGAGACATTCAAGGTCAGGCTGGATGGGGCTCTACCCTGATCTACCTGTAGGTGTTTCTGTTCAGTGCAGGAGAGTTGGACTAGATGACCTTTTAAAGGTCCCTTCAAAGTCAAAAGATTCTATAATTAAGATGGAAGTCTTTCAAAACTAAACATTAGTAAGCTAATAATGATGGTTACCTGCTCTGGAAAAACTAAATCCATTTCTTCTCAAGATTAGAACATTTTAATAACTGTGAAGTAGTTTGCTTTTCTGTGCTTGTGTATTTTGACTATCTTGTATTCCAGTGTCAGTAATGCAGGCATGATAGACTAGACTACCTAACGGCCAGATTTTAGAAATAAAAATGTTCTGTACCTAAAAGATGGAAATCTTTCTGTACTGAATCTTGCAGTTTGGGTTTCTATATATTTGGTATTACAAAGCTTATGCAGCTAATGAGCCACTGCAGTAGCCATGCTTTGGGTGTTTTTGTTCTCTAGATCTGAATCTGTGGGATTGTACTGGGAGAAATTTGAGAGCACTGGCTTGTTTAGTGACTGTCTAAAGACCTGCAAGTACACTGATTTGCATTGACAGTGGTTTGATGTCACTGTTCATTTTTGTGTGAAAACATTAATTCTAGTATCCTGGGCTCCATCAGGAGAGGGGTGTCCAGTAGGTGTAGAGGGGTGATTATCCCTCTCTACTCTGCTCTTGTGAGGCCCTGTCTGGAATACTGTGTCCAGGTATGGAGCCCTCAGTACAAGAAAGACAGGAGCTGTTGGAGAGGGTCCAGAGGAGGGCCACAAAGATGGTCAGAGGATGGGAGCACCTCCCCTATGAGGACAGGCTGAGGGAGCTGGGCTTGTTCAGCCTGGAGAAAAGAAGGCTGTGGGGTGGCCTCATTGCAGCATTCCAGTACCTGAAGGGTACCTATAGTCAGGAGAGGTGTTAATTCTTTGAAAGGTCAGATAATAGTAGGACCAGGGGAAACGGTTTTAAGTTGAAAGAGGGAAGATTTAGGTTGGATGTTAGGGGGAAGTTCTTTACTAGGAGAGTGCTGAGGTCCTGGAACAGGCTATCCAGGGATGTTGTGGATCCCCCATCCCTGGAGGTATTCAGGGCCAGGTTGGATGGGGCCCTGGGCAACCTGATCTAGTAAACATGGAAGTTTGGTGGCCCTGCCAGGCAGGGGGGTTGGAGCTTCATGATCCTTGAGGTCCCTTCCAACCCGGGTCATTCTGTGATTCTGGTCAGTTCTAGGTAGTTGACTGGGCAGACAATTACATTCTTGTAGCTGCGCTCTGTTGCTAATTCATTATTTCTTCTGGTGTTTTTATTTTGAAGGTCATGTAATGTGCTCGTGTTGAAGGAGCACTCAAACCTGAGGTGTACCTAATTATGGTAGGGTAACCATAATCATCAGAGTACTATGCTTAGGCTATGGCTAGGCTGCGGTTGGACTTGATGATCTTCAAGGTCTTTTCCAACCTGGGTAATTCTGATTCATGGCTTGAAGACAGTTTAAGTTCTGTGTATCTCATGAGATAAGTGTAATCAAATTGTTTTCTTCGTGTGTTTTTATATTTCACCAGACCTACCAATGACCTGAGATACCCAATGAGTTCAGAAAAAATGCACAATTTAGGATGGAGACCTAAAGTGCCTTGGAAAGAAGGAATAAAGAAAACAAGTACGTCTGATGCCTTTTAAACTGATGGATTTGGAAGTTAGGGGAGAGGAAAAAGGGAGAGGGGAAGAAATGATTCTATAGGCTCATTAATGAGAAACCGAAGGGAATGTATTTATCACTTTAATTTTACGTAAATTAACCCCTGATGATTCAGATTGCGATCTTTATTCAGTTTGATTCACCACCGTTTGTTTTTGTATTAGTTGAATGGTACAAGGAGAACTTTCACAACTGGAAGAACGCCGAGAAAGCTTTGGAGCCTTTTCCTGTGACGGAGCCATTTGCACAACTTAACGTTCCATAAGGTGGCAGGCAGCCTGAAGGAGTCTATTCTACCTCATCCAGCCTTTTCATTCAAAGCCTGCAATCAAGTGACCACACCGAACTCTTACTGTGGATAACGTGAGCCATGATGAACACAGAGCTGTAATAGAGCATAACTTTGGAAGGGTTCAGCACTTTAGAAGTTTAATCCATTGATTTCAGCTTTTGGTGCAATATTATATCTTCACTATGTGTAGATAAACTTTTTTGAGTATTTTACAGAGTGAAGAATTTTATGTTAATATAATAGGTGTCAAGTCTTTCTTATTCCTTTTGGAATGAGAAGATGATGATATAATATTTGGGATTCCAGTGAATGGATGTATTCATTCCTGAATTTATTTAGCTCGGAAGTTTTTCCATCTGCATTAGTTTATTTTTACAGTGTAATGTTATGTTTTGTCACTTTGAACAGTCGTCTTCTATTCGGAATCAAAGAGAAAAGATAACTGCTTTCTGGAGAATATAAATCAGTTGATAAAAGCAGGTACGGTACCCATATGGTTCACGGTTCTTTATTGTTGCAGTATTATCTTGTGTAGGTGACCAATTAAACTGTTATCTTCCTAATGCTCAGTTTGTAAAGGAGTGGAGGTAGAAAAGGTGCCAAGAAAACACATGTTCTTACTGAGGTTTCTACCAGCCTTTCTTAAACTTTGCTTTGGTGTCTTACATGTCACCCGTTTACTGTATTGTGGCCTTTAATTGTAACCAACTTGAAGTACTGTGATGCAGCTAACATTCCAGTAACGTATCTTTCTGTGCTATGAAGGTGATTTATTGAGGATGAGTTTTAAATGCTTCCTTTGAATTGCAGGTTGGTGCACCTTTTTCGACACTGTTTCAACTTCTTGCTTTTGTGGCAAGTTTTAAAGATGCAACAATATGAGTTTTAATGCGAACTTATATCCCAGAACTGAAATTTCTTCTATCTTTGTCAAATAAATGTGACTTATTGTTATAAGTTACGGTGTAACTGTTTTCACTTAATTGGGTGAATAAACTGAGCTAGTGCATAGCAGCTGGCAAAGTAGACATGCTGTATGGTGTTCTCCTTTGTTTAATTATTCCCGTGTCTTAAGGAAGAGGTTCTTCACTTGTTTGATATTAGAAATGAGATATGCAGGATGAGAAACTCGTCTTTATCAGGATATGTAAGTATTTAACACAGCTCCAGATGCTTCTGCCATGTAGAGCCGTGAAAGTGCAAGGTTAAGGTGTTAGGGCACTCCCATGTCTGAAGTGGTCTCATTACCCTCATAAAATAAATGGAGTAGTTCTCTATGTTGCTTAAGTTGGTGAGACTTTCTAAAGGAGAATGACTGGCCTTTCAAAGAGGGGCCTGCATCTGCTGGACTGCCTGGGAGTTGTGTTTGGCTGTTGTCCTCATAGGCCAGCATGGAATGAATGCCTAACTGTGGGTATAAGCTAGTTCTTGTTGTAAATACACTTGACTGGGCTTGGCAGGTTTGTAAACACAGCTTTCCTTATGGGAGCGGCCTTGTGTAAAACCAGTGACAAACCGAGGCTGGGGCTGTACTTCCTCCTTGTGCACACCAGCTCTGTCTGGGATTGGTCAGGCTTCAGAGCGCAGCTCTTGAAAGCTCAGAGGCAAGAACGCTGCTTGTCTGATGCTCTTGAATCCCACAGCATATTCTAGTTTTTGCCATCCCCAAAGCTTTGCAGGCAAAGCACTTTTCTTCTGAGGCAGATATCTGTATATTTTCGTGTTGATGCTGCCTTTGCATTGAGGCGCTGCCGTCGTTTGCCGCGTGCCAGGTAGCATAGGACGGCCAAAAATATTTCGTCCACTTGAAAATAAGCAGATTAAACACTCAGAATACCCTGTAGAGAAGAATACATTTAGAGCAGTTTCTGAGTAGGCTTTCCAATGTGAGCCGAAATAGCTCAGTTGGGAGAGCGTTAGACTGAAGATCTAAAGGTCCCTGGTTCGATCCCGGGTTTCGGCAAGCTATTTTATTTTTTTTCCCCTTTCCAACCTCTCTCCATACACTCCGGAGCCAGCAGCAGAGCGACGCTGTCCCCGCACACAACAACACCCAGCACGTCCCGGTAGCCGCTCATCTCGCCCCTCTCAAGCGAGGCGGCCTCGCTCCCCTCACGCTCGGACAAACCCGATGCCGAAGCCGGACGTGTGGGCCGAGCGGGCAGCGGCGCCCTCTGCCGGCAGCCGTCTGGAAACACAGCAGTTCTTAAGCCTTTTATTTTTCCACCCACTTATTATTTAATCTTAACCTGCAACAGCAACTCCCTCCTCAGAGGTTTTGTCAAGTTGAACTCTGAGGGACCCCTGCACTACTGAGAGTGACCGCCGTGGGGATGCTGACAAAGGAATCCAATCCTTGTACTACAGAGAAACTTCTCTGCCACTATAGGTGTTGGCTACGTTTTTAAGCCGCTGCCAGATGCTGAAGTTGATACCTCACGTGGATTCAAAGGGAAATCACAATTTGCAGTGCTGTTACAGATTGATTCAGATATCCAGAATCTGCAGGATTTGGGTCATCTGCTTTGTCCATGACCATCCTCAGCTCTCGGATCTCTGGTTTTAGTGAATGGAAACTGGAGCAGCGCTGTGCAGAGCAGACGGTCCTTCTCTCTCCTGCCCCCAGGCTTCTGCATCTGCCCCCTCTAGTAAGTCCTCCCCTTGTCCGTGTGGGCAGCTGCCCTCCTGCTGCTTGTTGCTGCCTTGCCAGCCTCTCTGTGGCAAGCGAATGATACTCCTACGTGTCCTAAAATTTTCTCTCTTAGAC
Organism: Excalfactoria chinensis; assembly: GCF_039878825.1. Classification (NCBI taxonomy): domain Eukaryota; kingdom Metazoa; phylum Chordata; class Aves; order Galliformes; family Phasianidae; genus Excalfactoria; species Excalfactoria chinensis. The sequence continues at coordinate 138,379,722 of NC_092825.1, forward strand.
TGAAAATCAGTCTGTTAGGAAAGATTTGTATCTGTCTCTTGACTTGGTAGCCTGTGCTATTTACAGACATCCATTAAATCTCATTTAGATATGCTGTGTGATCAATACAAGGGATTTAAAAAACACGAGTCAGGACTCATGCTGAGCTTTAAGATTCTTTCCCCCCCCTTAATAGCAAACTATGCTTGTCATCTGTCTGTTATCTGATCTTATAAAAAAAGAACTAGATCTGCGTTTTGCAGTTTTTTAGGGAGGAAATGCATTTTAAAAGGGGGGAAAAATCCACCTGATTATACACTTCTAGAATCCAGCACTCCCCCATCCTATTTTATTTTTGTTTATTTATTGATTTGCTTTGAGTTAGTAAGTTAGAAAAGCTTTATCTCCTTGAGTTCAGCTCAGCAGCCCCATGGAAGGAAGCCTTTTCTGATCCAGCTCCTAAGGGGGTTTCCATATTCCCTCAGCCCATCAGTGTATCTCAGGGCTCCTGCTTTGTGCTTTGGTAGAAACACAGGGTTCATATCCCACAGTAATGTTGAGATACAGAATTTATAGTACAGATTAGAAGACAGATTTAGGGAAGCTGTGAACTTTTAACCGTCAGCCCTGCTGTGCTTATCAGCGTTATCTTTATTCCTCAGCGAACCTCAGGGGAAAACAGTGTGTTTTTGTTTGGATGTCCCATGTATGTACTTGAACGAAGTGAGGGTACATTCATTGCTTTGACTGGCAATGTTCTTGAGGGCTAGCCCACATGACATGGTGGATGAATGTCTTTTGTTCCAGTTCGTATTTTCTGTTAGGAGATGTAGTAACGTTAGTGTCTTGAATAAAAATAGTGAGAGATGAGTATCTTCTAGGACTGGCTCTCAGACCAACATGAGGTCAAGGCCTTAGAAATTTCTGATGTTATTTCAGACATGTATTGTCTTTCAAATTATTTTATTTGTGTAGCGCAGAGCCAGACCTGGATTTTCTGTCCCCATATTTATTTCTCTGTGACTGGGACAATCTGATGCATTGATGAATGGAAGATATCGATCCTGGAGCTGGTCAAGAAACATTTAGATGTTTTACTGAGCGATGTGATTTAGTGGGAAATATTGGTGGTGGGTGAATGGTTGGGCTGGGTGATCTTGGAGGTCTTTTCCAACCTTGGTGATCTTATAAGGGCCTCTGCCTTACCCCTTTTATTCTGCACATGAAGTCTTTGGCTCATGCTTTCCTGACTGCGTGCTGACATATGAACCACAGAGGCAGCCTGTGTGCTAGCCAGCCAGCTGGCTTCTTGTGGGTTGTGCGCATAGAGAACACCACGTGTGTTCAAACTAGGATATTGAAATAACTCATGCTTAATTTCACATTTTGTCAGCCAGCATGTATCTGCTATATGTAAATCAGGTTGTCTCCTACCACAGCTCTATATAGCAGCACTAATCTCTCTTCACTATAGGCATTTAAGTTTAGTGGCTGTGTTAGTCACCCTTGCCAACACTAATGACCAAGGCAGAGAAATTAGGACAGAGGTGGTCATTACCTCTCAATGATGCCTGTCTGAGAGTGAGATGGTTTATCCTGCAGAGCTTCTTTCCCTTGTCAATTATTGGGAACCACACAGTAACTGAGATTTTGCTCTTTATCTCCTAGATGCCCAAGTTCATTAAGTGAATCCTACCTTACGACTATATGGAGAATTAGTCTAGCTTAGAAGCTGATGAAGTAGCACTAGAAATAAAGAAGTTTTGGCACCCTTTGGACAGGTGGTGTCTGCAGCTCTGGTGCAGATACAGTGATTATATTGAGTGGTAGATCTTCTTGACCTTATTCACACATTCTTTGTCAGCTGATGATGCTGAGATTAGTGGCATTCCTTACTAAGGATGGTTTTGTCTACCAGTCAGTACTGTATTCACTTAAACTGTAAGTATCTTAAGCTTTCATCCCTATTCCTTCATAGAACCATAGAGTCACCAAGGTTTGTTGGGGTACTAAGTTGTCTTTGTAAGGATTTATGAGTGCATACAGTAGTTCTGAGTAGATGGAGTGTTCTAGAATAGCTGAGTTAGGCCTGTAGCTTAAGAGTTAGTGGGCAGGAGGTTTAAGTAGATGTGTGTACAGGTTCTCTCGCATGCATCAGGTTTTGTGTAGTGGGTGTACGCGTCTGTGTGGGATTTAGAATGGTATATAAGGAGTGTGATGCAGCAACAAATTGAGAGAAGACATCATGGCATCCATGTTTGTGTCTCTCCCCCAGATGGCCGAGATCCTGGGATAAGTCAGGTTAATTGGTGGTTACATCAAGGTTGACAAAGACCTCTGAGATCATCCCATCCAACTGTCCACATGCCACCAATATTTCCCCGCTAAACCATGTCTCTTAGTACAGTATCTAAACAATTCTTGAATGCTTCCAGGGATGGTGACAGTCCATTCCAGTGCCTGACTGCTCTTCTGGAGAAAAATTACATCCATCACGAACCTCTTCTGGCACAACTTGAGGCCATTCCCTCTAGTTCTGTTGCTAGTTATGTGGGAGAAGACATTGACTCTCACCTCGCCATGGTTTGTACACTGTAAATTGTACATCTGATATGCAATGGAAAAAATACATCTATTTGGATATAAAATGACATGTTACATTGTTAACTGAATGATGATACTGCTTCCTGATCTCTGAAGAGTTTTCTCAGACATGTCAAATGAGGGAATAAGGCAGAAGGCAACAAAAGATATTGCAAAGGAAATGGAACTGCTCATTATCTCTGACAAAAATGAACAGAACTATTCCCAGGCAGTACATGACTTCAAGTGTAAAAGTGTATCAGCGATTCTAACATAACATTTACTTAAGGCTGTGGAAACAGTTGTCACATATATCTACTATACTGAAACACTGTATGATTTTAGGATCTTTCTAAACGAATGCTATATATGCACATGCTTCAGCTATCATATGCACTTGGAGAGGTGAGAAGCAAAGTGTAATCAAATTTGGAACTTGCCAAGTGGATGTCTTTAAGAAGTGATTTCCTATTGCAGTCTTCTCCTGACTCGTGGGAGTGAAGCTTAGCTGGACTGCAAGGCCCAGTGAAGGATCAGTGGGAACCCAGGTGGGATTCATCTGTCTAAACATAGAACTTTAATGTGTATTGAATGCTGCTGAACCCTAGACTCCCCTAACAATAAATAAATGAAGAAGGTTATGGCTTTGTGTGATGCAGCTCATTCTGTACTAACATGAGCACAGAAAGCAAGCCAATTGAATTGCACCCTAAAAGCAGCTATTTCTCTCCATTAAGAGAGGACCGTGTAGAGGGAGCCTTTGGTGACCAGTTAAATGTAGATTTCAGCAATCAATAGATGTCTAACGTTAGGTGAGATAAATTTCATCCTCTGTCACCTGGAAGCCTGCTGATAAAGCCAGGGAGAGATGGATGAGTGGAATTCACAATGCAAGGAAAGCCTGAGCAATCCAGAGTTCAGACTGATGGCACACAAGCACAGCAACCCAGTTGCTGTTGACAAAAGAAAACTCACCTAAGACCACAAAAACTGTATTTAACTCAAGATGAAATCATGGCTTGAAGTTCTGTGTATTTGATCTGATGCTTGGCCAGGTAACTCTTCTCTGGGTTGCTTTTATTCTAACGCTATATGAATATACCCATGGCATGTAGATTGATTTTTCAGTTAGGTTTCTAAAGGAAAGCCAGTCTGTAAATTAGAAGAGAACTGGATAAATAACATAAATATGAGGAAAAGCAGGAGCTGATGAGACTGTATGTATGAAGAGACATTTTGTGCAAGGGTGGGATGGATCATGAGATCTCCAGAGCTGCACTGCATGCCTGAACTTTGGCCTCATTCTCCTGACTGCAGGATGAGAAGACAAAGGGTAATGCTGTGAAAGGGCAGTGATCTGTGGGGGAGGAAGAAGAGAGGATGTAGATCAATGAGAGCCAGTGTATGTGTACAGGAGGGGAAAAGCAGAATGGGATGGAAGGAGGATCAGAGAGAGCAGAGGTGAGCAGTGAATCAGTAAAAGAATAAGGGTGTGTAATGAAGAAGATGCATAATAGAGCTATCCTGCTCTTGAACTGGCTTCTACCTTTTATATTAAGTGGCTTTGTTTCAGAGATTGTCCAGTTAGACTCTCTTAAGTATTCAAACAGTACATACCTAGTGGCAGAATCGGAAAACTGCCTCAGAACATGCTTCTTGAGCCACAAAATCTAGACCACACAAATTGACAGCAGTTAAAATCAGCAGCCAAAATATTTATCTGTCACTTAAAGTATGAACCAGGAGTTGGGTTTTGATGTATGTGTTGGCTAAAGATTAGCCTGAATTGATTACCATGCAAAAGATTCTGAGTATGTCTGTTTTCATGTTGTGCATAAGCAAAACATATGTTGCATGATTTTGGGGGCAATAAAAAATATAGTAAGGTATTATAAGCTGAGTTTCTTGCTAACCAATGAAGGGGAGATTCAAATTTCAACTGCTCTGCAATGGTAATTCATGGTCAAAGACTGATCTGGTATGGAGAGAGGACAGTAAGGCTTTGGCTGCAGAATCACGGAATTGTAGGGGCTGGAAGGGATTTCCCAAGATCATTGAGTTCAGTTTCCATCCACAGCAGGCCCCCTACAGCAGGCTGCATGAGTAGGCATCCAAGTGGGTCTTGAATGTCTCCAGAGAAAGAGAATCCACAGCCTCCCTGAGCAGCCTGTTCCAGTGCTCCGTCACACTCGCTATGAAGAAGTTCCTTTGCATATTGGTGAGGAACTTCCTATGCTCCAGTTTACGGGCATTCCCCCCCTTGTCCTGTCCCCACAGACCACTGAAAAGAGGTTGGCTATTTCCCTTTGTCACACGTGCTTAAGATATTTATAAGCATTAATAAGATCTGCTGTTTTAAAATGGCTGAAAGTGTGAGCGCCAGAGAAAGAACTCCAGGTAAGGGAGTGAAATTTCCCTTGCTTGAGGAGATGGGAAATGCCATAGTATTGTTCTGTAGCAATTGTGGAGTGCTCAGGGACCACCTTCGGTAGGGTTTTGTCACTGCATTGTTCCTTAAATCACTTTATGTTTGAGCACAACTGTGTGTTTAAATTGCCTCAAGAAGTACAGTAAAAGTTCCCAACAGTGATAAATACTTTTCATCCCTGTTTGAAACTTTTTCCATAGAAGTAGAATCTGTTCTTATTCAGATGAGCTTTATGACAATGTAAATGTCCCTAAACCAAGATAAAGGCTTGGCAGAACAAAGAGTCAGAGGTGTAACATTTTCTTCAAAGGAAAGGAAAATATTCACAAAAGCTAACAATTTTAGAAGCATTCATCATTTCTGCATGCTCAGCTTGAGATACCGAGGATTCACTTAACTGAGTGTGTTTGTATCTTAAGATATGGTGTCTTGGTTTTCTTCTTATTATTTTTTAATATGAAATTTCTTTTGTTGATAGAGACGTATTCTTGGGTTTTGCTCCTCTTGCCTCTTTTCCTTTCACTTTCACCTTGATCCTTCTCTGCTTGCAGCTTTCTGCATAGAATTATCTTTCTAGTTATCTCCGGAATTATCACCGCTCTTTATGGATCATAATATGGTTTATTCTTTCCATTGAATATATCGAACATTTTATTTTGGACAAAATTCCTTCAAAAATTCCAAAGATTAAGTACTTTTCTGGCCTGAAGATAATCTGTGCCAGAGTACAGTAGAAGGAGCCTGAGAAACAATACTCTAATTAATAAAGAAGTGAGAACCTATTGCCTACTTGCAGCTCAGGAGTTCTATAGTACTCCTGTGAGATGTGCGTAGGGATTTTTTTTTCCCTGCTGTACCTTTGAGTATTCTGTTTCCAGTATTTCTGTTTCTCTTGCAAATAAAAAATATAATAATATATATATATATATATATATATGTATGTATATATATATTATATTATATATATATATATATAAAGCCTCAAGATGATTAAGTATCCACATGGATCTTAGACAACAATTTTATCTTAGGGGTAAGCCTGGGTATTAATACAGACTACCAGGTAGCTGAAATACTGTGTTTGTGTACTTCTAATGCAAAGCTGAAATATTTTAACTAATCACAATTCCAGCTGTGATGGCCTGAGCCTGGTATTTCATGAGAGCTGACAAAGCATTGTGATTGCAGTTTGAGTCGCCAAGTCTGCAGCCGTGGCTCATGTGCTCACGTCAGTTGTTTGAAAGGTTCTTTGATAGCTGTAGAGAAGCAGCTCTCATCAGCAGTGCCAATTCACAGAGACACTCATTTTCAACAGACAGGAAAACCCCATAGTAAATAAAAAGTCATTCAACATCATGTTGTAAAATTGGTATAGTGTTAATATTGTGTAGCCCTAATAATAGCTCCTTTATTTAACCAAATAGCTGAGGGGAAGCTGTGGTAAATTCTGGATAGCGAAGGACAACTATCTTTTTGAAATGCTGCTCAGAAGGCACTATGTGTCATGCAATGGGATCAACAGGCATGGAACAGTTACTGATATGGTGTGGGATCTGTCTATTTGCCTGTCTATCCAAGTGTTCTCACATCGAGGGCCCTGAGGGCTAAGGACCAAAGCATAACGTTACATCTATTCTGCATGCTTTAGCACGTTGCCTGCTTTGCAGTGTTACATAGCTGTGGTGGAAGAAAGTAATCATAAGAAAAATAACATGCTACTTTTCTACTTTTAACATGCTTTTCTTTCCCCTGCTAACTAGTCTTCATAGTGTCATCTATCTGCTATTCCTGTTCTTCATACTCTTATCCAACTTCTCTCAAAGTTACTTGTTTTTCCTACTTTCACTGTTAATTGCAGTAATGTGGTGCGTTCAAAACTTTGTCTCAAGACTTTGCCTAACCTAGATTCAAGGGCTGATTTTTTTCCTAAACCAGAGAGGTGAGTAGTATAGAGAGGGGCATAATTCAGACTGTTTTTTGTTAGTGCCTCCATTTGTAACTTCTGAGTTTCTTCAACGTATTTTTCCAACAATTAGTTTAGCTTTCCACCTTAGAACAACTTAGGATAACAACACAAAGAACAGCAGCAGAAAAATGCCAATTGCAGGTAGACTGAATTCTAAGGGAGGTGAGTTTAAACGCTTTTCATATTTTAGGGATCAGCCTCTTGTTCCAGGTAATTAGTGATAGGATGAGAGGTGATGGCCTCAAGTTGCACCAGAAGTTCAGGCTGGATATTAGGAAGAATTTATTCTCAGGAAGAGTGGTCAGGCACTGGAATGGGCTGCCCAGGGAGGTGGTGGAGTCACCAACCCTGGAGGTGTTCAAGAAATGGGTAGATGTGACTCTGAGGGATGTGGTTAATGAGCTTGATGGGGATGAGTTGGTGATTGAACAAGATGATCTTAGAGGTCTTTAACTTCTTACTTTTGATTGAACAGATTTATTCTTTTAGCACCAGAATTGCATCATGGGCAAGAACTGTTGCATCATGGGCAAGAACTGTTGAATGCTATCGGCTTTTCAAAGTCATTTTTCTTGATGTCTTGAGCAAAACTGCTTATCTGCATGTCTGGTATATGTATTGATCTTACAGACTATGCCCTTCCAGGTGGGTAATAAATGCTCAGCTGTGACTATTGTGAGTCTGTCAGCCAGACCAGCCCTACAGTTATTTCTGGTGTAATGGCAGAGGAAGGATTAGGGAGCAGACAAGTACTACTCACCCCTTTAAAAACAATTAAATAATTTATTTTGTATGCAAAGAGGCTATTAAGAGATGAATCCTTCTCCACTTTCCACTAAAATATTTATGGTACAAGAACTGGAATTCTGCTGTCAGCAGATGGAGTCTCCGATCCAAACTGTTGCTACTGGGTTTATTAATTTTCGTTAATGATGCACCTATATCCTCTGTGCTCCCAGTTCATTTTCTACTGTCTGCTGCTTTCATGGACAGTGTTATTTAACAGTGAATGAACTACAAAAAGAAGAGGTTTTCTCCTTCTGTTTATCTCTGCTTACAGGGTTTTGTTTGAAAAGTTTCTCCAGCCACCTCAGCTAAAACGAGACCATCGCTTTCTCAAAGTGCATGAAAGCCTGACAAAACCTGGAGAAATAAATCCGAGGCATTCACCCTCTTGACAAGTTGCCAGAGCCCTCAGGACTTGGGCGTCTTTTCTGCCCTTGTTGTCATGTGCAAAACACGAGGATTTGTGCTGTGCTAATCCCTCTAATGAGGGCTTCTCCCAACCTCTACATAAGCCCTGCTTAAAGCTGTGGCTGTTGGGCAGGCGCTGCAGAGCCAAAACTCTGTCTTTTAAATGGCATTCAAGGCAATTAGAGACCAGGATTAAACAAACACCCGACACCAGCATCCTCAGCAGTGAGAGGGATTATCCCAGGGGAGTTGCTGCCAGACCAGGTTGTCCCACAAAGGAGATCTCTGTGCTCCACTCACTTGGGTCCGGCAGAGAGGCTGCACATAGCAATGGGTGCCCTGAAGTGGCTTTTTTGGGTTGGGCTGAGCTACCTGAGCTGCTGTTGTATTCCCTGGGCAGAGGCACAGTTCCCCCGTGTCTGCATGACGGTGGAGGCCATTCGGTCAAAGCGCTGCTGCCCAGCCTTGGGGCCGGATCCAGGCAATGTGTGCGGGTCCCTGCAGGGCAGGGGACGGTGCCAGGGTGTGCAGGTGGACACCCAGCCCTGGAGCGGTCCCTACACCCTTCGAAATGTGGATGACCGGGAAAGGTGGCCCCTCAAGTTCTTCAACCAGAGCTGTCGGTGCACAGGTGAGATGGGGTGTGGGTTGGGGGAAATGGGGAAGAACATATCTGTGAGCATTTCTCTGAAGGCCATAAACATCCCAGGTGGTGTAAGGCATCAAGAAGCCATTGAAGGGACTAGAAAACAAGATGTGAGGAGTGGCTGAAGGTACTGACATTGTTTAGTCTGGAGAAAAGAAGTCTGAGGGAAGACCTCATTACTCTCTCCAGCTGCCTGAAAGGAGGTTTCAGCAGAGGATAGAGTCAGTTTCTTTCCTCAGGGCGCAAATGATAGGTTGGGAGGTAATGGCTTCATGTTGCACTGGAGGAGGTTTAGATTGAATATCAGGGAGAATTTCTTCACAGAAAGGGTGCCAGGAAAATGAAGGAGTCGCCACCCCTGGAAAGATTTGTGGACGTGGCATTTAGGGACATGGCTTAGTAGAAAACTTGGTATTGTTTGATGATTATGGTCTTGAGAGTCTTTTTCAACCTAACCTTCATTATCCTATGACTCTGAGAGGGCTTTTAGTATCATCATTTTCCTAAAAATATGATAATGCTTATGGCTAAGATGTGATAGTTACTGTATGGGAGTTTCAGAACTGAAAAAGCATTTTGCATCATGCAATCACTTGGACACTGAAATTTTCTCCTAGTCCCTCATCACCTTTTCCCATGGAGTTTTGGACACTTTGGTGCTCTGTTCCAAGCTGATTCCTTGGCTCTATGTTGCTGCCAAAGAAACTACCCTATCTTTTCTCTCTCTGTCTCCATCCTCTTTTCCACATGACTTTACATGGGCCTTTGTCTTCATGTACTGGGAGGAAAAATAGGTCAGGAAGCTGATGTGCTTGAAGGGTAAGCTGACCCAAAGGACCAGTTTTTATTAAGACTAGTTCGTTAGTAATGGCACCAGGAAGAGAGCAGGAAGGAGAGGTCAAGATAGGCTAAGGACACAGGTCCTTATTTGAAGTGCAGCCCTCATTTAAGGAGTGTTAAAATCAGCAGGAACCCAGCCTCTATCAGACTCTTTGCAGGGCTGGTAGGGTATGGTGTAGGGAATCAGGTAAAAGGCATGTCTCTAGCACTGAAGGTGCCTGTTAGATGATTTCAAAAGCACCTTGGTATTTCTTGTTGGAAATATAAAGCAGTTTGAAGTCCCCAGCATGGGGAAAAGTAGCCTACTTTCCTTCAACCTGATTCTTAGGAATAACAGACCTAAAATTTTGCCTAAAATATACCATGGGTCTCACTATAAAAAAAATCTGTAATCAATCTGAGAAAGACATTACATAAGATTTCAGCCCATGAGATTAAATTTAGCATTTCTGCAATGAACTGAAAGCAGAGAGGTGGTGGCATACGACTTACATACCTCCAAAACTAAAGTCAAGCATCACATATAGACACAGAGTTAGAAGAGTACTGAAGCATGCGGGCATACACTAATATTTACACGCTCTGAGTAATTAGGGCATCAAAACCTGAGATTAAGGTGGGGAGAAGAGCAGGTGATCATTGATTTGTTTGTCCAAATAAAAGTAAGCACCAGTATTTATTTATTTAATATTTGCTGGTCTGAACCTTAGGTGATGTGATTATAATGCCACGTAGTCTCACGCTCCCTGTCTTCGCTGATCTGTCAGCTCTCCTCAGCTCTATAAATATAGTTTCTCCTTGAGCTTCTACTCTGTGCTTTTTTTTTTTCTCTTTCTTTCTTTCTTTCTTTCTTTCTTTCTTTCTTTCTTTCTTTCTTTCTTTCTTTCTTTCTTTCTTTCTTTCTTTCTTTCTTTCTTTCTTTCTTTCTTTCTTTCTTTCTTTCTTTCTTTCTTTCTTTCTTTCTTTCTTTCTTTCTTTCTTTCATCTGTGTATTTGTTTTTAAAATATTGTTGTACTCCTCTTTCTCCTTGTAGTCTTGACTCTCTAGTTATGCCAGCAGTAAAACATTAGGCTGGTAGCCATAGGATGACTTTAAGAAAGGTTTCCTGGGTTCTGTTATGCTGTGATCAACTTGATGCTGTATGAAAAAGCATTTCTATGATTATGCTAAACAGTTCATAATTGCATTTGACTTTAATTTGATGTATTTACAATGGCAGTGATTGTGTTTCTGTATCTATTAGATTTTCCATATCTTCTTTTTTTTCTCTATTTTACATGAGTTTATCTGCACGCCAGTTTTAAGTTCTGTAATGTGTGTTCTTCATTAGGCATCCACAACTGTGCTACCTATGACTGTAAATTAAATACATTTGTTTGAGTGGAGATGAAACAGTTCACATCTGTACTACTAAAGCATCTAATTTTCCAGATTAACTTCTAGTGCAAACCACCTATCTGAATGGTTCCTGACCAGTGCAAACTCCAATCTATGCTAGTGCTCTTTCTAAAGCTTAACAGTATGAACAGCTGTGTCCCAGAGCCATCTTGGCATTGCCTAATTTGTTGTTCAGATGTGGCATAAGCAACATTCACAGGAACTCCAGCTTCTGTGTAGCTGATTACATAAATTAGGCAGCACCATTGAATTGTGCTGCATTGCTGATGACCAGTATTTACCATAAGGGGATTCTAGTTATTGCAGTAGATGCTCAGTTTGAGCTTTCTGCTAGAAACTTAATAGCTAAAGATGAAAAGATTGCTGAAAATTTGGCCATCTGCTGGACAAAAATCTGAGAATAATATCCATCTAAGTCTGGATACTGAACATTTCTGAAAAGAAAAGGAAAATCCCAAACACAAACCAATATTCATGATTGGTTGATTATTGTTTTATAGATTATTTTTATAGTTTTCTCAAGTTAATTTAATTTTCATATGGGAAAGAAAAAAAAAACATTTCCTTTCAGTGTCTTGGCTTTAACAGATAATACACGTTAGTCTTTCCTCCACTGGGGACAAATGCAATGGAATAAGATTAGAAAAACAGAAAGATCCAGTTTTACTTCCTTTTTTCTTTCTTTCTTGCATTTTTTTTTTCTTTTCTTTTTTTTTTTTTTTTTTTTTTTTTTTTTAAACAAAGAGTCATGATCAAAAAGACAATTGTAAGGCTGTTGTCAGCTGCTTGCTGTATGTTCCTAGCAATGTATTGCTGACAGCATCATCTCTAGGAAATAGCCGCGGTTATGGCATGAATGTTGTTAGGAAGTAACAATGAAGGTTTAGTTCCTGTCTAATTTCAATCCTGAATCTATTTTATGCGTTCTGAAATTCATTTAACGGCACCTAAAATTAATTCAGTTTATATAAATTCTCAAACTGAAATGACCTAATGACAGTTCCTGACTGTGCTGTAGTATGTGAAGGGGAATACGATCATTTGCTGTACTCAACGCATATAAGCTGTAAGTGTTGAACTGGGAAAAAGGTTGAATGTCCTGTTTTAATTTACCCTGAAAATGGACAGATATAGCTAATTATACAAAAAAGCAGTACTGCGATAGGATAATTAGATTTGGTTTAGAAGAATGCTATTTTAGAAGACTTATGAAGTAGGTGCTATTTTAAGTTTTAAAGGATAAAACTGTAGCGTATAAATCTGGTACAGCATTATAAACCCCCCTTACAGAAGATTATTGTGAAAATATTACTGTAGTCAGTCATGTGGTTGTTACTACAGATCATGATGTTGATCAGATAATGACATAGCTTGAGTTCATGGAGGAGTTAAAAGTAATTATCATTCATATTTTTTTCCACTACTTTCTGAGGTTGGCATGTGAACTTTTAGTGTGCTTTTGTAGAATTTTTTAAAGAAAAAAATCATATTTGAACATTCCTGTACAATGTATGAACAGGCTGGGGACAGAAAGGTTAAACTCTATTTTTTTGACTGTAAGCACGTGGCCAGTTAAGTCTTGTAGCTGATATGCTGGCCTTCCCACTAGACAAGAAGGAGCAAGAAGTAGTTATAAATTACACTTAATTAATCTGTTGTAAAGCAATGTGGTTATAATACTGAATTATATATGTTACTCTGAAAGCAATGCCTCCTATTTATTTCCATGAAAACTGCAGCATATACAAAGAACACAATAACTCTATTTGAGAAGGCAAATTCTCAGCTACAAAACACTGCTTTTCAATACAGTCACCACTATTAGCTATGTATTTTCACTGGTGATGAACAAGAGCCTGCATGCTGTGCTCATACATATCTGTACCAGCAGAGGTGACCTACTGTTTCCCAGCTGCTATGATGGCATCATTGCTAGGAAAATGTTACCCATGTAGTTTGTTCTTCATCAGCCCAAACACATAGAAATCAGGAGGTGCCAAATCTAGACTAAACGGTGGGTGTGGTAGGACAGTCTAGCCAAGACTGGCAACGTGCTCCTCAGCCTTCAAACTGGTATGAGGCCTGACATTATTACATTGCAAGAGAAAGCTTGTCTTCTTCTTTGGCCTGGTGCTGGAAGTTTGAACCTTCAGCTTAGTCAGTGTCACAGTGTAGTGTTCAGAGTTGATGGCTTGTCCAGGTTCTGGAAAATCCATAAGGATTACCCTTTTCCTATTCCAAAAGACAGTGTGCATGCACTGAGGAATGCATCTTGAACTTTTCATTCAATAGGAAATTCACATGTCGTTTCCCTATGGACTGCCATTTTGACTATCTTATGGTGGTAACACTGTGTCTTGTCACTGCTAGCAATGCAATCTAGGAAACTGTGACCTTCAGCCCTGTGTTGGTTCATGTTCATTAGGACCTGACAAACTTGCATACGGTGTTTTTTCTGTCCCTGTGTGAGCATTTTTGGGACCCACTTGGCACAAACTTTGCAATATTGCCATGTTACCACCATTGTTTCTAATGCACTGAGGTACTGAGTGTGCTGATATTCAGCTCCACACACAGTTCTCCGGTCCTGTCTAATCCTAGATTTAAGTGGATGAGCTGATTGAGGCTCTCTTCATTTTATGGTGTGACAGGCATGCATAGCCATCCAGAATGTGGCTTGTCTTTCATGTTACTTTCACCACTGCTGAAACGCAGCACTCACTGCTTCACTGTGCTCACAGCCCGTGTTTGGTCTCCATAACCTTTCAGCAAGTGTTTGTAAATGTCAGTGGGCACCATTTTTTCCACAAGGAGGAATTCATTGACACTCTTTGGCTTCATACACACTCCCAGGTCAAATACCATTTTGTCAGACTACCCCCCTGCTACCATCTGTCACGTGGCAACAAAACGTAATGGAACATCACTGAAGTTTAACCTCTACTGTCATACCACCAGCATCCACTTCTGATGTCATGGGTCAACAGAATAAAATAGGAGGCATTATCCTCTGAGCAGCCCTAACATAACAGGCAGTGTTAGTGTCTGTAGTAAGCACAGATCTTCCATAACCTACAACCAAACTGAAAGAAATGCAGGAAGTGCTGAAAGAGTTTACAGTTTGTCTTATATGGTAGCAATCCTCATGCTACCTTTGAGATACTGAAATATGGTGGTTTATCAAATCTGTTGTCTCAGTGGAAGTAACGGTCATGGCAGCTGGTCAGTTTTCATGGAGTTATAGAATCATTTGGATTGGTGAAGATCTTCAAGATCATTAGGACTATCACTCATCCCAGTGTACTGAGTCTCATGGTTATACCATGTCCTTTAGTACCATGTCCCTCAGTGCCATGTCCGCACATCTTTTAAATTCCTCCAGGGTGGAGACTTTACCACTTTCCTCGGCAGCCTGTTCTAGTGCTTCAGGACCCTCTCTGTGAAGAAATTATTCCCAACTTCTAATCTAAACCTCTACTGGTGGAAACTAAGGCTGTTTCCTTGCATTGTATCATTTGTAACCTAAGAAAAGAGACTAACACTCTCTTCGATGCAACCTCCTTTCAGTTAGTTGAAAAGACTAACTAAACAATGACTTAGATAACTAAGTCTTAGAAAAGACTTAGACTAAACAATGCTAGTTCCCTCAGATAATCCCATTATCTGTAGCTATTGTTTTCTGGTTCTTTCCCCACCTTCTTTGCTGTTCTCTGTACCTCTTTCAATAACTCGATATCCTTCTGGAAGCAAGGAGCTCAAAACTGAACACAATATTCAAGGTGCCATCTCACCAGAGCCATGTACAAAGGAACAAGTTTCCAAAATAAGTCAGAAAGTGGTCAGTTATGGGCAGAAAATGGGCTCGTTATGCCAAAGAAGAAACACTAAGTTGATGAAATTACTAACATATTACTCTTGATGAGTTACTCATGTGTTTCAAGACCAACCACATGCTCTAGGGATAGAAGTTGCTGCAAGCTCCCACAAATATCAAGGTTAAGAAGGAGCTACAGTGGCGTGTAATAAATAGTGTTACCATACACCAGCAATGTGTATGAACGTATACAAAATATTATGTCATAGGAAGCGTCATTTTCTCAGTGTCATGTCAATGGATTGACTCAGTGGGAGAAATAGCATGTACATAGTGCATTCAGAATCAGTCAGATGCACCCAACTTGACCAGGAAGAGCATAATTGCTAGTGATGTGAATAGACACAGAAAAGCTCCTGAGATATGTGATCCTATCTCCAGATAAAAGAGTTATTGGAAAAGACGTTCCAGATTAACTCTTGTTCAGCAGCAATACAATTGTCATTCCCAGCAGCAGAGAGCATGTAGGGAGTATCTGAACCCAGCTGTGCATGATCTATTTGCAAGAACAACCTTCTACACTATATTGTCTGGGAACCCTAAGAGGTGAAAATTACATCAAGTTACCTTTAGGATAGTTTCAGAGAGATAGCACCCTGAGTTGCTACACATTAGTCACTAAAGGCAGAAGGGATTCAAAAGGTTCTTGGAAGGCTCTCTCTATCTTGCTGAAAATGTCTGTTGATAACGTTGATGATAATATGGATTTCCTTCTAATCCCCTGGGGCTATGTCACTGAGGTCCACCATTGCCAGAGTAGCTGACGTTGGAGTTAAGTTGTAAGAAACTGATATATATATTTCACAGTGCTATCATGCGGAAAATCCACAAGATAATGAAGTTTTTGAAGACAGCTATGCATTATATCCGCACCAGTGGCCCAGTAGAATGTTTTAGAAACAAATACTGGAAAAGTGCTTTGGCTTAAACATAAAAAACCTGCATCTGTCTACTGCAGTCATTTGTATTTGCAAAGTGGGGAATACCGCAGACCTCCATCCACTTCTTGCCATGTTAGCTGCTGCATGCTGACAGTTCCATGATGCATGGAGATTGTTGAAAGAAAATGACAAAAAAACATCTTTTAATTTCATGAAGTACTGTTGTGTGTATTTCTGATAAGGCAATACTGCCAAACAGACATGGACATTAAAAAAATGTCTGACACAACAGAAATACTGCAGAATGAAATACTTCTTTTCCTGGAGATAGATTCCAGCTTGTAGTCTTCAGCCCTATTTCTTGCACAGTAAAAGCTCATGTTTCATTGAAATACGTCTGGTGAAGTGGTGGGAAAAAAAAGACCCCTGGGATTACATTATAGGTCTGGCTGTTAAGGGAGAAAATCCCACAGAGCACCAATATAATTAACACCTGAGTGAGGACATTAGGCAAGGAATTGTTGGTTCACTTAACTATGGAAGCCACATCTATAGAGAAAAGTTTATTTCCCATGAAGATGACTCATCATTTCAGGCTTTTGCAAATCTCTTTTCACAGTCTGGAGAGGTGCATAGAGTATGCTTAAGTATGGCTGTTTAGAGATAAAGGATGCTCACTGAGAGATGACTAGGACGAACCTGGTCCTGCACTAGTTTTCTTTCTGTTAGTGCATCGCTTCCAGGATGCACACAGACAATTCAGTGTGATGCTTATCTAATGCTACAAGTAGATGGAAGTGTGACTGCTGATCTCAAAAAAGGTTGTTGACAGTATTTGTCAGTGGTTAATTCCTGCTTTGCCATTCTTCTCTTAAAAAGGTGTAAGTTGTACCTTTGGATGTGAAGGACAACAGCTACATCTGCTTGGTTTTTTCTGACATAAGCCATCTGCCCCCTAAAATGATGCAGACCCACAGCTTCTGATTTCTTCTTTGCTTGCTGGAACATGACAACTGTGTCCAGCTGCTCCTACCTGCGCTGGGAAGGAATGTAAGCCATACACTTGGAAATTGTGATGTGCCACTGGGTTTTGTATGTATGATCCAAAACCTAGTTAAAAGTCTTTACCCTTCTGGTCCCGAAGATGGACTTGAGCTTCATTATAGCCTATTGATCTTCTTGTCTCTGAAGTAACCGTAAGTTCTCTGAACCTACAATTAAGTTCTCATGACCTCTTGGTGTGTCTCACAGGAGTCTGTCACAGATGTTTATAGCTCAGCATTTCTTACCCAGGAGCTAGCCATAATCTATATAGCCTTCTGAGCAACATCCATCATAATCTTATAGGTCTTTGAAATTGGTATTAGACCCTATAGGCCCTGACAATCTAAAATCCTACTTTAGTGTTTTCAGTTGTTTTGCTCACAGACTGAAGCCTATTGCCTAGGGACATCTTGCTCCTCTAGGAGCTCTTCATAGGCCACTTCTCCATCTCTGTATTAACCCCAAACCCATTTGGATCAGTCTGCACAGATATGTGTGGGGAGCAGTGAGGTTTTATGGCATTTTGATAGAAAGTTGCTATAGTCATAGAGGAGCATGTATGTGTAACTGAAGTTGGAGAGAGTTTCATTGTACTTTTGGAGAACTGAAAAAGATCCCAGAGGAGTCCTGGTTGTTTCCTCACACCCTCCTTCCCCTTAGCAGCAGTGCTCGCCATCCCACACTGATGCTTTGCAATCTGTACTGTGCATGGGATGGAGGCAGGTATGCACTGCTGGAATGGCTCTCCCCCTCTCCCTCAGCCAAAGCAAAGGGAGCTGCAGCGGAGCCATTCTGCTGCTCCTGGCACTCTGCCATGGTGGGCAGAGGGCCGTGGTGTCTGTGCTTTGCTTAAAGTAAGCTCTGTTTCCTCAGGATCTTCCATTGCTTTTGAGGATCCAAGTTAATAGAGGAGAGCAGAGCTGATTACTTGCCCAAGGAATTATGCACTATTTAATTCTTAACATTTTAAAAGTGTGACCAGCAGCATGCCCAGTGCCTCTACCGGACTGTGCTAGTTCTTGGAGACACTGCTAACAGACAGTAGTTTTTCCTAGGCTTTGTCCTTAAGAGAACTGTTTTGATTGTCAGTGTTTTTTTTTTTCCTTCTCTTTCTTCTTTAGAGTTTGATCCTGGAAGTCTGGGAGCACTTGAGAGCCAATCAAGCAAAGCATTTAATCACCTGCTTAACCTGGAGTGCTTAGCCCTCTGTTCTTCTAGGGGCTTAGGCTCCTCACATGCCTGAAGGCTTCATGGAGCTCTTAGTGCCTTGGGGCATCAAGCCCATTATCCAGTGCATTTCCTCCCCAACCAGCTGAGTGATTCTTGGCCCTGACCCTGCTCTGGGATGCAAGCCATCCTTCTAGTTAACCAGCTGGCAGCTGCCAGTCTGTTCAATTGCTTCCCCTTCCAGGAACTGAAATGTCTGGGGAAAAAGAAAGATAAGATAATTCGTAATTCTTCTGCATTTCAGTGCTAGTTCTCTCTGATTCATAATGTCATACCTTCTGTCTCTCTCTTCATTCAGGAAACTTTGCTGGCTATAACTGTGGTGACTGCAAGTTTGGTTGGACTGGCCCTGATTGCAGTGTGAAGAAACCACCAGTTGTCAGGAAGAACATCCATTCCTTGACAGCGGAGGAGAGGGAGCAGTTCTTCGATGCTCTGGACCGTGCAAAGACTACCATCCACCCGGACTATGTGATTGCAACTCAGCACTGGTTGAGTCTGCTTGGTCCCACTGGAGAGGAACCACAAATTGCCAACTGTAGCATTTATAATTACTTCGTTTGGCTTCATTACTACTCTGTCAGAGACACGCTCCTAGGTTAGTGCTTTTCTTGTCCAAAGGGCTTTGTTGGTAAATGAAAGGGTGAAAAGTATCATAGCTGAACAATTCTAAGTATGCTTACCACAGATGCATTACTTCAGCAGGCAGTGAGGCCCAGGTCTGTGTAGTAAAACAGTTGCTGCTGAGGAGCCAGCAGTTTACAGCTGAGGGTGGTTTGGATATGCTTCGGGCCTGCTGTAATCTGGTTCCAGTGAAGGAATTCTCCAATGAATTCTGATGCCTCTTCTATCTCATGGGCAGGCAGCTCACAGGTTCCAAGATAACTCCAATGGGTGAACCAAAACGTGGTTAGTCAATGACCCTCTTCAGAAGGACATTCCCAGTCCAGAATCATGTCCCTGAGCACCACATCCAAATGTTTTTTAAACACATCCAGGGATGGTGACTCAACCACCTCCCTGGGAAGCCCATTCCAATGCTTAACCATCCTTTCTGTAAAGAACTTCTTCCTGATATCCAACCTAAACTTACCCTGCTGCAACTTGAGGCCATACTGAGAATTCTCTAGTCCAGCCAGAGCAAAGGTTCTTCAGGTGGTAGGACAGTCATGGGAAAAGTGGAAGAAGCAACTTCCAGTGCTGCTGCTGGGATAAATAAACCTCTATGTGAGTTGAAGGTTTGAGTTATAAGCAAATCCAAGTGTGGTTTGAGTCCAATGTCTCGTGTATGGTGGGATTTCTCCCACTAGACCGCTTTTCTCCAAATGCTGTAGTAAAGAAAGATGTGGAGAAGGGTGTCAGTTGATCAGATATTAAAATTATGATGCTGAGTGCACTAAGGCGATGAAGGTAGGTGTCAAAGCACATCATTTCTATGTGATATTTTGCTGATGCCTTTATTGCAAAATTGCTAGATGTCTTGAAATAGTTCTTGTCAAAAGTGAAACCATGAATGATAACTTATCTGGCTTTGTAGAGATCTATAAATTTGAATTTCCACATCTTTCTGAATACTTGAGTGAGGAGAGAAGAGGGTTAATTTTGAATAGAAAATATATCTTCCCAAACTTTGTCAACCATGTACCCATCAAAAGACTGTGCATTCTTTATAGATGTTTTTGCAGTTTAAAAGCATATACTTTTAAAACCTGCTAGATTAATTATCATTTTCAGAAACAACTGCTGTGTCAGACAGGAATCAGTCAAAAACTCTCTTTGGAGAAGAATTAATTGCCTCCTATACTATCACTCAGACACTGGGAAGCTTTTTGTATTCTGGGAAACATCAAGGTGATGTGTTGTTTGATCTGTGTTGTCAGATCGAACAGTTAGTGCCTGAGGTTCTGTTCTTGTGGATCACTTTTTTTGGTATGTCTTTTTTTTTTTTTTTTTTTTTTTTTTTTTCATTATTACAACTATTGTGGCCTGTTGGACACTATAAATTATCCAGTCATGTAAAGAAGTAAGGGTAGAATTATTTATGGATCTCAGAAGAACCCTTAATATTTGTTGGATTTCTAGCGTGACCAAAAATGGATTCTCCCTGCAATCTAGCATGAGACTTAATTGTAGGAGCTTAGCTAGCCTTTACATTCTGCATGGCAAATAGTATTTCTGCACAAAAGACATTACAGATAGTTTTGTGCTTTCTTTCACGTAGGGCTAAAATATGTTGTATCAAGTAGCTTTTTTTTGGTTTTTTTGCTAAGATAAGAATTTATTTGGAAAAATGAAAAAGATGGTGGGATCAGACAGCCAAAGAAAGATGGATCTAATTTGTCATCATGCTTTTTGAAGAAAATACACCTTGGTTTCACTGAGGATAGATGAAATTGTGAGGGCAACTCTTTTGCTTAACTTCTCAAGGCCAGTAAGGGAAACAGTGGTCAGGACCGCAGCCAAAATAAAAACTACCAGATTTCCCCTGGCCGGGTTCCTGCTTCACCTCCGTAAGAATTGCTGCAAAAAAAAACCTCATCACTTTATCATTTTTTTCTTCAAAATCTTCTTTGGGAAGATTGGGAACCAACCCTGAAGAGAAACAACAAGCAGGATTTGATGAAAAGTGGTAAAGGATATGTGAATTACTATTGGCAGGCTATGGAAAGTGTTGATGCTCTCTTGATAGATAAGCTGTGAAAGTTCTGCTGTTGAACATGAGAGCAAGCTAATATTCTCAACAGTAAGACTGTTAAAAAAATACCCACAACAGTTTAGATGATAAGAAATGTTCACAATGCCCATCTTGTCCCTGTAAGCATTGCAGCCTTTGATCTGTGCACTCTTTCCAAAGGTGCAGAGCTGAAGGTTCTCATTTAACTCAGCTACAGGCAACAGAAGAAGGTGCTCTCTTTATTTCTAGCTTTACTTGGTGCTGAAGTGCTTATTTTATCTTCTTTTGTAGGGCCTGGCCGCCCCTTCACAGCTATTGATTTCTCCCATCAAGGACCTGCCTTTGTAACATGGCACAGGTACCATTTGCTGTTGCTGGAAAGAGACCTGCAGGTTAGCTAAACAGCCTCTTTCTTTTCTCACACAACTTTTCTTTTGCTACACATCTTTGTTGCTTCAGCCAAGGGTGTTATTTCCTAGGACTGATTCTTATACAAACTGTCAAGAGTGTTTGCTTACAGATCCTTTTTTATGTAAAGGGAAACGATTGCTTTCAAGATACTGAGGACTGAACAGTTTCTTACTGCAGTGATATGAATGGTATTGTCAAGGTTTTTCTTCTCAGTAAT
Organism: Excalfactoria chinensis; assembly: GCF_039878825.1. Taxonomy (NCBI): domain Eukaryota; kingdom Metazoa; phylum Chordata; class Aves; order Galliformes; family Phasianidae; genus Excalfactoria; species Excalfactoria chinensis. The sequence continues at coordinate 138,401,085 of NC_092825.1, forward strand.
GTAGAACAGAAGATGTGGATTAGCAATGTTCATTAATGAAATAAAAATAAATGTAGAACACCCACCTATGTAAAACCTGTGGATAACATTTGCTGGAAAGCAGACAACAAGCAAGAATGCCTCATCAAGGAATTCCCTCTTCAAATATGCTGTTATATATTTATTTGTTTAGTATATTTGGGCGTAGGTATTTTTACTGCTCAGTCTCTGAGCTGGTACTCAAGCTAACATGGCCAAAAAGAGGGCAATCCAAGAGCAGATTAATTAGTCATAGCATATTTTCTGACACTTAACACCCCAGTGTTTTGAAAATGTTGGAGCAGCACTGTGAAGTGTGTGTGGTTACCTTCAAGTGAAAAGCAGAGTACAGAATACCCAGTGACATGACCTGCAGGAATCACTTTCTTTCTCTTTCCTTTGAAGGCAATCCTCCATTAATGCATTTCTGTCCATTGCAGCGACTGATGGGCAATGAGTCCTTTGCACTTCCCTACTGGGACTTTGCTACAGGTAGAAACACATGTGATGTGTGCACAGACCAGCTCTTTGGAGCACCACGGCCAGATGACCCAGGGCTGATCAGCCTGAACTCCAGATTCTCCCGGTGGCAAATAGTTTGCAACAGGTACAGAAATATTTATCCTGCATACTGACCAAATCTTGTTTTGGGATTATAGAAAACTAGAGATGAACTGAAAAATCTTTTTCATTTCACTGGGTGAGATCTTAAGTCTGATATGTTTAATGCAGCTTCTATGCTAACTATGGAATCTATGGAACATCCTGAAACTTTGAAAAGCCTCAAATCCACGATAAAGCAAGTGGAAGGATGTGATAGTGACATCCAGTATGGCTCTACTGAAGGCAAGTCCTGCCTGATAAATTTGGTGGCCTTCTAAACTAGGGTTAAAGTGTTTGTCAATAAGGGAAGAGCAACTGATGTGATCTACCTGGATTTGTGCAAAGCACATGACACTGTCCCACATAACATCCTTCTCTCTAAAATGGAGAGATGTAGATTTGATGGATGAACCACCTGGTGGATAAGGAATTGAATGGATTTCCATGCTCAAAGTATTGTGATCAATGGCTCAATGTTCAGGTGGAGACGAGTGATGCGTGGTGTTCCTCATTGGTCTGTACTGGGACCAGTACTGCTCAACATCTTTCTTTGGCAATGTGGGTGGTGGAATTGAGTGCACCCTCAACAGGTTTGCAGATTACACCAAGCTGAGTAGTGTGGTAGACGCACTGGAGGGAAGGGATGCCATCCAGAGGGACTTGGACAGGCTTGAGTGATGGGCCTGTGTGAACCTCATAAAGTTCAACATGGCCGAGTGCAAGGTCCTGTGCCTGGGTTGGGGCAATCCTAATCATAAATAGAGGCTGGACAATGATAGAGAGCAGCTCTGCAGAGGAGGACTTGGAGGTGTTGGTTGATGAAAAACCAGACATGAGCTTGCAATGTACACTTGCAGCCCAGAAAACCAAACATATCCTGAACTGCATCAAAAATGTAACCAGCAGGTCAGGGAGGTGACTGTCCCCTTCTTCTCTGCTCTTGTGAGCCCTCACTTGCAGTACTGCATTCACCTGGGACTGCAGTGGAAGAAGGATGAGGAGCTGTTGAAGTGGGTCTAGAGGAAAGCCACAAGCATGATCAGAAGGCTGGAGCACCTCTTCTGTGAAGACAGGTTGAGAGAACTGAGGTTGTCCAACCTGGAGAAGAGAAGGCTCCAATGGCCTTCCAGATCTGAAGGGGGCCTGCAGGAAAGAACACTTTATCAGTGAGTGTAGTGAAAGGACAGGGGTAAGTTTTTAAACTAAAAGAGAGTACATTTAGAGTAGATATTAGGAAGAAATTCTTTGCTGTGTTGGTGATGAGGCACTGAAACACGCAGCTGTGGATGCCCCATCCTTTGAAATGTTCAAAACCAAGGTGAACAGGGCTTTGGGCAACCTGATCTAGTGGAAGGTGTTCCTGCCCATGGCAGGGGATTGTAATTTGATAAACTTTGGTGTTCCTTACAACCCAAACCACTCCGTTATTCCGTGATTCTATGACTGACTTCAAAGTAGCTGAGATTTCACACAGAAGACAACACAGAGAGAACTATACTCTTGCTGTCAGCTGTCTGTAGGCGTATATTGATTTGGTTAAATACAGGGCTTTGATGATGAGTTCATGTACAGGACTGAGGCAGAATAGCATAAGATGCTGCCAGTTATAATGCTCATATCACATCCTGTCAGATTTGGGGCAGCGTGCAGTCAGCCAGATGAAGGCACTAGGAGCTCTAGGCTTTTCAGGAAAGTCTTTTTCAATGGATACTTAAAAGTGCTACTTGAAATTCTGCCTTTGGGCACCAATTGGCTTTATCCCCTGTCCGTATATTTCTCTAGGATAGATATTTTTTCTTGAATGCTGGATGACTGAACTCTTGTCTTGTCAAGGTTAAACAGCAGAGGGCTTTTGTTTATTTCAGGATTTTTTGAAAATGCCGTTTCATTTTAAACTGAATAGCAAAGTATTTTTTTCTTGAGTGTTTCACTATCTTTCTCCTCTTCCTTCGCTCTTTCTCTCCCTGATATAAAGTTCACTAACTAATACTAATAGCCAACATCTGCAAAAGTTTCTGAAAAATGCAATACATTGCTACCTCTTTTCTTCTAGAAGTGTGAAAGATGGAAAGTGAAAACTCGCTTTCTGTCATACTTTCATTTTCTTTAGCCCATCCCACAGAGGGGCTTTCCTGCTTTTTTCATCTTTCTAAGAGTGAAAAACTGTCCTTACTCAGGATTCTCTTAGACTGTCCAGCAAAAGGGAGGAGAAGAGGTATGAAGAGAATTTCACTTGCTTTTTCTGAAGTGTTCACTCTGCAGAAGGTGAGCCTAGAGACACTGTCCAAATGACTGACCTTCACCGAAGTCTACAAAGTCACTGGAAGCCATGTCATGGCAGCAGTTCAGCTATAACTTCAGCTTCCAGTCCATGGGAAGTGTACTGAACCTCCTGATGGGATGCCATCCAGAGCAGGGTGCCCAGGCCCATGGCCAGGCAGCTTCTGGAGAGCTCCAGGGAGGGGACCCCACAGCCTTTGGGCAGTCTGTTCTTATTTTATTCTATAGACATTATGCTATAGACATTTATGCAAAGATATTGAGGCCCTGGAATGTGTTCAGAGGAGGGCTACGAAGCTGGTGAGGGGTCTGGAGCACAGACCTTATAAGGAGTGGCTGAGGGAGCTGGGAATGTTCAGCCTGGAGAAGAGGAGGCTCAGGGGAGACCTTATAGCTCTCTATAACTTCCTGAAGAGAGGTTGTAGTGAGCTAGGGGTCGGCCTCTTCTCTCGTGTAGACAGTGATAGAACTAGAGGCAATGGTTTCAAGCTGCGCCAGGGGAGATTCAGGCTGGACATTAGGAAATATTACTTCTCGGAAAGGGTGGTCAGGCACTGGAATGCACTGCCCAGGGAGGTGGTGGAGTCACCAACCATGGGGGTGTTCAAGAAATGTTTGGATGTTGTGTTGAGGGATATGATTTATCTGGGAAGTATTGGTGATGGTTGGACTGGATGATCTTCTAGGTCTTTTCCAACCTTGATGATTCTATGATTCTGTGATTCTATAGCAAAAAAAGAAGGAAAAACAACAAAGAAACCAACAAGATGGGCTTCAACCCTTTCTCCTAACCTGTGCTACTTTTTGTTTCATGCTCAGCATGGATGACTACAACCGCCTGGTGACACTGTGCAATGGGAGTGATGAAGGACTGCTCCAACGAAGGCCACCAAGGAACTCGGGTGAACAGCTGCCCACTGTGGAGGACGTCAGGAGATGCCTTTCCCTGCATGAGTTTGACAGCCCTCCATTTTTCCGCAATTCCAGCTTCAGCTTCAGGTTTGTCCTAGAGCTGGCTGGATTGTGGGTATTTTCTATTTATGCATTTGTCAGCAAAATATGGTTACTTAATGCTGCTTTTACCTGTCCACAGGAATGTATTGGAAGGCTTCAATAAACCAGATGGAGCCCTGAACTCACCGATGCTGAACCTCCATAATTCAGCTCACTCTTTTCTGAATGGAACCAGTGTTCTCCCTCATGCAGCTGCCAACGATCCCATCTTTGTGGTATGTTTTTTTCCTGCAGCATGACTGCTATTGGCTGCATACCCAAGGCAGCTGTCTTGCCAGAAATTAGCAGAAATGGAAGCAAATTCCCTAGAAACAAATTCTTTAATTACAAGAGGACAACTTTTTTCCTTGAACTCTGCCACACTTGTGTGATGGGCAAATAAAGATAAATAAAAGATAAATAAACAAAATACAGGGTGATTTGTGAAACATAGAATAAGTTTCTAGGAGGAAGTGCTGCCTGTCAGATGGCCCCTGAATCCTTTTATTAGGTGGTATCTAAAGTTAATGTCTTTTACCAGACGATTTTACAGCAACAAGAAAATACTGAAAATTGAGTTAATTATTTTAGAGCAGCGGACTGAGAAGTTTGTTTCTTTGTCTCAAACTTCAGAAGCTAAAAAGAATCACATCTAATATCAAGGTCTCTTGAGTAATAGAAATAAAGTGGTTCCACTGGTGCATGAGTACATTACTGCACTGCAACGAGCAGCACAAACAGCAAAGTGCAAATAAAAAGTCATCAGCTGACTCTGCTACATATCTTCCTCACCTAATGAATTCATGCTAATTTTCTCTTCCTCTTTGTTAAATTAAACCACGGTGATTATACAGAGAAACTGTATAACACTTCATTACTTTCTTACCTTTATTTCAAGTTTGCAGTCTTTTGATGGAGAAATTAGCCTGAATACTTATATTCCATGGCTTGTTCCCTTAAAAATTCTTGAATTCCTAAGAGAATATACGGTTGAATCTTTAATTTACTGTGCTTTAATTTTATATGCAGGATTATCCATAAAGTACTTTCAAGGTTTTTTCCGTGTTGATAAACTAAAAGCATAAGTATGCCAGAAATTAATCTGAACTCTCCCAGACTGTTGTCTGAACCCCTAATTTTAGCATCCTCACCGATCCCTCGTGTGGTTGTATTAAGACTTGTGCTGAACTGAGGAACTGCTTTAAATGCTGTTGAGCTCAGAGAGAGTCTAATAAACATGTGTGCCCATGCATCAATTTGCAGGTTCTTCACTCCTTCACTGATGCCATCTTTGATGAGTGGATGAAGCGGTTTCACCCCCCTGACAGTGCCTGGCCTGAGGAGCTGGCTCCTATTGGTCACAACAGACTGTACAACATGGTCCCTTTTTTTCCTCCTGTAACCAATGATCAGCTCTTCCAAACTGCGGAGCAGCTTGGCTACACCTATGCCATAGACCTGCCAGGTATGTCTCAAAGACCAAGAGATGGGACAGCTTAACTTTTTAATGACACGAACATTTGGAACATAAGGCGCTGCTCCCAAAAGCATGGGTCTATTCACCTGGTCACTAGCAATCCCATAGCATAGCTTAGGCAGTTATAACTCATCCGGTAAGCTGTAGGAGCTGCAAAAATGCCTGTACTTTGTTTGCTTCTGCTCTGCAGCAGAATGCATAAACTTGAAGTACTCTGGCACTGAGAATGATGCTCCTTTTGGGCTGAGGAACCTTTGATTTCTAGCTCCTCTTCCCAGGACTAGTGATGCCTGTTACAAAATGCTTTAACCTGTCAGAGGTCAGGCACTTTGCCAGGGAGCTGGTTTGTTGCTAGAAGACATTTGTTTTGCACAGGGCCCTGGGTCAAACTGTTCCATGAAACACAGTAGAGATGTGCTCTGTTAAAATCTGAATACCCTGGAGAGATATCTCTAGGTGCTTTGTATTATAAAAGCCCAATTTAAAAGATTTTCCTTGCCTGTATGCCTAAGGGTTTTTCTTCTCATTTGAAATTACCTTTGACACAAAGTGGACAAAAGAACGTCCCCTAGTCTCTCCAACCAAAGTGTTTATGCACAAAATCAATGAATATGGAAGACAAGCTACAGATATGTGTAGAAGGCACAAGTGTAAGAAATGCATGAAAACCATGCTTCAACTGCTTTACTAAAGATTAAATCTGAGCAGTTTCTTTCTCCATATCTGTATTCCTTTGAGAGGCAGTTGGTGCTTATCTAACCCATGTGGTCAGAAATTTCTTCTAAGTGCTTACCATGTATCTGTGGTTTTAATCTGTGGAAACAGTTTAAAGGTCTACAGACTGTGATTGATCAAAACCCCTCTCCTCAAGTTCTGTTCATGCAGGGGAAGCCTGATTTATGGAGGCATGCTGGTTGCTTTGGCAGTGCTTTTCTCGGGGACTTCTCTAGAATTTCTCCTGAAAATAGAAACTTCTTTTACAGAGTTTCAGTTTTCCTCCTCCTGGGGCACTGTCCCTGCTTCTGCTTTGGAACTGCTGCTACCCCCTTTGCCATAACATAGAGAGCAGCAAAGGCAGTTTAGTATTCTGCTGCTTCTTAACTCCTGCCTAAATAATTAGCTCTCCATGAAGTGGTGTACCTGTCCCTGGATGGATAGTTAATGTTCACAGAATAAAGGTTTTTACATTAAATCCACCTTTTTATCTACAAGTATAACTTGCTGATTCTTCTTTACCAAACCAAGTTATGAATTAACATCTGTAGTACATTCCTGGCTCTTATTTGAGAGACAGCAGCAAACAACATCGGGAATTTACTTCATTAAAGAATGATCGTCTTCAACTCTTTTTTGGCAGAGAAAGCGCATGGGACACACAATGTTTAGTTGCTTTTATAGTCAGTGTGGCATCTCCTCAAGTGCTTTGGGGTTAAGCCTTAATATCTAACCACCTTCTGAATACCTTAAACCCCACCAAGAATATTTTAGTGAATATTTATTCAAACATTAATGGTAGAGCTTCAGTATCTGTAGTATTTTTCAGAACAAGACAACAGGCAATTGTTGCTGCTGAAAGCATAAAGGGAAAGACAAAATATTATCATTCAATCAAGTGGAGCTGAGATGAACTCGTTTATACAGGACTGCTGTTAAGAATGGACAATATTATCTCAGAAGACAGACGTTCCTTAGGAGTGGTTCAAAAACAGAGGTTGTGATCTGGAGCTGGCCAGCAGAACTGTACTAAGCAGTGTTTTCAGTTAAAAACTTGACAATGGGCTGCACTGTGGTCTATCAAATAAATAAATAAATGAAATAATGTTTTCCACTGGTCAAAATAGCTTGAAACAGCCATGTGGAAATATCCTTTTAGAAAGAATTGCTTAAATCATTCATAATTTTGGCCAAATTAAATAAGACCGTAACTTAATGTTAATCTTTCTCATTCTCAACACTTCCATTTGTTTGGAAGAGCTTAAATTCAGCCCTAGACTTCTCTGGTAGGAAATGTCTCTGGTGATGGTGTGTTGGTTATACAGTGCATTACCACCTTCCACTGTTGCCCTTGGTTCTCTTAGACACACACAAGTAATAGCAATGAACAGGCTGTGGGAAATTTGCTTCCTTCCACATGATTTGAGAAATCTGTGTTGTCTGTCTTCACTTCAAATGTTTTATGTTTCCAGGTTCACTTGAAGAAAGCCAGGTGTGGGCTGCCATGGTTGGATCCACAATTGGAGGAGCGCTGATAGCTTTGGCTGTGCTTGTTCTGCTGCTTGTGCTTTTCCAGCACCGAAGGCAGAGGAAAGGTTTTGAACCACTTATGAATGTGAGATTCAACTCTAAAAAGTACATGGAAGAGGCCTAGTGCCTTGGCTTTGTTCCCTTGCTCATTCTGCTGAGAAGTGACCTTGATTGATTTATTCAAATCTGAGCAGAGTTTAGTCAACCTTATCACACACGCCTTTGGCAGCTGACTACATTGTTCTCTTTCAGTTTTTCCAGTTATCTTGTGAATTGTGATATTTGAAGTCTCTGGGTACATACGTGCAAGGCCCAAGACAGACCAGAGTTTTCTCATTACCAAACATTATCTGGAGTGTGTGACACTTAAAAGTCATCAAATCCCTATAGAGTTAGATCAAGACAGTTAAGAATCAAAATAGAAGAAAAACATCTTGAATTACCAAGGTATTTTTTTCACCTTAATTTGTTTTTTATTTCATTTAGCAGCCCTAGAATGTTTTAGACTCTATGTATACATTTGAATAGCATATTATTTTATGGCTATCAATAAATGTTCTAAATAATGTAGTCTTTCAGAGGGTGTTAAGAATGTTTTGTGCAGTGTGGCAAAATACTGTGGGAACACCATGGTTTTGTTCCAGAAGCACAATCATATCATTTCATAGAATCATAGAATGGCCTGGGTTAAAATGGATCACAATGATCAAGTTTCAAACCCCTGCCAAGTGCAGGGTCACCAACCACCAGACCAGGCTGCCCAGAGCCACATCCAGCCTGGCCTTGAATACCTCCAGGGATGGGGCATCCACAGGCTCCTTGGGCAATCTGTTCCAGTGTGTCACCACCCTCTGTGTGAAAAACTTCCTCCCGTCTCAGCTTAAAACCATTTCTCCTTGTCCTGTTACTATCCATTATCCTACCACTATCCATTTCATATGATTCCATATTTTGTTTCTGGTCAATCTAGTGTTAGCAGTTCATAAACATCCAGACTCAAATTCTCCTAAAATTTGTTTAAAAGCTGGAGTTCCCTTACAGATAGATTGATACTTGTGGTTTAATCCTGTATAAGGAACCTGTAACAGTAGCTGAAAATGGTGCTTGTCCATCTCTGTTTTAGCTCTCCTGTACTTCTCCAAATACTTCAAAAAGATATGGGACGCAGGACTCAAGGTAACAGAGATAGCCTCTATTAACTGGGCCTGCAGATAAGGGTCTAAGTGTGTCACTCCCTAAACCCCCATTTTAAACGTTTCTTTATAAATGTCCCCTATATTTCTTCATTAAACACAGGTTTAGACCACATTTAGGCAACTCTCTTATATTTTTTTACGAAACAAGTGAAGTCCTGCGTTAGATTTGGTGTATGATGCGCTGTATTAACTGGATGCTCTGATTTCCTATGGAGTGTAATACTTGAATCTAAGCAAAATTCTGCTTTGGTAGCCTTGAATAAAAAATCCAGTCAGTAGTGATTCCTATCAGATTTCTTTTATGAGATTTTAATTGTAATTCGTATGGTTTGTCAAAATCTGGTTGAGGCGGGCTGTACAGAGAGCACGGCCTGCCCTCTGGTGGCTCACCAGGAAATTACCTGGACACAGGAGAAACCTGCTGGGCTCCCTCGTGTAATATGTATAGCCCAGACGGAACAGCACAAGGAGGAGTCCACCTGGTGAGCATCACTGCTGCCCATGGCCTACATCTGCATGTCGCTTTTTCCTCTCACGTGCGAAACTGAGCAACCCCCAGACTAGCCCAGTAAGGGACAAGCACATCCACCTCCATGGTCACTATGTGCAGGTGGCAGAAGGGAGATGCACTCTGGGATGAATTCAAGCTGAGGTGGGTGTACACATCACTTCTCATGCACCTTCCCCTCCACCTTTCAAGATAACCCCTGCTGAACTGGTGCTTACTTCTGACAAACGGCTCTGAATCGCACAGGATTCAGAGCTGCAATGTTTAAGTTCCAGGGAGGGAGAGTTGCTCAAAAATATCCCTTTCTCATTTTATTACCTAGACCTGTGCAGCTTCCAGCTCTGCATGCTGGGCTTTTGAGTGGATTATCCATCTGAGAAGTTGATTTCTCTCCAGTCAGTAGCTAATTGCTCTCTCAGTTGACTGTGTAGGATCTGCAGGCAGCTAATGCCTTGCTCTGATTCACCCGGTGGGTCAGGTGCCTAATTCTTCAGCTCCGCTGTAAGCTGGTGGTGGCCACATCATCTCTGTCAGGCACGGCCTGTGCTTTTGTGCAAAAATCCTCTGAAGGAATTAGTGAGAGCTTAAGTATCATTGCTAGCTGTTCAGCTGGTTGCTCAAAGAGGAATTTGATCCGATTCTGCCCCTGATCTAGGAAAGAAGCATTGTAAAGCAATCATATCTCATGACTGTTACTGTAAAATTGTAAGTTGCAACGCTTTTACTGACCTTCTATTAACTGCTTACTTTACTCCGCTTTTGAGAGAGATGTTTTGTACCTGTGGGAAGAAAAAAGAAAGAAGAGAGGAGATTCCAAAACCGTCAACTTAGTAGTGAAGATATACACAGAACCTACCATGTAGACTGGTGGCAACTAGGAATGAAACCTACTAATTCTGAATTATCTCCTTGGCTTTTCATGCAGAGTATGCAGCCTACTAAGTGCCCTCCACACTACTGCGTGGTTACAGTTGAGTTACAAACTAGCTGACTTCTTTGATCCTGCTCTACTTCAGTTCTCCCGCAGCTAAGATACATCTCAGTATCTGTAAGTTATTCATTGTCCAGATTACTTTGCTAGAGTTATCTTTCCAAGACCTGAGTGGACAGAAGAAACATCACCAGTGCTGGCCATCTTTATATACTCCAGCTACCTCTTTTGGGGCCTTTTCCCTGAAAGAACATGAACATCAAAAGCTACCTCTCCACTATGTTGAAGGGTAAGCCAATATATAAACTATTGTACAGATCCAAAATCATGCTCTGATACTAGCAGGGGAGCCTCAAAGGAAGAAACACTTAATAGGTCTTCAGATATTTGCCTAAGAGCAGTATCTGCAGGTCTGACTGACACAGAGTCACAGAATTGTTTGAGTTGGAAAGGATCCCTAAAGGCCATGTAGATCAACTTTCCTGCAGTGAACTTGAATGCCTCCTATCTTGATCTTCACTGGTCCCACCTGTGCTCATGGCAATGTAACCATCACTCACTCAAAGTGCCCTGACACCACCCATGTGTAAGGACAGACAGGATTTGCAAACTAAGCTAATAACTGCCACGATGAGAGTGAGAGATGTTTATGTGAGGGCCATTATGAAGAGCAGCTCACCCTGAATGTACCAAACTACTCAGCAGAGGGAATAAGTGGTCAGATCTCACCCAGAGCAGACGGTCCCTTTCTGTTCACCTCTCCTCCTTTCAGTGCCTTGCAGCCTCTGGCCTGTTGACAAACTTATGAACTCTGGAGCAACTTCATTAGGCAGAATGGAAAGAAATCAGGCACTGACTTCAGCAGTTGCCTTTGACAGCACTTTTGAGAAGTGCCAGAATAAAAGAGGCAGAAACTTTATCTCCAGCTCAGATAAAGTCTTTTCAGCCCTTATCTCTGCCCTCAGGCTTTCTCGCAGACTAGATAAAAAAGCTCCTTTTTCAGCACTGTGGTGCTGGCTGTGGTAGGTCTCCTTCTGTGGTTCCTGATTTTCTGCGGTCATGTCACAGAGAGCTCTGCTGTCTGTTTGAATTACATTAGATGGATAAATGCCTGGCCGGATAAGGCAAGATTGCAGAATGCTCTACTAATTCAGGAAACATAACTCCTTCTCCTCTAGCTGTACCATGTGAAGGAAAGTCCTGCTTGAAAGAGCTGTCCATTGCAAAACGATACTTAAGCTGTGCTTCAGGAGCACCTTTGGGTGACCGTGTGCCTACAGCTCCTCTGTCTCCTGTACTGAGATGATAAAAGAAGTGCTCAGCTTTTTGAAGATGTCAGAGGTGGTACAAAGGACAACTCCAGGCCTGGCAATAGGAAAATCAATTGATTTCGTATTAGGGTTTACCTTCCAGAAAGTATCATCAAGGTAGTTGGGTTGTGTGTCCATTCATCTCTCATGGAACTGCTGAAATGGTCCTGTGTCTTCCTTCACTTGCTGATTCCATTGCTGTACCCCAGGCTGCTCCCAGGCCCTCTTCCCTGTCATCTCTAAGCGACCACCCAGTCTCTTTACAGATTTATTTCTTTCTGCCTCAGAAGAAGAAAATCCCCCAAGATTTCACTGTTTTATTTAGTTTTTTTATTATATGTATCTTTTTTTTTTTTTTTTTTTTTTTTTTTTTGGGGGGGGGGAGGGGAACTTTTGCTTAAAATATCTTTCAGCAACTTTAAAAAATATATTATATATATATATATACACACACACACATATATATGTATATATATATATTTAACAGAGATGCATTCTTGCTCAGCTATTTGTAACAGCTTCACAGTTACCTCCTCTGCCAGAATTAACTGAAAAACACATAACATGTATTGCCAGGAACAATGACTGCCTTCGTTTGGGCTGGCTGCTATCGATCTCAGGCAGAGCCTGAAGTGCTTATTACATTTTGCTGCCTGGTTTCTTTTTCATTTTTACTGCAGAATTTCAGACTCCATAAGGGCTTCTACCAACACATCCTTCCAGCCCATGTTTGGTGGCTGCTCAGGGTAGGGAGACCTGGCTAAAGGGCTGTTTTTCTCTATGTTGGCTCCCCTTGGGGTGCATGTTGTGGAGAACTGGTGTTCTCAGCCCTTGCAAATGCGTTTCAGTTTCACTTGCAGCCCTTAAGACTCATGTCAGCAGCTGGTTTTATGGTTAGCAGGCGAGCTCTGGCTTGGCGTTCCCTGCTCCCGCTGGTCCCTGTGGTTCAGCTGCCCAGCAGACAAATGAACAAATGGATTCATTTACAGCAGCTCTAGAATTGCTCAGATTTGTGTCACATCCCAAAGCAGCTGCATCTCCGCCCCATGCCTGGTAAAAGAAACTTCAATGAGGTACAGAAAGCTGCTTCTTCTTCTATAGAAGTGTATACCCACTCGGTGCGCCAAACCCTATGGATTTAGAATTCAGCTCAAAGCTTTGAAAAATGCCACTTGTGTAGGCAAAGCACAATCCTTTCTGAGTAAAGGAAAAGCCGGATTTTTAACAGAAGGAAAAATCATCCTTTCATCCAGGACAGATTTGTTCTTTCCTACTCCTTTCCTTATTCCCCAACCCAACTCTCACCATCTGTAATCTTAGAACAGGTCTCACGATCTTGCAGATACTTTTTTCTTTTATTTTTTATTTTTTAATGTAGATTTTTGTTTAAAGCAACATCCTGACTGGAAAAAAAATCTGATCATGACATATGGAGAGAATGATGACAGAGCTCATTTACACTATGTCTATCTCCTGGTAAGAAAGAATACTCTTGTGACTGCTAAGGTGGAAAAACAGGCAGATAGAAGTCTTATTTCTCCTCAAAACTGAAAAGGGAGCAAAAAAAATGATATCCTTCATTTCAGCCTTGTGTGTACTTCTGTTTTTTAGCTTGGTCTGGGTATTGTTTAGTCATTCTTTTCTGATGTATTCTTAATTGTGTTATTCAGATGGATGAATTTGTGTCAGCTCATCACATCCACTGCCTCATACTCATTTTTGCCTTGGTTGCTCTGAGTCATTCAGTATCAGTATATTTGCTATCTGGTAACCACACTGCTGCTAGCACTGTGCAAAATTGCTCCCCCCTGCTTTACTTGCAGTTGTGGCTGTGGTGTGGTTAAGGATCTTTCAGTTTGTTCTGAATGGCACTGCAAAACATGTAGCACAAATAATTGCTCCCTGTGTTAACTCTTTGTACTGTATACACTCATATGTTAAAATCTAGTCAGGACCAATATTAAAGGATGAGAGTCCTCAGTGAAAACTCTTCTAAATTAGAGTTCGTGAGATGTTTTTGTATCTGTGCAGATTTTGTTGTTTAATTTGTATGAATTCATTTCCATGCCAAAAATGGAGAAACACATAATCAAAGAAAACTATCAACCAGGAAAAAAGCCAGGAAATAGAAACTTCAAGCCAAAAAAGCACAATAAAAGCCCATATTTATCGTCTATTTCTGTATTATTTTAAGTGCATTTTTACTTGATTCATACTCTTCCTCTTAATTCAGTTGTTCCGTGACTCCTGGCCTTCCTTCTTTTCTCCCCTTCCTTTTGTTCCACACTTACTTTCCTTCACTTACATCATATTGGCAATGCTCAACACCTGCATATTTTTTATATTAGCTTGGCATCTGTATTTGATGGCCTTCTGATATGTTTAAGGTTAGCAATGCACCAGAAAACATCTTAGGCCACAGCTTTTCCTGGATCACTGAGGAAAATCATATTTCCTGGGTTTATTAATATTTGTTGTGATTTCAGAAAAGCACCTGTACTACCCATACAACCAAGAGAATGGATGCGCAGTTCAGAGGTGCAAATATGGCAGCACATTCAGTACAGCATTATAACAACAGCATGCTAATAAACTCAGAAAAGCCTCTGGATTTAGTATATCAATATTATTTCAGTGCTAAAAACTGTTTTTCAAATATCATCTCTAACAGGTAGAAGAAGCCAGAACCTTTGCTGGAAAAGCATCTGCTGTTTTCAAACAGATAGCTAGTTATAACATCAGTTTGTTTTTTATAATAGCTCCTCACATTTCATTCCCCTTGAATTTGTTTGCATCTTGATGAGACAAAAATATCACAACAGACTTGCAGTGTTTCATGCAGGCATGAAACACATATCAGAAATCTGGTAGAGAAAATGGTTGTTCGCCATAGTATTACATTTGGTTCCAGCAGGAACTACTAATTAATAGAACCCCGCGGTAGGTGCCTGAGAAAAGAATAATAATTAAAAGGTGTTATTAATAATCATATTTTTCCTTATTTGCAGAAGAGTCTCTGCACCATTGCAGGTAATGTCTTTTTAGAGAGGCAGCAGAATTTGAATCTGGTGCTTACACTTAGCTGTTCTCAGATGAGTAATTATTTTTCCTCCTTTTAGATCATGAAGCGTGTACAGCAAAGTTCCCCTTGCATTATAAGAGTAGCGAATACTTCAAATTTATTGCACCCTGAAAATCATTTTTAGTCTGACAATTACAGAAGTATTGTTTTTTATTTGAAAGCTCAGTTTGTTGATTTTTTTTTAGATTTTTTTTTGGTTTGGTTATTATTATTATTATTTTTGCCTAGAATGGGGAACACAGCACACAGTGCACTTAAGTAGAGTGAATACACTCTCAATTCTGCTCAAAGGTTTCTTTCACTAGCGCTGTTTCTAAACAGCTGATCTGTCTCACCTCAGGGACAGACGTCCCTAGATGGGAACATGCTTCATCTATCTTAGATACTCACTGTGGGTCCAGAAATAGGTCATAGAGTGCCATTAGAGATGCTTAATGGTGCCATTCATCAGCTCCAATCCCTATCCCAGAAAGACATGGGTTTCCTGCTGCTCTGCCAGCTACATAAATGAATGTAATGGAAACCTTGACTTGATGAGCCCTGCAGAAATGTCTAGGACATAACACAGCATCTAGAATATTGCTGAATGTACTTATGTTTGGACACAAAAACCTGTCTTGAGATGAGAGTCAGTTCACCTAAATCTTGTACCAGGCAATGGTGGGATTCAGCTCAGCTGAATTTAGGAATTTGATTCTGTTGCCTAATCTTGGGCCTCTAGTTTCATTTGAAGTTCTTGAGAACATTCTGAACAATGCCTTTAAACTTAAATCCAAATCAACAGAAGAATTCTAAAGAGGATGCATCAAATGTTTAAAGACTTCTTTGGAAATATTAGATTCCTCTGCAAGAATTAAAACAAATCAGAATATAGAAACAAATCTTTTTCCAGTTTCTTAAAGAACAATATTGATTTACATTTTAAGATTTGTGTACCATGGACACTTATGTGAAAAAAGATGGTGTTTATTACAGTTCAACTGTTGCAATGAAAGGTATCATTAAATCAGGTTGTAATCTTATTGACTCAAAATTAAGTGAAAACAGAGTGTCATTCTTTAAACTATTTATCTTACAAATAGTCAGAGAAAGCTCCTGTCATTTTCAAGTGAATATATAAATTACTACTGCCTGAAATTTCATCTTTAGATGTCATGACTTTTGACACTTCCACAACATTCTTCACTTCTCTGACATATTTTAGAAGTGCATTGTTTGCACATAAATATGACTGGAATGAGAATGCTGTAAAATGAACTCATAAACTACTTAAAAGATTCACCTTACCTCTCAGTTCTCCAGTAGCTGGCAATCATGAGGTTAACATTACTGACCCGCAGAGAGCACATTTCATTTTACAGCCAACAAACCACAAGGCACGAGGCATGTTCTTATTTCAGGTATTTATTGTAGTCCATCAGAGAATATCAAATCCCTGTTTTCAACCACCAAGATACATTGCCTTCAAGGTGTGAGTGAAGGGTGATGAGAACGAGAAGAACTGATGAACATGAATAGATTTTTTTAACACATCTTGGATAAAAATGAACTGGACAGTTTCAAGCCAGAGCAGTTATAGTTTTATTCTTTATGCTGTAAAGCAATCTAACAAAACCAATACTATAAAAATAACTAGAATGAATAAGGCATGTCAATGTCTTCACTGAGGTGTCAAGTATTTATACGTACAGTACTGAGTATTGAGCAACAGTGTAAAAGGTTACCCCACACTTCATTACTGCTGTAATTACGACAGAATAAAGTGTGCGTCGTCAAGTGTTGTTTGAGAGACACCAAAGATATAAGCACAAATTTTAGTAGTTAGTATCAAATTTGTTAGATATGCTTCTCCTAGAACTGGAGCCAATGGCAAAGTTTTGCTAACTTCAATGAAAGGAGGACCAGAAAGGCTAGGGAAGATGTTTCTGGTCCTCCATTGCATAGTCTTCACAGAGCAGAAATTACATTGTCCAGGTTGCTGTACCACTTTCTATCTTTAGGTTGAAAGGAGAAGTTACGTTACATTTTCCTTATCCATAAAATATGGGAATAGTTACACTTCCAAAAATAGCTACTTCTGATTAGCTGTCCTTAATGTTTGCATTAAAGGGCTGCATGCAAGCCACTTGCTAGGGCATTGTGCATGACTATACCAGTTTCTAAGCTGAAGACAGCCATGAATCATTCACACAGTTTATTATACTATGATGCCAGACCAAGGATTATTGGTACTGCCAACAGAAAGAAGTAGGAGCAATGCATAATATGTGCACCTATATGTGGAGAGAACGTTTCCCTAGTTCTGTCTATTGAAAGCGTAGCCAGTCAAAATTCAGTGATGTTAGGTGGCAGGTAGTTTGACTCCCTCATTGCTTTCTTGACACTGCATGCCCTAGTTGTTACTGCAGCAAGGTAGATTGTCTGCATATGACTTTCCCAACAAAAAAGCTTTTTCAGTTGAGATATTGTGCTCTCTGCATGTAGTGTTAATTAATCACAGTTTCTATATTTTAATGCAATATCAATCCAATTATGGCAAGATTAATATCAAGGTCACTGTATCTTCTTGTTTAACTGAGGAAAGTCTCTTTATTTCTTGTAATAAAAACAACTGGAAAAACTATGCTTTCTAACATTTTCAACACTGTTTTTGTGGAGATGATACATTGATAAAGAGATTGCTGTGATTTTGAAAAGAACATCTTTAAGATCTAATGAGCAGAATTAAACTTTCATTTAATTATCAGAATTTTATGTACTGGTGTCTAAACAAAAGCAAAGCTTCGGCTATTAATCAGTGACAATCAATTAGACTTTCCAGCAAGTCATTGCAAATTTAAAATATGCACATGAATAAACAGTATAATAACACTATGAAAGGAATAACTTGCCTTATACTGTTGTCAATGAAAATACATACTCATTAATATATGTATACCATAAAGCAAGGGAACTAACAAGGTACACTTTTTCTGAAAAGCATTATATGGATAACATTTGCAGGCAAAAGACAGGGCAAACAGAATTAATCTTTAAGAATGCTAGCTATTGTCTCAGTCTGTTACTGAATATTACAATCCTATCCTAACTCTCAAATGGGTTGTAAATACTAAAAAAGGATTTTTCAGTAGGCAGCAAAAGAAAGTATTGATTTAGGAAATAAAACGTATGTCCTTTTTCAAATGCCTTTGTCTAGTAACACAATATTGCACTAGGCAAAATTGCCTTGGCTGAGCAGCAATGTCTTCTAATGTCTATATTTTAGAAAGATGCATTACAAAAAAATGAGTTTAATAGAAGGTCATTCATTATCTGGTAGTAATTTAAGGTACATGAAAGAAACAGGCATAGCACTACAAATATATATATATATGTATGTAAATGACTGTCAGTACAACCCTTCCAACAAAATACTCTTGCAGTCAAACTTTTCTTACTAATGGACAGGAACACAGCAGTTCATGGTTTAACTGTTCTATGATTTCCAAATATCATCTTTAACATCCTTGGCATGACAAACTGTGAAAGAAACAAGAGTAAGAAACACAGAATTCAATATAACTCTTGAGGGAAGAAATGGTATTTACATTACTGATCGCTGCTTTGTGAAAATCACATTAACTAACTGTTGTATACTGAACTTAGTATAAGACTCAAGGGGAAATGGAAAAGCAATGGATTGAACAGTACCATCTGAGGCTGTCTTGAAAATGTCAGACACATCCCATATTTTTATCCCCAGAGAAATATGAATGCAATTCTACTAATCAAAACGTTGTGGAGAAAAGTGTGAGGAAAGGAAAGATGTGGTGAAAAAGATCCAGTGGCTGCAAGGGTTATCCATGGAGTATTGTGGTGTCATGTCTTTCCTGGATGATGGACAGTGGTGCTATGATTACAGATATGTAATTCAGTGTCAGGTGATACCATAAGTGAGAGCCACTCTCTGTGAATTATAAAATTCATCTTGAAAAAACAACCACATAGAATGGTAGTTCTGATAATCAGAGTTTTAATCAATTCACTGAATTACCCAAGTCAACAGAGACCGATCACTGTAGCCTGAAAGGGAGGAGCCAAGGGTTCTGAAAAGCTTAGTGACCTTTCACAAGTTGTTTTTGCATTCAAAGCAAAACCAAGAGATAATGCAATCCATAACATTTAGACCCCAAATGCTGTGAATGAGATACCACTGAGGTTGCTGTTTTTGTCTGGATAGTTCTCTCCCTCAGTAGATGTTGCCAAATAGCATTTGCAAACTCGCCATTTTCACAGTTAGTTCAGAAAATTACAACAGCATTTGTAGACACAAAAGTTATAATCACCTCTAAAGCAGAAGACCCTGCCTGGGACTCTCCTCATTAGATCTGTATCAAGTATTGTAGTAAACTGAGTCCTTCCAATGCCCTTTTATAAAATATACACTTGTATATTACTGGCTTGTGGCTGTATAGATCTATATGTCTGCGTATGTGAAAATAATTTTATATAATAGATAGAAACATACATATAACATGTGAGCATGCCATTTTCAGAAATACAAAAACTGAAACAAAGTGGAAGAACAGAAGATCTAGGAAATCAGACAATGAATGAGTGATTTACAACTAGGACTTTTGTTTTCTGACACATTTCAAGTACCAACCTCAAAAAGGTGGGCTGATAAAAGAAATAGGGTTTCCTTATTATGGAGTCCCATGAGATAGCAGGAATTACAGCGGAGACTGCACTTCATTACTTTCAGTTTTTAAATGGTTATTTTCTGCCATAACAATCAGTATTAGTTGTCTGTCAGCATTATCCTGTGTATATTACCCTTGCTTTCTCTACTGACCTCTCTGAAAGCATGTACTTTCCTTTCGGTGATGCAGTAAGGGCTGAGACAGACAAAAAACTAAGTGCATTAATGATTAAACCTGATGGGTATTTTTATCACTGCTGTCACTCTTGAGGCATTACAGTAATCTGCTGTCTGCCCTCCAGAGATGCACACCACACTCCTCTCTAACTCTCTTATCCAGCTCTCACCGGCCTTTGGAAAGCATCTGGAATTTCAAGAAAGAACTGTTTGAACTCTGTCCCCTTGTACACATGCACAATGAGGGCAGCCACAGTGTCTGTCCATGGTTAGGAATAGTTGACAGGTTGAAAAGTCTTATAGGGAAGATTGTAAAAGAAACAACATTAGGCAGAATTTCGAACAGTGAATACACGTGGATTTCATGTCAACATCAGGGGTGGTTCAACCCAGAAATGAAGGAGTCATAGCATAGCTTTACCTCATGGGATCCCTCTCCAGGCTCCTCATTCCAGCACTGGCATGAAGAAGAGAAAGGCAGGAGAGAGTCTGGGAGAAACCTGGATTGCCTCAGTCTCACCAGTGACATCCACCTACAGGCACTTAAGTGAGGCCTAAATGACAGACCTTGTCATCCCAGGCTGCCTGTGTGGGGAATAGATATGCTCAAGCCCAGCTATAGAGATGCCTATATCTTCAGACTAACTGCGGAGACCTAGAAAGACAGCCCTTCCTAATGCTGTGCTCCCTGATGTACCTAGTGCTAGATGAGATGACCTTAGGCCCTAAGACACAGCCAGTTTTCATGAAAAAAGTTGGGGTGAGAGGAGAAAGAGTGGGTGGGAAAAGATTTCAAGCCTGGGAGAATGGAAAGGTTACCCATCAGGAAGGCCTTGGTGCTCTTGGCACTGTCACATGTTCTTGCTTCCAAGTTCTAAGTCTTGAATTGAATTGAAAGTGCATTTACAGCTAATAATGCAAAGCTTTCATAATCTGTGTATTATAGCAATCATAAGGCTGTATAAGACTGTAGTGGAAAGAAATGTCTAGTGTTGCATCCGAAGTAATTATTATAAAAAGCTATATACAGAAAAAAATTCAATTGCATTAGCCCTACAGAAAGTGACTTAAGGCATTTTACACACACAAAAAATATTGGGCTCTGTGAAACCTATCTCAAAAATACATCGGAACAATTGTATATCAACGGTATGAATTTTTGATTCTGTCCATGGTACATTACTTCTCTGAAGTTACAAAGCTGTGAAGAATCTTTTCCATGAAAGTTCTAACTCTGCCTTGATACACTGCTATATATATATATGTAAACTGCTGAGTGCTGCTAAATGATGAGACATTTGAAGTAGTATTTGGAAATGGGAGAACTTGGGATTTTGCTTTCACTTTGACTGGAACTCTTGCAAAACAGAAGCTGTATCACTTAGTTACAGGTGTGATATTTTCAAATTTAATTATCTATTTAGCTTCAGATTAGGCTGAAATGTTAGAATTGAATCTGTAGAAATGTATGCTTAATATTAAATGAAATTTTCTCTACTCAGCCCTGTTTCTGTATAAAACTGATTTTATTCTAAACTTGACTTGCATTTGAACATCCTCCCCAGTAACTCACATTTAACTTTGTTAACTACCAATATAGAAATACAGCATCAAATCCAAAGCTAATAATTTGCATGCTTT
This sequence comes from Excalfactoria chinensis, assembly GCF_039878825.1. Classification (NCBI taxonomy): domain Eukaryota; kingdom Metazoa; phylum Chordata; class Aves; order Galliformes; family Phasianidae; genus Excalfactoria; species Excalfactoria chinensis. The sequence continues at coordinate 138,422,226 of NC_092825.1, forward strand.
CAAGTGATGTTCATACGCCTGGAATTGTAGAAGTTTAACAAGAAACTATAAATGTCAATTGAAGCAAAAATAAAGTCACCTGACCTACTTAAATAAAATGCTTTCTTTGAATTTACTAAATGTAATAAAACTGCAAGTGGAAATTAAATGATATTGCTTACCAACAAAGCAAAGTAACCTGGAAGGAGTACGTATATAAAAGTCCATCATTTAATTTGTTCGCATTCCCTGAACACCTGAATGATAACTTTTCATTTGTAAATTTGTGATCAGATTAGAAAAACCTGGAAAGAATCTTCAAAATATTCTGGAGATATAAGCAAGTGCTCCTTTCCCTGCCTCTCCACGCATACATACATTCACAAACGATTTGCAAAATATTTTTACTGTCTCAAGCTCGACTAATAGAATAAAGCTGAGATCTGAACACATCCAACTTCTCTTTGGGCAGATTTTTGAGAGTATTCATGAATCCAGAGTTCATGCAAGAAGACTAAGATAGACTGACCACTCAGTTTTTGTCTGTGCTTTCTAAAGACCGTAACAGTTCATGTTACGTACATATAATACACACACAGCCAATATGAAAAAAAAAAATCAAAGCTCAAAATGTTAAACTACAATAAGAGGAAAAAAAAAAATCCAAATCTCAAAACAAACACTTACAGAACTGATAGTAAATTTTCCTGATGGTGCTACCTCTTGAGGTTATCCTGACATAGAAAATCCATAAATTTCTTGCCACTGGCTTTGTTGGCTCATCAGCACAGTAGACAATGACGCACAAACTATGTGCTATAGTTACAGGGAAGACACAACATTTTGCCACGATTAAATGAGTGAGTCACATGTATAAGCTGTAATGTTATATTCGATTGAAAAAAGGCTCATCAGAATTTATGACCATCAGGATGGTCAAGAGCATATCCTTGGAGCATATGCTTAGAATAGAGAATAAAAACTGAAGGTAGATTTTGATAGACAAAAAACCAACCAGACAAAAAACCACCCAAACCAAAAACCCCCACAACCCTATGAAAAACAAAGACAAAAAAGCCCCAAACAAAATAACAACAAACACAAAAAGAAGTGCCAGATCTCTTTGTTGCTACATTCTCTGTCCAATAATAATAATAATAGTAATAGAAAATGATAAAAAGAGCAGGTTGACATTCTACCAAAAGCATAGAAATTCTACCAAAATCTCTGGGGAAGAGAGACAGGAATAGGGCTGCTGGTAACTCCAAGACAAAAAAGGATGTGTGGCTTGAGGAGTAGGGAGAGATACAGATGGGAATCATAGAATCACAGAATTGCTCAGGTTGGAAATGACCTTCAAGATCATCAAGTCCAACTGCAACAAATGTCTGTCTTGGGCCAGAATGATGCTTTGAGTGGAGAATGAGAAGCAGAGAGGGGAAAAATGCCAGAGCTCGTCTATAACCTGGTGTTTGGGATACTTGGGAACTTGGGAGATCTCTGCTAAATCTTGGTTCAACTAGCAGAATTGGATTTCTCCTAAATCCACATGAGGGTCATCTTGATAAGAAAGCACACTAGATGCACAGTGAAATCACGTTATTTTTGTGAGAATGTGAAGGACTCCTGCTATGAAATAATTGATATTTTTATGTAAAATGTTAGGAAAGACACAGAAGTCTGTTTTAGGTAGTAAATTCTTCCTCACATACTGAAAGATAAGTAGATAAAGTACCTGGAAACAAAGAAGAGAAGGGGGGTGGGGGGGTCCTGTAGACACTGGTTTGTGAAGCTGAACTGGGGTCTTTGCTATGTACACAAGTGGATGGTTATAATTACACAGAAAATTCACTGACAGTAGATCAAAAGTAAGAGCTAGAAAGAAGTGAAGAACACTAGATGTCCTTAGTGTGACTTCCACTCCCTGCTATTGTTAGTCCTCCTATTATCATCTATCTACCTGGCATCACTGTGAAGTCTTTGCTTCTCTCACTCATTCTTCAGTTGTTATATTTTTATCCAATTATAAATTTGTACTTTTTTTTCTCTCTCAATTTTAGTAGATTTGTCTTCCCTGGAAATTTGGTATTTAAAGACCCTCTGAGTTACTGACAGAGGCACTTCACTATATCCAAGATAAAAAGTTGCCATCCTGTACCTCATTTTTGCTATCAAATCTTTCTTTTCCTCATCCCTCCCTATGGAAAGGACAACTTCTTTTGCTAAGACATCTGTTCTTAGTTTGATAAACAAACGACACCACTGGATACTGCCAAGCACTTAAAGCATGAAATCTCACAGATTTCCTGGTGCCAGAATAAAGGAGGAAAAGCAAGCAGAAAAAAATAAATAAATCCAGTGGACCACGAAACAAGAGCCTTTCATCCTTCTTGCACTGTTAAGTATCAATTCTACAGAATTAAAAGTAAGTTGAAATGAGAGCTGATTGAAACACCGACCCATTTTTTCTTATTCTTTTTTCTTTTCTTTTTTAAACTGGTTTGATTTAATGATGTAGACTTCAAGCTATGGACAAATCCATGTGACTTTTTTCACCTTCTTGGCAGTATAGAGACCTCAGCTCTGGGGAAGATGGGCATGAACTGTGACTGCTTTGAAGTGAAATTTGGACACATGGGTGAAGACAATAATGTCAATTTTACATGGATAATGTTGCTGTCTTCCTGAAAGTCAGAAAGACATTGAATATGAGTAACTTCCATAATAAAGACTTATTTTCTCAGCCTGATTACAGCGAAAATCTCCTGAAGTTGGTGATAAAGCTCTCAGTTTCCTTAGCAGGGATGTGATTTCACTCAAACAATACACAGTTTGCTAAACAGTCACATGGGATACACAATCAGAATTGTAAACTATGTAGTCATTTCAGTAGAGAAGTAGTAACTTCTGTTGACAACTGCTTCACATTCACATTACACTGGCAAATAACCTACAAGTGACTGCTTACTCACATTGTTCAGCAGATTTGAATATAGTGGACTGCTGGAAAACATTCTGACAGAATAAATTTGAGATAATCTCATTTGCCTGATGCTAGATGTTTATTTTTAAAGTCAATATAAGAGTTCTTTGTTCTCCATCAGGTCTTCTATACTTTTTAATGGATGAGAAGAGTTAACATCATACTGTTTTTCTTCCACACACTCTATTACTGCAGCACTATGGACTTCACCATTTTTTTCAGAGGAGTCATAATAACACAAGTTAACGCAGTCATCACAGCCAGTGTGAGTAGCTGGAATGGAAACACTGCCTTATTTGGTACCCTAATTTTCTTGAAAGTATACATACAGTGCTATTGCATTTTGACATCATATTCTTAAATCTATAACTTTGACTTAGCCTTTGAAATTTCCCTTTGAAATTAGGGGTTTTGCAATGCTACATGATGTTTCACTATTGTTAACCCTTTTAATTCTCACAGAGCAAGTTTGAAAATCTGTGGCTTCATAAATAAATACTAGCAGTTTTAGAAATGTGAGTTTATTCTTAATATCTGAAGCTTATCCAGATGTTTGTTTCCATAATGAAACCTGCAGAAACCTGATTTTCTCATCAGAATCATTCTACAGTTTTCTGTGTTCGTTCCTGATGGCTTATCTTTGGAAGTGAATTAAAAACAAAAAACACAACTCACATCAGTGCTGTAATTTATTTTTTCATGTTAGAGTAATAAAAAAGTCTCAGTGAATAAGTATAGATACATTTGGTAATGACTCAGGGTCAGTTAGTAAACTGAAGGCAACTGCTGCCCATTGAGACACTATGAACAGCCCATCTTCAGCAGCAGCTCTTGATCATGGCCGTCTTACATGGAAGCAGCTCAAACAAGTTCACACAGCCGTGGGAAGGCACAGCTGTAATGGTGCTTCCTAAAATCACGCAGAACTGGGATGATTTTTGTATGATGACACTCAGATTTTGGGAGCTTTCTCTGGACAGAGCTCTCTGATGCTCTTAGGGAAATGAGATAGATCAGCCCTTACCAGAACCCTTAGGCATAGGTTATTATTGTTATTATTGTTCAGTGGGAAATTTCTACCCTCCCTTTCCAACTACCTTTTCTGAAATGCTCGAGATGTAGCCAGACCTCAAACAGTCTGTGCTGCAGTTACAGAAGTGTGTACTGTGGCATTAATAGAAAAATCTGCTGTACACTAAACACTAAAACTTTGGTGACAATGCAAAATGGTTTTGATTAACATTAACACAAAGATCTCTAGCACTGGTTATATGATCCATTGCAACTAATTTTTTTAAGAGCCTCCACCTTAAAAGAGCATAAAATGGAAAGAACTGGGTTGCACCACATACAGGGGTTACACAGTTAAAATATTTTTCCTTAGGACTAGAGTCTTCTTTCTTATGCGGGTAATTGTCTTCTTTATTATTCCTTACTTTATCAGCTGTTGGCAGAAGAGAAATATTTGAATTGCAGCACACAAAAAAATTACCTTGAAAGAAGAGTTATTGGACGTAAAGGAGGTGCAAACAGAAGCACTGGAAATTATGTAGATTTTCACATTTATGAACATTACTTTTTTTTTTTCTTTTTCTTTTCTTTACTTTCTTCCCAATCTCATTTGGTCTGTGGATTTAATAGCTCTCTTAATCTCAGGAAAATGCAGTGCATAAAGAGAGTATTCAACCTTCTGGGACTATTAAAGAAATGTATGCTTAATACCTCATGCAAAGGGATCTCCATCTCCTGACAAGATATCACCATGCATAGTAGGAAAATAAGCAGAGAAATAATAAGGAAGATGTACATTTCTGACAGAACTCCCACGGGACAATCACATTTCAGCAGAGATTAGCTGGGCCCATTGTTTCATGAGCAGTTTGTAAGATACAGTGCAAGTAGCGCAGGGCCTCCCCTACAAACTCCGTGTTAGAACATTTACCTCCTCCCCCACTGAGAGCAGCCTTTAGCAAGCCCCCTGTTCTTGGTGATTCCTTTTACTCCTTGCACATAATCCAGAGGTCTACAAATAGGTGGAAGCACAATAGATACCCAATTTGGTCATCAGATTGCTTAAATCTAGGCCAGAGTTAACACAAAGACCCTAGGAGTCCATCAGCACCTTAATCTGCAGTGTGGAGAAACTACAGTGGAGGAAATGCCTTAGAAGCTGGATTTCATCACCTGTTGACAAAATTCCAGAACAAGGATAATCAGATGGAAATAGTATCAGTTTCTACTGAGTAAGAACACAATGGGACAATAAGACAAGGTTGTGGAGAATTAATGTCACGAACACGATGTGTACACTGATAGATAAAGATGAACCAAAGAACTCCCTCTTTGTAGAGGATGATATGCAAGTTCAGGAAAAATAAAAAGGAAGTTCCTCTGCTTGATGTCTGTTATACCATAGTCAACAAACAAAACAGAACAAAAGGTTGTAAGAATTGGTTTTAATACTGCTTAACTTCCTGAAAGCATTGAATCATGAGATCATCTCTAGAGTGAGCTATTAGAGTGGCAAGAAACACTGCTAAGTCTGGTGTAAGACATGCTTGGTCTGAACATATTCCAGTTACTCTTTGTTGTAGTAGGCGTTTCTGGGGAAACGAGCTGTGATGTGGATAGGACCTCCCTTGCCAATGATTGACATATGATGTATTCCTAGGGGGTGTAGACGAAGTAGATAGCGGCTTATTTAAACTGCTAACACACACAATAAAACGCCATTTAGCTATTCACCATACTGGTGTGAATGCGTAGTTAAATGAGCCCCGGCTGGTCTAGGTCGGATTCGCGGAGGCTTAATGCTTGAGTCCTGATGTGAAATGAACCACAAGTAACATGCTTGCACACCAGATTGGGCCAAGAAGAAGAGATCGTTACACTGCAAAGTAGACAAATTGGAAAATATAAGAATGTATAAGAATGGATTATGAGTGGCTCAAGACCTATGCATTATTAGACCTACTACACAGTTTGTAAATACTTTTTGGTAAAAGTGCTTAAGCATCCTTTATCCTCATGTGCTATGTGTTTTCTACTTTAATGTCATGCCTAAATCGATATCTAATTATAATTTGACAAGAAAAAGAGATTACAATAGTTATGATCTACCTGCTCTGTTGTTAAATTGTAATGTGGTTGGCTGGCTTTAAAGTATTTCCATAACTTATTTGTATCATTTCTAGAGTCACCAAAAGAATCAGGAAAAAAGCTTCTGCAGAATCTTTTCAGCACTACACAGCATTGTCACAGAAGCTCTTTTTCTGTAGCTGATGGAGGAGGGAAGTCTTTGATGTCTGTTTACTCTCATTTGTCCAGGATTTAAATAGCTTCCATCTCTGGTCTTGCAACCAGATAAAAATCAAGGAAACTGTAGCCAGGACCACATCCATTCAGGCAATGATTATTAAAGCAATGTATCCTTGAAGAATCTGAGAGTACATTTGCCATCACAAATAACATCCGTGTCTTTCTTTAGGCCTGTCACACAAACTTCCATGCTCACATGAATACACAGAGATGAGAGAGATTTTCTCCCACACTCTGCAAATCTGTTAAGAAATGGACAACTGGATATGTAAAAAATTCTCTTCTTTGATTTTTGTGCTGACCAGTCATTAAAGGGTTGCTTTTCAGAGTAGCACAAAAGCAGAAGAGCTGGTTGACCAAACATATTTTATTTTTTTTACAAAGAAGTGTCAACCCTGAGCTTGTAATTAAGAAGTTAAAATCTGTGATTTATATATATTTATATATATAAAAATAGATGATCATACTAAGACTAAAAAAGTGAAAGAAATCTCCATGTCAGTACTATATATTTGTTTGTTCTGAAATTTGTAGAAGAAATCCCTGTGATACTGAAATTAAGCAATATGAAAGATGTAGTTAGATGTGAAATACTCTATCGATCTGGTCGCCATTGTTAGTCCATTAGAGAACTGCCATCTTGGTAGGATAATAAACATAGTAGCAGAAAGCCCTAATTGATGTCAGAACAGTGATAAAAGGAAAGAGATTTTATCACAAGAGATTATTTTCTGCCCAAACCCTTGAGGGGAGATTTGCCAGGAGAGTTGTTTAGCATTACCACCATGGCTGATGGTAAGCTAAGTGGAAATTTGTGCCAATTGCATAACATGGATAAACACTAAAAGAAGCTAGGCAAAATCGTGCTACTATTCCTTTTCTTTTTCTTTTTTTACTGGGCATTAGGCTTTAAATCCTAAGGAACTGTAACATGACATTCTGAAGATAGTGGAGTTACTGTCATACTAAAAGAAGAACTTGCTTTTCAGCTTCTCTACCTTCATATCAATCTGAAGTGGTTGGCAGGTGGATTGCAAGACATTTACCATTGAGCTGAATTTTTGTGTTGGAAAAAAATCCAGACTGCCTCTTTATAGCATCGATCATTCCAATGACCTGAATTACTCTACAGAAGTTCCTAAAGGAAACCTGGCTGTCAGTGAGAAAAGTTGCACTTTTTTTTCTTTCTCGTCTTTTGTTCTGTTGATTTTTGAGACTTACGGGCAGCAGCCTGGAGTTAGGCCCAACTCAGAAAGAAAACTGCTTCATTGGTTTCTTCTCCCCCCACCCCCACTCCTTTTTTTTTTCATTAGGGGAAAAAAGAAAAAAAATGTTCACTGTAAGATCCTTTTACTTCTGCAGCATAAAAGGAAATTAAGCTTAGAAAGTCTCCTGTAGTAAAGATCTGAGAAAGAATTCTCTCAAGAATGGATATCGTCTTCAGAGATATCTGCAAAAAACAGGAAGCAGTTCAGTCTGGCACCTGGTGCTCTTTGGGAAAACAAAAAGGGAAGCAGGTTGCAGTACTGCTCTCTTCGCATAGAAAACTGCAAGTGTTTGTGGCATAGTCCATTGTCCAAGAGTGTAAGAAAAGAAGGAAGTTGGCTGTTTCTGTAGCTAAAACACAGTTTCTCTGACCAGTTCCAAGATTATCTCCATTGTCTCTGCAGTACGAGGCTGATGAAGGCGAAGAGCAATGTCTGCAGTGACTGGCTGGGTTGTGTGGCTGAAGCCTCCACCTCTCTCCTGTCTGAGTCAACAGGCGGTGCTTCAGTCATGATGAAATCAAACTCAGTGGGACAGATGTCATCCGTACAGCCGCTTCCACTGCCAGAGCCACTTGTCTCATCACCTGGCACAAGGGAGTGAGGAAAACAGGGTGAGTGCCTTGGGTTGAAGTGGTTGTCCCTTTCTCCATTCTTGTCCCACCTAATACCCTGGTGGGGATGAACACCTTAGTAAAGTGTTTGGAATGGTAAATTTCGTTCAGCAAAGCATCCAGACGAAAGCTACCATGATTGATACACCTAATTAGGCACTTAATGTGCTGAAATGCCCTTTTGAAAAAGGAGCAGACTGCTGTCATAATGGAAAGCTCTCAGTGTCTTGATGCATTTGATATGATGATAAGCATGAGAAGAAAATGAAACCAGTGGGACAGAAGAAGATTTTTTTTTTTTTTACGTTGTCAGCAGCAGAAAGCACAAACTCCAAGGAAAACCATTCAAATAGAACTGATTTATAAATGTATTTCAAAATTACATTTATTTAAAGAGGGCTAATAGTTTCTTACTTGTATCCTGGAAGTTGACATCATTTCCATTATACGCATTCTTCAGTTTATTTGTCATGACACGTAAGGCCATGATTTGTTGTCGAATGAAGGTGTCTGGCCTTGTGATGTCCACATCTACTTCTGGATTGTTGATCTGGTTGGTCAAGCCATCATTCATAATCTCAGGCAAGTATCTATATAACATGATGAACGATTAGTTTAAATGCAGTACTTTTCAAAAATAAGGACTGTACAGTAAATGCTGTGCTAAGCAATTTGACACCGACAATGATTATGCAGTTCTTAAATGGCTCCAGTGAAACCATGTTAAAAATATGTTTTTAATTTTACAGACTCTAAAGGGTCTTTTTAGTATCCTGGCTGCGTGGAAAGCAGAGAGGATTTAAGCTATCCAAACTCATAACTATTCACACACTCCCCAGCACGTGCAGTGACTGTAATCTATAGAAGAGATTCACCAGCCAGCAGTAAGTCACTGCACGTCCTGTACTGACACAAACAGTGGTACACTAAGTATTCAACAGTGCATGCTACTGCTTTTATTTCTTAGTGCATAAAAATTATGAATTCCTTTTTCTGGGACAGTTCAGAAGCCAATCTTGAGGCTTTATGGCCCTCCTCATTTAACTGAGGCACTTAATTCATTTTCTTCTCCAGTCCTTCTTTGCATCCTTTCTTTTGGCTATAGTGAACATCATATCCAGCCTATCTATCTGACATCCAGACCCACAAATGGTGGTGTGAATTTGGTCTCCCATATTCTCTTTCATTTGCTCTGTATTCCTTATAAACAGGCTATGATTTCTTATCTCACACACTTTGTGCATAACATATTTAAGGCATGCCATTTGCTATCCATCAACATATCTGAATTTTTATTCAAGCTCCTAGCTTGTTGTTCCTTTATTACTGCAGCATTCCTTGCTATGACCTTGGCTAATGCAGTCTAATGCTGCTCACAGGCATCAAGTGTGCTTTCGCAGATCTCTCTCTCCTACAAAAATCAGCCCATTACTCCAATCATCCTGCGGTAAAAGTCTTCATCATCTTTTGTTAACTATGCACACTTTGTCTCCTGCTGCTCTCTGCACTTAGGAAACTCTCCTTATAGGCATCTGCAAAGCTACCTTATTTCCTGCTTTGATTCCCTGTTAAAAATTATCTGTGCGTTTTACGACAGCTGGGCTGAAAAAGGACTGGCATTATTCTCTGTGCTGGCATGGCTTCATGAGAAAATACTGCATTCCTGTTTCCCTGCTCTCTCTTCTTTGTCTTTTTTTTTTTTTTTAAAGTACTTTCTTTGCCTCATATTTAGGTTGCAAGGGATTTGGGGCTGATCTAAGCTTTGTTCATTGTTCATTATCGGGTTATGATCCACTTTGTAATTAGCTAACAAAACAAGCTAGTCTGCTGATGTCTGTGGGACATCTCCTGTGGGTATATAACACACTCTAGCCTACTAATGGCAAACTTTCACGGTATCTGCTATCAAATGTAGTCTTAAAAGTATTTTACTTAGACTAAGAAATGTACCAGTTCTCTGTATCCATATTCAAATTTGGCTCTAGTGTCTGTGTTTTGTTCTTCTGGATCTGGAAAATAAATATATTCCTTAGAAGCATATCTGAAAGTAAGAAAAAAGAAAGACTTTCCCCGCCGAAGTTGCGGTTAAAGGAAAATCACTTCTGTATTTCTTCTGGTGATTCACAAAATGATGACTGCTTTGCTGAGCCAGGTAAGGGTCTAGTCTCACCACACTAGGTACTTGCATCGCAAGATGAGACTCATTTGTCACCAGTGGCCTTTGAAAGCTTACATGAGAGTAATCCTGGGGGAGTGTGAACACAGAAGAACAAAACATGACTGCCAAAAAGTGCCTAACCTTGAATTGCATTTCCTGATGTTTATGTTTCAGTAGTACCATAACAAGAAAAAACAATGCTGCAGGGATCCCATCCATACTCCTGTGGTACAGACTTAAGTACAGTGAGAACACAGAGACACTTCCCTTAGTACAGAGGGATGCAGACCGCAGTGTTATGAATCACCAAAGATAGAAATTGGAAACGATTCTGCAGAGCTGCCCAAAGGCAGCAGGACAGAGACCTTGGCATTCAGGGAAGCTCTGGGCTGCAAAGAAACAGCAACTCCATCCGTCACGCATCTCTACAAATGAAATGGCTGCTGTAGATAAATTGCTCAGCCTAGAAGTAAATCAGTGACTTCAAGGTGCGGTTGATTAAAAAAGTAGGAATATAAGAATTGCCCTGCTGGCTTGGAGAAGATGCCCAGTATCTTGTCAATAGCAACCGTCATAGCTGCTAGCTAAAGTGATTTGAAATCCTTGGTCATTTTTGTGGATCACTTTCTTTGTTTAATAGTAAAATCTATCTGCTCTCTATTGCAAAAAGTCCATGAGAAGATATGGCTAACTCAATTGAAGTTCACAGACTTTCTTTGACTAATTTATGTTTGATTTCCTCATCTTACTGTAAAAAACAAAAGAATGTACTGACTTTTTAAGCAAGTTTTTTATATGGAGAGAATATGAGCTAGTTTTAGAGAGTGCTTTTTACCGAGGTTCATATTCTGCGCTGTGATCAGTGTGGTTCTGATGTCATTCAGAAGGTCATCTACTATTAAATGTACCAGCCATTAGGCTGCAGAAAGGGATTCAATTTGTCACCCCTCCACCAGTAACTGCCTCAGGATCTGAAGATCCCCTAAACATTTCTGGCATGGAAGAGCTGCAATTTCTTTCATAGGAAAAACTCCAATAAATTATACATAAGAAGACATTTTACAACTTATTTGAGAATGCATATGATGGTTTTATATGAAATACTAGGGAAACAAAATCAACAGCTTCATTACAATAGATCCATAAGACAAAACTTCCTTTTAAATAGGGAAAATACAAGAAGTGATGGAAAGCTTATTTTCCACATAAGGTAAGCTGACACTGAGTTATAAAATAAGGCTTCTAAATCTAATCTTTATTATCTAAGCCTGTTTTTAGGGTAAGTGGGTTTTATCACAGTTCTACAAAGAGCACCATGCAGACCAGTTCATCAAACCTGAGGTAAATTCACCAAATTTCAGGCACCTTGTAATCATGTTAGTATGGCTAAGTTTTTAGGTTTAGCACATGAAACAGTGTGATCCAGCATGAATAACACAAACCAATAATTTACGCAGAGATGAACCCATATTTGGAATATTTTACATGGTGCAGAAAAGGATGGGAGCCAGCCAGCAAAGCTACCACCTCAATTTGTTCTCCAGGTGACAGAGAGAGTGATTCACCTCTCATGAGAACAGCCTGGTGCACCTCACCTTGATGGGTAAGTTAGCCATCCTGGGTGTGTGTCACAAGAAACCTGTTACTGCGTGATCACTCAGAAGTTAGGTGTATAATTTCCAGGCAAATTACCCTTTTGGCATTCAGGGTGTAAGAGGAAGAAATTTAGAGATTTAGGTTGAGGACTACTCTTTAGGTTTGCGTAGATATCAAAACTTGTATGTCTAAATGCAGATGTGTGTTTATGAGTAGAGTCCCAGTCTCATCCAATCTGGCCAACAAGAGATCTAGTCAATACTAGACAGAAGCATAATTATCAGCAGTGTGGGGACAGGTGTTGGGGTCTCATATGTCTTTGGCCAGATGACTAGCTCATTAGGTTTCATCTGCTGGGATTTAGTTGTGCAAGCAGACATCTGGTACAATTTGAGTTGCTCTTGGTTATTTCTCTACCTCTCCAATTACCAAGCGTCTTCATGACAGGATCTCATGTGGCAGTAGCTGTGTTTAGGCAGCTGGGACTGGCCTCAATGGCCACACTGACTGGATACTGGGGCTCTGTTCAGGCACCCTAACAATGGTGACTTTTTGAAATGCTCTTGTAGGTATTGCCCTGCCTCTGGGAGGTGGTCTCCTGTGCCATACCTGTCTTACACACTGCTCTAGTTTGGGCAACACAATTGACTTCTTACTGTCTGCAAGCTCACCCACTGGCATCTACATTTAAATGTGTGAATTTACATGTCTGAATGTGAAACTGAGTTCTGCTGTCATTACTGAACTGGTTGACCTGCTTCCTCAGGGGGAAAAAAAAAGAAGTATAAAAGCCTATATTGAATGTGCATATCTTTGAATTGTTTTCTGTTCTCCGAAGGACTGGTATGGATATGGAAACACGCAGCCCAAAGGTGTTTTTTGAGTGACAGTCTCTGAGAAGCAGCACGACACACATTCTGACAAAAGCATTTTGATGCGCGCGGGGTAGGGTTAAGTCACACAGAATTGGAAGCCTTGTCTTGGGACTGCGTCTTGACAGAAGATTTGTTGCTGGCTGGGCAAAGTTGTTACACACAGCTGCTTTCTCTGCAATTCTGTAAGTGGAGACACCCCTGTGAATTTTAAGCTTCACTGCTGCTTCTGCTCTTGTTAATGATCTCTTTGTATGCCTGGCCGTTACAAGAGCTATATGCCCAATATAAATGTGAAAAAAGAAAGCCAACCTGAAGCCAAATCTGTTCTTTGCATACTCCTAGAAAATAAAAAGAATCAGCTTTCTTAGCCCTCGGCCTGCAGAGAATTTGAATAACGCTGTTTGTTTTCCGCTGTTTGCTCCTTGCTCAGCTATGTCAGGAGTTTAGTGTAATCCACATTGTTTTCTAAAATATTAATGCTTTCTATTCCTCTTAGCCTTTCTGCAGTTCTTGCTTGTCTCAGCAGACATGACGAAAATGCCTTCTGGCATACCATACCTGAGCACCACAAAGCCTACTTAAAACTACTTTCTCTTTCTCTGAGTCCCTCACTCTTTAACATCCATTTAACATTCTAGGGTATTTACTTCCTTTTAAAGTCTAAAAATGACTGATGAGTCTTTCAGGTAATTTATATAAAAGTCCTAGCTATCAAAAACACCCAAACCAAAACAGTAATAACAAGAAAGGAAGAATGCCCTGTTTTTTGAAAGACACCTGCCTTATTACAGGACTCTGTTTTTACCAAGACAGCAACTGCTTACAGCATAACTACAGCATCCCACTATGGCAGTACTGGCATTTTTTTCCAGGTGCCCCAAACCATTGGCAGTACAGCACAAAATGCAGCACAGGCTTATCACTGGCTAGGATAGGGGTAGGCAGACATGTCTGGTCTGGAAAGATAAATGTGGTGGAAAACTGGTTGTGTGGCTAACTGGATCACCTCATCTTATTTTGCTTGCTCAGGAAGCACTCAATGGATGTTTTCAGCATTCTTTCAACAGCTTCTGCTCCAGGTTGAAGCAAAGCTTGTGGAGTTAAAAGGGGAGGGAGATAATGATTAATCTGCCAGTTTTTGTTTGAAGGAAGAGGCAGTTTTTGCACCAACAAGAAGTGGTTTATTCACAGTTACAGCAGTGGTGCTTACTGGTTATCTATGTCTATCTGGGTAAAGCAAGTTCAGCTCACTCTCACTGCAAGTTTTGCTGGTGAAAAAGGAGTGGCATTCCCAGTCTGGGCACTGTGCAGGTGAGTGCTTCATCCCAGCTGAGTCCACCAGGCTCTTTGCAGGGGAAGCATGTGCTCATTCAGATGCAGCAAGAAGAGAAAATTTCGGGCCATCTGAGATGCAGCCCTGTGTGCCTTTTGGTGAAATACCCCGTAATTTTGAATTCAAAATTGAAAAAGGAAATGTTCCTTTTTCCTTTTATTTTTCAGCTTTCCCTGTCTATTCTGTTCACGATTACTTTGTCTTATCTACTTATTCTTGACTTGAGCACCATCTCTCCTGTGGGCTGGTTGAAAGCGGTTGGCTGAGGTAGACAGAGCCACTCGATGTTCTTCTCCCATGCATCTTAGCAGTTGCAGATTTGGTTACCATTCTCAGCAGTAACAGTCACTGTTTATTCAAGGGCTAATATCTGGAATTTGGCGTAAAACCTCCTAAACCCAAAATTTCTTAATTTCTGAGAATATGCCTTAATTTCTAGGAAGCATCTATTTGTGAAGAAATCATCAGCTGTTCCTAAGGATTTATTTGTAGATAGTGAGGCTCTACATTTTCTGGTCGTAATGATGATTTTGGATTCTAAATGTCTTTAAAACAATTAGCCTCTGTACGGCTGTCAGAAGACATTCGTTATTTAAACATAAAATTACATTCAAGTTTTTTTTTTTTTATGAATACAGATATGATGGGAAGCTCTGTTTGGCATCTCTCTCAAAGGCACTTTTTCAGAGGAAGTTATTAAAAAAAAAATAATATTTTCCAAAATAAGAGTTTAGTCCACCAAATGAATGCGTTCCCATTTCCATACTACCCGGTTTCTACCTGATGTGACCTCAATAAAACCCCTCCTCACAGAGGATCAGCAACATGCCAAGTGCAGCCTTCCAGAACGCTATAATGGATCACTCTGTTACCCTACGATTATCTGTGAGTTGGCAAACTTCATTTAGCCCCTGCTGGTGTCACTGTAAATTAATCATGGCAGCAGAATGATACCTGGGGACTGCAATAACCACAAGTGACCTTGGCGTAATGCCTCTCTCAGGAGAAGGCCTAGCTTTCATTTCCTGTGATCTCTTGTTTTCCTGTAAAAGCACCATCAAAAGGTGATGTGTAAAATGAACTGTGAGGCAAAGTTTCTAATTCTTTGTACAGCCACAGGAGCTCACCAACAAAGAGCAACAATCTCCTTTCCCAGCAGCCACCAACACCAGGTTCTCATTTCATTTGGAGTACTAATGTCTAGAGGAAATAGGAGGTGACTAAATTTCTTTCCTTTTCTTTTTCATCAAAAGCCATTGTGATGTTCTCCAGAACTCCGAATGCAATTCTTTGTACAGCACAGGGATGCTTTTGACAGGTGACATGCTGAAGGGAAATAGATACATGCACAGTGGCCGGATTTTGCCACCCTTGTTGTTGCAAATTAACATTTGCTATCAGATGCTAGTCAGTATTAGTATAGAAACATTTATCATTTTTCTTTAGGCTGCAGTAAACGTCCTTGTTCACCAAGGTGATTTTGCATACCAAGCTAATTACATTTTCAATATTATTTCATATACAGGCCATGAAATCCTATGGTATCTGTCTGATTTATTACTATTCCCTCCATCTCAAGCATTTATTGAATTCCGTTACTAAGACAATAATTACATATTTCCTTTGTGAATGCATACAAAATAGAAAACTAAAGAGCTGTGGTTGGGTCTGCTGAGACTGTGTTTTCAGGTGATGCTCTGAAGCCATGATTTCACATTCAGTGATATGTATGTGTTAAATTAATCAAGATTATCATTTTAGGAGAGAGGTACTGAACAGCTTCAGAACATTAATCTGAGGAGTTGCCATGAAACTAACCAGGCTTCTCATAAGATAAATACTGCAAAAGGAGGATGGAAGTCTTAAAACTCATCTACAGAACTCCCCCGAACCTTGGAGTGTTTGCTTTCCTACAGAAGAGAGCTGAAAGGAATAGGCCATACTTTGTACAAACACTAGCATTGGTCACAGGAAACAAGAGGGATAGCAACAGGTTTGTTTGACTGCTCTTTTATAGAAAGAGCACCACATACATCTTAACATATGCATCTGGACATGACACGTAGTACCATGGGCACTCAAACTTCTCAACACCTCCTTTCTCCCCAGAATCACAGGCACTGCTGCAGGCCTGAAACCTGACTGCTTCTGTTATGGTCCTCAAGCTGGCTCCTCTCTCCTCTGTTCCTTTCTCTGCACAGTTAATCAGATAAGCTGGGGCCCTCAGTGACATCCTCTCACCAGCCCAGCCACAGCCAGAGCTGAACCAACCTCAGAAAAGTCATTGCTAACAAGGGCAGATGACCACAGTGTTTCTGACAAAGTAAGACAAGGTCAAGCTTTCTGCACAAGGTAACGAAGACTAAAACTGTTGCATTCATTCTCTGCTGGCTATTTTTCTTTTTCTTTCCTTTTCTTTCTTTTTTCTTCTCATCTTTCTTTCTTTCTTTCTTTCTTTCTTTCTTTCTTTCTTTCTTTCTTTCTTTCTTTCTTTCTTTCTTTCTTTCTTTCTTTCTTTCTTTCTTTCTTTCTTTCTTTCTTTCTTTCTTTCTTTCTTTCTTTCTTTTTTATTTTTTTTTTAATTTTTTTTTTTTTTTTTTCCCAGCAAATAACCCGAAGCTCTGCCAGCCAATAGCAAATAGAGCCAAAATTCCAATTTTCTGTTTCATCCCAGTATGGTATCCCAAGAGTGCAATTGCTTCACAAGCTGTCAGTCCCAACACAGGGATGCTAAATGGAGCTAAAGAGCTCTTAGAAATCTCAGTATAAATTATCTTTCTGGAGATGAACCAGTGAACATTTTCTGTGTTCACATGCTGGCACACTGCGCACATTTACAGTGACTCACACTCCAGCTCTAATGGCACCTTGACAATAGATAATCTTAGCTGCAAGCTACATGTGGACAACCGCTTATTCTCCCTGTTTCTGCTTTTGTAAAATACTCTGTTTTCTGATTTTGCCTTGTGCCTGGTGGGGATTTGGACTGAGCCCAGTGGGAAAGGCTCCACCTCACCTTGCCTTGGTGTGGCCATTCCAGCAGTCCTCCTCGTTTGATGAGCCGGCTGTCACGCGCTCGTCCTTGCAGATTGTGTAGGGGAATGTTGACCAGAACTTTTTAGAGAGCTTTAGTTTCTCTTTAATATCTGTTACCTGGTTAAGAGACAACGAAAGGGAAAAGCAGTTAAAAACATCAGGCACATTAGCTTTCATTTTAAATAAGAGGTTGTTCAGTTCCGTAATAGATGACGGTGGAATTTAAATGGACTGAAAGTGCTAAAATTGAAATTCCTCTATTTATGAGCAAGGCACAGTGCCTTTGGGTTCAGGGAGTGCAAATAATTAAAGTCACCTTTTATTTATTTATTTTTTTCCAGGCAAGACATTAAGAAAAAGCATCTTACACCTTCCTCTTTCTATTCTCAATTTGTCTGAGGCTTTCTAAAATATGCATCTCTCTAAGAATTAATATGCCTCACAGTCTGCTGAATGTCAGTTGAGTTAAACACTGTTCATTGGATAAAATATCTCACCCTCTGGCTTGGTCATGTCTTAAATAAATATTATATTTAGATCTGTACATGCGGGCTCTAAAAAAAATGACGCATGATGTGCAGGTTCTAAAAAAGTGAGCTGATGTTCAACAGATTTAAGACACACAGGCTGAATAAATTGCAGTACATTTGGATCTTGGTAACAGTAAGAGGTTTGTGTATATATGCAAGCAGAGAATAAATCCATCTTTGCTATTAGATACAGATAAATATCAGTAGCTGGATACAGATTTTACATTCAGGAAATGTTGGGACAGTATTGGAACAGTTCCTTTATGTTATAAACTCCCTCTTGAACAATAATTTAATTTGGCAAGATTCGGGTAGAAAGCAGGAACAAACTGGATTTCCAGCACCAACTTAACACATGCTCTGGCTGAAATGTTATCAGTTCTTGTTTTGTGATTGGTTTACTAGAGTGGAAAAATCTACAAGAATAGATAGAGAACATAACAAAAGACAGACTACAAAGGATGACTGGTGCTACTGTTGTTCTTATGGAAACATACATTTCATGTTAAGCTATAATAGGATTTAGGAGAGCTTGTTGAATAGCTTTCAAAGGAAATCACTGAGCTTTATTCTTTAAAATATGAGAAATAAAAGCTCTCCATTGTTCCATTCACTTCTGAGATTGGCTTTTAGGTTGTTGAGGTATAATATTGTACTTGGCTATTTATCTGTTTTATCTTTTGTTCTGAAGACATGATAGCTCTCCGAGCAAATGACCCACACTGCTTTGCAGTGCTTAGACTCTGTAGAATGTCAGTTTCCATGCCAGGAAATAGAAACATCCAAGGATATTATTTCAGAATCTCTGTGTGCATTTTCATTCGTAAGAAATAAGTAGGACAGTATTTGGCTGTGAGTTGTTGACATCATTTCTTGCCATCCTATAAATATCCTTTGTATCCTACAAATCTCCTCCATACTCTTTGCCAAGCTCTAGTTGCTTTAGTTTTGTAACACAAACACTAGTAGTGTTTGCAAATCTTTATATTCTCAGTAGAGGAGCCTTATCGAGCCAAAAATTAAATCCCATTTTACAGACTGTGAGCAAGGTTGCAGTAGCAGTGGGGGCAATCTCAGGATGCCTGCCTTGTAGGGTGCCTTTGGGCAGCAGGCAGAGAGCATCCTCTCCTGCTCCCCTTCTGTACATGCTATGGATAAAAACCCCCCCACCATCAGTGGTGCAGATAAGCAAAACAAGCCACTTGATTTACTTCCTGGGGTTCACAGAGAGCTGTGTAAACACCTATTAGAAGAGGAAATCAGTTGGAGAAATCCTAAAGAAACTGCTGAAAATGTAGTGAAAAGGGTCTGTAGAAAGTATGGTCCATTCACATAACTTTGGACAATGCAAGAGCCTAGTGGATAGACTTCTATCATTTATTGTGTCTCCTGGGTAGCCATTTACACAAGCAATCTGATGGTGGTGAGTAATTTGTTTTCAGAGCAGTAACTTCCTTGCTACCTAGAAGTTATTTGGAGCTACTCACAACGCAGATGCTAAGAGTTATATTCGGATTTCTACCACAATCAGACTAGAGCTGGTGCTTTTGGACTTCAAACTTCTATTCAGAATCACAAGTGAGTCAACACCCACTAGAAAATGATTTTCCCCTTCCTGCCCCAGCCTGCGCAAAGACCAAATTACAGTGAAAAAAACTTCCTATTTTCATAGGAAAGAATAAAAGTTTGAGAAGCTCTCACAGCTGACACACTGCACAGGCTCCTCAGAAATGCAGTTTTGAAAAATTCAAACAAGGAATCTCACTCCCCACTGACTTTCAGAGATATTAAATAATGTTTGCATACTCTGTATGTCTGCTGCATATAGATAACGCACTATTAAATTTCCTAACAGTAGGGATATTTTTGTGTTACGTGTGGTAAAGATGATCTTACTTTACCAATGATGATTGGTAAAATACAGCTAATTAAATCTTCCAAGTACCCCTATGAGGTGTCATTCCCATTTTCTAGCCTACAGAGAGGAAGACATTTACTTGACATAAAAAAAAAAAAAAAAAGAAAAAAAGGAAGAAATAGCAAAACTGTTAACAGCTATGAGGGAATTTACCATTTTCAGCCCTCTCTTGATGACTATAAGATGCGCAGGTAGTGAGTTTGAGTCATAGGATCATAAAATCATAGAATCCTTGGAGTTGGAAGCGACCTCTGAAGGCCATCTAGTCCATCTCCCCTGCAGCGGACAGGAACACCACAGGTAGGTCAGGTTGCCCAGGGCCTGATCCAGCCTCACCTTGAAAGTCTCCAGGGATGGGGCATCCACCAGATCACTGGACAACCTGCTTCAGTGCCTCACCACCCTCTCTGTAGAAGAATTTTTTCCTTATGTCTAACCTAAATCTATTCTCTTTAAGCTTGAAATATTTATATTATAACTTTATATTCAGAATAGATTTGAGTGAAGCAATGTGTGCCATGATCTGCAAAACTTTTGCCTGTGGGTTCCAGTGCCTCCAGTTTTGGGAATTCAAGCATAGTCACAGAAAGTCTCTTACTAGTCTCCACAGTTACATGTTTCCCACCGTACATCATTTTGATCACCACCAGCATTTAAAAAATAGGTAACAGATGTACAGTCCCTTGAAAATGAGATAAAAGAGACTAAAGGTTCAGTTAACCTTGCCCGCCTGTGATTTATGAATTCAAACTACTGCATCTCCCTAGTGATCTGTGGCCATGTAAATGATTCCTTGGTATTTCCCATGCTCTGAATTAAAGATTAACTTTCAAGAGTAGTTAGACTTCTGTGGAAACATTTAAACACAAGATGTCTGCAATTTTGATATTTTACATATTTCCTTCCCGCTTTCCCTGGCAGAGATTTATGCAGATACAGACAGCTGGATCTCTGGTCTCAGCCTGACTTTCCTCAGCTATATCCCTCATATTGCCCTGACATTAATTTTGAACCATTCCTCAGCTACTTTGAAGATACTAAATTTATCTTGAGTATGCTCTCTCATAAGAAAAGGTATATACCAAGAGCTGTGCAAAAGAGTTACATTTTTGTTTTATTTGAGGATTATGTAAATGGATATTAAAAATAAGTAGCTATTAAAATAGCCTGGCTTTTATCCATTTTTACTAACAGGATGGTGCTATTGCGTAGGTGAGAAAAATTAAATGTTTGCATCATTTCCAAAGCGAAAATCATATCCAGAGTCATGGAAATATTATACTTACATGACCCACATTGAGAAACAGTTAATCTCTTTACTTTTGCCTCTGACTTCTGTGACCAAGGCAGTCACAGGCTGTGCAATTCCTCTGCAGAATTTACACCACCACTTATGAGTTCACTTCTAATCCTGCCAGCACAGGCTCAATTTTAAGTAGGTAAATAGAGCTGACCAAGCTTTTGTCTTCTTTACTCACCTTGGACTTCAGAGAAAGGGAGTGAACTAAAAAGCAAGCCCATCATTTTGGCAGGAATCAGACCTTAGAATTCCTTGTTTTTAGCTCAGGATATCCGGATAACTTGAAAATCTCTCCAAGACAATTTGGAAGAGAATTGAAAATACCACGATGAACTAAAAGTGAGCTGATCATGTTTTATAAAGCAGGAAAGATCACAAAAATGTGCTTGTGAAGCTGGTGGCTAATTTTCTATGGAATTTGCTTTGGTTTAATTTCCAATGGAAACATGCTTCCTCAGCAGGGGGACAACGTGTGCCCAGAAGGAACATCAGCCAAAAAGCAAATTTTTAAGACGATACTCTAATATTTTTATTTTTAAGGTAATTTCCCTTATTTCCTCCTCCTCTCTTCATGGCAAGTCTGTCTGTGAGCTCTTCCAGTTTTATTACCTCTTTAGAATCCCAACTTACCTTTATAATCCCTACTCTCATAGTCAGAGGAGCATCTTGAGATGCTAAAATGGTGTTCAAAGATGTGTCCAAAACCAACCCCGGTTCAATGTAATAAATGCATTAAGAGTCTTACTTGTGTTAAGAAGAAAAAGTTACAATCTTCCTTTTCTTCTTCTTAATAACATTTTTGCACCACACTTTCTTGGTTTGCTCTGAAAATTTCGGCAGATTTTATTCTCAAAAGTCAGCAGGAGATGCAGCTTGTCCTTCTGCTGGTACCTTCTACTTGGGGATGCTCAGAAACATCTGAACACAAAATCCCAGTGAGGGTTAATCCTTTATGCCTTGGAAATAAGCACTTCCTTGCTACTCACCAGACACTGCTTCTCTGATGGGCCACTCTGGATGATGCAGTGTGGGTTGTATGTGGCAGTACAGCCACTCAGAGATGTTTTGAGTGGATATTTGCGAGAAGGGACTTGACTTCACAAGCAATGTTTAACTAATGTCACTTCTTCAAGTTGTATTATTCCCAGATGAACAACTGTATTTTCCATTGCTTGCTTTTGTTTTCCCCTTAGATGCATCTAAGATCCCCAGCCAGACACCCAGCACCCCTGCATCCTTCATGAACAAGGGTGCAGAGTTTGTGTAATGACGAGCAGCTTGATAGCAGATCTATGGGTATGGAGCTTGACAGCCTGAGCTGTGTGTGGGATCATGAAGAGCATACTCTTTGTCACAGACATGGTAAGGTAGCAAGAACAAGGAAATCATTATGTACTGATTTCTGTTATGCCATACCAGCAGAAAACTGCTCAGGATTTTCATACATCGATCAGTATTTATGTCCATTAGGAGCTTAATCTGAAAGCATTCTAAGACTAATGGTCAACAATTTGTTTAAAAAGTCTCGGTCAGCAGGCTTAAAACACACATTACATACTGTCTGTAACTGCTTATGTTTATGCTTCTGCTGCATGTGAATGTCACAACTGCTGCAAAAATTGTATGTCACAAGCAGATAAATGCGGGATAGTTGGATATTTCAGTTGACACTGTTTTCCTTGTAAACCGGGCTTAATCAAAAGCAGTTAACTCGGACTACTAAGTTTTAGAGTCTGTCTGTCAAAGAGGATCTGTGTCTCTTGTATGTCCTTTGTTACATCTGCCAGCTTCCTATAGGTGTTGTGGAGACACAAGGCACTTATACATAGGTAGCTGTACTGTGCTCCTACTACAGAACCCAGATGCTTGAATTTTGTTAACAAGGATCTTTCTCTCTCAGTGTTTTTTTTTCCAGGCACTTGCACTTCTCCACTGAACAGGTATGGGGAGATTAGGTGCATATTTTTGTTTGGAATGCCTCATTAAGTGCTCAAAACTTCTGTGCACATTGCATATCGCAGTGAAGTTGACCTGCTTTGACTGGGGACAAATGAAGCAGAGCTGCATTTGCTCTATCAATTATTATTGTTTTTTCATACATTCATGCACTTTCCAGTTTTCTCACAAAACAAAATTTAAGTGCTGAGTAGTTGAGGAACTCTGTACTTCATTACGGAGTACTTTTCAGAAGCCAAGCGCAACAATTGTGTGGGCAGTGCAGACCTGGAGATGGCAAAGGCCTGGAGGAGATAGTGAGGACTTAGATATGGCAAGGACCTGGAAGAGATGGCGAGGGCCTAGTGATGATGGAGAGGAACTGGAGGAGACGGCGAGGATGTGGAGATGGCGGGGGCCTGCAAAAGACTGCGAGGACCCGCAGATGGCGGTGTTGCTCAGCTTCCCACTGCTGTCAAACCCCGCTCCGTGCACGCTGTTTTTCCGGAGAGCATAACCGTAGATTGTTCCGCTGAATATAAAACTGACAACCCTGTTATTTTAAACTCGAAAGTGACAGGCTGTTATTTTAATGAGGTCTGCCAGTGCCAAGGTTAACCAAAGCTTTATTTCCCTACAAAATGTTAAGGCTGCGGATCTAAAAAGGGGGCCGTGAAATTTTATGGTTATTGATAATTTCTCTGTGCATCCAAGTTCTGAGAATTTCACCCGGGCCTTCTTATGCAACAAACGTTTTTTGTTTTTTTCTTTCTGCTTTTCCCTTTTAAAATTTGACTTTACAGCTTAAAGTGATCCGGAGCTCTCCCAATAACTGTCTCTCATGATTCATGTTTCTGCTTCAAAAAGCAGATGACAGCTCTTCTAATCAAGAACTAACACTGAATTCCAGTTATAAAACACAAATGGGTGCTTGGGTAATTTGTGAAATAAAACAAATGAGCTAGGCGACTTTCCAGAGCAAGATGATTCTCACTGGAGTATTTTAAAGTGAAATGAAAGGGGGGTTTACTGTCATTATCTCTAAGGGCTATAAATGTCTTTGACAAGAAAAAAGTTAACGTTTTTAGTAACAGGAAGTAAAGAAATATTATCGGCCCTTCAGAATTCTCAAAGCAACAGGTACAGAACTTTAGAAAGCTAAGGGTGGATTCAGCTTCTGTGCTAATACTCCTGAACTTATGCATCTACATTCACAGCAGCCTACTTACTTGCCCACACTTAAGACTTGTGCCTTTTGAGATGCTCAAGGTATCCCTGCAGTGATGTGTGCAAGTGTCCTACAGGTTATAAGTGTCCTGGGCACAACTTTGAATCAGCATTTCATATAGCTTTGATCAAAATGCATCTCTGAGGCCTTTTGGTTAATTCAGCTTTGATCTAGAACATGCATTTTAATGAAAACCAGGTTGCCCATGGCATGCATTCTGAGGAAAATAACTTAAAGGTTTGCACAGATGCTTACAGGAATTTCCTTGCCATCTGTGGCCAGGCAATGCTTGTGCTACAACATCATGTGTTAGCCAACTCCAGGGGCAAGTAACATGGCTGACATAAGGGGCTGGCGGGCCCTTGCTCAAAAATAATTTGATCAAAGCAAGTGTGCACCTAACAGCATTGCCACTTTTTCTTTTGTCTTAACTCTATCCTGGAGACCCTACCTCCTGCATTCTCAACAGAACAGAACACTGTCTCATATCACCAAATGGAGACAATTTCTTCTCTTCTTTTTTAAACCATGGACATTCTTTCTTACAGGCATGCGAAGACTGTCATCAAACACTTCCCATATTCAACATTCACATTTTAGAGAGGAGTAGGAATCTTTCAAATGGTGAAGCACACTGGGCTACATCTCTTTTTCTTGCCAGAAATGTGACTGCAGACCCTTAATTCTGACTTATTTTGCACATCTACATCCTGAAGTAGGTAAGTCAAGACAACTACACATACTTCCCCAGTAAGTAACAGCACTTCTTTTGGAAAGCTGGAACTGCTGTAAACTTCAAGCACCCTGGCAAAAAAAAAACCGTAAGGACTTGCATCAGTTTTCCCTTTTCCTGTAATGCCTGGGAGCAGTGCTAAAAAGCTGGTCCCTAAATCTGATTCAAGCAAATCCAGAGCACTCAGAGGAATCAGCTTTTTATTGCAGATAAGTATAAAAGTAGTACGAGAAATATGCTGGAATCTTTAAGATAAAACGCCAGAGGCTTTTCTGTGGCAAGGCTTAGCAGTTAAGCACTGATTCTTTCTAAGCAGCCCTTCATTGTTCCAAGCAAAAAATGTTAATAGCTACTGTAAACAATTGCTAATAAAGTATTTCAAGCTTATACTGGCTTTTGTTTGTCCTGGAAATGTTCATCTGGTTCTAGCAGTGGAGTGGCTGTTTCTTCTCTTCATACTCCAGGGTTTACTGGGAATTGCCTGTTTTATAACAGACAAGTAGTTCAAGCACCCCAACAGCTATGAAAAGCATATGATTTCTAAAGGCAGCAAGAGCTAGGACACATCCTTTCATATCAGAGCAAGAAGGATAATTGTACTTCATAGCTGAAGTAGCCTTACATTTAACTTCAATTCTTCTAGTGGTTTCTTCTTGACATAGCTCCATTGCCTTTCAAACTGAAGCAGCTCTCAGGGGACACTTGACGCCTTGAAAAAAAATTGAGGATTCAGAAATCTGACGGCTACCCTGGCAGCAGCTTATGGGCTTCCGACCTTGCCCTCCCTCAGCGCCTGAAGGCTCATCCACATACTTCTTTGAGGGAGCCTAGGTGTAAACGACCTGCTATTCTACATCTACCAGAGAGGGGGGTGGGGGGAAGTTGGGGACTGCCCCTCTCCCTGGATGAAGTTGGGCAGGCCTATCGGTAGGTGTCCTCCTCTCCTCCACAGAGGGAAAGAAAGAAGCTGGGGAAAGGAAGATGTGAAGCCCCTAAGCTTGAGGACAGTATTGCCCCTGCGTCAGTGCCAGGACTCACTTGCTCTGTGAATAGAAATTAGAGCTGGCAAGATGCATTTCTTCACAATGTAACTTGTAATAATGTGTTATCAGGACATCCCAAACTCACAGAATAACAGAACTGCAGGGGTAAGGAGGGACCTCAAGAGATCATTGAATCCAACCCACTGCTAAAGCAGGTACCATAATAGGTCACACAGGCAGGTGTCCAGATGGGTCTTGAGTATCCCCATAGAAAGAGATTCCACAGCCTCCATAGAAAGCTTGTTGTTCTACATGTTATTATGGAACTTCCTATGTTCAAGTTTTAGGCCTTTACTCCATGTCCTATTGCTACACACCACCAAGAAGAGCTCGACCTCATCTGTTTTCCTCCCACCTGTCTTCAGATGCTTATAAACATTTATCAGATCCTCCCTCAGTCTTCTTTTCCCCAGGCTGAACAGACTCAGATCTCTCAGCCTTTCCTCATCCAGAAGATGCTCCAGGCCCTTTATCATATTTTGTGGCCCTTTGCTGGTCTCCTTCTAGGAGATCCCTGTCTGGACATAGTAGTCTAAACATGGCCTCACCAGAGTAGAGTTGAGGGGAAGAATCACCTCCCTTCACCTGCTGGCCATGCTGTTTTTAATACACCCCAGGATACCATTGGCCTTCTTGGACACAAGAGCGTGCTACTGGATCATGGTCAACGTGCTGTCCACCAGGACTCTCAGGTGTTTCTTTACAGAGTTCCTCTCCAGCAGGTCATGTCCCAACCTATGTTGATGTATGTGGTTATTCCTGCTTCTCTCAAAGTTATGTTTTCATTTCAGACAGAATTTAGCTTTCCTTTTTTTTTTTTTCTCTTTAGCTTTCCCTTCTCTAATAGTTCTGTCTGTCACTTACTCACCTCAACTGAAACCACAGCTTGATTTCAGTGGCCTGGATATTTGCAGACTGGATTATTTTAACCCAAATATACAAATCTGCATTATTGTAAGTGGTGAATATATATGGTCAGGAAAGAATGAACAGTTAACATAAAGGCTTTGTGGCATTATGTGCAGTGATTGTGCTGATGTGCAGTTCTGTGTGTACTGCTGGCCAAAATTTCTTTGCAGCCCGCCCAAGGAAGATGCTCAGTTTCATTTTCAGTATTGCTTCATAGATGAGAGATGATATAACAAAAGTGGTTTTATAGCACATAGATACAAATATAATTTGTAAAAACCTGCAAGTCCAAAATAAAAATCGCAAAAGATTTAGAATGAAAACAGTAATATTTTCAGAGGGAGAAATGTTTATGAAATGCCATTTTTTGGCAAGGAAAGTATGAATATCAGTGGTCTCAGCAGGAAAAGAGTTTATCAGGAAAACAATCTGAATAAGAGAGAACCTTGTACTGTTAATCTACCATGTCAATATACTAATGACTTTCATCGCCTTCCTACTGAGTAGAGGATGGGTTATCCACTGCTGCTGTGGAGCTGCATTCTATTTCATGATAGGGTTAAGTACTCCAGTTACTGGCTCCTAATAGAACAACTACACACAGCTTCTTCAGGGCTGCCAGAGGAAGGCAGGAGACAAGAGAAAGTGGGTATGGGCCCAGCTATGGATAGAGTCTAAGGATCTAGTGCATATTCTAAAAGAGGGATTCTAAAAGAGGGATAAATTTAGGTCTAGTTTGAAGTACAGCAAAGTAAAAAGGCTTTCTCATTTTTTTTTTTTAACCTAAAGCAGCAAATTCTGATGAGACTAATTGATTTTCCATTTTCTGCTGTGGTTGGATGAAATGTTATGAATTTAAATATTCTTGCAAGAGTGCTGTGCTGTTGAATCCGATCTTGAATCAGGAAGTAGAGCCCTTTTTAGTTTTTTTGTTCACTTTGATACTAAAGCTGCTAGGACATGCATATTTCTGGAGTCTGGAGTGTGAGCCCAGTGAATCAGATAGCAGTAGGAATTCAAGGTACGCTGCTCATCTCTGCCATAAATTCAACACAGCCTGCCAGACAATCTGTAGAATCAAATCAGGACAATTTAAAGAACAAACACCAATGGAGGATTTTTGTGTGGATAAGGATGAGCACAGCAGCAAGCACTTCCAGCATACTGTGTGAATCTGAATGAGGTGTCTGTCTTGAAGAGATTCTGAACAGGGAAAGGGTGAGGAGAAAGGAATATCTCTATTATATATATGTAGGAAAAATAATCGTATGCCAAGAAAATTACTTGAAATCATACAGGGAGTTGCTGGATGAGCAGAGTATTACTCCTACATCTCTAGTACTTTCTTTATAACGAAAAGTCTATTCTCCCTCCCTGGTATTGCTTTAGGTAATAAGCCTCCCCTCTCCTCCAAGGATATGTCTACCTAACATTCACGGTGATATAGCATAGTTTAAAACAAGCAGGTAAATACAGCATGCATCTAGAATTAGTGCTGCTGCTTGAGTATTTATTGTGGCTCTTGGGCAGGGTTTGTAGGTTGCCATCCATCTCCCTGTCATCCCCAGTGTGTTGCTGGCATCCGGGCACTTCAGGTCTACTTATTTCAGAGCAGGGATGCTGCCACATGAACAAGCCTGAGTCAGGCAGCTGTGTATGTGAAGCTGATTTTTTGTCTTGCCCTAAGAATGAAGGAGAAGCACCAAGTCAGGGCTAGGTGGGAAGACAAGTGATACAGAGCTGGGAGGAGATGGGGGATGTGGATTTGTGGCCACTGCACATGATGGCCTGGGAATGGGAAGGCAGCATATGCACTGCATATGCAGTGACAGCAGGGACTGGTTTGCTCTGGTTTGCTGCAGGCACTGGTGGCACAGGCATGACCATCACACTATTACTGCCCCTTCCTCTAATCACTCATGCTGATGATTAGAGCATCAGAGGGGCTGTAGAGTCAGAGGTGGCCTGTGATCCCTGCAGGCTCTGCAGTGGCAAGGATGCTGTTGCTGATGTGTGCATTACCAAACCAGGTCATGGGAAGAAGGCACTTTGCATCTGCTGCTGCAAGCTGATGAGGGTAGTAAGGCTACAAGGCTACAGGACTCAAAGCAATCAAGCTGCAGCAGTTAGCTAGGGATTCACTTCACAAAGAACAACAAAATACGCTTGTCTTTCTTCCCTCTCCCTCAAATCCCAGACAATCCCTTCCTGTCTGCTCATCACAGCTGTCTGTGAGCACAAACAGGTATAATCGAGTGTTACCTGCTGCAGAGCTGCCCATGGCTGGCGGGCAGTACCTCCAGGCTAGCACTCCTGATGGACGTGAGTTGCTGGACAGAAGATCAATGCTTGCTCCTTGCGTGCAGGCAGCTTAAAAGCAGCCTAGCCTCTGTGCCAGCCCCCTCAGGATTGAAGCAAATGCACGCTGGTTATTTATGTGTCTCTTTTTCAAAGTGCATTCCCCACCTAGATCTGGCGCTGCATGTCAGCAAGGACTCGTGCAAGGCCTCACCAGCAATCACAAGCTCTGTTCCCACCATCATGAATGTACCATGAAAATAAAGGTGCATTAAACATGACAAATGCTGCCGTATATTTGCCTCCTGAATCTGTAAGCTTTAGAATTTGTGCTTCTGGGGATTTGGTGGCAGTCACAAGGGCTGGAAAATTGGATTTCTTTTACCATAACAGTGAAGTGAGTAGAGTTTAAGAAAAGCAATTTCATAAGACCTGAGATGAAAATCTAGAATATTTGCAATTTTGGCTATAAAAACTAAAGCCAGCCTTTTCTACAGGCTGAAAAACCTCAAAATGGAAAACACACAGCCTCACAAATGATAGTGCCTCAAATGAAATAAAGCTAATAATAGAAACATTCACATTTTCTCTCTATTGTAGCTATAAAACCAGTGATATTTTACAGTCAGGAGCTCTTCACCAGACAGAAGAGATTACTTTCACTGAGTCAAATCTACCATTGACACCGAATATATAAAATATAGGGCACTGCCTGAAGTATATTTTCAGGAGCATCCCATAAGGATCTAGAGCTTTATGAGCTGCTACATTTCTGATTCTCTTAATTGGAGTAATTCAGGAAAGTAGAATGTCTTCCCAAAAGCCTGGGATTCAGTGACATGGAGCAGAAAAGGATAGGGAAGCTATTGGCACAGGAAGGATAGGTCCTAGCTGCCCTCACATAAGAATTTATATGGGTATGTGAGGCAAGATCATAAACTGCAATCTCCGAATTACCTGTGAGAGTAAAGACACAATGTTGACACAAAAGAAATATGCTTTTTGCCAAAACAGTGGGAAAAATGTCCTTTTTAAAATCTCTTCTTTCAGAGGTCTCAGAGCAGTTTTAAACTATAAGGAAAAATCGTGAGGACTCACCTAAACTACAGTTAATCGCTTTACTCATCAAACTGCTCAGCAGCAGTGATTATGCTATAATTTATATCTCATTTCTTAGTCACTGCAAATTTACTTCAGTACTTCTGTGAAAATTCCCTGACAGTAATTTATGCAGGCCAAAGTTGTATTCTGTCAAACATGCCTCAGACTATCATACTTCATCCATCCATCAAAGCCAATAACAGTAAACACAGGGAATTTGGGAGGAAGAAAAAAATAGAGGAATAGAAGTCTTTCATATCAGTGAGATAATGCTCAGGATAAAAAAATAAAGGAAAGAAAATAGATGGGTTTCAGAGAAACTGTTCTGCTGCTATCCACTACTTCTACCTCTTTGCATAGAAGATCAGCAGGTTCCCAAAGGGGACCTGCTGTTTGTAGAGGAAAGGGAGCAAATGTAAAGTTAATATAAATGCACAGAGAGTGTGACTTGAAAAAGGAACCCTGTGGAAAGAAACAGGCCAGCCTAATTTCATCTGTAATTTAATTTCTATGCACAATGAAAGAAAGAACATGAAACAAATACAGCGTTCAATGAAAAATAAAAGAAAATTACCCTTAATAGCATGCCTTTTGTTCTGCACTGTTAACATCTTGCTGTTGTGAGGGAAGATTGCCACAAGGAAGAACCAGAATACAGTCCTAAAGGAGATTTCCATCCCAAGCAAGACACCGTGATGGTTGCTCATTCATTTGGCACTCATATGCCTTAGTCAGCACTTTGAATGGCAACGGGTTGCTGTGATATTTCTGAGTAACAGCCTGACTGTCTGGTCATTTGCCAACAGAACTAACAATTGTTGTCTGCTCTGCCCTAAATACCAAGTAATTAGTTACAGTCTCTGCAGCTCACCTCTTCAGCCACAAATGGGCATGCACCAGGAGGAACATGCATGCAGCGCTGACATCAAGAATTCTGCAGGTAAAGCAGGAGAGGTGAAAAGGCTTCACTTTCTTTGTCACAGCACTGATAACTTTCTATGAAACGCAGTACAAAATCCATTCTTTTTTCTTTCATTTGGGTCTTTTTTTTTTCCAACTCTTTTTTTTTTTTTTTTTTTAATTATTTTTATTTATTTTTTGTTTTAATTTCGCAGCACTCATGCAGTCACACGGAGGTAGGGAAGTAGCTGAAGGGATTCTTCCCCAGCAGCTTCAAGGTGGGAAATGCCAGCCTAAGCACAGCTATGGAGTGGTAGATTTGCTGGGTAGAATCAGAGCATGTAGAGCTTTACCAAGTGTGTAGTGTAGGTATAGGTTTTTGTTGGACTGCTTACACATACACCCACACAGTTGCTATTACATGCCATGATGTGTTCAACAATCCCTGCCATCTAGATCAGGTGCTAATATAGACTTATGTTTCCCTTCCAGACTTACTACATAGATTTCCTTTCCCAGAAACCAGGAATTACAGTTTTTTTGGGTGCTGTGAACTTCAGTTTTGACAGTGTGGAGCATGGACTCAAGCCAAAGCCATTATTCCAGCCTGAGCATCCAGAACATGTGGAAGCTGCTTTTGACAGTGAGGACCAAGTGGGAAAACTCACTTTCAGATATATCAACCCAGCATGCAAGAGGTTAAAGCATATTAAAAGAGTTGCAAGAAACTCTCCCCAGAAACTATTGTAGCCTGTAGTCATAGAGCAGATGTACTTCTTTGGAGCAGCTATAAATCCTATGAGTACTCTAATAAATACACCACACTTTCATTGGAACAATGTGCCCTATGGATTTAAACTGCATCTTATCACTTCTTCCCAAAAATAATTATCACACCTATTAGAGGCTATATTTGGGATCTTTAGACTTACACATACATCTGCTTTCGTCTCTCTAGACAGATATTCTGCCATGAAGGACATATGCACTAGCAGCCTGATTTTCTCCCCAAAGAACAGAAATAACCCTGTGACTATACACAGGGGCACTAGTTGCGGTTTAAACCAAGGTGCCCTTGAATATGGCTGGAAGATACAGGCACTGAAATTCCTACTTTGAAATGGATCCAGGAGCAACAGAAAAACCATTTTAAAGCATTTCTTCTCATCTCAGTCCACTGGAAGATCAAGCTGCATTCATGAAGAATTAGCAGAACAAGAATTTTACAGCAACTTAATCACAGCAATATTTCACTCTCTTTCCAAACCACCATGGTTGTCGCAGTTGCTACTTTGCAGTAATTTTCTGAAAAATATCTTCATTGCAAAACAAAGTCAAATAAAGCGTCAGTAACATTTTTGTTTTTTTGAAGTCCTGACATGTTGGATTCAGTAACACTACCTAAAATTTCCCGTTGAAGTATATACAGTGGATTCCAATGTAGTGAATGATGCAATAATTCAATGCAGACTAACTTCATGGTTCACTAAAATGACTGTTTCTAAATGTTAACTTGACTCCAAATAGGAAGAGCTGGTCTCACTCAAACAGCGTGTGGAAGCCTGCATTTCAGCTCAGACCAGCTTTCAAGCACAAACAGAATTTTGCCAATAAAAATCTGGGAGCAGACAGCTCTGGTTGTCATCCTTAGGGACAGCAAGCTAACCTACTTTCTCTCAACAGAGAGTTGATTTCTATGTGTTTACCTCAGCAAAGAAAAAGTATTGACAAAAATAATAAACCGTTGCTTGGAACTGAGGCACCTTAGAAAATTTATGAGATATTTTCTTTCAACGTGTGCAAAATACAGTGAAATCCTAAGTCCTGCAGAAACCTAATATGCAAAAGTAACGATACTATGAAGGCTGCAAATACTCGGGTTTGCCAATGGGAGCTTGCAGCTCTGTAGTCATAAAATTATCCCTGTGTTCACATGTAAAAAGAAAACTTGTTCACTAACAACAAAGTAGGATGAAAACACATCTCCTCTATTAGCAGCAATATGCTGGAAGTTTATTTTGAGCTGATACGTAAATACACTGTATAAAAATTATTTATGTTTTCAATGTTTGAAATTTTTAAAATAAAAGTAAGATACACCTTTCTCCCTCTCCCAGAATCAAAGCAAATGTGTTTTCTTCCTAAAGAACCATTATTTTACTCATCTAGAATCCAACTAACACCACATGCACACACAGGCATTGAGTCAGCACAATCCACTTTTTTTTGCAAGAAACTTAAATCAGAACTGATATTAAATCAATGTCCTGATCATATGCTGCCTCAGAGCCTTTCCTCTCCCACCAATAGGCGAGCCACTGAACCTCAAAGTAACGATACACAGCAGATGGATTAGCCTTATCGTAAACAGGAACAGTTTTTAGCCAGTACATCATTCTCACTAATTCTGGGTTGTGGGGCATGCACAATATCCACAGACCACCCAGACTTGTTGGGATGTAGCTTCCATTAGCAAATACACTGATCTCCCATGCCTAAGCAGGAAAGCTACTGAGTGTGGTGCTTTGTGCTGACTGTGCATTGGTAATACCCTTTGTCCTGCACAGCTTCCTAGTGCCACCCTGTCAGGCTTTGCCTTCTCTTGCAGTACCATAAACAGGCATGCCATGTGCAAAGGTATATGATACACATACCACCATGCTGGTGGGCTGTAACATAGCTTTCACATTATTTCAGATTGTTTGAAGTGGAAGCATGCACATACCTGAACTGCATTTTCTTAGAGGACAGTGTTACAGCATGAGACCCACAGGAGATTCAAGATGAAGGTGCTGTGGTCTGTGGATGCAGGCAGTCTGCTTCTGGGGAAGCTACTCATCAGCAATGTGAGCAATGCAGTTTGCACCAGAGAGCTTCAAGAGTCAAAGACTGCTTCCTAGCTTTCTTCATATTTAGTGGTATTTGTAAATCCTTATAGGGTAGGATGCCATTTTCACAACTTTCATGTGGAAGCACTGCTGTGACTTCTATTTTGTGTTACACGTGGTAGTCTGAATTACCTTAGTTGTTTTGTTATGGTAGTCTAAATGACCTTAATGTAGTGTGCCTCATGCATATGTCTCACTAATATACATCATTTCAATTGGCAGCAAGTACCATATCTAGGGTCTGACAGCAAAAAAGCAGGTGCTGACTAAATGCTAGAACATCTCTTTGTAGTTGGAAGAAGAATTGAGCCTAAATATCTTAGATGCTAATCTGACACTGATGAACAGCATTTGGTAGGTACTTGCCTTCTTCCAGTAACGAGGAAGAGATGGTCTGCAGACTACAGATGGGCACACATTGCAGAGCTGTGTTCCCTGGCAGCTACAGAATTCACAGAGAACTGGAAATTGTTAGTGGTAGAAAAATAATGCTTACTTCCAGCAATATTGGATGAAAATTTAACTGCTGGTATATTTTAAACTGAAAGAGCCAGCAGTAGGAAAAAAATATCTGTGAACTGAATACACTTAACATCTTCCTTTGTGTATTAAAGATTCACAAACAAACTGGAAAGAAATGTTCCTATTGACTTCACAGGACTTAGTATTAGATTAGATTGTATTAGATTATATTGCATTAGGTTATTTCTTCTTGTGTGCAGTTTGATTTGTGAACATTATGCCTGACATTGCTTATAGAGGGTATCTAAGTTAGTCTGCTCTGTCCATACTCAGACTATTGAATTAGTGCTGCTGCTTGGAGGAGTGAGCAGGTGCTTCCTGTGAAATCACAGGGACAGGCAGGGTGCTCAGACCTGATAAAAAACAAGGCTGCTTGCTGAAAAATCTCAGTATGGTGTTATTAGCCTAGCAGTGGACTCTAGTACAGGATCATGGTGTCTTGTGTTAATACCTATTATGTATCTTTTGTTTACCTGGGATAGGTAGATTTTTTTAGTTTACTCACTGTGATTCCCAACTCAGCTAATATCACTTCAGAAAAGACAGTCCAAAATGGCTGACAAGATTTCAGTTAGCTAAAAATGGGTGCTCTAACATCTCTAACAGTAGTAAAGTTTCATTGTCTTCTATGACATTACTTTTTCAAGCAACATACAAATCAGAGAAGCTGCTGCATCATTAGAGGCAGCCAGGAAAGGGACCACACATCTGGTGTCATCACTATAAAACAGCAGACCATCCTTATTACAGAAACACATTTATAGTTCAAGGCTCCTCATGGAGGGTTAAATGCTTTAGTACGAGTGAGTGATGCCATAAATGTAGAATCAGCGGTGGTCTAAATGACCTTAGCTTAGTGTGGCACAAAGCTGAACTCATTCCAAAATGACAGGTACTATAAAATTGCCATTTGTCACAAGTAGGATATAGCATTTTTATGCTACACTTCTTTATATTTTCTGCCTATCATTAGTTCTAACAGAACAGACAACACCAGTGATGCATTCACAAATTAGTAGCATGATTCAGCTTCCCTCCAAGCCCAAATGAAAAAGCAACCTTTTAGGAACAATTTAATATCCTTTAATTACAACACTGAAGCAGTCTGTATTCCACAGAGTAAAGGTAAAAGATTTCTGTGTGGATGATCAAAGGAGGGCTTTTCATGAGAGATGGAAAGGTTCTTCATCCAGAGGTGTGGAATCAAAGACAGAAGGCTTATCTTCAGTAGAGAACAACAGCTGCCCAAATACCCTGAGGTGGGACTCACTATGAAGGAGGTACTGGTTCAAAGAGAGGAGCAATCTCTATTACAGAGTACGTTTCATGTTGCCTCTGAAACTCTTCAGTAAAACTCAGCGCTCAGAATGTCTGTTTTGTTCTGCTGTAATTTTTTCATGGTGCATCTAAAAGTGGTAGTAATAAAATACGTTTGATCTGCCCTACACAAGTGTAGGGTTGTCTACGCATCTGAGCCAGCAATTCTTACATAAAGTGCAAATAAAGTTGTTGTTACAGACACATGAACTAATATACAGCGGTAAATTTGAGTGAAAAAAATCAACCCAGTGACACACAAATGGATACTGTGAGGGTTATGAGATTTCTGATTACTGTGCTTCACTACCAGCTATACTAGTACTTCCACACTTTGCCCTTATACTTTTCAATATCTTTCCTGCTTGCTACCTAAATTCAGCCATAAGGCGTTCTGGTGCCAGGATGAATGGTAGCTGGAGGGATGAGGCAGAAGTCTGGAGTCTCTTCAGTCAAGGGAAAGAATTAAACCCAGATTTTCTATATGTGGGTGAATCCTAAGATAATGAGCTCTGTAAAAAGTGATGTTCATTTTGGAAGATGATCTCTGCCTAGTGGCTCAAGGTACTACCTAAGTCAAACACTCATAGGTACGTGATACAGGCTATAGGTGGAGGAGATTCCTTGTACTGATGAGTAAACTGACAGACATATCAAGAAAATCAGGAATTAAATGTTAGCCTGCCTTAAGCAGTGACTTGTTACTTTTAGGCCAGTGGATCCCAACCCATTTTGCTAACAAATCACTGCCAACTTTCAAACTTTCCCTTGGAAACTTTGCTTCTTTAGAAAGGCTCTATTGAAAACACTAAAAATAGCTGTTTTATATGTTTTCAAGAGGAAGTCTGAAGACTGTTTGTTTAAGGTTTGGAATTTGTCTTGCATTTCACACAGGCGCAAAAATGTCCCCAGGTATGATAGAAGTAGTGCTATAGTTCCTGAATTAAAAGTTTTGGATTTAACTCTGGGCTCACTCAGTGCAGTCGTGTGTTCATTCTTTTTGGGTTTAGCCCTAAGAGACTGGTTCCAAAAGTCGCTGACAGCAATGGG
Source organism: Excalfactoria chinensis (assembly GCF_039878825.1). NCBI lineage: Eukaryota > Metazoa > Chordata > Aves > Galliformes > Phasianidae > Excalfactoria > Excalfactoria chinensis. Next base: position 138,459,055 of record NC_092825.1, read on the forward strand.
AATGCTGCTGTTGGCATTGGATAATATTCTAGTGAAGATATAGACACAAATATATCAAAACTGACACTCAAATTTGTATCACTGTTTCCATTGAACTGTCCTAGTAGGATAAACTACAAAAAGGATCAACATTTACTTTTCATGACAGAAAATTTCAATATCTCATTGAGACCAAAAGAAAGAACATAGACTGGGAGAGAGAGAAGGATAAGAGAAGTGACTTGATTTTAAGACTTGCTATTTGTATTTTTCATCTTTTTGGTTAATAGGAAGGGCTTTATTATGAAGACTTTGCTTTTAGGAGTGGAAGGAAGACACAGATAACAAAACATTGAGGAATGGCTTAATTTTAAACAAAAACAACCTTAAACTGTGGTCTTTAATGTTTAGTAAAACCAAGCATTGGGCTTTGCTGGCTTCCATCAGTTTCCAATAAGAGCAAATAAAAAAAAAGCTATGTAAATCGCAGTCTCACTGGAAATTCTATCATAAAACTCAAACACTGAAAAGATAAAACACATATATTTAAAGACTGCAGCGTAAACATTTTGATTATGTCAGCAAAATCTCAGTGGGACCCACATTCAAAATCAGTGTAGTCATCCGTACGTAGAAAAAACTTTTAATATAAGGCAATGCTTGTAAGTCTTAAAAATAGAATTTATTTGTTCAGACACATACCCTGTCACCCCTAATCTCAACAGCAAATGTAGAAGGAGATGAGGATGTGGTGGTGACAAAGACATGTCATAGTTTTTGGAGTACTTGGTGTCTGATGTTTGTCTGCATTTGTGAGGAAGCAAGAGGCTGAGAAAATAGCTCCTCTGCCACCCTTCATTTCAGTATGAGAAGTGGTATTGTTGAAATGATAGCTAATGGTCAGAATCCTTTAAATAGCTCTGTCAGGTGTGCTTGAGCTATCTGACTGATTTTTATTTTGGCTTCTTGACTAATTTGTCCATAATGGTTTGCTTTTGCATCCAGGAGGAATGTGATGCTCAATTAAGACTCAATCATGCGGTGTGCTAAGAGGAAGTTACTTACCTGTTCAGTAATTAGAGGTCTTTGACATGTGTTATCTCTGCATGCATTTTGCTCTATGTGTAGGTGTGCATGCCTGTACCACTGGAAGCTCGTACTGAGAAGTGCCTGCCTGGCAGGAGAGAGCAGTTTCAGGAGTGATGTACAAATTGCATTAAGCAAAGAAGGTTTCATGTTCCTCTTGTTTTAAGGGGAAAGCAATCAAGCTGAATGGGATTTGGCTCTCCACTGGGGCCTCACAGGACCCAGTGAAGAGTTAGGCAATTTGTATGGAAGACAGTTTTGAATTCCACACTGGAGGAACTAGCTGCTCTGTCCCATTTGATTTTCCTCAAAGCTCTCAGCAATGTGGAAACCACTAGGGATGCAGACATTAGTTGACCTGACAGTGCATTAGAAAGACATTCTGGCTCAGATGTCTCTTGAGAAAAATTTGACTTGTTGTGCTTATGTTGCCTACTGATGGGGCTCATGGATAGACACCCCCACTTCTAAAAAACGAAGGCAATAGTCAAACTTCAGAGCTCCCATTTACAATCTGAGGAGAAAATGTTTGTGGAGATTTCCAGCTGGTAATCTCCATGGTATCATCCATACCACTGACAGAGTGCGCTTACAGTGCATACACTGTTATAAAAGCATTGGCTTTAGTGGAGAAAGCCTATTTTTTGACCTTTTCTTGTATCGTGTCTTTTTCATACTACCCAGTGCTAAGGTAAGAGCTGATTTTGATGGACTCAGTGGTAATATTACTTGGGTTAGATACTGAAATACTTCTGTAAGACACTGAAATTTGGGGAATTTGTGCTTTAATTCACATGTTGCACCAAATGGGTCTTCTCTCCTGGTATCAATCTACTCTCTGCTGTTTCTGCTGGCATGGGAAGAAGGTGTTTCCATACAAACTTCCAATTACAGGACAGGGGGTTGGAGCATATAACATACAAAGAGAGGAGAGCTGAATTGTTCACGATGAAGGAAAAGCAAATAGGAAATCATTTTGCTGTCTACAATAGAAGGTGACAAAGAAGATGGAGCCAGATACCTTGAGGGTCCATATCTCAACAGTAACAGACCTGTAGACACAATTGACAATATGGGAAATTCCAATTAGGTGAAGGAAAATTTTCTACACAGTGAAGGTACTCAAACATCAGAACAGATTATTGATGCCTCTCCATGTTAAAAGATATTCAAAACTTGACTGTGGCAAGGCCCAGAACAACCTGATCTTGAAGACAGGCCTCTCTGATGTCATTCCTCCTTTAAACTGAAAGGAGATGTAAAGGTGAGGAGTAAGGGATGGACCACATAACTTTCAGAAGTTCCTTCTAATCTAAATTATTTTGTGCGTATATAATAGTGATTTCCATCCATATTGAGTTATTTAGATCTTTCAAGGAACAGCAACCAGCATTTCAGGGCTGACTGGATTATGTAAATACCCTCAGGCATGCCTGCAAACAATAAAGGTCAATTCTCATGTTGTGTGTGATGTTATATGACCGAGAAGAAACAGAAAAGAGGCTGGTGACATTTAAGGATTTGATTAAAGTCTTTGTAGAGGTTAATATACGCATACTGCCCAGGGATTAAGCTTTGCTCCAATACCTTTTAGAATTTTATGGACTTCTCATTTACCATGAGGGAAAGTTTGAAAGAGCTTATTGATTGCTAATGCTACCTGTATGGACCCTTTTAACTATTAAAACTATTTTAAGCCTTATGTGTGGACTATAAGTGCCAGCAGACTAAAGTGTAAATTTCTATATAAATAATCGTAAAAACATTTACATCTGTCTGAAAATGTGCACCTCTAAGGTCAAGCACTCCAAGACAAACTTCCTGACCTAGCTGAGGAATTTACTTAGAGACCACTCTGAATCTCAGTCAATTAATCAAGGCACTTAGAACCTGAATTGTAGAATGGCCTCTACTCCTGTTTCCTCTCGAGAATTGGACACAGAATCATAGAATCACAGAATCATAGAATCACAAGGTTGGAAAGGACCTACAAGATATCTAATCCAACCGTCCTCCATTCACCATACCTACAGAAAACCCTTTTTCCTTTCAGATTTGATTTTTAAAAGGGAAAAAAGACAAGATGCTGATCCCAGTATTATTATTCCATCATCGACATGATGGAAACAGGGACAGGTGGGAAAGATATAGCTCAGTTCTATATTTAGAGAGAAAAACCTCACTCTCCATGTAAGAAACCTTAAAAGGACACAAGAAAATCAAGAAATAGTTATTACTTATAATGCTTGCTAAGGTTTGATGCAGGCATGTATGCCATGGAGCAGAAAAACAGGGAGTGAATGCTGAATCTCAGAAATTTTTTGGATTCTGACAAAAAGGAAGGTTGATAAGTGAGCTTTCAAGGCCAGAAAACTGTTGAAGACATTAAAGAAATGTCTATGACATTTTCATGGTAACTGATGAGGAAAACACAGAATGAAAACAGAATTTGTTTTCTGTCACCAGCATGATCATAGGCTAAATTAACTTTTCTCATAGACATAAAATCTTCCAAAAAATGAAGCACAGTTTTTAACATGCATTACAAACTGTCTGACCTCACTGGAAAGATTTGACCTTGGCAAGAGTGCATTTTCTTTCTCCCTATACGTCCGATGATGTCTGAATACTGTAACCAGGAAGTTATTGTTGTTGTTCTGTAGTTCAGTTAGGTGACAAATTAGTGCTGAAAACATTCAAAGCTGTTTGGCATGAAGATCTCACCAGCAGCTTTCTATGTAATTGTGATGATTTTGTACAATGATCTCCTAAGGCTGTTTATTACTGAACTCTTTTAATTTGTCATACTTAATGAATTCACAGTTTTGCCAGGAACATATGATAATTTGAAACAGAAACTTGAAAATGCACTAACAAGACTTATTTGTTTCCAAGGCAGTTCAACTATCTGATTTCCTTCTAGAAGATTATCATGTTTGAATGGTGCTTATACTTCCTACGTTCAGTGTGATGATAAAAAACATCATACATAAGTTGTGTGCAGAGGCTTTACACCTGCACATAGAGTACTGTACCACAGATTAGTTTTATTTGATGTTGGAATAATAATACTGGGATCAGCATCTTGTCTTTTTTCCCTTTTAAAAATCAAATCTGAAAGGAAAAAAAAATCTAACTTTCTATGTATTTTTCAACTAAATTCGTGAATGAAATGAATTTCATGAATATGGTTAATGCCTTCTGGAGAATTATACCACCTGAGTGCTTTACAAATGTGAAAAATTGAGGATTTTCTATTCTCTGTATAAGTAATTTTTTGGAACCTTGGAAGAATAAAGAGACGGTGTCAGCACTTCTTACAGGAATGAGAAAGAGTTCCCTAAGAACTGCAAATGGATCTGTAGGCTTCTGGTTAGAACAGACAAGGTATATTAATGCCTCAGTGGTGACTGATGCTTTTAGGGGCAGAGATAGAGCTGAAGTCCATATATTTAGAAAAATACTGGCAGCCAAATGAAGCCAAATGCACCTTAATGTGCTGTCTTAATCTATGGCAGGTGAAACAATAAGCTAAAAGAGTTCAGAGTTTGCAGCTATTTTAGTTTATTTTTTTATTAAGAAAGGAAAAGGAAATTTCTCTTTTGCTACAAAGCTTATACGAAAATCCCATTGTTAATGATCCCATTCTAAAAGAAATGAAACCCTGCAGGGAAGTTACTGGGTAGAGATATCTCAGCAGGGCAGTGGTTGCAGCCAGCAGATTGTACAGCAAACACGGCTGGTGGGAACATCTATAAAGAATAAATCCAGCCCAAATCCGCAATATATATTTTCCCATGATGTATCTGAGATTGTCTGGATGTATAAGAAGAGTGATGGGACAAGGTGGGGGGTAAGGAACTGGAAAATGTCTGCTAGAAAAACATCTATGCGCTCAAGCAAAGGCCTTATAGCCACAGGTCATGAGGGACATCTCAGGCCAGAGCATCTGGAAGCTCTCCTCTCTATCAGTATCAGAGCAGGTGGAAAGAAGTCCTCTCAGCTTTTCTGAAAGATATTGCAAAGTAGATACTCGAAATACCTGCATGTTACAAAAATGAGGTACCTTCATATTCTTTCTTGTTTTTTTTTCACAATCTAGTCATTAAGAACTGTGTATGATTCTGACAGTAAATTCTCAAACAGAAGAGCACATAATCTTGTCTTTTCAGAAATAAAGATCTGTAATCCATTCCCTTTCTCTTGCAGTAGTAACAACGCAACTTTATGTCAGCTGGTGACAAACTTATTTTTAAAAAGCACTGAATCTCATTACTGTTGGGATCAGCCCAAATGCCTGTCAACAAGAAACCTGGAACAAGTGTTAGTGATGCTATCACTACCCTAAACTGTTTAAACACAGAGCTTAGTAAATGCTATCCTACTACCTACAGAAGAAATTCTTAATTACACTCCTTCAGACCTCATTTTGTTTTCAGAATGTAGAGTTATGACGACCTTCTCTTCTTGGCTGGCACTATATAAACCCTGAGTCTTCATTCATATTTAGCTGAAAGGATTTTCATCTAGTACTGTGCAACAAATCAAAAACCTGCATGAACCTGCAGATATTTTATAGTCAATCCTGCAGGACTCTGCAGTTTTCATACTGAGTAGTAATATACGACCTCAACAAGACCCAGACAAGGGCTTGTGAGAAAGACCGTGCAGGTTTAAAATGATTGCTTCAAACATAGGAAAGAAATATGGGTAATCATTGGCACCCCCTAACCCAGGGTAGTTTTCTGAGAGATAAGTATATGGCAGGAGACAAAGAACATCTGAGAGCTGGCAGGTTTTGCAGCTAGGTCACACCACTTGAAACTGAGATTTAAACTGATGCATATATAAATAAAACTTCTGAACATTGCCCTGAATGAGGGCAGGAAGGCTTGTTCTCCCTCTTGCAACAAGACATTTTAAGCACTGACAGACACTGTAAACAGTGCTTACTTTTAAGACTCTTAAATAGCCTAAATGGCTTCATAAGTAAAGCCTTAAAAAAATCACAAGAAAGGTTTGGATTGTTCTGAGGTGTTACAACATGCTGTAACTGGGAGAAATTTACCTCATCACCCAGACTGTACAAGATGTTAACACAGAGGAAGGCTGACGTGTGTGACAGGAGGATACTGACAGCCAAAATAAGCTGTGAGATGTGGCACAACCACCCTGCAGAGCAGTATGTCCTACGTTTGTATTCCTCCTGTTTCTAATGCATGAACAAAAAGAGGATTCTGCAACTTGGATATGGTGGAGAACAACCTTCAGCAAGATACTAATCTATCTTCTGTTGTCCAGCAGTGCTGGAAATAATTCAAGGCCTGGTTAAAGAGGGTCACTATTACCTCAAAGGAATTTGTGCAGGCAAATAGAAGAGAACCAGAATAGCCACGTTGAGTTTTCCAGTGCAACATTAAAAGCCTGATAGTTCCCCAGTCCAAGAAGTTAAGAGAGCTGGATTGAGGTGCCTTGACTGCACAGAAATCAGAAACGTAAGTCAGGTGAGTCTCAAAGGCTACCCTAAATTCCTGTTCACCTAAACTGAGCCAACAAGAAATGCAGCACAGTGGCCATGTCCCCAACTCTGCAAGGCAGCACTTGAACCTTTGTTAGTAGAGAAAAGGTGAGTGGTTACTGTGGTAAGGTGGCATTTGTATTTGTGGTGGAAACAGTGAGCCTTGTTCAGGTTGAGAGATGTTTATTTGTGCTCTCAGAAGACTCCAAAAGTAAGGCAGGCTTGCATATACTCCACTACTTAAGTAAGTTTTCTATTACTTGTGACTGCAATTTCATCACCTACTAAGCAGATATATATTTTAAATTAGTTTCCTACATCAATCTATTTGCCTCAAACTTTTGGTCTCAGTACTGGGCTCCAGCTGCTTGAAAGTACGATGCTGTGCTGTATATCTTGAAAGTACCTGAGTCCACTATCAGAATTAATTTCAGGTGGCCACAGAGTAAGTGACTCTTTCATGTGGCATCTGATTTCCCTGTTCTTGTTGGTGTTCCTAAGTGGTCACAATGCTGCAGGTGCTTTTGTATAAATCTGGCCGTAAATAAAGCATGAAAAACATCTACTTAACAGTCACATAATAAAGTTCTATAGTTATTGCTTCTCAGTGGCTTCAAAATCAAATTTGCCTTCAATATAAGTAAAGTAGTGTGAGATTTTTACTTAATTAGCAGCCTTCCCTTGAAGTAGGGAATTCACAGAATCACACATTCAAGCACTTTATTTCTAGAGTGGGGATTATTCCAGCTTCAAATAAAGCAAGTTAAAACACAAGAAAGAAAAAGCTAAGGTAGCTCAAAATGCAGCTAGGGAGTTGTTTAACAGCACGGGGAGGCTTGCTTACATTATATTGATGAAACTTTACCTATCTGTCCCATTGGTTTTATCTGGTGCAGTAAGACAACTGAGTACCTCTGTGAGCTAGAGAGCTAGAATAGAGTTAGCTATCTGCAGATGCACTGCAGAACACCTGGGACAACTTAGGTGAACTGAGAAGAGCAGGTGTGAATATAATCAAATATTATATCAGCATCAAAATTAAAACGATATAACTGCATTCTGGGAGGTGGCAGGGGACCATTCAGCTATGTTTTAAGACCCTAAGAATCTCCTGCATATTTAGCTCACAACTACAGCCCCAAATAATGCATAGATCTATGCCTGATATGGCAAATACAACCTCTTCTTTCTAAGAGCCTTGCTATGTACCACTGCCAGTGCAAGACTGGATTCCTTTAGTGCACTCCAGCATGACTGACCTAGTGAATTGGTCTGGAAAAGGGAGTAAGCGCAGAATATAATGGAATATAACCATTGCTTCATTGCTTACTAAGCTTCATGGTATGCCATTACACGTTGCATTGGGATCTGTTGTGCTACTACACAAACAGCAAATCTTTTATCGAGATCTATTTCAAGTCTTATCAAATCTGCTGTAAAGAAAATTCCCAGCTAACTCTTTATCTTCAGAATTAACGGGTGCAGATTTGTTGATACAGCAGACAAAGGGAACCCAGTCTTAACCTCTTACATCTTAACCATCCATCATAAGGATGGAAAATGACCAGAAAATGACAAAGAAATAAATCCTTAGTATTCCTCAATACTGCATCTGCGATAGCTAGATGCTGTAGATGGAAGTCTTCGCTTGGCTTTTTCCTGCTATATCCACAGTCCCTTTCAGTCTTTCCTCATAGAGTAATACTGCATTTTGTAGATCTGGGTGGTAGCCATTTTCCCAGATACATGATTTGTCAAAGCATGTTTCATCTAAACAGACTACCGTGCTGATAACATAAACAGAATATCAGAAGTGATTCAGATTAGATCACTCTCTTGGGCTGTCCTATTTTATAAATTATTTATTATTTGACCAGTCTTTGTTCTACCTGAAAATCCCATACTGATTTCTAACTCTAAAAAAAAATTTTATGCACCAAATCCCATAGAAAGAAATGTCCATGCAGGGAAGCACAGCTCTGTAAGAAACATACGCATTTGCTGCTCATTCCTTCTGTTTGCTGAGATCAGCCGCCCAGAAAGGTCAGACATTCCTTTTTGAAATTAAGGGACATTAAGTGCTTATGCATCTTTAACTTTGTGTCTCCATTCTTAATGCCTTTAGTATAGGTTTTCTTCATTTATAAACATATATTTACAGAGGAGGATTTTAAAGCAGGATGTTGAACATTGTCCCTCAAAAAATCGGGGATATCTTAGTCACTAATGTTTGGGCATAGATTTTAATGTCAGATTAGATTTTGTCAATAACTAATTTGGGTTGCTTCATTTTATATGCTTTTGTCTGTAATTTCAGTTTCTTCTTGGTGTTTATACTCTTCTGATTTACGTAATCGAGCCATATATTCAAGAAAAAAAGATCGTTTTACTTTGGATTTTAGAAGTTGAACTCTTAATTGTCTAACTTAGCTTGGGAGAAAATACTGTAATGCTTTCACAAGCTCCCATTTACCTTTCTCAGTCTGTCTAGTGGCTTATTAAATGCTCTCCAGCACTTTAATAAAAACAGGCCAAATCTGTCTGAAAAAGCTCTCTCTGCCACTTTCTTTTTCTAGGGTCTCCTGTGCCATTCACACTAGAGAGAGCAATGCTGCTCTCTCTATTTCATTACCTCTGTGTCTTGTATTTGTTTTGTTTGTTTGTTTTGAAAAAGAAACCTGGGGCAAAGGAAGTATGAGGAATCCAAACTGTGCGCAGAGTCTGGGAATGCACACAAATAACTGTTAGGACATGCTTTGCTGCACCTACCTTTTGTGTCCTTGCTTACTAGCTATTATTATTTTTTTTTTTTTTCAGTACATTAAGTGTATCATTAACACTCCCAAACTCACTGGAAACTGACTGTCCATACAGCTACACTGGACTATCAGTTCTGAGAGCAATTTGGCATGGGCCAGTTCCTCAACCCAATTCACTGTCATGGTTCAGAAATGATCATATACCAAGGATCACTCCCCAAGAATTCACAAGACCGTGATCCCAGCATGATTAAGACGACAACACAGTCACAACCAAACTATCTCTAAAGGTACTGTTTAAAGGGCTAAGGATTTTCAAGAACTCACACCTTGTTGCTACACCACCGCTTGTTGTTCACCACCGGTAACATTAATCTCACCTCGCTCCAGTCACCTAAGATTTAGGATAGCCTAGCTGTCCGTATTCCCACTGTCATTATTTCTAGAGGCTTGTTCAACCTACCCTGCAAAAGCATGTGGGGTCTTGATGACTAGCTTGAGCTCAGCTTTATGTTTTATATTGCTGAGGTTATGTCAGATCATTTCTGGTTTGTGCATCAAAAACAGGCTTTGGGCAATACAGACTTGGATAAAGAAATGACTGCTAACAGACTACCTTAATAGCACGAAATAGTCTTTCTAAGGGAAATAAATGCCATAAGCAAGATAAAGAATTGACAAGGAGATCTCTATGCTATTTAGAGAGGAATGAAAGAGGATGGATGAGGCACACCTACATCATAGCAGTCAGAGATGTTTGAGCTAAACTCAGCCATGCTAGATATAGACCTACAGGTTGGATGACAGTGCTATGCCAATGGAACCTGTTAGTCCTGTGGAGAGGCAGGTCGAGATGTGCAGAACAGTGCTGTGATGTCTTTATTTCCTCTAGAATCTAAGTTGGCAGCACAGTGCCAAGTGGTAGAGGCATGTCAGCTCACTCAGAGCTGGCTAATGGCTTTCCAGCTGGGGGTACTGCAGAGCACAGAGATGAGCCATCACACCACTCTAACTCTGTAGTTCCAAACTGGAGGGAAGAGAACAACGGTGCCATCCTGATTGCATAGAAACCATTAAAAACTTTGCATAAGGGAAGGAGGCAAAAAAGAGACCTGAGAGGGATGGCAGCTTGTCACTAGGTTACTCATGGGCAGTCATAACAAGTAGACCCATAGGGATAAAGCAGCAGCCACAGGATGAGGTCTTATCCTATAAAGACTCTGCATTCCTCAGATGAAAACCTCATGGGTATGCTCCTCTTCTGCACTTATTTCAATAAGATATTATGGAACTGGCAATTAGCCAGCTCCTTCCTTCCTTCCTTCCTTCCTTCCTTCCTTCCTTCCTTCCTTCCTTCCTTCCTTCCTTCCTTCCTTCCTTCCTTCCTTCCTTCCTTCCTTCCTTCCTTCCTTCCTTCCTTCCTTTCTTTCTTTCTTTCTTTCTTCTCTGCTCTCCCTGTTTCACAGTACAGTGAACTGTGCAAACTCTTGAGGCAGATAAAGTCTTTCTATTTATTTATTTATTTATTTGGCTCCTTGACAGTTATAAACATCTTGATTAGCCAATGGCTACAGGCACGCTGTGGTTCCCAGAGGGTAGCTCTGCCAGCAACAGTTTGGGAACAGGCACCCTGATGGATGAAGCCTGCCTTGCCTTCAGAAATCAGGGTCGTCCTGGTGCTTTGAGACAAAAGCTCCTGAAGCGATTTTTATGAATGTCTATGAATCCCAGGACTGAAGCTGGGAGCTTGTGAGTGCAGGACAGCGTTGCTGAAAACTGACAACAAGATGATGCACAGCTTTGGCCTTAAGTGAGATTTATGGCTGGGGCTGGTTATGATGCAAAGAGTTTATCACTGTCAGAAGAAAGAGAGAAAACAGGCTCTGTCCATTTTAAGCAGTTAATTGCAGAGGTTGTTCCCTGGTGAATGGAGGTACAACTGTGGGATGTTTAAAATTTTCTTGCTTGGGTGCTTAAAACATCTCTATTAGTGGGAAGATTGCTTATACCAGGAGTTCAGAATCTGAAAGCTCAAAAACTCAGCGTCATATCCACATGATACAAATACACAAATATATAATTTTATCACAAGGAAAAATTAAGACAAAGAAGTCACAAATGCTCTGAGTGTCTTTTTTGGTTTAACATTACATCTTCCATAAAAATAACACTCCAGCATAACTGTGGTGTGTCACAATGTATTTGAATTTCGATTAGTATAGGTAGATAGCAGATTAATCAGGGTGAGAAAAGGCAGATTAAAAAGAGAAGTCCAAGAGAAAACAGACTTTTAGACTCATGCAAACTAAGAAAATCCCACTGCAATGAATGTATTTTCCCCGCACTAGTAAACTTTTTGCTCAGTTCAAGTGCAATTTAATGAGAAATGTTGCAATTTTCAGATAATGGTTTAGGATTAAGATGTGTTTGAGCCACATTTAATGTAAACATTTTACGTGTGAGATTATGTACACGCATGGCGAAAGGAAGTACTCACAGCTTTCTTATCTGTAGTGCAATGGGTACAGATGGATTTAATGTCTGTGTGTGTCCTTTCACCTTGGTGAATCAGTTATGTCATCTACATAACAACCAAAAAATCCAGATAAATTTGTACTAGCAGGAAAATATCGGTGTTCCTCTTCTTACATTTAACGACAAGTGATGTAAAAAAGAAACATTTTTGTTTAAAATATGATTTGTACTGGTTTCTTTTTTCACAAGTAAGCTGAGCGCCATGTGTGAGTAATAAATTGGATTTTATTTTAACCAGATTCATAATCCTCAAGTAAATTACCACTTTGTAACAGTATAAGAAATCAATCTAATTCTGCATGTTAACCAGCTGCTCATAAGCAAGGCTCCCTCTGCGCAACACACCCCAGTAAAGTCAGAGGCTACTAACAGTATGAAAACCAGCAGTGCCATGCACTGGCTGCTCAGCATCCTTGTGCTCAAGGAATAATAATAAGAAAACACTGTGAATTTCTTGAGGTGCTTTGTGAATTACAGCATAGAGTGCTTTTTTTTCTTGGAGGGATATGACAGGATTTGGAGCTGTCTTGCCCCAGCAGAGAGATAACTGCTGTAATTCATTAGAGAGGCGCATTTCCATTTTCCATTACTAGAGCGAAACTTTATAAACTGGAGGGAATGAGAGCTTTCATTTCCACAGGCTGCATATGCAATCATTTTAATTCAAACATTTGATCCATCCTCTACTGGTCGTCACATTTCCTGTCTTCTCCCTGTCATTTTGTACCATTTAATTTCTTCATCAACTTACTCCTAGTTTTACATGCTCTTTCAATTCCTCTATCTGGAGGCATACTACAAGTAAACTCATTGGTGGCAATGAGTTCACAAGGTTCCTATAAGCTCTAACATCAATCCAACATCATTTATGCTTCAGCTATGCAAAGAGAATACTTTCACACCGAGAAAGACTTTAAACTACGTCCTATTTTAAGACTATTTATTTCCCCATGCCCTTGCCACATTTTCTGATCAAAAGTATTTACAAGTTAGTAAATTTTTTTTACAGATGCATTATCTCTCTATAGTACAACTGTACATGAAGCTGAATTTGTAACTCAGCTATTGTATGCTGAGCTACAGCCGGTGGTGGAAGAATGCTAAAGGTTAGAACACCACTGCAAATAAAGAAGGAAGGCTAAGATGTAGAAAGAAAAAAAAATATTAGACTGCATTTTACATCATTCAAATCAAGGAGAACTTCACAGCGATGACTGTAATTTCCCAAAGATTCTGCTTACGATATGCAAGTAGACAAGCTGAAAGCTCTTATTCAAACAACAGTAAGACGGATGAAACAAAAAGGTGAAGAGCACCACAGAAATCAGTACACTGTTCTCAGTCTGAGCAATCCATCTCCAAGTTTATCACTTGCTGGGAGTGGCAGTCTCCAGGACAACTTTGCCTGGGCTATGCAAACCTGAAGATGTATTCCAGCTTCTGCAGCATTAAACAGCAAACCAAGGAGATACCCAATTATGATTTATTTGCTTTAACGTTCCACTTTAGAATTCAGTTCAGAACCATTCCCAAACTGGAATACTTCACTTTTCTAATCTTTTGAAATCTACAAAATGCAGCTGTAATCTCTTTTTCAACATGTAATAGCAGACTACTAGGGTCAGAAGATTGCTATCCTTCATTTATTCGCATATTTCCATTTCTAGTCCCGACTAAAGCCTAATAATAATAATAATAATAATAATAATAATAATAATAATAATAATAATAATAAACAGAGTTCCTGACTTATTCATATATTCTCTCATTTTCTGAAAAGAAATGTGATATAATGGCCAAGGGCTCAGATGATCAGTATTCAAATTCATTTCTAATCCATGTTCTCAATGAAAAGGCTGTGTTTATATAGTACTTAGCCTATTAGAACATTCAGCATGTCAAGAGTTCTAAAAAGGATCACATCCAGAAAAATAAGAAAAAGGTCCAGTGATTTTCTTCAAACCACAAAAATGCTTGAATTTCATCAGGCTTAGGAGAAAGGGTAGAGTCAATTTTCATTTTATTTGATCTGGCTTGGAAGTTGGTATGCTTCTCAGATTTTCTTTATTGATTTGTTTTAAGAGGACGTAGAATGTCTCATCTGTTATCCCACAGATGAATTCCAGTGCTTTAAGAAAGGTACTATGCAATCTAAATCTACGCAATGTTTACAATTCCTTTGAAGGTGGTTTTAGCAATTTTATCTCATTTACTTTTCTTAAGGAAAACTGGCAACATTCCAACAGACATATATGAAGATGAGTGCTCTTCATGGAAGCTGGATGGCTGCTGAGTACATTTCCAAGCCAGGCTAAGATTGTTCTTTCTGATTAGCACACTGGAATTCAAACTCCTTCAGTGCCTGTGGATCCTTTTAGGATTAGCACCTCTTCTGATGAAGGCTGAAGTTAGTTCAAGCTATTTTGTATGATGTGCAGACGAAAAGCTAAAAGATGATGATCCCACTGGTGAAGAGTGCCACTTGGCTTTCCTTCTGCATTCATAACTGCTTGCTACTTCTGGCTGCTGAGGGGACATGCTTCAAGAACCCTAGCATCCCCTGGATCTGCGCATAAGCATACTGACAGATCCCCAAACAGAGTCAGGATAGTCCTGGCCACTCTGAACCTCCTTGACTGCACATTAACAACACAGAAAGAAGCTGTTCAGGACTCTCCACACTGTTCCTCTCTCTGTTCTGTGCTCAAGGACACCCTCAGAGGGAAAGCCAGCACCCTGCTTTACATCCCTTTTTTTGGTGGCTGTCATACTCCATAGAATAATTATTTGCCAGTCAAGCAAATATGATGACATGCAGAAGAGGTCTAAGGCAATTTGATGTTCCTGTCCATATTTGACCCCCAATACAGCTGAGTATAGAAGAAAGATTGTTTTGATTTGCAAATACAACATGCTATTCATACAACTAACTGTTCTGATATTACATATGGTTTGCTCCATATTTAAATGGACATAATTTCTAAACTAGAAAAACATTTAAATATTAGTAACATTTAAACACTAGCAACAAAAATCTAAATCACTTTCCTTGCCCTGCTTTGTTTTCCCATTTTCTTCTGTAATTTCTTTAAACTGATGTATTCTATCTTGAGTTCTGCCTGACAGACCCTCTTCCAATTTACCTCCAGCTGAACTTGAATCTGACTTTTAGTAGCTGCCTGGAGATCCATAGTTGGGATTCTGTTCTCTGTCTGGTTTCTGATAACAGGCAGGGCTTGATTGACTTATCCCAATAAGTTACTATGGCAACTTTCACCAGAGAAGTCAGAGTGAAGCATTCACAGGTATGCTCTTATCAGTGCACATTTCCTCTGTCTATGCAATTTAATCCATTAGAATTAAAAGATGGATTGTGCAAATGAAAGCTAAGCCCTGGACTTCTTGCTGGTTTGTCATTAACACATATTGCAGTTTAAGTATTGCTGGAAAACACTTCAGCAAGCCAACAGCTAGTGGAGTAAGGCCTCAAAATCAGGTAACATCACATTCAGAAGCAGAACAAATCCTGAAGAGAATCTTAGTATTATTAATCCTGTTATTTATCACTAGGCTAGAACATCCTTGGCTGATTTAAGGCATGGCTACTTGAACAAATGCAAAACAAATTAGGATTTTGTAGGTGTCAGCCACTCTAGTGTATCAGATGGGGGAAAATATATATGGGTCTAAACTCAGTGGGTTTAACTTCAGTGAGAGACACTGTCTGCGTGGTCACTGTGGGGTGGCTGAGCCCTTCCTGAAAACAAAGTAAGTTTACTTGTATTTCATAGGATTGTAGAGTGGCATCATAGAATGAAAAGGACCACAGTGTTTGTCGCCAACCACCAGACCAGGCTGCCCAGAGCAACATCCAGCCTAGCCTTGAATGCCTCCAGGGATGGGGCATCCACAGCCTCCTTGAGCAACCTGTTCTAGTGTGTCAGCACCCTCTGAGTAAAAATTTTCCTCCTAATATCTAACCTACACCTCCCCTGTCTCAGTTTAAAACCATTCCCCCTGTCCTGTCACTATCCATCTCCATGCACAGCCGTTTCCCCTCCTGTTTATGTATATACTCCCTTCAAGTACTGGAAGGCCACAGTGAGGTCTCCCCAGAGCCTTCCCTTCTTCAAGATAAATAAGACCAGTTCCCTCAACCTTTCCTCATAGGAGAGGTGCTGCAGCCCTCTGATCATCTTAGTGGCCCTCCTCTGAACCCGCTCCAATAGCTCCACGTCCTTCCTGTGCTGGGGGCCCCAGGCCTGGACACAGTGCTGCAGATGGGGCTTCACAAGAGCTGAGTACAGGGGGACAATCACCTCCCTCTCCCTGCTGGTCACACCTTTTTTAATGCAGCCCAGCACACAGTTGGCCTTCCAAGCTGCAAGCGCACACTTCTGGCTCATAGCCAGCTTCTGATCCACCAGGACCCCCACGTCCTTCTCCTCAGGGCTTCCCTCAAGGGGTTCTTCTAAATACCTGGGATTACCCTGACCCAAGTGCAGCACCCTGCACTTGGCCTTATTTCAGTCATGCATGGAGAGTTTCCAGGGTGTCTGCTCTAAGTGGATGCAGGCAGAGTGCTGAAACATGGACAAGCTGCTGCGTACACTGAGTGCCTGCAGAGCTGGACTGATATGCTAGAGTGAGAGGGCAGACTCGGTCACTTGGTTCAGGAGATCTGAGTTAAACCTTTAGATGGGTAAGGCATAGAAATATCCTGGTCACATCTTGCCTCCTAGAATGAAACCTTTTTAATCTATTTTCTCTCTGATTAAGGAAATGGCTGACAAGAGAGTGAGTGTTTTCTCAAGGGTATGAGTGGTCTTGAAGTGATTATGGTGCCTGTGCCACAGGGAGACATTAAAGAAAAAATGGCATTGAAGAATATGTCCCTATATATCATTACCTGTTTTCTAGGTTTCTGAAAAAGTATTTGCCAGCCACGTTATTTCATATTTTAGCACAGAAATAAATCAGTATTATAACCTGTGGGAAATAGGATTTTTTTGTCAAAGTGCTTCCACAACTAGCTTGAGAATTCCAAGGGTTGTGTCCCACAGCATTAATTTGCAGCTGGTCACATTCCTGTGTGAACTGCTGTACATTTCACAGGCATTATTTTTCCTCCAGTCAGTCTCCCTCCTATCTATCTGTATCCAGTTATCTTCATGATAAAAGAGATTTTTAAGGGACACAGTTTTGCCACAGTAATTTTTTTATCAAGTGAGCAGTGACTTGATGAACAATCATGATGAAGGTGGCCCTGTCTCTGCAGGTAGAGAGGAGCTGACTTTAGTACTTCTCATCTAACACAGGTCTTTACCTGGGTGAATTCTGGATGTGTATAAGGAGTTGTACTGGTGAGTGGCTGGTAAGGTGAGGTGGCTTTGAGCCAGGAGATGTCCTTTCCTACTTGTGTGATCGTTCTAACTGGGAGAGGTAGGCTGCAGATAAAAACAGCTGTGTTTTCCCAGTCCCATCCCTTAATGGCACTGACCACTTGAGAAAGTGTTCTGTGCCTCACAGACAAGAGTATTCACAGTCTTCAGGAGTCCTGTACCTATTGTTCTGCACTTTGAGGTGAAATCTCTACTACTGCCTGAGCGTAAGTGACAAGGGAAAAGGCTGCAACAAATTTCTCCTCTTCCCCTCCAGGGACAAACTCATATAGCCAAATCAGGCTTTGGGTATTATGGAGATCATGCATTCCACAAACCACTCACTCAATTCCCACAGTACAAATGAATGGTTAGAAAATCATACAGAGACAGCAGGCAATGGCTTGGAACTCTGTATGTTCTACTTTACAAGAAAAGAACAGCTGGAACGGAGCTCTCATTAAGGTCTTCAAGACAGGAACATATTTCTAATGTGTATTCAATGCCTAATCACCACAGGATGACCCCTTACTGCCAAAGCAAAATAATTACTGCACAAGACTACAATAGTAATTCCCCCGTTTACACAGGTTTGTAGATTGTGAGCTCTGTAAGAAAATGTCTGAGATTGGGATTTATCTCACAGTACAACAGCATCCACACTGGGAACAGTAAGTGCAGGGTGTAAGTGCTTCTCAATACAAATCAGATTTCTAAATCAGTTCAGATCCACTTTGCCGTGCAAGTTCCTATTTCTCTCAGTCGATAGCATGGGAAGTGTGATTTGGGTGGCTATGCAGTTAGATACCTACATTTGGTCACCTGGATTTCATATGAATTAATACATTTTTTTTACACATTATTTCAAAGATCATAAGTGTCCACTGCTTTTAAACCGACTAACATTCACTATAAACTCATGGAAAATAGGATTTTTTTCTCAGGTTCATTTCTTATGCAGCAATTTTTTTTTTAATTTTATTTTTTTTTTTTTCCTCCAGACGAAATGTGGTTTTCAAACTCCTCTTACTTCTGCATGTATATCACAGTCCTAAAATATGAGCACTGTGGGTATGTTATATTAAAAAAAGACAAAGTACTTCAAGCAATTAGCTTTTTACTTTAGTGACTATAGCTGCTACTTAGATAATACAATTATTGCTACATACTAGGGTTTTTATAGGCTTGAATGTTTAAGGAGAAGAGCAACTTTCATTCTAGATCATTTGCATTTGGGTTTCTGTATACAATTTACACCATCCAAGTATGTAATAGGAAATACCTGAAACTGGTAATAAGAAACCTGTAATAGGAAAATCCTTTACTGGATGAGGCTGGGAATGTGACCACTGAGGATAAGGAAAAGGCAGAGATTCTGAATGCCTTCTTTACGTCTGTCTTTATAAGTCATACCAGCTATCCTCAGGGTACCCCGCACTTTGACCTGGTAGTCTCAGCTGGGGATCAGACTAGACCCCCTGTGATTCTGGACTTACTACTCCAACTGGACTGCCACAAGTCCATGGGGCTGGATGAGATCCACCTGAGAGTGCTGAGGGAAGTGGTGAAGGTGATAGCCGAGCTGCTTTCCATCATCTATCAGCACTCCTTGTTGACTGGTGAGGTCCCAGAAGACTGGAGGCTTGCCAACGTGACTGCCATTTACAAGAAAGGTTGTAAGGAGGATCTGGGGAACTACAGGCCTGTTAGCCTGACCTTGGTGGCAGGGAAGATTATGTAGCAGCTTGTCTTAAGGGAGATCACGTGGCATGTGCGGGACAACCAGGGAATCAGGCATAGCCAGCATGGGTTCCTGTTTGGCCAACCTGATCTCCTTCCATGATTGAGTGACCCATCTGGTGAATGAGGGAAAGGCTGTTGATGTGGTCTACCTAGACTTCAGCAAAGCCTTCGACACTGTCTTCCACAGTATTCTCCTACAGAAGCTGGCAGCCCATGGCTTGGATGGGTATACTCTTGGCTGGGTAAGGAACGGGCTGGAGGGCCGGGCTCAGACAGCAGTGGTGAATGGAGTTAAATACAGCTGGTGATCGGCCATGAGTGGTGTTCCCAGGGGTCGGTGCTGGGGCCTGTCCTCTTCAATATCTTTACTGATGACCTGGATGAGGGCATTGAGTGCGCCCTCAGTAAGTTTGCAGATGACACCAGGTTGGCTGGGAGTGTGAATCTGCTTGAGGGTAGCAAGGCCCTACAGAGAGATCTGGACAGGCTGGAGAGCTGGGCTGAAGCCAATGGGATGAGGTTCAACAAAACCAAATGCTGCATCATTCACTTCAGCTACAACAACTATAGTCTTGGGGTGGAGTGGCTGGAAGACTGCGTAGAGGAAATGGACCTGGGGGTATTGATTGATGCTTGGTTGAACATGAGCCAACAGTGCACCCAGTTGGCCAAGAAGGCCAACGGCATCCTGGCTTGCATCAGAAACAGCTTTGCCAGCAGGAGCAGAGAAGTGATTGTCCCCCTGTACTCAGCTCTGGTGAGGCTGCATCTCGAATACTGTGTCCAGTTTTGGGTCCCTCACTGAAAGAAAGACACTGAGGCCCTGGAACGCGTTCAGAGGAGGGCAACAAAGCTGGTGAGTGGTCTGAAGAACAGGCCTTATGAGGAGAGGCTGAAGGAGCTGGGATTGTTCAGTCTGGAGAAGAGGAGGCTCAGGGGAGATCATATAGCTCTCTATAACTTCTTGAAGGGAGGTTGTAGTGAGCTGGGGGTCAGCCTCTTCTCTTGTGTCATTAGTGATAGAACCAGAGGTAATGGTTTCAAATTGCGCCAGGGGAGATTCAGGCTGGACATTAGGAAGTATTACTTCTCAGGAAGGGTGGTCAGGCACTGGAATGGACTGCTCAGGGAGGTGGTGGAGTCACTGACCCTGGTGGTGTTCAATGACTGGCTGTTGTGTTGAGGGACATGGTTTAGTGGGATCTATTGGTAATAGGTGAATGGGTGAACTGGATGATCTTTGAAGTCTTTTCCAACCTTGGTGATTGTATGATTCTATGAAAACATAATTCTGAGTACATAAATTCATTCAATTATCCTAGTGACTTTGAAGTGCTAGTTGTGTATCAGATGTAGCTTCCTCTCATACTTATGAATGAGTGTTTCAGTCCCATGAGGCTCTGGCAGCATTCCTCTTGCCAGTTTTTGCTCTGATTTTGATCTAATGAACACCTCCTACACCTCAAATTCAGTAACAAAAGTGATTGAGTCTAATGCCATTTCAGAGTCCTCTGGAGTATTCAGAAGACTGAAGAACTCCTGCAAGAACCTTATCACGTCTGTTAGCTACTTGTAGATAGATGCCTTGGTATTTCAGAACTTCTCCCATAGCATGAGGCATTTGTGTTTCAGCAGATGAATCCTTCCTGCTATTGATCACCCTAACTAGCTCTTCATTGCTAACAGGGGAGATCAACAAACATGGCTCCACCTGTGTTATAGACGCTGAATTAGACACTGTTAATATCTTCTTCTTTTTTTTTTTTTTTTTTTTTTTTTTTTTTTTTTTTTTTCTAACCAGAAATGACATGCACATAACATGTATACAGTATGTAAGAAGTAAATACAAGAAAACCAACAGATGTTTACATATTTCTTAATGTTCTCAGTCACTTTCATTTTGGTAGAGTTACCTGTGCAGAAATCAGGTATTGACTGCTCAGTAGGAGTTCAGGTAACTCAGCTCTAGTCCTCTGCAAGCTAAGTATGTTGTCAAGTCCAAAGTTCCTCACAGCTGACAGAAAGACTGGTACTTCAAAGGGTCTATTCACGTGATCTCTTGCAGGCATCTACATTAGACTGTGGGAATTATGCTCAGAAAATGCCTGCTTTCTTAGAAGGCTGTGGAAGGAGACAATACAACTACCTCCTACTCCTGTAGCTGTAGTTCATTATTGCTGTGTACCTCAGTACAGGCCACTGACCAGCGTGGGATTTAGTGAAGGATCTTGAAAGTATATTCCTGCTTTCCAGAGTGAGTTAGTATCTGAAATAGAAATACAGGGGCTATGCATTTTGCCCTAGCATTGGAGTTATGGAGATGCTACTGTCTACACCCAGACCTACAGTCTGGATAACTTTAGGCTAACTCTTAGCTGATTATGGATATACTCAGATATGATGAAGCCTTTCCTTCTTCCTTCCTAGTGTTATTAAAGGTCTTGGCTTTGCTATCACTTAGTATCTAGAATTAGTCACTCAGTATTTTCTCTTTTTGAACAGTTACATTAAAGAAGCATTATGTATTGCTGTCCAAACAACCTAGACTAGTACACTGATATAACTGCAGAATGGGAGAGAAAAGGAGGAATAAAATATAGGAAATCTTTTAAAATGTAAAATATTTGTTCTTGACTAAGGAAAGTTCAGCATAGGGTCACTATATGTATGGAGATTAATCTTTTTAGTTCCAGTATTTTACCTTCCTTTAACTACCAGTACTATACTTAAAAGTCCATAAGGTATCAATTTCTATTACAGCCAAGAAAAATGTGTGAGCTTGGGAAATCAGTTTTCAGTCTGCTGTAACCTACTATTAGTGGAGTTCAGCACTGTACCTCCTGATGTGAGTTCATAGTATATCTGTGTGCTGCAGTCTAGCACAATAAAAACTGCAGCAAAAGGCTCCAAAGAACTAATTGCCAGTACAGGGTAACACATATTTTTTTTTTCTTTGGAGAGTGAGAATCACTGTTTGCCATTCAGAAATAATCAAAGATTTAATTTCTTTGTTGGTATCAATACTTGTGTGCACCTAGCTTGATGCTGAGAAGATATCTTATGGTCTGTGATCACTTCTACAAAAGGACCATCTGATTCTCTAGTGGTAAATGAACTGGTGATATATTACAAAATCCCCTTTTTATGGAAACTTAGTATTGCTTTTAGAACCTGTTGCTAGTAGTCATATTAGCCTTGCAAGAATACATAGCAGCATAACACCTTTCAGACAGGTAGTCAGTCATAGTTGTTACTCTCGTGTTACTTGGAAGCATCTAAATGAGCATGGTTTATGTACTGCAAGTAGAGACAGAAGCTCTGCTACCAATTTCTTCTCTTAGTATCATGTCAAAATGCTAAAGTGCAGAGAATATTTATATAGTCAGTATCTTTTTGTAGCATTAACAAGAACATTAAAGAATTTACTTTTCCTTCTGCAAAGATTCATGCACAGACACGTGAAATGTGATCTATCTTTCATCTGAAAGAGCAGCGTTGATGTATTTCCTACGTAGGCTCATCTCCTACAGGCTGATAATAAAAACTTTCCATATATTGAAAAAAACCCAGCAACCCTACACTTTTTTTTGAGCAGAGGCAAAAAATATCAAATGGAAGGAACTGGATTTTAATCCAGATTTACAGGGGGGGAATTGCCGTTGGCCAACTTGTGCAGCCTCCAGAGTGAACTATTTTTGCTGCACACTAGCAAGCCTCCAAGTTGCCCAATAATACCACAACAATAACTATGATTAGAAGTATGATTAGAAATATCAATCAATATATTTTACAGACACAGTTCTCCTTTTGTGCACTTCTGATTCATAAAGCCTAACTCAAACGCCTGGTGTTGCAGTTACATTAAGATATCTACAAATTGGCTGTCTGACCAAATCATTTTGACTCTCTTCATACTCAGTGGGGAAAAATGTGAAATTCAAATGGTAATTCAGATTCTTGTCATTTCCAAATGAGCATCTTTAGCAAGGTCTGGAGGTATCTAGTTCTCACCGTTGATTAGTAGTATTATAGAATGACATGGTGGCTCAGACTTAAATAGACACATGTTAGAAGACAGAGTAAATAAGTCCAACCTCATGTTTTTATTGATTGATATGCACACATGCGAAATTTAGCCTGTACATTCTGCATCCTGCTTGTATTTTTACACTAATAGTTAAGTTCTGGAATAACTTCATACCTCAACAACCGAAGACCCATGACTACCATTTTTTTTTTCATTTTCACTGTCTGTAGAGAAGTCAAGTAATTGGGAGCAGATTCTGTTTACAGGTTTTTTATGCCACATAGTGGTAACAGTTGTACATTTACTGTTTATACTTCCAAGACTACCTGGAAATGAGATGATGACACTAAGTGAATTTTCACACCCATAAGATAAAGGAAGCTTAACTTCCTAACAGATACATCTTTAGAAGATGCTCAAAACAAACACTGTGTTCAATGGGGCAGTCAGACAACACATCCCTATTCGGGCAAGAGAGACACTGCATGGTGATCAAGATTTTATATTTTCTTGGACAATCAGTTAAGGCAGAGAGCTGTCTTTCTGTTATTATTGGAAGATAGTCTTTCCTTGTTTATGCCAAACCAAGTTTGAACAGCAGGCAGACTCATTCCACGTGAAGACAGAGGCAATCAATGTAATAAAGCACTTTCTTAGTAACTGCTTTGTGCACATTAGGAGTGCAATGCATCAGGGACAGCAGCATGCAGAACTGCTCACCTGGGTTATGGAATAATATCCCTGTTTTTAAAAACAGATCTCTGTCAGATCTTAGAAGATTCTGACAGCCACCATCACTCACCCACCTTTGCACCTGAAACTAGTATTAACCAGGAAGAAAATGTGATAGCACAAATTTAAACTTAGATGTTGCAGTGACACAGAAACCAAGAATAACCAAAATCTGATTCTAAGCAAACACCTCTTTGAGAAGAACCAAGCAAATCCTAAATCTGATACCAAATGACCATGAGAAATGTTGAAAAATGTATTTATTAATTGTACGTGTTCTATCCAGACAGTTAATAGGAAGTGTGACTCTAAACACACAAGATCTAAAATTGGAGGACCTGAGCAACTTGCATTCTACAGGAGTGGTCTGCTGATAATTAACAGCATGCAAGAAGAGATGGCATGTCCAACAGTAGTGTCTAGGCCTTGTGGGGGGGAGTAGCCTGTGGGAAATAAGTAGGCATCTTAAATGTATGTGTGAGTCTGTTAGGTTTGCTCCTAAGTGTGACCAATACCTCCTATGAAGTTATGAAGTCTTTTTCAGACTCATTGCGTTTTTCCCTATGGGCTCTGTATGCAAAAGGTGTTTGAAAAATTCATTTCTTATACGCGCTGGTTTTTATACTAAAGTCTCTTGAGAAATAAAATCTAGACAATAAACATCCTGTCTCAGGAATATTGTGCTATCATTGCATATATTTAACATTTCTAGACCCTGGACTAAATGGATTCTAACAAAACCCTGCTGTCAGGAGTGCCCCAGAGGATTCACCAGGCAATTCAGATCAGTGTCTTCAAAGTATACTGTCCTGTTAATTTTGGTCTACTGAATTTATTTATTTATTTATTTTGTTTGAATTATATTTTCTGCTTCAAGTAGTTTTGGTGCATTGGGAAGGAATTGTTCACAGCAGATTTCTTGGGTTACTATTGAGATTTTTATTGCAACAGAAATCATTACACAATGGAATAAAATATACTTTAAAAATATGAATGAATGGACACCTAAAATACATCCCACTGTATTCCTAAATTAGCCATTTCAGGGTCTTTTTGTTCACAGAAGCTGAGTCTTAATTTACTTTTATTTTAAAGAAACCAGGATGGAAGGTAAAGCAACATTTTCCTACAAAGTGTGACAAAATATATTCATCTCCCTCAGGTAAAGAGCATGAAAGGGTTTAATTTTCAGACTAGGTGCATTTTCATCCACTTATCTATGCAGCCACTATATTGTGCTTGAATGTAAATCACTCCCCAAATGCTATGGCCAATTTCTCAGTTGCCTGTCTCCATAGTATGCATGTGCATTATGCATTACATGGTTAATAGCGAATCAGCTCCCTTGTGAAAAATCAAGAAAGCTTCCATGTCCTCTCTAAAGAAAACGTGGAATTATTTTACACACGTCCAGCCAGGTCAGGCTGCATTTATGTTCTTGGGAGAAATTCCAGGTGAATAAAAGCAGCACTGTGCTCTACAGTGACATGGTAGATTCAGAAGTACTTGAGGCTGCTCAAATGCAGGAAGTAGGTATGGCTAGATCAACATGTTGCTCTCTGTAGATTAATTAGTGCTGTTAACAAGCAGGATATAATAGGCAAAGCTAAAAGCTGTGAGATACTTCACAAGTGAGGTGATGCATACCCGTGTGGTGCTGCTTTCCTTCCCTCTCCTTGGCCTGCTTGAGGGTGCCTTTGTCTGAAGCTCAGTGATCTCCAACACGCACAAAACTTCCAAAACTGGGAAAGCTAAGGGGATCTACACTGCAAACTCACACAAAACATCTAAGTACTTCGCCCAAGATCAGACAGTGAGACAAGGACATCTCTAGGAAGCCTAGGATGGCCTGGTAGCTTGTTTCCTTTGCTTGAGTGCTATCTGTCTCAACACACAGGCCTCAGAGCTCGGTGCCACTGTAGTGTCTGCTTTGCTTCACATGCATGTACAGGGGCTGAGATCATGCAGACACTTAGACTAGCCTTTAGTTCACTGAGGGAATGCACCCCTGTCTGGAAAGAACCAGCAGCCCTAAGCACTGGGCAGAACTGAGTGACATAGTGTAAAATTACTGTCAGTGTTTTAGCCTACATGAAACACAGAAAGTAAAGATGGCGAATCTGAAACTTAAGGAAGTGTTTTGCCCAGCATTGTACAAAGACAAATGGGAATGAAGATGAAGAATAAGAATACCAAAGCTTACACCATGTTGCATTGTCCTCCAGATAGTCCTCTGGGAAGCAAGAGGGAAACAGATTCAGGGAACAGAAGAAACAAAATGAAATAAAACAAAACAGAAACAAAACAGAGAAAAGAAAAGAAAAACAAAACAGGTTATACCAAACAGGCAACCACAGAGAAGATAACGAGTTTTTAAAAGCAGTAGATATTAAATAAGAAATTTTAGTTTGTACTCTACAGAAGCAGATGAAATCCATGGTTAAAGTTATTTAGTTTCTGACAGTATTTGTCTTAACATTAGATGCAATTGCTAGATGCCTTAGCCTAAAGTTGTCGCTATTTGGCACTTTATAGAAAAGGTCTGGGGAATGAATTCTTGGAGACGTTTAAATACGTACATTATGAGCTAAATTATAGTTTAGAAATATTTAATTACACCTCTATTGCCTAAACCTGTGTTTATACAAATGAATGATGGCCATCATTTCTCTCCATTAGCAATGAAAAGTACAGATATTCACATCTGAGATAGTCATCTAGACATCAAATTTGGGAAGATAGTGATATAAATTTATGCTACTGATCTCTATATTTAATCACTAAATTCCTTATTTTAGCTTCTGTTATAATCAGGAGAGAAATAGGTTGGCATCCGGCTACCTAATTATAGGCATACAAAGTACATTCATTGTTACCCAAATATAGGCACGTGAAATATATTCAGTAGCTTTGAGGTTCCATCTTGCTTCCAGACAGGCCTTCTGTGTGTCTTCTAGTAACATTTAGATATCTTGAAAACCATAGGCATCTCAAGTAATATTATGTGACTGTTTATGTAGCTGGATCTCAACTAGGGGGACTTGACAGTTGGATGCCACACAGTAGGCATCTTCTTAGGTATGCTACCTGATTTTCAACTCCCATCCATGAGAACACAGGCATCCTGAAGGACTGTCCTATCTGCCAGCTCAGTCTGATGTCCTAGATACCACAGCATCTCAAACAGTGTTGCATATCTAAATGTGGATAACTAAATCGAGCCTTTCGTTTCCCACTTGGTGAGCGGTGTCTGTAACTGCTGGGGTGACTTACTCTCCAAAGACATATGTCTCTCTCTCCATTGACTTCTGAAAGAGCCTGGCATTTAGGCCTCATGCTGAGAAGACTTGATGTAATTGCCTGAACATAGGTTCTGCTTGAGATGCTGCAGCATATTCTACCTGGCTCCCCTCTGTTGCTCCAGATGTACCTTGGTCTTCTCTAGTTCTGCACCACATCAGTCAATCTCTTGTTTCCAGTACTCTTGGGAGTCTCAGATGGTGCTTTACACCCATGCTTAGACGGCTCAAGCTCTATGTGACTTCCTAAATATATCCAATGCATTTAAATTCACCTACATGTGCTTTAGGGCTTTTCACATTTTCACAATTAATTTTGATATATTTCTGATTTATAAGCTTTTCTGGTTACCACTGTGACAGTAACACATGGAAACCTCTCTTCTTGAAATGCAATAGCTGGCTTAATTAAACAAGTCCAGCAAGGATGAAGAAGTGTGTTTTCAAAAGCATTCAGTACCTGACTGTTTCACTACAGACTTCTTATGAGAGATCTGCTTTCTGCAACATACCTGATAAAATATGCTCAAATGAATTAAGCTTGTAAACAGGAATATGAACATGAGTTAAAAACTGATTCAGATATGCTACCTGTTTGAGATGCAGAGGAGGTATTTTCTAAACTCAGTCACTTCTAAGGACATGCTGTCAAAGACATGATAGCAGAATTGTTTGTTACTTCTCCTTCTGAGGTTTACATAGCTGAATGTTTGGACTCTGTGGTGACAGTTAAAACTTAAATGGCCTAACAGTGTTCTATGAATAAAATATCCAGAACAGACTTCTAAAAGCATTAATGTAAGGCTGACTCAATGAGGGACAGTTTCTCTACATAAAAGCAGATAATAATTACTCCTTATTTGTATTTCTTACATCTATAACAATCAAACAAGGCTTTAAACATTTGACACTGCTATCAAAATTCTCATCCTGCTGTACATTTGTATTTAATAAGCAATAGGAAATGATCAGTGTGCAGACTGGTAAACTGCATTGAGTGGGATTCTCTGTGTCCTGTTCATGATGCAAGGATGGGGAGGATCTAACTGAAGCTGGTCCTCCAGGCTCTGTCTATAGTTAGTGAAGAGAAATATGTGATTCAAGGAATGATTCATCGTGTAACACACTGAGAGTCTAATGTAGGCAGGTTGAACGGTGCTCCTGTGAGGCAGCAGTGCAGCATTTATATCCTTCCGGATAAAATTACCCAGGATGGTGTGAGAGGTAGGCAGTGACCTTTCCCAAGTGTTGCTAAGGGATTACAGCTCTGAAACAAAGCCTGCCGCCCTAATCCACATAAAAAGCCCTTCCTCACTCCAACTCAGATTAGTGGCCATCTCAAGCTTCTGGGATCGTTGCTTTCAACCCAGAAGGAGATAACACACGTATCACTGCCATTTGGAGATGGATTTGATACCAACACATGTAGCTAACAGAGCATGAATAGTTATTATTTTAAATATCACCAGCAAGAATGACAAATAGGAATTTTTCTGTAATGCTGTTCAAAGTAAAAGCAAAAGCAGTATATATATATATATATATTTCCTGAAAGAATGCCTCAATAAAACTAGTTATATCACATAAAGAAAAATCCCCTTTGAAACTCTAGAAGTTATTATGTGTAATAAGGGATTACCTTCACTGGCAATTTTTGTTTGTCACAGCCTTTAAAGGCTAGCAGCATATCTATCTCACATTACTGCTTTATTTAAGATGCTGTCCAGTATTTTGGAAGTTTGTAGTGTAAAAAGACGATAATGTTTAGAAGTGAATATGGAAGGTCTTATGAATCTTTTTTCACTGCAAAAATGCTCCAACCGTTCTTACAATGTAGCAGTAGTCTAAGCTGACCCATGCTACCAGCCTTTATCTTTGTGGTTTTCCTCTCAACTTCCTCTTTTTCAGCTTTTAACTTTGACCAGAGCATGACCAAAGTCTAGATGCTTCAGTGACCTTTAACTTCAACTTGGCAAGGCCTAGGTTAAGATCCAGAACCTACACTGCACCAAGCAAAAAGGAATGCTTCTGTGAATCTCAAGAGAAAGGGCAAAATTAAGATCCTGTCAAATATGAATTGAGCATTATCAGCAAGATTTTTAGCCTGAGATGCTATGCTATGTTATGAATCTACTGTCTTAAAAAGACCCAATTGTACAACAGAGGTCTTTTCTCTTCCTCATTTTAGGATAACCAGACTATACCATTTCCAGACAAAAAGAGAACTCAAAATATTGGGTTTAGCTGCAGTGCAATCCCATGTCCTGACTAGAAACGTGCTAGTTTTCATTTGAATTGCAACAGAGATTGAGGGAATACAGTAGATTAATGGATGGGCTACAGCATAGGATCTCAGAAAGACTTTGGTGTGATTTGTGATATGAAACACTGTGGTGATCATCAAAGGAATCAGTGGAATGATGGCCCAAGGAGAGACCCAGGTCCTGATTGAATCAGTGTACTTGGGTGTCTGGTGCATGCTGGAATAACCTCTAGATAGTTTAGACTCACAGTAAGAACCACAGCAAGGCACTGTTGCGCTGCAGTGCAGCTGAAACCTGTCAGGCACTCAGCAGAAGGACATCCCACCAAATCTTTGGGCCCAGCTACCAACTGCTGTTCCCAGCTGGATGATTCTCTCCTTTCACTCTTCCTGCAGCCCTGAACATGAGTCTCTTCTAAAAGACAGACCAATGCTGTACAAATATCCAGTGATAACCACTGCAAGTGGAGGCTGTGCTATACTGGCTGATTCAGATTCTTTACAGGTCTTTAATTTCACCCATTGGCCTTATTTTGAGATAATTGCTGAGACAGTATTAGAAGCTAAAATAATTAGCCTACTATAAATCTTTAGATGTATAAATAGCAGGAGCATCATAATCTGAAATGAGAATCTGATGACTGGTAGTGGAGAAAATAATCTTGGGTTAAAGTCTTGTTTTTGAAATGATTGAATAAATAAAGCAAGATTAATGATCATTTATGTTTCAGCTGATAAAAGTCAATTTTTGAGATGGATGGAAATAAAGTAGTTGTTATTATTAAATAAAGAGGTGGAACAAATAAACGTGCCTTTGCAAGTGGATGCCTTGAACTGACTGCTAAAAATGTATTAAATATTTTAAATATTTTAATAAAAAATAATTAAAAAATACTGTAGATTACTTTTCAAAGAGAATTCATATTGCAAAGTACCTTTCTTGGCTCATCTAACTTTTGGCTTGCTGGAAAGAATTTATTGTCTTCTAACATTTCTAAGACATAAAAAGTGAGTCATATTGTTCTCTTAGAATGCAATTCTGTAGTATTTCCAATGGGGGGAAAAAGAGTTATTGAATGTCAGAACAGTTGGCATAGAAACTATATGCAGTGATTATGAAATTATTAAAAAATTTTTGTCAGGAGATTATCATTAGTCTACTGTATTACCAAACCATTTCTACTTATTGAAGAATGAAGTACATTTTGCCTTACCAGCCTATCCAAACTTGTGCCAGCAGCAGTTGTAGGTCGCTCCTCTGGGTTATATGGTCTAAAACGTGTATTAAAGTTTTCGGGGACTGAACGTGAAGATCTCAGGGCAGGTGCTGGTTTAGGCTGACCACATCCTTGGAAAACCTGAAAAAGACATTGTAGGTTACATGACATCATAATGAAGAGGGAGGCTGGTGTTTTACATCCTCTTTTTACACTCATATATTTGAAACTTCTTATTTTACCAACATTTGGGTAACAGTGGATAGAGCACTTGCTCAAAAACTCTAATTAAAAGTTAAACAATAATTACTCAGTGAGGATAAAAAAACATATAGCGTCCTTAAAAAACACCTGCCTCATGAAGGTGATTATTCTAAGAAGTTAACACTTAAAAGCACAAGTGAGACCTTTGTGACAGGACTTGTTTAATAATTATTTTGTTAAACACAGTACTTACTCAAAATCACAGCTAACCCATAATTCTTCTCTACAGCTACTCCTATCTGGTAATTTTGTTTGTGGTCTCAAAGAAAAGGTCAGTGATGAAAGAGTCCTATCACTAGATTATTTTCTTATTCCCTAGATGGCCTGATATGAGAGATGACTATTGCTATGTTTAGTGGGCAACAGTGAGAATAGTTATCTGGCAGTGTGTTTGTTTTCTAGGTATAAAACTAATGTTCAGAGTTATGAGATTTTTCATATTCTCTCATTTGGAATAAAGTTTCAGTAGCATGTATCTTGTGCAACCTAATGTGGAAAGAAGACACATTTGACTGTGAATATTAAGTATGTATCCCAGAGGAACTCTTACAGAAGCCGGTCAACTGAAAGGAGGTAGAATATTCATGCAATAACATTTTTTCAAGTTCTCCAATGAAACAGGATCTTAGCGTTTGCCTTAATGCCATCTTTTTCACTTCTGGAATAACCCTTCTTTTTGTTACAGTTTGTCTACTTTTACCATTTTGCCATCATTCAGAAGAAAAAGGAATTAAACATCATCATTTACTGTAAGCTAGTTTTTATAAAACCCTAATGCCAGACACAAACTATTTGTCCAAATGACAAATATATGTGCTGGGAAAATTGTACATATTTCTTCTGACTATAGATAAGTTATACATGAAAATCTTAACTGTTTAGTTATCTATGAAGTCCCCTTTGGTCAACAGTCAGGCTGTTTGCTTACAGATACAAATGGCAATTATGCAACTTGACTCTCAGAGGAAAGAAAAGTGTGGGCACTGAATCATAGGATCACAGAATTATAGAATGACGTGGGTTGAAAGAGGCCACAGTGATCATCTAGTTTCAACCCCCCTGCTATGTGCAGGGCTGCCAACCGCCAGACCAGGCTGTCCAGAGCCACATCCAGCCCAGCCTTAAATCTTAATTTTCACAAAGTGTGTTAGGCTACGTGTATGATCATGTGGAGTAGCGATGAGTCTGCATAATTTATCTCATGACATATAGGAAAAACTAGCACAGATATGGTGGCATTTTATTTCATGGTTGTAGTTAGTAGTTTTGTATGAATAAAATTATTTACAGCCAGACAATAACAGAGGTAGAAATTAGATAGCAATTTTTAGATTGTGGAAGAAGAAATCATTTAGTTTTTAAATGACCTGGCAAAAATGCAGTAAGGATGCAATGATCTGTAACTAAATTTTGAGTGCAAAGACCACAGTTTCTAATTTGCATCCAGGTATTAACTGACAAGACAGAAAATGTAAAGCTGATACCTGAAATTAACAAATGCTCCCTAAGAAGAAGCACATTAAGTACTTCGCAGAGCTGTTCAGAACAATTTATAGGAAAATCTGCTGGTGTCCCATTACACATGCTGTGAGCTAGCAGCAAAAATTCACTCTTTAAAAAAATGCACTTTATATATAACTGGTGCTGTCCACTTCATCTGAATTTAGAGAAGCAATTCCATTTGAAATTAGGAAACCAAAATCTAGGTGTATGTATGTAGGTGTCTGTATTTGATCTAATCATCCAATCACCCATCTTAGGCAGTGGAGATGAAAAGCTCCCTTTGATTGCATTCACATCAGCATCTATAATCATCTGTGATATCCTAGGATCTCTTTTGAGACTGTCTTAAAACAAGACCCATGGGAGACCATTCCCCTCTGAACTGCAGCTGAAGTGCATATGACTCATCCTAAGGTGCCACAATGAGCAGAAAACCTCTGCAGTCAGGAATATGAATGAAGACATGCGATCGAATCAGCAGAGCCAGTGAAGAATTCAACTGAGCTGACTAAATGGAGGTATCTACTTCAGGATGAGTGAGTAGATATTGTAAAAAAGGATTTTTTTTTTTTTTTTTTTTTTTTTTTCACTAGGAGAACTCACTGTTTTGAATCCCAGCAGAAAGAATTTGTGAATCTATGAAGCTTTGAGTCATACTGTTATTTAGACATACTAGTGCTCAGTGTTTCCTATTGAGTGTCCCTGTACAACTTTGCTCCATTGACTCTCTCATCTTCAGATAGAATAGTATTGATTTTTTTTTTTTTTTTTTTTTCCTGAAGTGCCATTATATTCTTAAAGTACAGGGCTTTGGAATGAACACAGATAAATGAAGAGGTTTTGTTAATATGAAACTCCAGGGCTATTTTAAGAAGAAAGTTGGACAAGTAGTTTTATGAAGATTTCCTCCTTATAAATAATACATAAGTAGTCCACTATGTCATGGAGCTCATTCATCCTTTTAGCTGAAGTAATTGCCAGAAAGGAACATATATCTATAGGTTAAAATGGCACATCCATCAGTTTAGATAAAAGTAGATTTAAGACTCACTAATGGGAGACTCAGCTATGGGGATAGCCTTTATGGATGAGCAAACATCTTGGCATGGTATCCAAATAACACTTAGAGCAGCCAAACATATATGTATAAAACCAGATGTTTTAAAATGCAGAAAATAGTCCAATATATGTTGTGTTTTGAGAAGCAAAGAAGACAAAATTATGCTGATACAACTAAAGTGGGAATTTTCTACATTTTGAGGCATTGCAGCACTTGTCTTCTCTTTTGTGAGCTTTCTTCCACTTCTTGGGAACAAGCAATCTCTGCAGAAGTCGGATACTAAATATTCATGCTACCGAAGTGTAGGATTTGCTCTTTTACTTCAAGCAAGAAAGAAAGGCAAAGGTACTGCCAGCCTTACAAGAAGTTTGTGAAGAATTTCAAGCAAGTTTTTTTTGGCCAGGATTGAGAAAGATCATAGATATTTGATATCAACCTGAATATATAAGGGAGAGGGAAAATAAGAGTTAAGCATATGTATGCTATGACTATATTTTGAATATGAACTGAACCATGAGTAACAGTATATAGATTAACTGATTTTATCACTTTTATTTTCAAATCATAAATATGTGTCACTCCTGATGACAGAGATTTTGGTAATAAAGATGTCTCAAACATTATCAGGAGAAACAAGATCACTCAGAATCACAGAGTCACAGGGATTGGAAGGGACCTCTGGAGATAAACCAGACCATTGTTAAAGCAGATTCCCTAGAGCAGGTTGCAAAGTTTGGTGTCTAGACAAGTCCAGATATCTCCAGAGAAGGAGACACCACAACCTTGGGGCAGCCTGTTCCAGTCAGTGCTCTGACGGTAAAGAAATTCTTCCTCATGTTTGTATGGTCAATCTATTGCAACCTGATTATTTCCAGATATTGCCCTCAGAGATTACTGAAGTCTGAGTAGACCCACAAAGCCAAGTCTACATTTAAAACATACAGACAGCCTAGACTGATAATTTTTTGACTCTGCAAGGATGGTTTGCGGAAGGTACTCTGTCAGGATGGCTCTGAGTGTTAGATGATGAGGCAATGGAATTCGTTTGTGATGACCTTTAGTCCTTGCATATATCTGGAAAAAGGAAACTCAGGTCTGATTCAGAGCATGTATATTTCTCTTGCAGAAGACCTTGGGGTTTGACTTTGTAAACCATTGCTACCTTCTCAGAAGCATCTCCAAATATTGCAACTGTCAGAAATGTGACTTTCCCTGAGGCAAAATGAGGACCTATTGGGGTTGTTGTTCAGGGATATGACAGCCACATAAAGTGAGCAGCATATGAATCTTAGAGATTTGTGGTCAGACTTTCTAAACAGTCAGCCCTGAATATAGACTGCAGAGAAACATCAAGAAAACAGAGGATTCCATTCTCAGGATGAATTGGAAGGTCTTAGCATAATACCAGTACCTTGTTAACTTGAACTGTGCTGAATCAACTACAGTCAGCTTACAAACAAGAAAAGTCAATGACCTAGGAGCAGAGATGCTCCATTTTATGCAGGGATGGGTACTGGGATACGGCTGCAACTGTATATCCTTGGTCAGGAGTACAAAGATAGAAGAGGTAGTTGTGGCACCTCTACAATTTTGTTTCAGTATTGATGTGCACCCATCGAGAATGAAAGACAGCGTATTTGTCTCTCCTAAGGAACTGAAAGACAAGATGTGAACTCCAGCAACAATCTCTGTCTGTCTGTGCTGATTAATTGTTAGCTCATTGGCTTTTTCTTGGACTGCTCCTACTTGTTCTTTGCTGAATGAAACAACCTCAAAGAATGTGGATCTCAGCAGTATAGAAATGAATTGGTCTGCGTCACTCTGGCCTCAAGGTCAGGCACTGTTCCTTACTCCCTTTTTATTTATCAGTATAACTGTAACCACGAAGACTTTCTCAGAAAAATAGTTCTGAATAGGTTGTGCATTTTCTAACACAATTATTGTATTGAAAAGTTGGTCACTGAATTTTGCCTCCCTATGCACAGGAATGTACAGTAAATGTATTATACCAAACATATTTTTCTCAAATAAATTTCAATATATAATTGCAGATGGAATAATATAAAACATATATCTTGCAACACAAAGACAAACTGATAGTTTTAATGGGAATTAATTTTGGAACAGAGCAATTTACTATTTGAAGAAGTAAAGGGATGGATATTAGTTTAAATGATCTCTGGGTCTTCTGCCTGAAAAGAGGATGAGATTACTGAGAGTTCCTTGAAAAAGCCATTGTTTGCTGTAAGTTTTCTCATTCCTTTGAAGAGAGAAACAAAACACAAAATGGCCCTAAGTGCTACTGAACAAAGGATAGAGTCTCTTTCCAGACATCAGCCAGATATTCAGTTAGAAAAAGCTGCATGTCAATAGTGAAGAATAATCTGTGTGTATGCGGGTGTTACAAGCATGACATTAGTGCATCATCATTTTCCCACTGTAAAAATGCGCTGACTGAATTGTGGAAAAAAGACTGTGATTTCCAGTCACCACATTTTCAGTGGATACAGTCAAATGCAAGGTACAAAATTGCTTGAAGAAAGAGAAAATAGCGCGATTTCAACACCCTGCCTGAAGCTTTCTGAGCAGTCTCAGAATATTTGACAAGCATGGCTTTTCTCCTACATTAGATCTGCAATTGCATTCTGTGCACCCCATTACATCTGGCAAGGTATCTGTCATTTTTACTGAAGATCTAAGTGGTCAGTATGTATAAGGGAGAAAAATAAGACAATAGATGAATGGTGCAAAGTCTGTCCATACATAATCTCTATAGATTTGACACGACAGGCATAGAAGATCACAGAACTGAACCCGAAGAGTGCTCTCTCATACTTTAATAATAAAGCACTTCCATGTGTTAGGCTGCGAAGAAAAGAGGGATGTAACCTAGGAAAACAAAGAAAAATGCATTTCTGGAGAATAATGGTCTACATGGAAAATACAGAAGCTCCTCAGGAAAAGACAGTTCAGTTATCAGTGAAAATACGGTGAAATAAATTTCACTGATATAGTTTTGAAAAATTATTGGATAAGATTTCTCTTAGAAGAAAAACTTCAGAGTGAAAATGGAATTTCAGTGATTTATTAACTTCTATAGCAAATAAAATATTTCTGAGGGATACGACAGACAGCCTCCTCTATTGCAAATGAGTAGTGAGATGAGCTTGTGCCAAGGCGATGTCATTGGATTCTGGCAGGGAATGCAGCTTCCTGACTAACAGAAAAGCTGTGAGATCGGAGCAAATGAAAAGGAAAGACACCTGAGCCTTTGGTCAGATTTCAGTGAAAATATTTTCTGTTTCTTTTCTGAGGCAAGGTCTGACTTTTCTGAAGCTGGCCTTTGATTTCTCAAATGTCTGGCTGATAAACTCATTGATCATTGCTGCCAGAACAAAGTCTCATTGCTCAGGATGTAGACGGCTTTTAAAATCCAAGTAACTTTAGGGAAGTCGAAAGTAATAGCATCTTGAAGGAAATCTTTATATTCCTACTGAACCGGGCCTGTAAAATCATCTAATTTTGGACTGGCAGGAAGAATATTAACCCCAGATTCCTGCCTTTTATCCCCACAATTTTCCCAGCCATGGCAACTTCCTTTCAAGCAATGGAAACTCACTGACTAAGGTAGCCATTTCACCAGCACCTAACTGGCTCCTGGGAAATCCATGTGGATGGAAACTAGCAATGCAGAAAACCTGGCAAACGGTTGACTTTCAGTTTTTTGAACTGCTGTGCACTGATGCATATTAAGGAAAATGTATTAATTGGTGACTACTGGCTCAACAGCACCTGCTGCTGAATTCAGAGGACCTTATTAACGCAGGGTTCAGAGGTGGGGTGATCTGTGCACACAGACACACTAAAAATGGAAAGGAGGATGCTGGTATCATTAACTCTGTTTATCTTTATGTCAGAATCCAGACAAAACTCCATCAAACTAAGGTCTGCTAATCAGAGGCTGTCCAATGTAATGATATGTCCCTAGGGAGGATATTAAAGGAGGTTAAATGGATCATTTTCTATTCACCTCAAACACATTGTGCTGCAGCCTGACCTAAACAGATCAAAATGTGTGTGGATGTTAATACAGGGAATTGCAGATAAGACACAAGCAGAAGTTACGAAATGCACTCTGCAGAGTATTTCTCACAGTTACCTCTAATTTTTAGCAGTGTCTTTTTTTCCCCAAAGTTCTTGCAACTATTAACTTGAAGTTTGCTAAATGATGTCTTTCTCCCTGTGGCTTCATTTTTAAAACTTCTGGCTTGTTTAACTAAACAAAGGATTCAAAGGAAGCCCGGTGAACTGTTGGATGAACAAATGCAATTTCTATTGTCTGGACAATCTCTCTTAAGGCCTAGGCAGAAAAAAGGTGCTGGATAAGACTTTTCTCCTCCTTGTGGTAGTGAGCAACAGAGAAGGCGCAACTCACACAGTACCTTTGCCGACACCTGCATGCTGTTTTCTTGCATGTTCATGATGGCTTCAGAAATCTTGACATCAATAGGATCCATGACTGATTCAATGTTGAATGGTCCCTCTAATCTCTCCGCTACCAGAAGCATAGCATCTGTTAAAACACAAAGCAGCCATTCCCTTAAAGAAGAGGTACCTTCAGGTGCCTCAGGCAGACCGAACGCTCTGGGCAGCAGTGTGGGGATGTGTGACAGTGCAGAAACT
Source organism: Excalfactoria chinensis (assembly GCF_039878825.1). Lineage (NCBI taxonomy): Eukaryota > Metazoa > Chordata > Aves > Galliformes > Phasianidae > Excalfactoria > Excalfactoria chinensis. Next base: position 138,497,104 of record NC_092825.1, read on the forward strand.
GCCTGCAGTGCAGCTCCCCAGTCAGCAGTAATACCTCCCCCTTCCACTACCACCACCTCAGAAAGAAGAATGGAGACTGTAGAAGTTAGATTAATAATAGTTGCTGTAACATTATCAAGCTTGGGGTGCAATTATTTTACACAGCCTCAAAGCACTTGAAGCAACCAGTGCTCTGGAGTGTACTTATGTGTTCTCTGTCCCAAGAAGAAGCAGGATGATAGAAATGAATCCCTGGCATATGCTCTTAGGGGCCGTGTGAGATGATGAATACTTTGATATGATATATCAGGCTGTTATAATTAAAGCAGCTGTTCTTTCCAACCTTAATGATCTCATTTTCTCTCAATACATACAGCAGATGAATATTGGATTTCTGCCATAGTATATAGGTATAAACCACGTTCACCCTGCTACATTTCATACTGTAGTTGAAAGGTTATACAGGAAAATATATTCGTTGTTTTTGAATTTAAAGAGAATTGTTTACTTAATTTGCTTTTGAGACCCTCTCAAAAACAATCTTAGTTGGTAGAGTTCACTAATAAATAAAAACAAAGCAACTGAAATGAAATTAACAACAGTAAAAAACAATTTGCCACAGCTCATGCCCATTGACCCACAGATACAGATTTATCACACTTTCTGTCATCTTGTATACCGCATTTATACTATGCTTTTAAACATTACATTTTTTCCCTATAATATGTAAGAATCTAAGACTTTCAGAATCTACGTACATTTAAACCCACAAGCAATATTAACATAATAAACAAAAATCTTAATACACTCTCTTCTTTATCCCTCAAACTTAGACTTCAAAATGTACTGTCTAGGCTTCCTCCTAAAACAGACCTCACTTCTTTGCTGCAGTAAGTACCAGTCCTGGAAAGCTATGCCAAGAGGTACAGAGCACCTCACTGCCCTGATGGCAGTGCTATCCCTGCACTTGGCTAGAGAGTCCTGGGGCTCCTTTCTTGCCTGCATGGCTGTCTCCTCCCTTCCCACAGAAGCATGAATCTGTGGATGTGGGGAAGAAGAGGCTGGTGTCTCACACGAGCAGCTGAGAAGCAAACATCTATGCACAGCCTGTCCTGAGGTTTACAGTATGTTAACAGTTTATATGCAATCAGTGAGTGTCTAAATATCCCACTGAAATTAAAATTAGCATTTTTTACCTGAGCACTTCTGTAATTTCATGTCTAATATGTCACGGTACTTTTAGGCAAGTAAGAGGGGAATGCCTCTTGTTTGGAGTGCGGTGTATTACACTTGTCACTAACTGTGAGAAATGGTGAGATGATAGCAATTCAGTTTCAAATGGAGGTGTTATTTTGACAGTCTGTTATTTTAAAATGCTTTAGTTTAAACCCTTTTCAAGGGGATGCTCAATGAAAACAGCACCTAACACTGATAGAAGAACCAAAATAGTTTATGTACAGGCAAGGATATATACATTTATAGGCACACACATACGTATACCTGCTCTTGCACGCATTTCATTTTTCCACACATGGAAGTATGGTCTAGTGTCAAAGATTTTGTTTCCCACAAATTTAGAATGTCATGTATAAAGCATTTATACCTTTAAAATTTACAAGTAATGAGATTGGCCTAAATCCCTGCTGCCACAGCTACTAGCATTGTTCTGGCAAAAATGGTGTCTGGCTTCCGGAGGCTTGGGCTTTGTTTGGTCTTAGGTTTGAGATTAGAGTTTATGCATAGAAGAATCAGTGTTTATTTATTCATTATAGAAGTAGTTCACAGCTTAATTTAGGGACACCTACTTCCTTAATCCGACATAGAGTAATTTGGAAACTAACAATCTGAACAAGTCTGATGTTGAGCTCAAGTACATGTTTGAGATAAGGGACTTTGTTGAAATAGAGGTCAGTAAATAGGTAACTGTTGGTATGAGAACAGAGCAAGACGTCCTTCATGAGAACAAGTGGTAGCATTAGTTCAATTACTGTATCTTCTGATAATAAGGATTGCTAGTTCTGAATTAAATCTTGAAAAGGAATCTCACCTATGTGAAAGAAAAATGCATCATCCTTGACTGAACAAGAATCACATCTTCAGTTGTCAAAACAGTCTTACCTTAGGCAAAGTGCCATCAACTTCAAAATGAACAGTACTAAAAAATATAAAATAAGATCTATTCTTTGGTTAGACAATTGGTATATTTAGAAAAAACAAAACAAAACAAAACAAAACATCTGCCATTACATTAGCTTCAGTTAATAACCTCAGTTTTTGCATTATAATATCAGCCTCAGTCTTTGCATGGGAAGTGGGTAGAGGCTGAGGAATGTGGTTAATTCCTGGCTGTCAGAGATCTCTGTGAGCCTTCTGCTGTGTTGAACTTCCTTGTTATATTCTGGTTACAGAACTGATGGTAGCTTCAAGAGCTTAGGTTCAAGTTAATGTTAGAGTCAAGTATATGTTTTAATCACATGGGCTATATCCACATGTAAAATAGAAAAGAAGGTTTCAAGGGCTAAAGTAAAACAGGTTTATCTTACATTATTTTTGAGGCTGATTGAAGTGGCTATGCTATTTGAAGGCTTGTTTTAGGGCCCAGCTCAGTCTAGAAGCCCTATCACATTGGTGATGGCAAAATTTAAGTAAGCTCTTGTACAAACTGAAAAGTAATGTTTTTGTTTTCAGTAAGGTGTGTGGGGTCATGGATGATTTAGTGGTGGCTGGACTGATGAGTTACTCCTGTCTCCTTCTGAGAGGAGTACCAGCTCAGCCAAGCAAGAGAAGATGAGTAAGTGACATTTCCGTGAACTGCAAAATGATTGTCTCAGTCTTTGTCTGATTGAATTCTTTCTACTACCTTTTCTCTAACCACTGTCATTTCTAATATTAAGTCAAACCTATCTGGGTGATATCTGACAGACCTAGACTGAAAGAAGCTTTCAGGAGTGAGGAAATCATATTACTGGGAGTGGGTGAGCCTCTTGGAGACATAATCACTACTGCAGTAGCCTCTTTCTACTGAATTTTTGAGCTGAATTCAGGCTGAATTTTCTTTCATTAATATCTAGGAAAATAGTGTGCTTTCTTTAGGTGAATTTCTCACTTGGAAAATATTCCCTCAGCTCATTGGGTTTTATCCTCTTATTTGCTAGCCACAACTCTAGCTCTGTTCCTAGAACTTTTTATTCACTTGTATAATTCTGTATGAATACATACAATATACATGCATGACATATTCTATGCAATTTAATTAAATAAAACCTGTTAGGTTGAATTAATGAAAATCAAATAAAATTTAATCATCTGAGAATTATGAGGAATCATTCAAAATGGTGTAATAATTCTTCACAGTTCGTAGTTCTTCAAATCTATAATCATGTAAAAAAATATATATACAGTGCTCTGTCCCAAGTCTCTTTTTTCTCCTAAAATTGTTGTATTATTATAGGAGAAGATGGAAAGCTTTCAAAATGAAGTTAGGAAAATTTATGTGTCTCAGTTTTAGACTCTTTCTTGTCAAGAACAGACCACTGAACTCAAATAAAGCATAATTTGGTTCATTAGGACTGGTAGGTGTGGGTTTAATAATTTCTTAGTCAGCTCAGATGTTAATGAGAGCTTAGTTTGTGTAATAAATAAAAAATGCCCTTTTTTTTTTTTTTTTTTTTTTTTTGTTAACAAACATAGATGGCCCTGTAAAATTATGTATATTCTCTGATTTTACTTTCTTTCCATTTTTCAAAATCTGCATTGCTTAGGCTAAACACTACTTCTTTCTCTGTATACTACAACACTAGAACAAAAAGCTGGTATCTATCTGCAGTCATCCAAGAATTCAGCCTAGGTTGTTATTTGTGCTTTGCAGGTTTGTTAGCAACTTGGAAACAAAACACCTCAACTATTTGCTTGCTGAAGGACATGGGCTTGCAAGAGAGCTCTGAGAAGGCACAGAGCATATGGCACATGACTCACTGTCAGTGCCACAGCTTCTTCTGCTAGTGCATGCCACTGAAAACAGGAGTAGGCACCTTCCTGATACAGTGAAAAAGCCCAAGTACTGGAATCTTAGAGTGTAGTGTCTGAGACCCTAGAAGTGTCTCTGTTGACTGAACACAGCAGCCTTAAGTGCTTTTGTACTACCTTATCTATGCAAAGAAATAGCATAGGTTTCTGACAATGAGGCTTAGAAGTATACTGCTTCATTCTCGGCAATATATGAGCTTCAGCAGAAATTTTCCTTTTACTTTTCAGATTTTATTTTTACTTTTTATATTTTTTAAAGTGGTTTATAAGTGCTGTTTTAATGAGAAGAACAAGGCACAGCTGATCACTATGCTGTCTTTCATTGTCTAACTTAAATATGCAGAAGGCCACATTTAATGAGCTGTAGTGAACCTTGAACATGTTTGGTCAAAACCATAGATAAAAAATAAAATCTGCCTCTGCTTCCTATGAACTGCATCAAGACAGTGTCTTTTTGACTTTTTGTGATACCAAAAATGTTATCTTCCTGTTTATGTTGCATTTTATAGAATTATAGAATCATGGAATCATAGAATTGTAGAATGGCCTGGGTTGAAAAGGGCCACAATGATAATCCAGTTTCACTTCCCCTTCTGTGCGTAGGGTCGCCAACCACCAGACCAGGCTGCCCAGATCTAGCCTGGCCTTGAATGCCTCTGGGAATGGCATTCACAACCTCCTTGGGAAACCTGTTGCAAATTGAAACAAAAGGAGAAGAGAACACATGGATTTGTGAGAAATCTCACAGATTTTTTTTTTTGGTCTGAGTGCTTTGGCTATGATATCAGTTTTTCCTTTCATGCACAGCTCTTTGTCCTACTTTTATATTATCAGTGAGATCTCACCAGTGGCTGAGCTTTCCTCAGAGGAATCCAGAGAAGCATCTGTAGATGAATGCTTTAAAAACAAGAGTGTCAAATTACTGAATTTCATGTCCATTGTGAAATCTTAGGTTATATTTTGTTTCAAGGGAAAAAGGGAGAAAAACCTCATCTGAAATTTCTTTTTCTGGAGGTTTCTATTTTTTGGTACATTTGATCTAACATTTATGAAGGAATGTGAAGTTCTTGTTCATATAGTTACTTGCGAAAAAATGTAAAGAGTAATTTTATTTGGGGCGCTTCAAAAGGTTTGTCTATGCACAAGCCAGTGGACTGCAGGAGATAAGTTGAAAACAGACTGAGTACCTCATTGTGGTTTACCGTGACCTTAGGCGGTTTTGGAAAAGGATAAAACTGTAAATATGCCGGACTGCTAAGCACTGCTCATTCAGTACTTTACCAGCATTCTGACCAAGGATAGAGACAGGGAGGAGTTTGGGTTGTACTTACTGCATCATGTAGCTAAAACTCACTGAATTTTCCAATGTGACACTTAATGTAAATAATGCCCACAAAATCTTTGGAGCATTGGATGGTAAATTAATGGAACAAAATAAAAAAAGAAAAATTGAGAAGTGAATTGTAGGTACACACTGACTTCTTGGAAATATAATAACAGCAGAAAGACATCTGTATAATTCTCTGCCAAAACTTTTACAGCTAGATTATGATTTACTAAAGAAATTTCAAGAAGAGGAAGGTAAAACTCCACCTCACATTTAATGAGGCGCTAAGAACTCTTTTCTCAGAAAACTAGCATAAAACGCAGCAGTGATGCCAATACTGGTGTTTTTCTTAGAGTCTACCTTACCCTTTCCACTTTATTATTCATATGAAAACACTATACTATTCTGTTCTGATGAGACTTAATTGATAGATTTCCCCCTGTAACTGTCATTAAGCTCCACACATGTATTAACGTAATAGCATTAAAATCCTCAGTCTTCCTCTGAAGTTTTCCTGATTTTATTTTTATTTTTTAGGAGGTGGAAGTTACTTTTCTTAAAATTCATGCTTCACTGATATAAGGGGGATCTGTGTTTTCTATTTGGATTTTCACCTGCCAACATTAAATAAAGATTATTTACTGATGTAGATCTGTATTTAATTACTTAAAACTGAAAAAAAATATGTTTAGCTGATCAGACCTGAGTAATTATTATCAATGTATACTTTCCGTTATGAAAAACTGCAGGTTTAATATTATGTTCTTTGATATTTCTTACCAGCTATATCGCCATTTTGATTCACAGCAAGACCACTTATTGAACTCACGAGGAAGAAAAAGGTATTGCCAATGTTACAAATGAGCTAACTTTTCCCTTACCCAATAATAGTGGAGAACTTCTTATCACTTCCACAAGGTTGTTCTCTAACGTTGTCTTTTATTTATAACAACTCAAAAAATCACTTTCATATCATGTAGAATATACTTATGTACAAAATATTGACAGGCAGTTGTCGTCTTATTGTTGCTGATAGCAACAAAATGAATTTCGGAGGTTGAACTGTAGGTTCACTAAATTTTTTCAGCATTTTGCATAACATAGATGTTTCCTCCATGTATTGAAAAAAAATAACCATATTAAAATCATTTTTCTTCTTTGTCTTTCTATAACTTCGAGCAATTCTGAATAATTAAGTATACTGTTGCTAGATGATGTCTTATTTTTTTCACATGTGCAGAAAGAAAGGAGCAAAGACCAGACAAAATGATAATCCTCATCTACTTTTATGATTCTGCTACCCTATGGGAGCTGAATTGAAGATGTTCTGAACCAGACTTCAAGCAAATGTTACTGCCAAATGTTTCTGAGAGTTCTGTCTGAATGTCTGACATAAATCAATGAATAAGATGCTGCACATTTATAAAATCTTTGTCTTACTGCTTCTTCCTTATGCCGAGAGATGTTTAAATAGTCCCATTGTCAGCCACAGAAAATGTAGTTAGTAAATAAAATAGCTCTCATTGATACATGCCCACATGCTTCCTGCTATAACCTCTTAATTGTATTAATATGTACTCATCTGTGTAATTCTTTTAAGGTAAAGGTGTTGGGAATTTTTAAAAGCACGTATCTTACTCTCCTTTGATGAGATGTGCTCAAATGGTTGAAGATAGTAAATTATAGACAAAAATCTCTTATTCAGTGTCCTCATTCAGTAGTAAAACTCCCCTGAATATAAATATTCATGTAACATTGGTAGGAGCACAGACAGTAGAGCCTCAAGGATCTTTTTAGCCATTCCACTACTAACACTGAAAGACTGCCAACACTCTTCTACAATTATTTCATTGTCTACGCTACCTCACTGTTAGAATATTTTTCCACTCATATGTTGTATGACATTTTTGATGCTCAATTTCACTGAATTATTCCTATAAGATATATCCTATAATATTAAAGAGTATGACTTTTTTGTATATTCCTCAAACACTTGGAGTCATTTATTGTACTCTCATTTTGTTTGGGCTATGTCACACTTCCCATGCTTTCTTTTTTACTTTTTTAAAAACTTTTTTATTTTTTTTTCTTTGAATGATTTCCATGAGTCTTTATTTTTATTTTTATTTTTATTTTTATTTTTATTTTTATTTTTATTTTTATTTTTATATTTTTATTTTTATTTTTATTTTTATTTTTATTTTTATTTTTATTTTTATTTTTATTTTTATTTTTATTTTTATTTTTATTTTATTTTATTTTTTTATCTTTAAAAGAACTCTTTGGTATTTTGTTGTCCGGAATGAATCAAACTTTAAAATAGGATTTAACTTGTGTTGTTTTGCAGAGACCATATTTAGCCCAAAACTCTAACTCAGAAAATTGCCTTGAGCCTTTTGTTTCATCTGATTTCCTTATCATCATCACAACTGATTTATATTTCAGATTTTCCACGTCAAATGTCTTCTCGTATTACAAATTCTCTGTGATTATACTCTCTGCGTTGATTTTCATTCTATATCCTACTTATGTTCCTAAATTTTGTGCAGCAGATTTTTCCCCAAACTTAATAGAATTCACAGTACTCTTTTGAAAATGAAATTAAAAAACTATCTAGTATGTCTTCTTGAGAAATGATACTTTTCCATTTTTTTTAAGCAACTTGTTTTAAGAAACTTGTTATTTCAAGAATAGCTTTACCCTTTAGCAGCATCTAGTCTATACACAACAATTCTAGTAATAGCCTTGGTGCACTCTACGTTGTTTTTTTATAAAAAACTCACTTAAATGTAACAGACTTGCAATTCTTATTGTTTGTTCACTACTGGTCCATCTGGTCCATCGTCTCTACTGTGGAATGTGGAAGATCTTGAATGTTGCAACAAGATAATCAAATGTTTTCCATCACTTCAGAGACCTGTGGAGGGCTACCGAGATGGTGAAAGATTTGGAGAACCTAATAAACAGAGAATGGCCGAATGAACTGGATTTGCTCAGGCTCCAATCATACGCTCAAATAGGATCTCGTCACAGTCTTAAGTGCCTAAAATGTAGATATTCAGAAGGTTGGGGAACCTTCTTTACATTGATGTGGAGTGAGAATGCAAGATGCAACAGGCACAGGTTTCTGTTCACAATGTGAACAGTTAAACACTTGAGCATCTCCTCAGATCCTTCCACGGCCCAGAATTTTTCTTTGATTATACGGCTGGGCTTCCATTCACTTTTGGTATCTAGAAGTTAGCATTACAGCCTAAATTGCTGGTAGAAAGTTTAGAATGGCATAAATTTTGCTCCAAAGGCTTTTTAACAGACTCCACAGGATTAAGATTTTGCTGCGTTAACCAACTAGTAAATGATCTGTAATCTGAAAATGGGAGTAAATTGTTAGGTGAAAAAGTGCACTAGTTTTTACTAGTCAGGATAGGAACAATGAACACTGTTGCAGAAAATCCAAGAAGGATCTCATGGTTCTATGTAACTGAGGAGTAAAACGATAACAAGTGATATCATTCTATAAGGAAAATCACTAAGTTCTAAAGCATTTTAGGCAACAGTGGACTCTGAGATGACTATTATCACTCAAAAAACAGCTTTTTGATTGGCACTAGATCATTCTACTATAATCTGAACTATGGCCAAAATGAAAATCCCCAAAAAGCTACTTCAAACACCAAACTACAAACAAACTCAAGCTAAATATTGGGAATAACTCATGCAGGAGAAAAGCACCAAAGAAAAACGTTCATGCTTATTTCCTAAGTATGCACTGAAATAGCACCTGGATACAGCATCACAGAAGTTATAAATGCAAGCATTCAAAAACCATCCAATTTGTAATTTAACTTTCTATCTCAAAAAGATTGTGAAACAGTGTGTGACAAGGGGTTGTTGACTTGGTGTTGAGGTTCTGTTCCAGTACAGGAATAAGGAAGCAGAATATGAAACTAGAGTCACATTTTATTAATTTCTTTATTTCTTGCTAATCCCAACACTATGTGACAGATTCTTTATGGTTCTCACAGTTCTCAGAGAACATCTAGATGCTTCTCAGTTCTTTTGGTAAACTCAGCCTTTTTTTCTTCTGAACAAAAGATTTTTTTTTTCTCCTGTTTTATGTAGGAAACCACAATAGTCATTAAGATCTCAAATAACATTTTGCAGGTACCAATGCCAGATTTTTGAATAGACATCCCATGAATAATATCTTCCCTGCTACTTTGTCACTAAGCTGACTTAATGCTTTTCCTTGCCATAAATAATCAACCTATGGCCAGCCCTGCTGGCAGGTATCCATCCCAATGCTATGGCTCTTAGGAAAGTGTCACCACGCTTGGACAGACAAAATTGATTTTTGCCTTTTGTTTTATTGATTAATATGGAAATGTTCTGCAGTTATCTCATTGCTTTTAAAAGCCTGCCACTATGCAGAGAATTTTTAGATGCCTAACATCATTTTCTCTCAATAAGGCCCAATGTAGCAAATAAAATGTTTTTTTCCCTCTCCCCCCAGATAAATGTTTGAATCTCAAAAGACTGTGTACATCAAGGTTATCTCAAATCAATACGTCCAGTATGACTTATCTTTTATTGTTTCAACATTCCTCTTGAAAGGAAAGAACAAGTTCTGTACGTTGCCTAGCTGCAACTATATTACTGGGATGAAACAGAACTAATCAATAGGAAAGGGGCAATGTTGTAAAATCCTCACTTGAGCTCCTTAACTCTTCTAAATTATCTCTGTTCTGTTCTTTTAAATGATTGGGAGATCAAGAGTAAAAATATTCATGCAGTCTAGAGAAGGTCGAAGTAATATAAAAATCTAACGTTCACTGCACAAGGCCACTTGACTGATACGTTGTAATCAGCATAAATATTAATAACAACACACAGGCAAAGTTGGCCGAAAAGTAAAAGATGGGTTCCCACTAAAACTTTCACAGCAGGAAAAGAATTGTTTTAACTGTGGGTGAAAAACTTAAGAATGGAACATTCTTCACAGAAAGATTGCTGTCTGACTACACATTGGCAAGGCTTCCAGGCCAGCAGCCAGGGAACCATCATATTAATACTCCCTCAAGTAATTTTGATTTACTAAAATGATCATTTTCCAACAGGAAAAATTATCTGATCAACCTATTTCATACAAGAGAGATTTATGAATATCAATATGTTATATGTCCCTATAAGGCTGCTGAACGTCAGAAAACCTGACAGGGAGGTATGGTGATGTTTTGGGATTAATTATCCATAACTTTGAGTTTTAACCTGCTCCTACTGTTTTAGGAACTTTATAAATAAGGAATAAACCCATACTTGGAGACTTCTGGAGAGAGATCCCCCCAACCTTCTTTTAGTTAAGGAATAAGATGCAGGTGCTAACTTATTGCAAAGGCACTCACACTGGATTCCCCCTTTAGTGGCCTCCCATGTATATCATTTTTGTGTGTCTGCATTTAAGCCACTGCACATCTCTGTCCCACCTTTCTCTCCCATTTGAGCTTCTCCTCTGAAACTGACTGGTGCCAAAGGACAGTTTTCAAGCAGTTCCTAATCTCAACTGACGTTCACTTAACTTGACTCCTCTGCTTACTGACATATGTTAGTCAGATTCTGCTATAACCAGTGCAGTATCCCAGTGTGTTTGGGATACAGAATCTGATTTCATTGCACCTGTTCTAGATTCATGAAGGTATAAGCATGAATAAGACACAGATCCACTATCACAAAAAGCAAGAACAAGTATTAGAGTGTACCCTTTGCTGATTTGCTATAAAAAATAATAAATTTCAAATTTCCTGAATAAAAAAACTATATAAAAATATCTTTAAATGTTGATCTTTTTAGTTATGATAACAACAAGCAAATGTGATATGATCCAGGGTTATTAAGGTCACAAAGCATTTTTTCAATAACTTGTTTTGGAGGTAGTTGCTTATTCCTATTCTGTTTACACAGAAAAGAACCATTTTGGTTTCCACTTGTCTCAGTGTGGCTGCAAATGAATAACTGTTATTCCTCATGCTGCATTAATGACTGTGGATAATGTTAGTACAGAAATAGTCAAGTTTTGTCATGTCAGAATGAGGTAGTACTTAAGCTGATATTTTTGTTCCTATTTAACAAAATAAGACATGTCAGTTTTGGCTCCACTATATCATGGGGGAAAAAAAAACAATGGTTGTGAAATGGAATAGGACAGCATCTGTAGGGGAATTCATTTTCAGGTTTTAAAAAGAGAACAAAAGTGAGAAAACAAAAAGCCAGCAAACAGTGTTTTAAAAATTGATTTAGGAATGTTTAATTGTCTAAAATGCTGCTTGAAACTGTCATATATTTTTTCAAGGAGAAAGGTGGGAAACAAATGACATCATCTGATATTGATGTGCTGTACCAGATACTGGATCCTGTCTGCTGGGATGGGAAATCTTTACACAGGCGACTAGAACTGCCAACAGTCAATTAACTAAAAAAAGGTCTCATAAGACCTGTCAACTGGGCTCTCTTTCAGTAAATGCAAAATTTAAGACGTTTTATATCCTCAATGTTTTCCACAATCTTTGTAAGGAAACACAACAGTTAATAACATATGCGGGCTGTTTCAAAAGTGATGCTTCCTGTTTCTTCCTGTGAAAACTACAACAGATAAAGAGCAGAAGAATGCTGTTTGATGGAGAAAATTCTAAGCTATAAACCAGTCAACATCATTAACTGTTCATTTTTGCCACGGATGAACAAAAGCTTGCATTCAATACTCGTATAAATCTGTACCAGTGGAGAACTACTGCTCCTGTTGCTGCTGCTGAAATGTACCACCCACCACACTGCATTCACATCCACAGTTTGGTCTCCATAAATGTTCAGTAAGTGTTGATGGACGTCAGTGGATGCCATTTTTTTGCACATAGAGGAATTCAGTGACACACTTTTTCTTCATATACACAACTGTGTCAGACACCATTCAGTCAGACTGCCTCTTTGCTGCCATCTGTCACACAGAAGAATGTAATGGAATACATGGCAGGGTAGTTCAGCCTCTACTGCCATACCACTAGCATCTGCTTCTGACATCATGCACTGACAATAATAGAACAGGAGGCATTACATTTGGAGCAACCCCCATAAATAATGATGATTTACTTGATAGTATTATGGTCCTCCCCTACTCAGAAAGGAGCACTAAAAGGCTTTGAAAATACTCATAGTAGCCTAGCAACAATCTTTTCTTTTTTTTCCTAAAGCAGAGATACCATTCAAATTTTCTTTTAGGAAAGTAGGTTAGACCTGCTGCTTCAAAGATGATTTGCACAGGTAGAAGTGGAAGCACTCTGTCCTTTAGTGTTAGTTTTCCAAACAGGGAGTAAAAATATTTATCTCTATTATTCTAAACATTCATACCTTCATATTTACAAAAAAATAACAGACACTATATTAAACTCACCCCTCGCATAATGCTTTTTATTTCTTTATTTTTCTACAAATATTTGTGTACTTGCTGTTAGTTTAAATAAATCTGGGGAGGAGTTTTTATTCGTGAAGAAATGATTGTGTCTGTATTCCAGGTGTGTTTGTTCAGCGTTGTCACATATCCCAGACTACAATTTTTTCATGGTGTACAAGAAGGAGAAGTTTAACAAAAGCATCAACCAATCAAATGTAGAAAGATAAAACGTGAAAAGGTAGATCTTACTTTTCTCTTTCCTTTAATAAGAGGGAATCTCACTAATTTAAAACGAGAGAGGTGATGAAAAATCATCATATTTTTGCATATCTCTTTGAGGCTGCTCTTTACAGAGCTTTTCCTTCTCTTTTTCCTGTGTTTAGTGTTGGTTAACTAATCAAGGAGTAGAAATCCATTTACTGTGAACTGAGTGGCCACTTACGAAAAGAACACGCCAAAGTTTGACTGTAGAGATAGCAGAGGTGCAGATGGAGCTGGTTGGAAACCAAACCCCTTTCCCCTGGGGATTCATTTTTAACTGGATATGATCTATCCTAGAAGAATAAAAAGGACAAGGAGAATGGGAAGGCTACCTTTCAAAGGCAGTTTGCACTAACAGTGGATTATACTATATTTTACCATCAAGTAGTCAGATTGATGCCAGCATTTGCTTCCGGATCTCAGGTGGCCTCCATCAAAGCAGGATCTGCATCAGGAGATGAAAGGAGTGTGATTTGTGACTGCAGAGGCTAAATGCGAGGTGTACCCAGGAGTATGCCCTGTGTATTGGAAGGCTCTTTGAGCATTCTGTAGCAGCTAGAACAGCTCCATAGCGGGATGTGGGCACAGCAGGTAAAATGTTCCCAGGCGGATTAGTAGGAACAGCACATTAGAGAAAGGCCACTTTGTGTAAGTAAAAATAGTGGTTGGTGACCCTGCACATAGAAGGGGGATTTAAACTAGATGATCATTGTGATCCTTTTCAACCCAGGCCATTCTATGATTCTACGAAATAGGGGACTGCCATGGTGCTGGAATCTGTAACCAAAGTGAAAGCTATTGCAGTGAATTATTGGCAAAAAAAAAAAGATGGCCACAGAAAAGGTTTGGTGAATGGCATTCGGGCACTGTGAAAGCCCAAGAATGAGGTTGTATCCAATTTCTCCTTCTCAAGAATAACCTGCTGTTATTCTTAGACCATTGCTATTCTACAGTACTCATCCCATTGTTAGGAAGCAGTTGGAGAACTTTGAATGTTTTTGTAGAATAAATTTAAAAGAAAACATCAACAGAGGGGAATATCTTGATACGTGGAGACATTTGAGCCTTGTTGTGAATTCTTGGTATAAAAATCATTTGTTCCTAAAACAAGAAAGTTCCCATAAAGTCATCTTGTTTCTAAAAGTCCTATGTATTTCATGGAGAAGAAAGAGGATGTAACAATAAACGCAGATAAAATAGGGAGTAACTAGTTACGTGCCAGCTTGCATTCATTCCAGCTCCCTGACAGACGTTGTGTGGCTGAGAAAATGGTTAGCAGGTTGTGACAGTAGAATGATGTGAACAGAAAAACAACCTGCTGTATAGGGAAAGGATAAAGGTAAACTCAATCCTTTATGCTCTGAACAACAAAACAATTATTCATAGGGATAGAGGCCACCAGAGACACATTTGTTCTGGATTTTTTTTTTTTTCTATTTAGATACATATTTTTATTTTATTTTATTTTATTTTTATCATTTAAAATACAGCTCTGGTGTGTGGTTGCTTTACAGAGCTTTATGTTTGCAAAAATGTTGTCTCTCAGGTAAGTGCTGTCATTATGCAGCTATTTATCCTTTTACCACTAGGGCATCCTCTTTGATCAGTAGTTTTATGGATTTACTTACAGAATGGATTACATTGTGTTGCTTTGGATGCTTGTTCTTGACAATCAGACAAAACACCCTTATTCACATTCAGTTTAGTTCTTTATCTCCTCAGTTTGTATCAGTCACTTCCTCACATTCTCCCTGAGCTTTTAGATGAGTCATCAGGAAACAAACGTAGGTTTTTGTATGGTTTGTGCTCCTTTCTTTTAAAAAAATGGTCTGCATTAAGTTTGGATATCTCCAATCCCATCTTATCCAACACTTCTGGATGGCACAAGAAGTAAGATAATGGTAGAGTTATCTGAAACATATAGCACCCTGTCTGCTACTACCTGCTTCCTGCAGTAAGAAGGCTATGTAAGCAGAACTAAGGAAAAGAAAAATGACTCTGAAGGCACTTGTATTTTTCTCTCTTGGGTCATGAGCTGGAAAAATCTTTGAAAACCACTGGAAACTTTACAGTACATTTAATTTAGTTAGAAAATTGCCAGATCTCATTTTCCCACAAATATCACATTATCACATACAAATTGTATTCAATCACTAGAAAAACGTTTTATCTATCAGTTTTTAACAGAGTTTGATGCAAGAGAAGGAATATGTATATCTTCTATTCCAGACAGTGAAGAATTACAAGAGAACACATATCAAAAGCTATGGAATTTCTAGGTTAATCCATTTGTTTTCACATCAGATTGTCAGAAGAGACAGCTGTCTTCCACCCCTTAGGTTTCCTATACCAGGCATCTCTGCAGTGCATGCAGATAACAAATCTTTCTCTACTTCAGATAAGCCAGAAGAAAAGTACATCCATAGGAGGGAGGGTTGCCCAAAGTGCCTCACACCAGCTTGTCTCCCAGAAAAGACATTTCACATGGTTACTGTTTCCAGCAGAGAAGCGAGGATGCTGCTGGAAAATGAAGAATGCTGCATACATCTGATTAGAAATGAGAACATGGAACAGAGCAATGTTTTGGGGAGAAGTGTATTGCAGCTTTTAAGTAAGATATCTCTCTAGCCATGGCTGATGAATTCTGCAGCACAGAATTGCAGAACAGAGGTGTTCGTGCAAAGAATGACCTATATGTCTTCTTGTGACAGTTTTAGAAAACTAAATGCTTCTATTTGAATGCTCTTCCTATTTCATGTTTCATGCTGTCCCTAATGCAGTATTAGTGGTGTATGTCATGAGATTCTTCCCCCAGCTACCATTATTCATTTAAAGAAATGATCAAAGGATTTTAATCGCAAAGCCTGCTTTAATTAATCTCCTACACTAAGCTGAAATTTGCAGGGAAGGGTGACAAAATAATTTGTTGAGACCTGTTTTTATCTTTTACATTATCAAGGGCCGTTTCAACCACCTACTTCTATAAAGAAGATTGGAGTTCTACATGTGTGGATGAAGACTTGCTTTTATTTTGTGAGACTGTGTTTTATGTACATGTGACTGTATGTATATACATGCATATATCATATATATATATATATAAGTAAATATATACATATATAAATAATGCACCATCATGCATATAGATTTCATAACTGAAAGTGTAAGTAAATAAACCTTCCAGAAACACAGTTGAACACTGGCTTCAAACATCAGTATTTCTTATCTTAATTGCTAGCACATAGCAAATAAACTCAAAAGCTAGAGTGCATTTATGAATTCAAGCACAAATTTCCAGCCCTGTAAAAATGTAGTCCCAAAAAAGCCACTTGGTGGCTATGTTTTGCTGTCCACAGTTTGGCTTAGATTCATTTGACAAGGGAAACCTAAAGAAATGTATCCTTCCATCCTTTTGCAAAATTTATAGGAGATTGGATATCTCCAGGGATGAAGGACAAGACAAGACAATGTTATCCACATGATATGTTTTCGGCATATTCTGTGTATTTGTGGGGCTTGACTATTTACATTGCTTAAAATTGACCCATGCATGAGCCCAGCATGGAAGATGGAAAAAGAGCTGGGTAAAACATGGCATTTCCATCCCCGGAACACTCTAGCATTTTACAATGCTTTTTTGTCCTTTTTATTTTTTTCTTTCTCTTGCACATCGTTATGAATTATGACTACTACCCATAGAAGGAGGAAAATGCTGCATAAGATAACCAGATGAATTATTTAATGGTTTGAGATTCATAATATGTAAAATGAAGCAATTATGCTGAGGAATCCTCCCATGCTACAGGACGGGGCAGCACAGAAAATCTTAGCCTCATAGTGGAGAAGCCATGATGTCTCATCAACACCTGTTTGTAGATGGGAGATCCTGAGCTATCAGAACTGGATCAACCTTCTGCTTCCCAGCATTTGACTCCCAGAAGCTAATTACCACATATATATTAAAAATAAGCTGTTATTTGAATCCTTATGGATGCTAAACGTCTGGCAATCTGGCAGAGAAGTGATAGGAAATTCTTCATCTAACTTCTGCTTACAGAGGATTTCAGGATGCAAAGTTCTGCATTTTTTCCCCTTGGGTGGGTTTACAATGAAAAACCTACAGCACTGTAAGTGGAGAGCTGAACAATGATAGCCCCTGTGGCCAAGCTCCAATGCGTTCCAGTGTGTGCAGAACCTTGGACGAGTGGGTGCACATATTTCTCTGACCAAGGCTGCAGGGAGAATATAGCAGTTGTTTTATGTTACAGTAAGATATCAGAAACCTAACTACAGAAACATGACCTTGACTCAAAACTAATTACAAATCTGCTATATTGGAATAATTCCAGAAATGTCTCCACCATTTTTTAGAAAAGTTAGGGACAAAATGCAATGCATCAGTTCTGCTTATGCTAAGCAATTTGGGACCCTGAGAGGGCCCCTACAGAACAGCTTCAAGCACTGATGGATTGCTTGCACATTATCCCTACTGATTACTGAACACTGCACCCGGCCAAGCACTTTCACTCTGATTGAAGATATGAGGTGCAGACTTTGATCAAAATGAATTAAATGACCACCCCGCCACACTTTTCCAACTAGGCACATCATTAACTGCAGACAGGAGACAACGTGAGCAGGAGCTGAATTTGTGACCCATGTGAAATGGGAAGGAAGTCAGAAGGAGATCAGTGTCACCAGCACAAACGCAGATGGATACATCAGTAATATACATTTTCTTCTGTTTGCATTTTAAAGTGACAAATATTAAATAAATATTATTTGAATTCAAATTTTATAATAGTGCAGGCACAGAGAAAGTATACTTTGTTTCATAATGAAATAAGAGTCTGGAACCTGTACAGTCAGCTGCTGGGTGTTTCCCCTTGACACACCATCTAAAAGCCCAGATCCATATAGTCAGAAAGCCTGAGCATCAACCACATCTCAAAGTCAACACACTGAGCCTAAAAGTAAATTCCTTCCTTCTACCAGTGGGCAATGACAAACATAGATTCAGATATTTCTCCATGCCCTCCTTTCCCTCACTGTCCTACCTGCCTGTGCTGGAACCACTAGCAGGACCTGGCCACTGCAGCTCTTCCTTCCCAGGTGGGCACATGCAAATAGCTCAGAATTTCTCCTGCTGACACAGCTTCAGCCTTCATCAGCCTCAGATGTTCAAGCACATCTCTGCACGTTTCCAGGGTACCCCTTTCCCATTTGAGACTGTGGGTCAGAGATTAGCAGCTTTTCAGCAACCTTAGGATCATCACCAACCCTCAGCATGGTGTGCCAGGGGGGAACTTCCATGTCCCATATCAATATCTGATGTGACATGCCTCCTTGCAAACCCCTGCTCAGTCCAAAGCCATCACACTTCTTCCATCTCCTTCCTGTCTTATCTATGGCTTTCTGTTCTGATTTATCAAGCTTAAGCGTATGCTCTGAACCTCCCATCCAAAGTGATTTCACTCATTTAGTATTTGTCTAGCAGGTGTTCCACTCCATGGGAAGCCCCTAAATCTCTCTCTCTCTCTCTCTCTCTCTCTCTCTCTCTCTCTCTCTCTCTCTCTCTCTCTCTCTATCTATCTATCTATATTGTTTTTTTAAGGAACTAAGGAGTTATCCTCCAAGAAAGTAACAAGATATCAGCTGCCCAGCTGAAGTGCCTCAACACCAACACGCGCAACACGGGAAACAAACAGGGAGAGCTGTAAGCCACCGTGTTACTGGAAAACTATAATGGTGCCATCACTGAAACCTGGTGGGATGATTCCCATGACTGAAGTGTGGCTGTTGGTGGCTACAAGATAGTCAGAAAGGACAGGCAAGGAAGGAGATGTTGCCCTCTACATCAAAGAAGGAATAGTGTGTAAAGATCTGTCCATGAAGCCTGGCCATGAGAGAGTCAGAAGCCTATGTCTACTACAGGTGACCTGATCAAGCAGAGAGAGTTGAGGCTTGCTTTCTTCAGCAACAGGAGGCATTGCATTCACGAACTGTCGTATTGTTGTAGGACTTCAACCACCCTGACATCTGCTGGAAAAGTAGCACAATGCACTGTAAGAGGTCCAGGAGGCTTCTGGAATCTATCAAGGATAACTTCTTGATCCAGGTAATTGACATCCCCAACAGGGAGGATGCAATATGTGACCTTTTGGTCACCAGAGTGAGTGAACTGTTTGGTGACATCAGGATTGCTGGGGTTATAGTGATTATGTGATGGTAGAGTTCACACTCTTAAGGAATATTTGACTGGCAAAGAGTAAAATCAGAAAGCTTAATTTTAGGAATGCTGACATACATCTCTTCAGGGAGTTAGTCAACTACTGGAGTGTGTTCAGAGGAGGGCCACAAAAATGATCCAAGGAATGGAGCATCTCCCTATGATGACAGTGAGCTGAGGCTGTTATTTAATACCTGAAAGAGGATCATAAGAAAGAAGGGAACAGACTCTTTAGCACAGGGAGAAATGGTTTCATACTAAAGGGAAGGAGATTTAGATTAGATATAAGGAAGTTTTACAGTCTGGGTGGTGAGGCACTGGAACAGGATGCCCAGAGAGGTGGTGGATGCCCCATCCTTGGAGGCATTCAACTTAAGGCTGGACCAGGATTTGGTCTAGCTGGTGGTGTCCCTGTTCATTGCAGGAAAGTGGGTCTAGATGAAGTTTAAAGGTCCCTTCCAACTCAAATGAATCTACGAACCCAAGTACCCAGCTTTGAAGATGGACTGAATCAGTGCACACATTAGAATGCTACTGACATGATGGACAGCATGGAACTATTTTCCTTTTATTTTTGGTCATCACTTAGCACTTATGCAATAGTCTGAATGTAAACTGAGTGCTATGTCTATTTGAGATAAGCTAGCTAGAGTGCAGAAAGTTCTATGAGAACGGGCTGTTCACAAGGCTGTGAAAGCTGACTTTCTAGTCAGCTGCCCTCTTGATTTTTCCTGCTAAATCACGTCTTTACTCGTAGCCTAATCTGTTCTTCAAATTGTCAAGTGAGACCCCGGTTTGAAAATAATATGTTCCAACCTTCTTCTATCACTTTATTTTCATCTTCAAATAAACTGCTGGAATTTTTTTGGAAGAAACTGCAGCTTCTGTGGGAGAGCTGTGTGGCCTTTGGGTTTCTGATAATTACAGGTTCACCTCTTACAATCTTTTTTTCTCTTTTTCTGTTATCTGTTAATCAAACAGAGTCTAGATAGAGAATGAAGAAAGAAAGTGTTGCAGACTCCTTTGTCCCATTCCACCTTACCCTTCTATTGTAAATCCAGCTGCCTTCTGAAGCTCTTTGAAAGGGAAAACTCTTCTGGCTTTTTTTTTGATATTGTCCCCAGCAAGAGGACAAGCATCACATGTGATTATTTTTAAAAGACTGAAAATGGCCTTTCTAGGACATACTGCTAGAATGATTGTGTCTGAAGAAGGATGTGAGGGGAAGAGGGTTTGTGTTGTAAGGGCAATATAATGCAAACATGTTTTCTTCCAAAAAGAGTATATTGCAAACTGGAGGAGATAATTTCAAAAAAGTACACAGAACAATTCAGGATTCCTTTGAAGAGTGTTTCTGCAAAATTTACCTCACTCTGAAAGATGAGAGAGTCTCTCTCCAAAAAAGAGACAGTCCAGGTTGTAAGGGCTTTCTCTAAGGTACCCAAGAACAAAGCTCCAGAATGTGCTTCTGTGGAGCATCAAGATTTGTTATTCATTTTAATTGCTATAAAATGGGTATAGAGATTGTTCTATTGCTGATTGAAGGTAGCTTTGTTTGATCTGACACTACAGGCAATTTTGATATTCCTTTCCTTAGGCAATCTAATAAAAGGACTTGAAGAATAAAAGGACTTGAGGAATGATACAAAAAACACAGCTGATTTGATTCTAGGATTAATAATTTAAAAAAAAAAAATTAAAGAGAAACTGAAACTCTTCTATGGTTTCTTTAAAGATTTGAAATTTCAACCAAAACTTTTTTTAATTTTGAAAACGTAAACGAAGTGCTGCCCTAAGCTGGGTACTCAGCATGCACAGAAAGTTTAACTATCCAATGAGATTGTTCTACTATGGTGGAGGCGTTCATATTAGTACTGTAATTTGGATCATGATTACTTTTTTTAAAGTGTATTCTTTGCCTGCCCTCACTTAATGTGCTTTGGCTCTCCCTGTGGTGTAGACTCCGCATGCACAGACTGGATCCCACTGGGTGAAAACTGCATGGGAAAGAGTACTTCAATACTGCAGTCATCACACCCCAGCACTAATGGGCACTGGTGATCAGGGTCAGGGGAGCTGTGAAATGAAAATGCTGTGACTCTTGGTCCTCAGCACAAACTGGTTTGTTTTCAGATCCTCTACTGGGAGTCTATACCTCCTAACCTTTCTTTAATATGTACAGACCACTATTATTGCTGAATTTTTTCTCCCTTCTAAACCAATAACTCGTGAACTAGAAAGTCCTTCAGCAAGTGTTGATGATTATAAACTAAAATTCTTTTTGAAGGCTACCTTTCCAGGACAAAATTTCAAATTATGCTTGTGATTAATCCAAAAAGTTTTAAATATATTGCATTTTTAAAGTTGTCCTCAGATACTTTATTTCTGTAGTGCCCTATTTTTCTCTCTCTCTCAGTCTCTTTTTTATGTATACATATAAATATTTTATACAAAACAGATGGTGTGGTAAAGTCGTTATTCAGTAAAGAGGAAGAACATGAAACAGAATGGATCATATCATTTCCCTAACTTATGTTCATAAAATAATTCTATTAACATTAAAGTGGATGCTCAAAATGGTAGGGTTTTCCTCTATGTGCTGAAGTGAGTTACACACACAACTCAAAACTTAATTGTTGTCCTAGAATGGTAATTGCACTTAGCCAGGGAAGCCATTAAAGAAGAAAACAGTATGCAACCAAATGGTGTTTTTATATGATTAAAGAGAATAAATATTCATCAAGAGGGACACTGTCTTTCTCTTTCTTACTCAGTTCATCAGGAGTTGGTGACCTACACTTCGCCCATTTCAAATTGGTGAATCTTCAGAGTGCAGATCTGTTTGTGTGGCTCCTGTCAGAATGATGGGGGATTGCAGACCAACTGTTAGGCTTCTGGCATTTCAATAAAAAATGGCCTGAGTTAATAAATGATCAAACACCTGTTTCTTTTCTTTTCAAACATCAAGTGTTTCTCTTTGTTGGTTCTAATATAAGGAGCTACCCCAAGGGTAGTTCAGTCTCTCTATTCCTTGTGCAGTACCAACTGGATGTTGTTCTAAAGGTCCGGATAATTTTCAGAATATGCTGTTAGAGATGTGCTACTGAAAGTAGGGCACATAGCAGGAAACCATCAATGCACATTAAGTTGGTATTTTTATTACATTGTTAAATCAAGTGTTACTTAAATTTGAATTTTCCCTGAACTGACTCTACTGAAGTCCATCAGAAACATGAGCTGACTCAAGGAAAAATGTGTTTCTATTGATAAAATCCCATTTTATGAGTTTTAAAGCTGGGGAAAAAATAATAGAAAAAGGAAAGGAAAAGATTAGAAATGAAAGTAATGTTTTAAATAGTTAGTTTTCCAAATCTGGAACCCTTAAAGGAGTGATATAAATTTAAGGAATAAAAGTTGAGTACATCACCATTAAGTACATCAAAACACAGTAGTAAGTTCTTTGCTGTAAGATCAAGTTACTTGATATCAAAACCTTTGCCTTGTTATCACGATCTTACCTAGAGCATCATAGAACAGCTATTAACATCAAGACTTGACACAGTCTAATTGTAACCTATTTCCAAATTCCTGTTTTTGCACGATGCTGAAAACTAGATATGGCCTTTTTTTCTTTCTACTTTCTTCATTACAGAAAGAAACACTTGTGCCATGTAAATTCATCACAAAATATGGTCCTTTTAAACCAAAAGGCTTCTTGTGTCTTTATTGCAGCACACAGACCAACGGGAACAGTCTTTTCAAACGGAATACTTTGGGTATCTTATCATAACATTAAAAGTTGAACAAATTCCTTTTTGATTCTGTTAAACTTTCTCTTAAACTATGTGTTAATTTTTTTTTTTTTTTGTGCGTGTGTTTTTATTTCTTAGGTGGGAAAAAAAATGTATGGGATGCTACTATTATAGCTTCTAAAGTTGGGGAACTAATCTTACGTGTGTATGTTTGGAGCTACCTATTGAACTTTCAGAGCTTATGTTGATAATCTTATTACTATTTTTTTCTTTCCAATATATATCAGAATCTATTTGAGCTTTAGAAATAATATATGGCAGACATTTCGGATTTTGATTCAGACATGATCACAGTTTGCAACAGTAGTGATCCTAAACATATTAAAGAGCTGAGACCATAGTTCGATCTGCCAGCAAGTAATCTATTTCAGTCTCACAGAGAAGCATTTTTCTAACTTAAAATTTTAACCTTTAAACTGTTATATGTTATTATATTGAAATTTTATTTTGCAATTAAAAACAAAAATTCTTACTGATAAAAGTAAGCCATAAACATTTTCAATTTGCTTCTTAAATTAAAAGAAAAAAAAAGGTAGAAAAATGGAAAAGTAGTGCTTGTAATGTTTTGAAATTGCAGCTCATTTCGTGTTAACTATTTGAATGCATTGCACTAATGTTCCTCAGGCTTTTACAAGCAAGGAGTGCATAAAATTTTTAAAGATGGAGCAATTTGTCAGCAAAATATGGATTTTTGTGCCATTAATAAATGAATTACAATTTCTCATAGACCAGCACTGCTGGAAAAAAAGTCTTGTTGTTAATCTCAGTGTCAATTAGAAATTCACAACATTGGCTTCTGGGAGGGAGTTTGTAAACAGAGACATTTGAAGGCCACTCCAAAAGTAGCGCCTTCTATTTTTTTATATGCTATTTTATTATTATCATGAGAAACAGATGTTGGTTGTATGGCAGTAGAGTTTGAATCTTCCTTCCAGCATTATTCTACATGCTGTTGCTGTGTGATGGATGGCAGAAGTGGGGTGGTCTTTGCAAATGGCATCTGGTTTGGAAGTGAATATAAAGCAAAGAGGTGTCATTGAATTCTTTCCCCCTTATGGAAAAAAATGCTACTCATTGACACTCATCGACACTTGCTGAACATTTATAGGGACCAATTGGAGGATGTGAGCACAGTAAGGCAGTGGGTGGTGCATTTCAGCAGTGGTAACAGCAATGGGGGACACCTCCACTGGTGCAGGTTGTTATGAGTGTGGTATATATCGTGTTAATTGCTGGTGAAGATGCACAGCTGATGGTTTGACTGTGTTGAAAAAGTGTTTTGCAGCTGAGAATTTGCTGTACAAATAGTGTTATTGTGCTCTTTGTATCTGTTGTAGTTTCCATAGAAATAATTAGGAGGTATTAGTTTTAGGGTGACCTACATATAATTGGAGGGTGTGATGGGAACTGGTCACTTGTGTGCATGTACTTGCATAACTGTAGTTATACAACAGTACTTGTATAATTAAAAATTATTTTAGTTGAAATTCAAGAAAATAAGTGGAGAGATATTCTATTCGTTCCTGTTTCAATTTAAACTGAGGTTTAATATGAATGTAGTCTCATAAAGGAAATTTTTGAAGGATGAATGGAGTAGATAGTTCTCTATAAAAAGAAGCTAATTGGAAGAAAAAGCTGGTCTAGCTAACCAAAAGAATCTGCCTACACTAGAAATATTTTTCTGTTTTAATATTATGCTGCTTGAAGCTCTTCTGCATATGCTTATTTGAATTACTTGGCTCTGTACTTCCTCTCTGTGTACTCACTCATAAGCAAAAATAGTAATTTGTATAAGCATGCAATCATGGTTTTCTACTGAAACATTTGTATGCAAATGATTTTGACTCACTTTGAAAAACACTTGAAAAAAATTCTCTTGAATGAAAAGAAACTAGCAAGGAATTCTTACTAGAACAAGCACTTTATGAAGAGGACAGGTCAACTTTATCTGAAAAAGTCACAGTGTATTATTAACAATAGCGTAGAGAATTCGCTATTAGGTGTCAAAATGACAAGTAGCATGATGGGAGAACACCAGGAACACAGGAAAAGAGACAAGCTCTGTACTGGTATCAGAAACAAGATATAAAAGAGGTGAAACGTGTCTGTTCTGCATGGCTGGAGAGGAAGAAAACTATTGTAATAATTCTGGCAATGCTTCATGAAAGAAGACTAATAATATTGGGTATTGAGAAAGTGAGTGGTTAAGATAGCCTGGTTGGGATTTGCAGAAGTTCTGAGAATAAAGAAAACCTGATGAGGGATTTGGTGGGAATTACCATTCATAGGGAGAAATAGTAAAGAAAGAAGAGAAAAACCGTCTTCAGGAGTGAGTACTCTAACCTAATGTACATATACATTGCAGCTCCAGGTCTACTCCCTATATAAAATTTGCCTCTGCTGAATTGGATAGATAAAGCATGCAAGAATTTATCCATACACCACAATTAACCACACAGGACTGGTGCTATTTCTTTTTGATCCTAGGTTATCTGCTAGGCAATCTATTACAACATGTAGAACATTAAAAAAAAAAAAAAAAAAAAAAAAGTAGAATGAAGTGTTCATTATCTTGTATTCTCTACTTGTTTTACATGAGGTTGAAAACTACTAGTTAAAAGCATGAAATTATTTTGTTAACCACATAGTTTAATAATCACAAAACATTTTAAAACCTTTTCACTGCAAATGTTAGGTAAGATAACAGTGAGTATTTTATAAAAGCAAGATAAGTGAAAACCAAAGGTAAATAATGTCAGAGTACAACTTTTAATTACCTGATGTCTTTAAACTGTTCTTTGTTTCTCTTAATAGAAAATTCATAATAAAAGCTAATAAAATTAAGATTAATAATGCATTGTGTTTAATTAACTACAGTTTCACTAGAAGTAATTTTTCTATGATTAAAATGAAAAGATATTTTAGGAGAAAGAATAAATGCTCTATGGACTGATATATTAAAATAATAATACTTTCATATATTACTTTGCAGATACAGACAGAAGCTTTGCCAGTATTTTTTTAATAGCAAAACTGAAGCAAATTCTACTTTACAACATTTTAAACTTTTAAAAATCATTTTTTCTTGTCTCTGAAATTTTCAAGTAAATTGTACACACTTTGAAAGTCTGTCTACCTAACTCAGTTCATGCTGAAGCTGCACTGATGCTGCCTAACTGATCATCTGCTTTATATTTAGAAGACAGCTGTTACAGTCAAAGAAGGTTGATGGTTAAGAGAAGGTTGATGGTGAAGAGAAGAACACAACTTTTATTTCAGTAGTATCTAAATGAAAGTTAAATGTTCAAGCAATGGCATAGGTACACTAAATTTAAACTTTATGTAAGGAGAAGGAATTTTTTTTGTTCAAACAAACAAACAAACAAAAAAAAAAGTTATAATGATAGTGTGCCTGGCTTTCTCTGATGGATGCTCAGTCCCTGGAAGTGCTGAAGACCAGGTTGAGTGGGGCTTTAGATATATAGATATATAGATATATAGATATATAGATATAACCCTACCCATGATAGATCAGTTTAGATGATCTTTAAAATCCCTAACACAAACCTTTCTGTGATTCTATGATTGTATGGTTCATTACTCGTGGTAACACATATCACTTTCCTATGGGAACAGCTAAGATAACCTGAATCCACAAATCCCTCATCTAGTTTTCCTTCTATGTATATGCTTTAACTTTATATTACGTCAGTCTTTTTGACCTTGGCAAAGCTTTTAAACCAATAAAATAAATTTAGTTGTGAAATGGAGAAAACCCCGTGCTTTTTCCAATGGCCTTAAATCATAACTGTTTTCTTAGAGCATTTTACTTTTGCAACAACGACAAAAAATAAATAATGTTTTCAGTATTAGAAAGAAAACCAAGCAGTTTAGGTATGCACTACAAATAATGAACTAAAATAACAAACATCCAAAAGGAAGAGGCATATGAATTTCACAGTGTAAGATTTATAACTTTATTTAACATCTTTCCTCACTTCAAAGCTCAGATCCTATCTAATGTGTTTAAATTTATACTTACAATCACAGAATGGTCTTCATATGTGTATAAGTGCATTGACAAATAGGTAAACAAAACAAAACATGAAGATGGATAGAACAGTTCCATATAGCGCCATGTTAACACAGGCATGCAGTTCCTGGACAGGAGATCTTTAAGACTGGTCTTCACCTTCAGGCTAGGCATGCTTAAAGGTGACTTCACATTGCATATGTTATGCTCAGCCAGAGCATATTGATAGGCATTACTCCATCACTGAGAAGTATGCATCTGCTTTTTGGCTCTTTTTAGACATGTTAAAAATATCTCTTATTCTTATTATTGAGAAGTAAGGCTGGTCTGAAAACAAAATGTTTCTTAGATTCTGCATCTCACTTCTCTAATCTGGAGATTGCATTTGTATGCATAAGTATGCTGCAACATTAACATGGCTATCCATTTCATCACACAATATCCTGTAAGAAATGTGAAACATAACTACATTAAGTTGTATATTGCTTACTTCCTTCAATAATTCTACTATATACCTAGACGAAATGCTGATAAAGGTGGCTATTTCACCTCACTTTTGTCACTTTGAGCAACACTCAGCTTCCAGATTTGAGAATCAGTATTTAAACTGCTTGTTTGATGCACTGTTGTCTTGACATGCAGTAGACTTAGTCATAGGATGGTTTGAGTTAGAAATTCCATATTCTCTGCCATGGGCAGGGACACCTCCTACTAGACAAGGTTGCCCAAAGTCCTGTCAGTTTGGCCTTGAATGTCTCCAGTTATAGAGCATCCACAGCTTCTCTGAGCAGCTACCGGCACCTCACCAACCTCACAGTGAAGAACTTCACCCTTTTCATCAGCAGTTTTATGACATCCACTACCATTCACTAATGCACAAGTGACACTTGCATGTCTGTATATGCCAGTCAGAATCTGACCCAGGCTTTGTAGAGATGAAGAGCTAAGGTCTATTCCACAGCTCCATTTATGACTTCCCCTATACTCTCCTGCCATAATTTTGACAAACTAGGTAACGCTAAGTGGAGCCATTAATGCTGAATTCCAGCCCGACTAAATCAATGTATAATTAATATTTAATAGATTTACTTCACAGTTAGGTAATGTCATATTATTCTTCATAGTAATAGTCTTTGGGGTCTATTCTTCTGTACATATACACAAGGATTTACATCACTGTTTTCCACTATTATTAATGAGAGCAGCCACATGTATTCAAATAATATAGAAATAAAAAACAGGATGGGGTGTAATGGAGGAGTTAGTAAGTTTCACACAAGTGCATGCTGATACAAAAAAATGTTTTATTACTGTATACAACACATATACAATTGCTACACTATTTTACATAGCAATAAATAAATAAGTAGGTGGTTTACGTTTTATGGATGCTTAAGGTAATTTTAGGAGCTGTATATGGCTGCATCAGGTCAGACCAAAGTCTCATCTAATTCATTATTATCTGGCAGTGGATAGTAACAGGTGCTTAAGAAAGCATAGAATCATAGAATTGTAGAATCACCAAGGTTGGAAAAGACCTAAAAGACCGTCCAGTCCAACCATTCACCTATTACCAATAGCTCCCACTAAATCATCTCCCTCAACACAACATCCAAGCGTTCCTTGAACACCCCAAGAGTTGGTGACACCACCACCTCTCTGGGCAGTCCATTTGAGTGCCTGACCACCCTTTCTGAGAAGTAATATTTCCTAATGTCCAGCCTGAATCTCCACTGCTGCAGTTTGAAACCATTCCCTCTAGTCCTAATGAAAGAGAAAGTCAGGTACATGTGTGAAACACTGTGATGTCAGAGGGCATCTTTGTGTTTGAAACATCTTACTGCCTTTTCTTTCATGTGTTTGCTTAATCTCTTGCTAAACATGTAAAATTTCTGGCAATCACAACACCGTCTAGCAATGAGATCTGAATCTTAACCATATCATGTTTGGAAAAGCCCTTCTTTCTGCTGATTTGTAGTCTGCTACCTGTTGATTTCATCATATGTGCCTCAATACTTA
This sequence comes from Excalfactoria chinensis, assembly GCF_039878825.1. Taxonomy (NCBI): domain Eukaryota; kingdom Metazoa; phylum Chordata; class Aves; order Galliformes; family Phasianidae; genus Excalfactoria; species Excalfactoria chinensis. Next base: position 138,526,231 of record NC_092825.1, read on the forward strand.
CTTATGGCAGGACGGAAATAAATTTTCTGTGCACATTCTCCTTGGTTCTCGGTGTTTTATAAATCACTGGATGTTCTGCCTGAAGTATCTTTGAAGGTGAAGCCACCGGTTTCATAGATTCACTCCTATTATGGAAGAATTTCTATTTCTTTGTTCATCCTCTTTGTCCTGCTTTGTATCACATTTGATTTTACATAAATTTTTTCAAGATGGAGAAGCCAAAACATTACAGAATATTTAATGTCAACCCATGTTACAGTCTGGATGTAGAGCTGAGTGATTACACATGGGCTTTTGAACAAGCATCTGCTTTCATATACAGTATGTAGAAGCAGTGTAATTATTTTTTGTATTTTGATAACATTATAGACCTTAGGGCCAATTTATGTGAGTAGCTGCAATTTGTATCCAAAGCTTTTCTTTCCTTTGTGACAAATTACAGTTTTGATGAAACACATCACACCTTAAGTGTGCTTCCATATTTTATACTGTTGATGTTTTATTGAACTACATACTTCCCAAAATATGTTCTCCCTTATGGCAGAGCTCTTAACACCAGCCATTTGTATTCTGAAGAGCTGTTCTCTTACCCAGGTTCATAAAAGGGAAATGACAGACTCATCCAGAAAATGCACTACCGATACTCTGATATTTTCACAGGATCTCTAATGTGACATTGGAAAACATGAATCTCAACTTCTTTTGGTTACCCTTGAATGTAAATGGACATAAGAGTGATAAAAACACAATTGCATTGGATTCTGTTTGATGTTTAAATACAGCTTGAATGCTCTCAAGGATACCAGTGATTGTACAAACACAAAGACAGGCAAGGCACAATTAGAATAAACAATTTCTCATGGAATATGACAGCCTATTTTCTCCAATGGGGTGCAGTGAGATTGTTGTGGAAATTATATGCCACTTTGTGTCTCACCTTAAGCTTTTTATTACTTTTTCTCCAAAGATCTTGTGCTGTTGCTGCAACACTTAAGTTCTGACTGCATTGGATAAGAACAGAACAATTTATCTGGTTCTAATGAAAATAATGCATGAAGATTCTCTTCTGTTTAAACTTAAATTATCTTGTATACCACAGGAAGAAAATTCACCAGGTGTGTGTTATATCACTTTCCTGATAGTTAGAAGTTATCCCTGTTCTAACTGATTTTGATTTACACAGGTTTCAGTGCCTTATATGCCCTCCCTCTCCTTGGGATTAGTACAGCCATGAGAAGAGTCAGGCTATATAGACGAAGAGACCTTTGATTTGAACTCTAGGGAGTAGTGTCAGTTTGCAGGACACATGCCTAGTTCTTTCAGTTGATCTGAATGCACTGGAGTGCACAGGAAATATTAGAACATAGAAAAGGGTCAGATTTCATGCATGAGGAGAAAGAACTGGAAGGATGTATGCCACAGCCAAGGTGACTGAGGTCCCAGACTTTGAACTGATGGATCAAAGAAGCAGGTAGCAGCAATTTATACTGACATTTCTATAACTGGTCTTAGACTAATAATAGCAAAGATGAAGATGCCGATACTCATGTGTTAAAAAATATTCATGAAGGTCCGGTCCAAAATTGTTGTAAAATAAAAAAAGTTGCTGAATTGCTAAAGAAAAAATGTGTGAACATCCGTCTTACTATCCTATTTATTATTTGTTTAAAACACTAAATTATGCTCATCTTTGTCAGATATAATTATGATTAACTGGGACTCTGATTTACCACCCACGTTCCTCAGATTTGGATTTTTATATTACCGTATGTATTTAAATTGAGCATTTATCTAGCTATTTCTAACATGAAAGGGCAGAATACAAACTCATGTTCCTGTTGTTTATATACCAGTAAAATTTAACTCTACGTAATAGCTATTTCTTGCTCTTTTGTTAAAGAACCAGTCATTACTTCCATTTAAGATATTCCACCCTCAAGTAGAAACCATTACGAAGTGCAGTATAAAGATGCTGGGTCTCAATTGGACCGTGTTTGTGAGTACTTGAATCCCAGGGCTTTAAGCTAATTTCTATATTTTCAGATTACTATCCTCAAGCTGAAATTTTTGCATCCAAGATGCTTCATTCTGATGATATTTACTAGGATAATTTTATCAATACATTTCTTTGCTTGGATGCTCAATTTTCTGAGTAATTTTGAATTTCTGCTGCTTGGAGATTTATGTTCTTCTTACAATGGCAGTATAATTATGCTTCCACATTTTGCCATAGAAACAAATGCTAAGCTTCATTACCAGTCTGCAATAAGTAAGAGATATTGTTATTTCATGAATTTCTAGGAGGTAGTGAGATGTATCTGAGTTTATTTAAGAGAAAGTAAGAACAATAAAACTCTTCAGATTTAGTTCTTTTCTGCAGCATAGCCTTTGTTTACCATTAGAGTGTCCAGGAAAGTTGAATGAGTGTGTTTAAGCAGCTTCCCCAGAGTGCTGCATTAGGAGATAATGTTATAACCCTGTCCCTGTATGGATCCTACATTAAAGGAAAAGTCCTCATCAAGTCAGTGAGATACAATTACCTCTCCTATGCCTGCAGATATCACACAGAATTTGTGTTCAGGTGCCTTGAAAAGCTCTGAAATGCACTTTGGCTAGTAATGTAATAAAAAGTGTCCAGGGGTGGCCCAAGCATGGGTCCAAAGCTTTGCTCTGACTGCTTGAAAAAGAAGGAGGTGTAAATCTGACCAATTTAATGACTTATTTTGAAATGTTACAGGACTTTACATAGACTACAATAATACTTAAGACCAAAATGCTGTCAGAGAAATTTCAGAAGGTCTCTCCTGGAAAGACTAAACTCTACTGAATTCAGCAGCTCCACATGATGAATAGGCAGTCTAACTAATGGGACTGTAGGATACCTTATAACCTTACTGTCAGTGAAGCTCAGAGGATAGTCTGAAGACTGGCACACTCACACCTGGTAAGATGCATGGACTCATGCTGGGTTGCAATTAGCACACACATTTTCATTTGTTCTTGTCTCTTTAATCTCCTTTCTCCATTTTTCTCTTTAAATTAAGTATTAGAAGATTTTCTCAAAGATGAAATTTTTCTCAGTTTATTTCCCTAAAGGTGAAAATAAGCCCTCAGCAGTAATCTGTGCTTAAATTCAGGAGAAATATGGCATTTCTAAAACACAAACAAGTTCTCCGTGGTATTCTGTATCATGGAAACCATGTCAGTACAGCAGCAAAAGGACCCTCTCCTTTCTCTTCCAACTGAGCTTTGGTTGTTTTGAAAAGACATGAAAGCACCACATGTTCACTATTACATAGGTATTGTTTATTTATCCCTTCTTCCATTTGAAAAGATCCCTCTGCTTACTATAAAAGTATACTCCAGAGCACCCTAGAAAAAGTCTGTCATTATTCACTCTGATATATATCATCAGCATATTTTCCATCAAACATATTTCCTTGAGTGAGTTACAAAAATATGGTGGAAAATGATTATGTTTACTCAAGAGATGAAGAAGTTTTGTGGTTCTTGCACATATTAGTTAGTATTTTGGGTCTGTATCTGTATTTGGAAAGTTTAATCATCTGTACACTGTTATAACAAAAATGTAACCAACATTTCACAGTTCTCACAGTTTTATTCTCTGAAAGGATAATCATGTGTGGGATACCGGTGTTTTTGCAGAATGCATTAGAATTCTTTTCACTAACCTTATCATCATTATTATTATTGTTATTAAATAAAATGTCTTCAGGAGGACTTTTCTCTGTGAAGATCATCTAGAAATATGAACTGAATTTGTACTAGGAATTATAGAGTCTTAATAGAGCTAACATAGCTAACATTGTGTTATCTCACCAGGTGTTTCCCAGAGTCTATAACCAGGTAGTCTAGAAAATTTCTGAAATAATTCAGAATCTTTTAAGTCCACAAAAAAAAAATAAAATAAAAAAAAAAATAAATAAAAAAAATAAAAATTTATCTCACTTTTCTTGCTGTACTGAGACCCAACAACAGGTATATTGCAGTTTCTCCGGCAATTAATCATTTTTAAACTTCTGGCGCCAGAACCAGGCTATGGGGATTTAAACTCGTTGACTACCTTCACGAATTCTCATGTAGACATTAAAGGATTGCTAAACACTGACAATTTCCTGCATTGTATCAGTACAGCATAAGGGTAGCGCTTTACAAAACACACACAACGGAAAGCATAAGAAAAACAGTTTCTGTGTGAATAAGGATGATTTTATATAACAAATAGAAAATATCTTTGCAGCAGGTAAGGTGAAATCTCTTCAGTTAAAGTCATATGGTTAACAAGTCATAAAGAATGCATGCTAAGTAAGCAGAAAGAATGATTTCTATTAGCAAAGTGATAATCACCAATGAAGTATATCAAGTCACACGTTTGTCCTATGTACAGTTCAGAAAGTTTTCTTGTTTATTTTCCTTTGTTCACATAGTAATTATAGCAACTACATTACTGACACTAAATCAAAATTGACACAAGATCAAAACATTTCTGACTTTCATTTAGCTGACTGGTAGAAACCACATTTTCTTGGTAGGAAAACACCTTTTCTGAGCAAGCATTTGACGTGCGCTCTCTGAACAACTACATACACCCTCCATTAATCTCAAGAAGAAATGAATATAACAACCATGCTGTTCCTCTTTCCACTTTCCAAAAGCGATACCTTATCACCTAAATTATATAATTGCCCAGGAGTTTCAAGAAGTTTAATTAAATGTATCACTTCCAATAAATTCCTTGGGCAAACAGACTACCATAGGGGCACATAAGGAATGTGAACATTAATTGCATTTGAGATTAGCCTCACTGAATTGAATTCTCACACACTGATACCCTTTGTATTCAAGCCATAAATATCAGCCGTTTATGCATCTAGCTATTGGCAGGTTTACTGTAATGTAGTATTCCCAGTAGACCAGAAGCCTGCACAGGAAAAGTTTCCACTAACAGAAATACTTGCTTGCAAATGACCAGTGAGACAGACAGAGCTTCTCTTCTGGGTACCCTTTATAAACGAAATATTCCTGTTCAATACCATTCCATTAACAAATTCTGCAGTAGAGAATTGTAGATGAAGATGCCTGTAGTCACGTAAACCACCAAAATTCTAATAAATAAATAAATAAGCAACAAAACACCAAAGCAAGGACATCTAATGAAAAATCCAATTTGCTGATAAATTAATTAAATTCCCTACCGACTCAACCCTGACAGAACACGTCCCATGTGAGAGAGACTGAAAGATGAATTTGCTAATTAATGTTAATACAGAGATTGGAACAATTAGAGGAACAAGCTCACAGCAGAATATCCCTTTTTTCCTCACTGAGTACAAACATTGTAACTAAATCTTTACATTTGCAAAAAGCTATTGTAAATTAAACAATTCCATTACACGCAACACAAGTAATAATACTGGAGTCTCCTTGTAGACTGTAACACGAGCCAAGTGAGGAGAAGCTTTTCTTTCTGGATTTGCATTTAATCATGTCCCAGTATCTTGAGTATCAGATGAAAGCCATAAGGAATTAGTACTACTGTGGCACTTTGAAATATCTGAAAGAATGCTGTGTCTAAACATTTTTTCTAGGTTTACTCTAACGGAGAGTTTTAACTATTTGTAATTAGATATTATGAATTCATTTAAATGAATATAGATCTCAATTAAAAATAGAAAAGTGGATAAACTTACCTGTATGCTATTATACACTAATGAGATGGGAAAGCTTCAGAAGGCTCAAATTAAAAGTGTCTGAATTCCCATTTACTATGACTTGCTTTCATCACTGGTAAAGTTCATTTTTATGATGAGTAGCTGAAGACTGTATACATGATGGCGACTTGCATTATTTCTTCCTTAATAGCTCTGTTTTAAAAATTAATTTTGGATGAAGTAAGCTTATCAGCCTATGCTAGGAGACCTTTTAATACATTATAATTTTTATTGAGTTTATTGGCTTCTACATGAAAATAAAAATAGTGCAAAAGACATTTGCCGGTTCCTGATGTTTTTATAATTTCTATAAATTACTTCTTTAAGATTGGTTATGATATATTTCCATTTTGCCACTGTGCTATCTCTTAATTACTGATCAATAGGACTCTAAATATAGATCTACTCAAATGGTAGACCATAAGGAGCCATAATGGACTACTGGGTAACTAATGTCTGCTTTAACAAGTCCATAACCATGTATTTGATATAGAAGATAGTTCAGTATGGCTCCAAAGAAGCCATTACAATCTATTGACTCAAGGCATTTCTACTCATCTAATTATGTATTAATATTACTGTTAGTATCACAACAGAGAGAACAATAAAAATAAAAAGAAAGTTAAAAATAAATTAAATGCATATTTACTTAACATTGAAAATTATAAACAAAATGTTATTTTTTCCATATTTCTTAGTAATAGCATAAAATTATTTAGCAGCTGAAAGATGTAGTACTATTGGAATTTTCTAAAACCCTCTAGATTGAATTCCCAATAAGTTAGGCAACTGTTTTGTTTCATTCTGCTTTTCTGAACAGAGGTATCCTTCAAATTTCTCTTTTAATATTGAGCTGAGTGAATGAACAAGCATGGCTTCTTTTAGCATCTGCAGTGTTGCTCTACATATGACTTCCATCAAAGTACTTACTGAAAAGGGAGATTCATTTATTTTGATCAGTTTCAGCTTGATTTTCAGTTTTGTAAGGAAATTTGAATCCAGGAAAATTTCATGTAATTTTTCATTTTATAATGAAGAAATTGAAGAGCTTCAGTCTAGGCAAGCATAGAAAAAGCATAGAGGTAGAAGGGGGCTATAATGACAACTTCTAACAGGGAAGCAGAATATAAATTAGGGATTAATGCTGTACATCTGGATAAATATCTTTCCGTTTCTCCAAAAAATAGCAAAACTCTAAGCTACATTTCCAATGTTCCATTCAAGGGTTTGACTGTATTCTTATTTGTAGAACGACAAAAAAATATTTAATGCTGATAGTGGAAAAAACAATAGATGTATCTGATATTACAGTCAAAGACGAGACAGGGATAGCATCATTTTGGAGAGCAGCTCATTTCTAAATATTTATCTTTTACACTGAGGTTCTCTAAGGACTCCTGCAAATCTGTGAATGAGCAGCAGGCATGCCACTCCTGTATATCTTGCTTTGCTAACAAATACAAGACCAAATATTTTCCTAACTTTCTGGTAAGATGCTTCAACAGAAGCTTAGAATTGCAAAATACAGAATAACTTTTAAGAATTAAAAGTCTTCCCTGCAATCTAGCTCAACATTTTAGTAGTGTGCTCAGTCTTCTGCACTTGTTAATCAACATATTTTGCTAAAACACACAAAAGTCCTTATGCCCAGAGAACAGAATGGGAAATAAATCTTGTTTCAGCAAAATTACTCTTGGACATCATTTACTACGGCTCCTGACCAAAGACTTTTTAAACTGAGAAAGAATCACTCTGCAATTAAAGAAAATATGCTTGGAAATATCTACAGGATACTTATTTTTCCCAAGCTCTGTATTTGCAAACATTTCCCACATTCTTAGGTGGAGTCCATTTCATATAACTTCAGAGAGATATCTGTGGTGTAGATATTCAGAGCTGCATTAACCAAGTACTCCAGGCAACTGTTGTCATTTGAAAGAAGCAGACACTTCAAAACACTGTTCATTTGACCTATTTTAGCCATCTTTACCATGGTCCAAGGTGATATGCATACACTGTAGCTTAGTTATGAAAGAAGCCTAAGGAGCAAGATATGCGGTAATCCATATTTTGTTTGATTAACCCTTCTCTTTATTAAAAAAAAAAAAAAAGAAAAAAAGAAAAAAAAAAAAGATTTAGCAGTAACTTAACAGAACAAAAGGCTGTAAGTTATATATCCAAACAAACTGCATAAGGGGTAAGAGATTTTCAAGTTTTCTTTAGGAAGCATCTTACTATTACAATACATTAAACTTTAGAGTCCACAGTTCACATTAAAACTCTTCCCCCTACAGCATGTCTAAGAGTCCTTCGAAATAGCTTGATTTTTCCTCAGGCTTGGGAGTTTTAGTGAACTAACGCTATGAAGGAAAATGCTTAAAGGGCCAGTTGTATTTATTGGATTAGGACTGTCATCTGTTAGTCCTAATGAGGATGACTATGAAATCCTAGATTAATTGTATTTGATAGAACATCTGGAGGTCATTAAGGCCAATTTAATTCAAATCCAGATCAAGTTGCTAGAACTGTGTTAAACAGAGCTTTGAGGATCTTCAAGAATGAAGAATCCACAGCCTCTCTGAGCCATCAGTTCCAGTGCTTGACCACTCTTTTGGTTGTTTTCCTCCTCTAAAAATGGAAAAAGCTTGCATATGTGAATGTTAGAAAAAATGGTGAAAACATAATATTTCTATAAGCAACGATATTTTGCAGTTTTTCATTTAATAAGGTGGCATTCAATATGGGAAAGGGAAGGAAATAATAAGAAGAAACCTTACATGCTAATATCTGTACGCTACCTAAAGGAAAGCCAAACAACATAATCCCTTGGTGCAGTTTATTAAAATATGAAAGTTTAGTTCATCATGCAAATATATTTTGTTTTTGCAACTTAAAGAGAAAAAAACAAACGGAACATAAATAAGAGATTTCTTCCTTAAAGCAAAATGAGGAGACTAGAGCATTTTGGGTTTTTTATTTTATCATTTACTAAGAATATATTGGGCAGTAGATGTTATGGATACTCAATTTATGCCTAATCAACGGTCCCTAAATAGGGATAGCTAACAGCTTGGCTTATAGACAGATAATCTGGATCTTCCCAGCTCAATTTTAAACCAGCTTGAGCATTGTAGCTACATTTGATCTTTGTTTCATAGAATAAGATTACATTATGAATGGAAGAACAGGAAAATGTGAGGAATCATGCCTTAGTTATTCATCTGAAAAACTTAAAAGAAACTATAGACATTGTAAGCATAAAATCACTTTCTTAATTAACTGATGAAGTATCATTTCTCTGTTCCCTCTCTCTGAACTGTAATACTGTGTGACCATGAACTTCTCTCTACACTCACAAACTCTTTTTGCTGTGAAAAAAAAAAAAAAGAAAAAAAAAAAAGAAAAGAAAAGAAAAAGAAACATATGAACATATCTTTTATATATGCCCATATATGCTATGGACAATTCCAAATTATGCAAAATAATCAGAACAGGGTTGTAAACTTGCTGCAAAAGCAGTGTCCATATATATTATTCAGGAGCAGGAAACATTTTTGCAGTATCATCAAAACTATAGCCAAGCCATGGGGCATAGATACAGTCGCATCTATTCTCTACAGCAGAATAGTTCACTGCAGCTCTTGCTTTCCACTATATATTCTGAAGAAGTGAAAATTAGGGCAGTTAGGCATGAGTTTTCTGAGACAGGTAGTACTGCCATGAAACAAATCAAACCAAAAAGATTTGGCCTTCATTAAGACAACTGAACCTTGTAATTGCCCCTTTCAGAAGAATAAAATAAAGATACCGAATAGCAGTGGATGTCCGCCTGCATCATTTCTCCTTTCCTTTCCGCTCCTAAGAAGCAATATAAGCTGTTACAACTTTAAGGTGATTAGATGCTGTAGGTAGAGCAGAACAGCACTAAGCTGGAGCCAGTGATCCCCACCATATAAGAATTACATTCTGTGTGGATTATTAAAGGCATCTTGACTGCACAGAACCATCTTCTTATGGTTTTTATCTCTTTTAGATACCAATGTTAAGAAATGATGAATAACAGTCTTGAGGTGTATATTTCTCTCCTGTGAACATAAAGGAAGTACAGGGAAACCAGCGCAGCTATCTACATAGGAGATATCTAGAGTAACACAAAATAGACTAAATCTCAACCAACCAGTGCAGCAACCCACTTGAAAGGCAGTATTTGTAGGGCTGGAAATGGGGGATTTCCAGTAATAGTGTCATGAGCAGAGCCTGTAGATTATGGATACCAGCAGCTGTAATGGAGCTGGCAACTCTGGGATTGGGGAGCATCCTGCCTCACTTGCTGGTAAGTGTGTGGTGTGGACAATGTGAGAGTTTTTTTGTTTTGTTTTGTTTTGTTTTGTTTTTAATGTACAGGTTGAAATTGGAGGTGGAAGCAGAGAGAGGAAGCATAAACAAGGTTGCTTTCCTAAACAGAGAAGATGAGGAAAACTGAAGGAAGTATGTGGATACAGGGCCAGGGTTGAGGTGCTGAGAAAGACAAGGGCTATGGATCTGTCTTGTTGAAGAGAGGCATTGGACAACCTGTCAATAGAGGCAGCTAATTACATTTTGCTTAAAAAATGTGTGATCCTGCTAAACTTAACTCTTATTTCTACATTATTTCAGATCCTCTTTAAGAATGTATATAATATATATCCTGTGATATATATTATATATATATAATGATTATATATTTTATATATTATAATAATATAATATAATATATATGATATAATATACCATAATATATAATGATATAATATAATATATAATATATTAGAATATATTATATATATTATATATATATATATAATGATTATATTATATATGGTAATATGTGAGAATCTGTAGAATGGGGTAATTAAATGATCCTGGGATGATATCTGTGTAGAGGGGCTGAGCCATGTATTCCTGAACATATCTCCTAAATACAGGTAAAACTAAACACAGAAAAATAAGATTAAAAACAAAAACAAAAGCAAAACACAATCTGAAACAAAAAATAAACTGAAACAGAAGTTAATTTATAGAGAATGCAGTGGTGATTTAGAAGCAAGGAAGAAAATAAAACCTCTGTGTGCATTCTGTCTTCTGTTTCCTCTACTCTTGTTCCATTTCTACTGTTTTCTGTTGCAGTTTCTATTCAATTTAAGCCAGCATCAAGAATTCAAAAAAAATTAAATTAAACAGCTTCCTTCTGAAAATAAATTACAAAGGATGACCTATTAAAAACATTGTCTTTGGAACTGAATTGTAAATGGAAAGATTAATATCCAGCCTGAACTGAGGATAACTCAGTTTTATATTTAAAGCAGTAGGAATCCAAGAGCCTAAAGGAATTTGGAAAAAAATTGCAGTGATGGAACTCAATAAGGATTTAGGAAAACTCTTCAAGAAATAGAAGCGGAAATTTTACAGACAAGATATTAAGGCCACACACGCAGCTTTCTTTGAAAAGCTTTCTGAGAAATCCTTTCCCAGAGCAAACTGAAGTGCTCTTCAGGACACTGGTACTTCTTCATATATCTTCCTTCAAGCAGTGACATTTTATCTGATAAAGTAAAACTGCACATTAGCAAGGACCATGTTATAAAGTGTCATAAGTTAGTAAAGAAACTCATCAGAACCGAATTTACAATAATCCAGGGTTGTATATTATTCTGTCATTCCAGATCATTAGGATATTTTTACTTGGAGAGTACTGATATTGTTTCCCACAGCATTCTCCTAGAGAAACTGGGTGCTCATAGACTGAAGAATGTGCTGATCGCTGGGTAAAAACTGGCTGGATGTCCAGGCTTAAATGGACATTGTTAAGGAAGTTAAATCTGATCAGCAGCTGGTCACAAATGGTATTCCCCAGGCCTTAGTACTGAAACCAGTTTTAGTTAATATTATTATCAAAGATCTTGATGAGGGATCAAGTGCACCCTCTGCAGAGACACTTGGTTGGGTGGGGATATTAATCTGCTAATGGGTAGGAAGGAATCTGTATAGACTTGAAAGCTCCTCAGCAGGAAATGACTTAGGGTTGTTGGGCAATCAACCAGCATTCGGTCCCAGTGGGAAGAAGGCCCATAGCATTCTAGCTTGAATCAGAAACAGGGAGACCAGAAGGAATAACGCATGTGGCACTGATGAAAGCAGACTTTGAATATTGTGTTCAGTTTTGGGCTTCTTGCTACGAGAAAGATACTGAATTGCTGAAACCTATTCAGAGAAGAACAACAGAGCTGGTGAAGGGAGTGGCAAACAAGACCAAACAGTAAGTCTGAGGGAACTGGGTTTGTATGGTGTGGAGAAAAGAAGGCTGAGAGGAGATCTCATCTACCTCTACTAATGCCTGAAAGGAGGCTTCAGTAAGGAGAGTATCAGTTTCTTCTCAGGTGACAAGTGAATCACAGAATCATGGAATGGCTGGGGTTATGTTGGAAGGGACCTCAAGGATCATCAAGTACCAACCCTCCTGCCACAAGCAGAATCACCAGCCTCCAGATACTAGACTAGGTTGCGCAGGGCCCCATCCAACCAGGCATTAAACACCTCCAGGGATGTTTAAAGGACATGAAAATGAAAGGAACATGTAAGGATAGGTGGAAATGGCCTCAAGCTGTGCCAGAGGAGCTTTGGAGATTGGAAACTGTAAGAGTTGTTTCATGGAAAAGGTGGTTAGGTGCTGGAACAGGCTGCCCAGAGAAGTGTTGCCGTTCTCATCCCTGGAGGTGTTGAAGACAAGTGGTTGTAGCTCTTAGGGACATTATTTAGCTTTGTTGGTATTTGGTGATGATTGAATTTGGTGATTTTAAGTGCTTTTTTCCAACCTAAAAATGTTTATGCTTCTATGATTCAATGGTATGAATGATAGTATTGCCAGTGAGTAAAAAGTGCCAAGAATTTTACATAAATGCTGCATTTCCAAAAGTTTGTATGAAAGTCATGACACACTCGTCAGTAAGAAAGTGACCCCTTGTTGATTGTCATACTGGCTAATCTATTAAAATAGCTTTTTCCATTATCTCTAGTTTTCCTATAATCTAATTTGATATGTTTTTACAGAAAAGTTCCTAGCCACCAGTAGCATTGTCCAAACATCAAGTGACAACATGCTGCTGTTTTGTACACAGAATCCCAAGGCTTTTATTGTTAGCATGCATGGCATTGTTGTTTTGAGGTTTATTTCATAAGAGGTATGGATTTATTTTCTTTACTGCTTTAAAATAACGACATCTTTTATACATTTATACTGAATATGAAAGTGTACCTTAGGCTAGGCTTTCATTCTTGTTTCTTTCCCCTCGTGCACTGAAATGCTGAGCAGTGCTTCATTTGCTGAAAAACAGATGCTTCTTCCTGCTTTTCCTGTAGCCAAGTGTATGATTCGGATGGGGTTTTGCATCTGTTATACTAGTTATGGGAATTGCAGGAACTCATTAACACTCAAGCCCTATGTCAGCAGATTTCCTCCGGGAAAGAGAGGAAAAGGAGTGCCCCACAAATAATCCACAGCAGGAGGTTTCATCCATTCAGAGATACCAATACAGGTATTACTAGTTCTGTAGCTCCTTTTAGATATTTCTAGAATACTTGCTTTTTCACTATAAATACAATTAAGATATCTGCTGCCAGTGAAGGACTCTGATCAATGACTTCACTAGAAATAGAAATAGAAATACTGGAACAAAAATTTGTAATTTATTTTTAAGTGGCCTCATGGGTTGGGTTTACTTTAACAGAAATAATCTCTGCCTTACAGATATCTCTAAAATAAACTTTGGACACTGCTTTTTCAAAGTTATACCATACATAATAGCAAAACTGCACTTTTCTCCCTCATCTTTTTATTGGCAACCTGATAAGAGAAAGCCTTGCTGGCACAATAATTCACCCAACAACCCTCCCTTCCCAGTACACACGCACAGATAACAGTGGCTTGGTTTTAGAATGGCTGCTGTCCAGGAATTTAATGTAATTGAATGCTTGTTGCAACTTTATCATTTATTTTCAGGACACAACTTTTTAAGTGAAATGGAAAAATCAGAGCAGGAATATACTTAGTTTATTTAGTTTTCTCCATGATTACTTTAGAGTAGTAAGGCGTTCCCATTTTGATGCTTTAAAACAAAACGATGTTTTTTCCATTTTATGCTGAATAAATAGACCAAGCCTTTATAAAATCTCAGATACATTCTTAGCAACTGAGATATTCCTCATAAAAGATCAACAAAGCTAAGTATTTTTCTTTTTTATAATCAGGAACTTTTCTGTTCCAGTCAATACTTTTCTGCATCTTAACATACCAGAAGTTTTCTTCTGTTGCCTTTTGAGATCTGGTGCCTGACAAACATCCAGTGCTTTTCATTTCTATGCCATACTCCCATGGAAACAGGAATTGCACTGCAGTTTATTGAGTGTTTATGCCTAAACACCACTTCTTAAAAACCTGTTGGCTAGTTATGCCACATCAAGTAATGCTTGCCAGTAGGTACTATGAAGTATATATTCATTACCTGTCCTAAGATGAAAGGCATTGCAAGTCACTTAAATACACTATTGAGAATGACTAATAAGATCACTGAAGACTAAATAGTTATTTTCTTATAAACACAAAAATGACACAACTGAGTGATCATATAAAGCAGCCCTCCTGAGCAGAGTAGATTATTCAATAATAAATCCAAGAACAATTTTCAGAACTTCTGTTGTAAAGTGAGGGGAAATGTTTGGCCAGACTATTTTTGGTTTGACAGGGAGTCTGCATTATTCCAACACTTTCAGTCAGTTTCATCCACTTATTCCAACCAGAGAAGCCACATAGAAAATGATCGGGTAGAATTCATACCACAGCAATTGAGAACAGAGGCTTGCTTAATTTCCGAAACCATCTCGCTTCATGTATTATTTCTACAATTTATTGTAATGAATTTCTTAATGTTTCACTTGGATTCACTTCAGTAAAATGTCCTCTTCCTTCTCCCTCCCTTTAGTTTCCTGCCTAGAAAGTACAGATTAATGAGAGTTTGCATGGATAAAATGAATTCTATCCAATCAACTCTCGGTTATATATGGGTGGTTTACAAGTTATGGAGTAGTAGATTTGCAGATGCAGAGACACTGAACTAGTTCCCTGCAAAGCTAGATCTGTTCTGCTTGTATGCAAGGCTGTAAGAAGGTAATTCTATACTTTCCAGGGTCAAGTTGGCCCAGAGGCAGTTTAGGTGCTTTACAGAGGCTAGAAGAATAGCATTTGGTTTCTGTCCACCATTCAAAGTCAACCAAATGGTTCTGCATAGAACTGGTCCAAATTTGGCATGACTGCCTTGGAGAGGATGTAGAGTTTAATTGGAACTGCATGATTGCTCATACAGCTTTCTTTCTCCATGTCTATACCCTTTTTTTCCAGCAGCACTCCTGGTCCAAGGGATTATTGGTTTGAGAAAAAATGGAACAAAACAGAGCCAACATGGGCCTGGTGCTGTGCCCAAGTTAATATACACTGCTAGAGATGGGACAGAGACAACTGAATGGATCTGCTAAATTCAACTGGGCTCTACCTGGCTTTTTGGCTCTGCTAGCAATGCTGGTCATCATCTGTCTTCATTGCATGCTTGTCCAATTCTTTTGGAAATGTATTATTCCCTTACCTGGGAACAGCTGATTAGTAGTGGTCAGTGGCATGGAGGCCAGTAACTAGTGGGTTATCCAGGGCTCATTACCAGGTCCAGCCCAATTTAATCTTCATTAATGATCTGGATGATGGGACGGAGTGTAACTTCAACAAGTTTGCAGATGACCCAAAACTGAGAAGAGTGTCTGATATGCCAGTGGCCTGTGCTGCTAGCCAAAGAGACCTAGAGAGGCTAGAGAGGTAGGCTGAAAGGAACTTCATGTTGAACAAATGGAAGATAACATTTCTACACCTGGAAAAGAGGAACAACCTGGACATGCTATGGACCAACCTGCTGGAAATAATCTGGAGGTCCTGATGATCACCAAGTTGAACATGTGCTAGCAGCGTACTTGTGATGCACGGAAGGCTAATGGTATCTTGGTCTGATTTTCAACAGACTCCTGGACTCCTGACTTAATATGGAAGAGATGGGAAATGCTGAGAAATGTCATATGCTTGCAAAGCTATCAGGACATTGAGACAGCTTCTGTACATAACTGGGTACTGAGATCAGCTGACACATTATGGCCCAAGGCTAGGCTTTATTCTATAGTTGCAAGGATTTGGGAAAAATTTCTGGAGCATGTAAACTATGTAAATAGTGCTAGGCAATTGTTTGGGAGAGTGCAATTTAGCACAGAGCAAAATGACCCAGACTTACTGCTATAGACAATGATGTTTCTGTGCCTGGGAATATTTGGATGACAGAAGTAGCCTGAGTAGGGCTACATAAAACCTCTGGCTGCCAGGGAGGCCAGACATTGCTGGTCTGGTGACTGTACAAAGGCACCCTCCTCATTGCCAGCTTCAGAGCAGTCATTCCTGATTCCTCAATGCAAATATGCTGCAGAGTAAGGATGCTGAAAAGCCACTAAAACTCCAAATTATACTGTTCATTTTCAACAAAGAACTTAAAATGGTTTTGAAGAGGAGCATATGATGTGAGATACTTCCTTTATACTGTTTCTAGGGATGAAAGGGCTGTATCTGAGCAGATCCAGAGAGAGTAGAACATAACCTTGTGCTCTCTGACTACCAATGAGCATTACTACCAGTTTAGGAGTACAGAACCAAGGGCAAACTAAATTATTTACCATGCGTACTTGAAAAGAATCTTAAAGATTACATCTTGTTGCATGAAACCCTTTTATCAAATTCCACAGTGACAGCTGTGAGTATGTTAACTCTGAATTTGATATGGTCTTTAATTGGGCCAGGCGTTTGTCTTAGTTCCTGACTGCAGTTTTTGTTTTTTTTGTTAGGAAACTTGTTCTTCTGCCTCATTTTTCTAATATTGCCCATCGTCACTTTTCTGTTGGATTCTTTTGACAGATCCTGTGTAAGAAGCTGAGAGACCTAAATGACATACTTGTGGGGAAAAGTTTACATCAGGTGAGAATTACCTTGAATTTAATGTTTTAAGATAAAGATAAGAGCTAAAGTATTTGTCACATACATATCCAGTGGAATATGAAGCTAGAAGGAAATTTTAGGTATCTGTCATGGAACACTGATCTCCCCAGAGATTTGTAGAGATTTAAATGTGCTACAAGGCTTTTTTTTCCTTGTACCAAATAATTCTGACCTTAGCCAATGTCTCTCTTTAACAGGCTAGCCTTATACATTTTATTAGATTTTATTTTATTTTACTTTGAGAAAAATTTCCGTTACATTTATTCATTAGTTTTAGAGAGGGTTTCTTCTTTATATCTTAGCTTTGCTTTGAAGTGTAACTTTTTAAACAGATGAAGAGAAAAGAATTCTGTAAGAGTTATCCATTCACGATGGTATCAAGGTTTTGGAACTGTCTGTTTTAGAGAAAAGATGACTCATGGAAAACCTTAAATTAAGAATCATAGAATCACATGGTTGGAAAGGACCTGTAAGATCCAACCACCTCCCTAATACTGCTGCTACCACAAACCACTAAACCGTATCTTGTAGCTCCTCATCCAGATGTCTCTTGAATACTGCCAGGGACAGAGACTCCACCACTTCCTGGGCAAGCCATTCAAGTGTCTGACCACTCAGAATGAAAAAGTTTTGCCTTATGTTTAATCTAAACCTCTTCTGGTACAACTCGCGGCCATTTCCTCGGGTCCTGTTTGTTGTGCGGGAAAAGAGGCCAACCCCTCCTCATCACAACCTCCCTTCAGGAAGTTGTAGAGTGCAGTGAGGTCTCCCCTGAGCCTCTTCTTCTGCAGGCTAAACAGTCCCAGCTCCCTGAGCCACTCTTCATAAGACTTGTGCTCCAGACCCCTCACCAGTTTAGTTGCCCTTCTCTGAACAAGTTCCAGGGCCTCAATGTCTTTCTTGTAGTGAGGAGTCCAAAACTGATGTTCGGCTCATGTTCATCTGAGCATCAACCAACACTCCCAGGTCCCTTTCCTCTTTATAGTCATCCAGCCACTCAACCCCAAACCTACAGCACTGCATGGGGTGACTGTGGCCAGAGTGCTGGCCCCACCACTTGGCCTTGCTGAACCTTATCCCATTCACCTCAGCCTATCAGATCCAGCCTATCTAGATCCCTCTGAAGGGCCTCCCTATCCTCAGGCAGATTGACACTACTTCAGTGTCATCTGCAAACTTACTGAGGGTACACTCAGTCCCCACATCTAGGTCATCAATGAAGATATTAAACAAGATGGGCCCCAGTCCATGTCTTTATGAAATGTCTTTATGATTGATTTTTCAAAGAATCATAGCTTTGTTCTTCTTCTTTCAAAGAAGGAAAGAATGATTCCCTCCTATCATGTAATCGCTGTGCTAATATTGAAGAAGTAGGAAAATCAAATGGAACATCTGTTCAAGATACTCTCACTGAAGAGAAGAATGGGTTGATTCTTTGGTCTGAAGCTTCAGCGAGTCTTTGTGCTCTGCAAAGGGAGGTACCAGCGTTGCTGGAAGATTGCCAGGGTACAGATTCCAGTATCTCTCATTCTTTCCAGCACAGATTTTCCAAGCTGTGAAGATATGTTGCACCTCAGAGCAGAGTGAAGAATTAATCCTGGAAAAGCTACTAGGTAAACCTGATTCAGAGTGATTTTTTTTTTTTTTTTTTTTTTTCTTTCAAACAAGTATTTCTTGTGAGTACTTAGCAGGTAAAGGAGACTCTCGGGGATAAGATTATTGTATTCAGATTCAATCACAGAGACGATTGTTTATTGTCCTGTTTTTGAATATAGTAGGAATACCTTTTCTCTTGGTATTATTATGTCCTTTCCTAAGGAAGCAGTGGCAAGTGTTATCTGAGGCATATTAATGAGGTCCTTAGAAGCCTGATTTCACAGCAAATTCCCATCTCACTTTAATTCAACTCTCAAAAACAACCCTCAAAAACCATGCAGCCTTTGCAAAGTATTTTTATTTGTTTTCTAAAGGTATGGAAAACATGTAAAGCAGGAAGAAAAGCAAAAACATCTATGGAGTTAATTCAGTTTGGCTGAAAGGCTTTACTAACAGCACAGTCCTAATGATTTCTCTTCTCCAAATGCCCTCTTAAAAGAGTGTGATATCTCATTAGATCAGTTTATAAATGATATCCTTCATCACTTCCCTTTGAAGAGATCAGGAGGAGTCTCAGAGGAGTGAGAACACTATCCTAGGACTAGATTAAAAGTGTCACTCTGCAGTGAGGCCTAGATATATCCATCTTCCATAGAAGAGTATCCAAGTTGCTTCAGGCTATAGCTACTACTTTAACTAGATTGAACCACACAGAATGTGGTTGCCTAGAACCACTGGAGACAAATTGCACGCTGTAGAAGATAAAAGAAGTTGCTTTCCATCTTTTTTGAGGTTGGAATCAACAAGGAGACGAGACTGCCCCGTTTATCTCAAAGAATGTCTTGAGATAAATAGCAACATACTGTATAATACTCAACTGCTGGAAAGCAGACTATGCTCCTGCACTGGCTGGGAAGGAAGTTTCTTTGGTATTTTGTCTTTAAATATCCAACCGGAAGTACTTCTGAACACAATTCAATTTAACAGCAGATGGCAGCAGTAGGGATCCCAGTGTATGCTAACACATTCAGAGCTGTGCTACCTGAGTTAAATGGCTACTGAAGTTTGAGAGAAGGGGTATGATGTAGCATAGTTAAACCCAAATCTCCTGCAAAGTCTGTGCTTCAGATTTATTATTTGTTTATCATACTTGAAGAGGGAATTGGAGTTTAATGATGGTAGTTTCTTTTCGAAAAACAACTCTATAGGACTGAAATAGATGCACATCACTGAGATTTTGTATTTCAAGACTCTTAGAATACAGCGTTTTTTTTTTTTTATTAAAAAAATTCATAAGTTTAATTCAATTTCTTTTCACTGCTGAAGAGGAAATAGATTTATTTTTTTGAAACATTATATAACAGTAGGGCAAAAGAAGGGTGCAAGGATCAGATTCAAAATAGAAACATAAAGTTCATTCCCTCTCCTTCTTCCTCCAGATGAGAAAAACTTCAGGATGCTTGCATCCAGTAATACAAAGTTTGCTTTCTTGCCCAGTATTTTAGCTTTTTAATCATTTTTCTTTTCATTATTGAGGATGAACTCAATTTCTGTCAAGTCAAGATATTTTCCTACTTAGTTGCAAAAAACAAAGTGTCATATACTTGGAAAAATTACAGAAAGATAGTTTATGGGCGGTAAATAAGTAAGACCTACCGGTGCAAAATGATTACCAATTATTCATTTTCAGCCAGCTATATCACTGGATCCATTCTGCTTACTATATTGTAACGCATCTATCAACTTAGTACAGGCAGTTCATCATTTGATTTTCTTCTGTCATTATTATGTATAGCAAGCAATTGTTTTGGTAATTATGGTTATAAACTATTCAGACCTGATTTACCCTCCCACCACTTTAGGGACCTCTGTAAAGTGCGTTAAGCTGTGTTCCTTTTTAGTCTCCCCAGTACAGACATTCCCTCTGTATTATTTGGAAAAAGAAATGCAGCTCTCAGGGAAATTCAGATCTTCAGGTGCGTGGGTGTAAAGCTTGAATCGGGCAGGCTGAATTTTGGCCATGCTCATTACCAGACAGAGAGGTAATTGATTCACTGTTTTGAAATTGGTTCTAGCAACTCCAGCACTGTTTTCCTTTAACACTTTTGCCTGAGGTGTAGTTTGAAATTTTAAAGTGTTTCCTCATCTTCTGGCTTGAAATTTTGGAAGACTTTAAACTTTCAGAGTTTCTCCTGATGTTAGTGAGAGTTACATACATGCACAAAGTACACAGTATATCTCTAAGGATTTAACTTAGCTGCGTTTTTCTGTTGCTATTTTTTTAAAGAGGTGTTGGATCCAAAAACCAGGACAGAAATCAATGATAATAAGAGGTCAGTCTCCTAATAATGTAATCATTCTATAAAAGCACTCACAAGTGAGTTATTCAAATGTTTGAATTATAGAAGAGGTATTTAGAACTCATACTAGGTTTTTCATGTAGTACCTTGTAGTGTGCTAATGCAGTGTTGCAAGATGTAATTATCAGAGTTGAAGTCAGTTGTTACAACAGTTTCTGCTAAGTCCAAAACATGAAGTTATTCACAATAATACAACAAATTTTTTTGCTATTTCTTTCAGTGCCTTACACTTAATATCCCACCCTGTGTGATTATTTTGGTCCTTATCTTATGATTACTTCTACATCCAAGAGTATATTCTTTTCCGCTTTAAGAAATGTGTTCTTTTAATTCGAAAATCTATTCTTGCTGTTTATTAAATGTACCATTAGCTTCATCTTCAACCTTCAGTTGTTCAGCTGTATTCATTTTACACAGTGCTTGGGAGATAACTGGAGTGTATATTTTCAGGTTTGCGCTTCTTTTTTCATCAACATTAGCCTTCTTTATTTCTGGTGTATTTTTAGCTAGATTACATGCATAGCCCTTGGGCATACATTAATTTATCTTTGAATGTTTTCCATTTCCCCCTGTGTCCTTTATCTCTATTGATTTATCCTACTTGATTTCATCCTGTGCTATTACATTCTTCTAAAACTCATTCTTTGAAATCTAACATCCTTTTCTTTTCCTTTTGTGGTTTTACCTGTGTCCTAATTACCACCCTAATTAGGTTATGAACACAATTGCAAAGAGCCCTACTCACATCTGCAATCCTGTTATATTTACCACATGCAGACCTAGCCAAAGATTGATTTTTTTTTCCCCCTCTAAATTCTCCCTTTTTCCCTGCTGGATATAAATTATAATGTTGTTTCTTATCCACAGAACTACTAAGTATCTTGATTTACCTCTGCTATAGAATGAGAACTAATCCAGAACTTTAACATTTTGCCTAAGATTCCTCAGCTCTTATAATTTTGTGCTTATAGCACTTATATATTGCTATGCCATTTTTTCAGCTAGAGGCAATCAGATTGATTTTTTTTTTCTTTATTTATTGTGCTAATTTAATTTCAAAACACAACCTCTATGGTCCCATCTTCAAATATAATGTAGGTTTATCTTTTTGTTATGAAAATGGTTACAACCCTTTCTTTTCAAATTTAACTCCTCCTTTTTTTTTTTTTTTAAAAAAAAAATCTCTTAAATTGTTTTCAAATTTTCTTTTTGTTCCAAGAGACACCTGCATGATTTTTTTTTTTTTTTTTTTTTTTTTTCTCTCCTCCTACTTCAGCTTTCTAATTTATCTCAGGTCTTTCTATCAATCCTTTGTAGGCTTTCACAGCATTAATCTGATAAATTCTGAGTTATCATTCACTTTTTAAGTTTAATTAGAATGTTCTGAACAGTCTTTAGCATGATGACAATATCCTTGGAATTGCTCTGCATAGAACAAAAATAAAATTGTTCAGTAATATACTGGGCTATTGCATGGGCTTTAGGGTAACACATTTTCAAGCAGAAGTCACTTGTATAATAGAAGTGGGTAGATCCACATTATTCTACTTATGCTTCCACGGGAACTTGTGCATGTCTGTGGGAGCATAATCACATTGTTTTGTCTTTGTATTTGTTTCTGCCTACTCATTTGAGCATCTCTCACATCCTTGCAGTAGATGGTGTCCACAAACATACACTCCTTTTTGCTGCTGACCTCCTTACTGTTTCTTTTGTCTAATGCATTTAAGTTCCTGAGAAGTTAGTTGTTATATCCATAATGTATCAGAGGACCAGAAAGCATTTAAAGAGTTGCGAGATTTTGTGGTTTCATAGCACTGTCATATTTATGATTGTGCGTTCTGAAAATTATTCTTTTCCTTTGAAAATTATCCTGAGGAATTTCTCTTCAAATTGCTTTCTAACCACCAAGTCCCACAGATCTTGAGATAAACTGTTAGATTGCCTTTGTCCTCTGGACATCAGATTTAACCTCAAAGGTAATGACATAGTGATTTCAAAATTGTCTATATAAAATATTTGCCCCTGAAACTTTCTTGCAAACTCTACTTTTGAACACTGAATTGAAGAAAATATTAAATGAAAATTTTGCAGCCTCTCTATTATAAAACCCAATCCAGTCTTGCATTGTAAAATAATATTTCTTCTTTTCAGCGACAGCTTTGTGTCCTGCTCAGTGCTGCATTAGTGCTGAAGAGCACTTGACAGCTACCTGTGCAGTGAACTCCTATGGGATGAGTAGGGATGTGGAGGGGGAAGGAAGGAATATGATGTACGTATGACTTCCTTCTCGGAGTCTTGCTCCCAAACTTGGGATATGTCTTCTGACCACACCAGAACATGTGTCATCTCACCACAGTCATGTTTCCTGTGCCTCAGTGCAGCTGTTTTTGCTTGAAGTTCTAAAATGATTTTGTCTCTTATGACTGCTTGTGAATTATACTGAAAACCCCCACCTCGTATGTATTGTTTGCACAACCTCAGGATCCTTGTAATGCTTCTTCTGATATCCACTTGTGGTTGTTTCTAGAAAGCTTTAGTTCTTTATCTTTTCAGATTTCTCTCCCTAAGGAGCTTCTCACTACCACCAAATTGACAGGTGGTTGAATGCTTCTTTGTGTGGCTTGATATATATCAAACTTTTCTTTCCTCACTGTCTACCCTCTTTTTCTTCCAGTCTGTTCTCTGATACAAATCCAGATGTCCTTGGTCAGTACATCTTGACCTGTTTGCAATTTTTTTGTTTTACTAAATCTTAAGGCAGTATCTCACATTTTACAACAGAAATTATCAAGGCAGAAATATGGCTACTCCAGAGGACTAGCAGCCAGGATCTGGACCACGGAAGTTTCTGATGGGTGCCTTGAGTGACTGGGCCTTCCTCTTAAGTGTCTGAGTTTAGGTGGGACAAATCAGCTTCAGAATGTATGCATTAAAGCTGATGTATCTTAGTGAATATGCTTTTAATAATGGAGGTTCAAAAACGAACAATAATCTTTGATGTGAAAGGGAGAGAAACTGATTTGCCTAGCCTTACTTTTTTGAGAGAGATATCGGCAAGTCTTAAGATTAATTCTGCATCTCTTCATGCTCTTTTCTGTTTGTGTATATTTAGGGTCCTAAAAGGAAATGTCTTATGTTTTAGTAGAAGTGGGCACAGTCAATCAAAAAACATATTTTATTGTATATCCAAGTATACCAGCATATCAAAGCATATGTAAAGAATTTTGTCTTTGACTTTGGCAAATGACCTTTTATCTGCAGTTTAAATAAGTGATTTGAAAGAGCATTTCTTTACCCTGTATGTTGTCCAGTACACCTTCGAATCTCATATCCCACTTCCTCACACCATTCAGCTACAGAACCATGGACAATCATTTTGCAAATAAGAGTAGAGACAATTTTCTGTCATAAAGTTGATTTTTAATTGTGAGCGTTCTACTGTAAGATATAAAGATTTTTATAATGAGAAAATTAAAATAAATAAGATTGTAACATAAGAAGAAAACAGTATTTCACACATCTACTTAAATTTTTTACTGAGTGGAAACACAGGAAGAAAGTGATTTTGAGAAATATTTCAGTCAAAATATTGGTTTGGGTACTACAGACCAAGTAATTAAAATCTGAAAGATCTGTAGTTGTTCAATCAGTATGAATTTATGGAGATCAAATTAAAATAGTTTCTTTATGAGTCATAAGATCAGTGGAGATGGTAAAAATGTTGAATTAAACTTATGGAGGGCATTTGACTTGATCTTACTTGGCACTTTAATTAATAAACTCAAATTATTTCAAAGCTTTGCAAAGGATATTTTAAAGTGGATAAGGATTGGTAACTGATAGTTCTCAAAATGTCATTGTAAATTGAAATTGTTGTTCATCATCAAATCCTTTCAGTGAACTCCCTCAGGGACTCGTTCTTGGCACTCAGATCATGCATTTATTTGGGATGTGTAAGAAGAAGTAAAAGGATTACTGCCACTGTGCAATGACAGTCTGTAACAAAAAGGGAAAGAATCTTGCTCCCAGATGTAGCAGCTGGAGACTTATCACAGAATAAAGTAACAGAAGCAGGGTAGGATGCTCTGTGCCTTCCCATGGACTTGCAACCCAAATGAAAGGACCTTCTGGCTCACACATTAGAGCCTCTGGACATGCAGGAGACTCTTTCACTAAAAATTGCCACAGGAAGGGAATATTATATGTCCTCCCAACTTTCAAAGCCAGGGTATAAATCTAAGGTTGGAAGCAGGGAAAAAGCCATATAACCCCTGATTTAAAAAAAACCCATATTTCACAACTCACAGAATCCTATTACTGGTCATGACTGGAGGTGGTGGTGACATTAGTCCCAAAGCCAACGAAGATAGCATCCACAAGACAGACCCAATCTCTAGCCCTTGGGTTAGATGTATGAAAAGGGCTGCATAGATATTATTTACTTCCATGTGAGGTAGATCATGTAGTATATATATAGTGTATATATATATAGATATATACTATATTTTTATTTTATTTTATTTTATTTTGTCTACAATTTATTGAGAAGGAGAAATGGAAATATCCCAATAAAGAACATGAAAATTGGAATTAGAGTGAAATATCCAAGCTGCATTTGTGGAAAAACATTTTGTTTTATTTCAACGATAGCACTCTGAGCTTTTATTTGGCTCCTGAACTGGAATCAGCTTCGTACCCATCTGTGGTGTATCCTCCTGAGTCCCAGCCTTATGGTAATCCCGTCAGGCCATAATGCATCGCTAGCCACCTGCTTGTCTGCCTTGTTTGTTAGAAACATGAGACTGTAAGCATCATAAGCTGTCCATTTTTTTCTGTGATTTTTGCTTGTGACAGAAACATTGTTGTCACCATATTGCAGAAGAGAAAAGGGCTCTGAGAGATCTGGCTTCTGGAAAGACTCTACAGGTCTTTGGAAGCTGGTATATTTTATTTCCTTCTGTGACTTCCACCAACTTAAGAACAGCAATTAGAATGAACACTGTGTTAGTTCTGGCCTAGAATAGGAGCAGAATGAAATTTGCTCTATGGTAGGGAACAGTCTACTCAGTTTGAAATGCAGATATTTTCTAAAGTGTGCAATGAGCACACAAAAATGTTCACGACCGAACATTACCTCTGTTTCTTGATTATCTGATATTCACATTTGTGTGATTAACGCAGAAACAAACAGCATGACCCCAAATTAGCAAGGCTCAGTTTGTGTGCATATCAGTGTTTAGAGACTAATGTATTAAGAAGGTGGTACTTTGTTTTCACAGCTGTATGTGTAACTTCCCAGAAGTCAATCTTATGCCTTAAAAATAATAATACAACATCTTTAATGAGAAAGCATCGTAGAATGCCTTTTTTTCCCGAGTTCTTATATTTGACAATCTTACTTTAATCCTTATACAAACAATAATGCTCTATACTTTATAATTCTTTTGCTATTATTTTAAATTAAATCTATAAATTACTGAAAGCTAAAGACCAAAAAGAGGCC
Organism: Excalfactoria chinensis; assembly: GCF_039878825.1. Taxonomy (NCBI): domain Eukaryota; kingdom Metazoa; phylum Chordata; class Aves; order Galliformes; family Phasianidae; genus Excalfactoria; species Excalfactoria chinensis. Next base: position 138,552,535 of record NC_092825.1, read on the forward strand.
TGATGTAAACAACTGTTGTAAGTATTCTTCAGTGATAGAAGGCAAAGAAATATCAGTTAATGCATTTCTTATTTATTTTTTTTTTTTCTTTCTAAACTTCTACTACTTAGTTACTCTTTCTTTTTCAGGGCTTAGAAACTTCTCAAGGAACATCCTCATCAAGAAAATGCTTTGTCAGGGTGCTATAAGGAAGACAGTTGTGACTGGAAAAGCTGCAGTAAATGACTACTAGAGACATCAGTGCATCTGTAAACGACTCGATTCATTCAGCTTTACTATTTAATAGAAGACATGCCCAACACTCCTCCTTGTCTACAGGGGCAAAGACAAATGATCTATGGAAAGGCAAACTGTATGCCCTGCCCTACTGTGTCAGGATGCTCCATGGGGCTGAGATGCACTCAGGGCAGGGCTTAATCTCATACCACTGTGATTTTGGGTGCCTTTGCTGCTGTTGGACACCCACTCTGCCATTGCACACTGCCAGCTAATGCAAGGTGCACATCTGCCTTACAGAAAAGACACACTTTCAGTTCTGATTAAAAAAAAAAAAAAAGAAAAAATAAAAAAATGTTCCACAAGTAAACCTAGATAATTTGTACATTTCAGTCCAGGAGCATGTATGAAATCAGTGTAAATGGGAGAAATATATTACCTAATTAGCATGTGACCCCATTTACTTCTCTTGTTACTAGGGGCCTGTGAAGGTTCTCAGGTTAGCTAGGAAAACAGCTGGTTTCTTTTTCTTTCATCAACTAGCTGATCTGATCTTTTCCCTTTTTATTCTTCAGCAGAAAACAACTCTCAGAGGATATTTCTAATGTGCTTAGGACTAGAACAGCACTGCAGCACTGGAAGCTTTACGATTACCAACACTGAGAGCAAGGTCAGGTTAAAGCTGGCTGAGTATGCCTGAAAATTATCCTTGCAGCAAAGCTGTATTATGTACAGGAAGTTCATCATTTTGTTTTCAGGATTAAAGAAAAGAAGGCTAACAATTTTCCCATAGGAAAGGAAGGAATACATGAGTGACTAAGCGTGACAGATGCAAGTGAAATTCACCAAGTAAAATTCATTTATATAAAATGTTAAAGCTGGTTTAAACTTGATATTTACTTTGAAACTTGCTGTGTGTATTCAGTGTCTGGAGTTTTAATTTCTAACTGTACCACAGCATCCTTCAAAACATATCTTACACTACACGGATACATTTGTGTCAGATATTAGTAGACTATAAATAGCTTTCAAAAATATTTTAAATCTGCCCTTTGGATGTCAGGCCCTTTTGATCTAAGAAATCTGTGTTTCATGTCTTGAGAAGCTTAAAGTATGTACTACATTAACATGAATTATGATTGAGGTCACTGTGTACCTTATGCTTCCTTATAAAAAATGATCACACGATAGATTGCTGTAAAGCATCTGCAAGATGTATTAGCTTTCTTTAGATTTGTCTTCTTGTATGGAAAATGAATTTATAAAAATTTAGTCTGCTAAATAGTATCAGAATTTACTTCCTCCAAAGGGGAAAAAGATAATGTGCAATCTGTTGTACATTAAAGTATTTTGAGTTTAGGCATTTTGGATCTGGTGAGTACTCGATCAAGTGAAAAAGCTTGTTTCTGACTTATATGAATAGTGCTGCTGAGTACCGCAGACAGCTTTAATGTGAATAGAATTACCTCTACAATCACATATTCTCAAGATTAGGTCAATTTTCTGCCAATTGGAGACCAAAAAGAGATCTCAAATTTAAGCAGGTGCTTTCTTTCTTAAGTCCCAAAGCTGTAAGAAATACTGGTAAGTCTCAGTGTTTTAAAGCCTATTTAGATGCTACATGAATGGAGTTTCTTTTTGTTCTGAAATCAGAGATTATTTGAGACTCATTTCGTGAGAGCTTATTTTCTATCTTCAGCAGCTGAATATACTTTAAAGTTACATTCACCTGTTATTGAGAGTGAATTCACATAGTTCAGGATCAGGATGCAGAGAATGATAACAAATGTGATGCATTAATAGATAATTCATAGAAATCCTAGTATCAACAGACTGTGTCACATTTGCATGCATTTCTCATACCCTGCTTGGATCTCACATGGATAACTGCCAATTACAAAAAGAAATTTGCTTTCTTTCTCATCTAAGACCATCTTCTTGTTGATACATAATATATTTTCATCAGAAAGTATGAATATATAGACCCTCTGAACTATATAAATAAGTATTTGTATAATCATTCATAGCCAGATCATATTACTGCAATAAATAATACTGTTTGGTGTAATAGTGGGAATAAAATGATGACCATAATAAACAGTGAGGCTATTGTTATTACTGTTCTCACCGTTCTGGCATTGTGACCATATTATTCTCATTTCAGCCATATTTTTGTCTAGGCAGATGTTGTAAAAATCATAATCCTGGCAATGATGCTTGCACTTTAGAATGAGCTTCAGAGAAATACTGGACCCATACACAAGTGTTTAAAAATAGCAAATGACCACTCTGTTTTCTCTTTTCTGTGCCAGACCACTGCTAACAATCCATCCAACCCAACCTGATTTGCAGGTCTCAAGGTCTTTAATGTTTAGAATGTTATTGTGCTGACTAGGGTGGTACCTTGCAGTGCCATGGAAGGACTGAGGACACTCATGGTAACTGTGAGACCTTATACTCTTCTTTCTTTTGGATCTTTGATTAAGGTACTTCAGTATTTTTTCAACCTGTGTTTAAAATCTTGTTTTTATTTACTGCACACTAATCCTTGCTATCCTTACAAACTGCTAATCAAAACCTGTGATGATATTAGGGTTAGTAGTTAACATATATGAGAAACATAGTGAAGCTTAGATTCATTCCACATCAACGGGTAGACTTTATCTACACAAAACTGGTTGTCAGGTGAGAGACAGACTTTTGAGAACACAGTTGTGTGTTCTAGGCTCATGCAGCTTTTCCTCATGGTTTACTTCAGTGAAAAGCAAAGGTAATCACACTCTTGACTCAGGATCCTCTAAACGAGACACATTTGGACCTCACTGTATGTGACCAAAATGCACACCGAAGCTCTAGTACTTCAGGGATCTAATTTGGTGGAAACGTTTTATATAATTATCCTCAGCTTCTGTGAGATGCAGTTCCTATTTTCTGGTGAGTTCATACTGGTTGCTTACTGGTCTTTTTTTTTCTTTCCTCTCTCTTCAGCCTCTGCAGTTGCATGTCTCTATTAACTGTGTCATTTGTTTCTTTATGCATTCTGATGTTCTTTCCAGCAGTGATTTGCTGAATACAGACCTGGATCTTGATACTGTGCTATCTATCTTGAATAATAAGGGTCATCTCTGTTTGGATACGGTTAATATCAAAGAAAATTTTATTTCCATTCCCTCCTAAAAGAGTAAAACTTTCAAGGAATAAAATATTGTCTAGGCAATGATTTACTTAGCAATTAGGAAACAGAATCTGAGCTGGGCTTCACTAAGCTTCTCAGACCAATGCTGTAGGTAACCACACCTGAACTCTATGTAGTCAGCAGAGATATAGATTTTTATTAATGCGGTTAATCTAATTATTTATAACTACTTTTTATTATTTACTTTGAATGTAATTTTTTTTATATTATTTTCCAGAATGTACTTTTTATCTGTTCACTGTAGTTTTTAAAATACCACATTACTGAAAACTTCATAATCTATCCCAGTTCAGATATAGATTGGCATAAAGTTTTTTGAAATATAATTTCACATCAGTGTTCCTGTTTTCAGAGTGCCTAATCCCCACCTGTGGGGAAAGTATTTTCAGAGATACTGGCCCAATGGCTGGTCCAACCAAGCAAATGGAAGAGAACTTGAATACAGAGACAATTGTCAAAGCTAAAGGTACGGATTATCCTATGATAATTTTAAGGGAATCGTACATACCTGAGTATCTGCATAAAGTATTTATTATATAATAATTGTAGATACTTGTCCTGTGTAAGACTGAAACATTGCTTTGCTGAAAATCTAAATAAAATATATGTGTCTATAATACAGGGATACAAACTTCATAATACTACAATACTCACATGTTTTACTGAACTACTTTCAGTTTGGTGGAGCTGTGAGTTTTTATCTATGAAAAATCATTTCAGAAATTTGTTATGCAAATAATACTGCACCCAAAAGGTAATTTCAAAGTATTTACCAAGTACACAAAATCTCATACCCTCCCACTTGCTACGTGACTGGAATGTGTACATGATGATTATTGAGTCTGAGATTGTATCTTTATCCTCTCAATCTACATATCAAATTACATGAGTAGATGTTATATCGTCTAAATGCAAATATGGTTGTTTTAACATCCCACATCATGCAAACAAGTAGGAAAACACAAAGGGAGAAAATGAAATAATAGCTGAACATCCAACATTTATCCTAAGCATTATCTTGTGAACTGACAGAGTCATGAGATAACTCCTGACTACTGGCTGTGTCTATCCTCAGGCATAAGTCCACTGCTAATTATCTTACTTATTATCAAAACTTGCAATTAAATCTTTGTAATTAGAACAGTACCACCATGCTTTTATAAAATAATTTGCATTTAGTTAATTTCTCATTATTTTATTTATTATCTCTTCTTTCTCTCCCTCCCACAAACAACAGTGAATTGGTCTCAGCATGTGTTTTCAGAAAAGATTAACTGGTCCTTCACATCAGAGAAGTTAGGAAACATTGGCCTACAAACCACTCAGAACATCCTTGGTACGCCTCTACATGAAACTAAAATCAGCAACAACATAACAAACTCACTTTCCAATGTGTTGCCTCTGTTTCATCAGGATGTGACAAAAAGTAGATGTCATATCACAAGGGAAAAAGTAGCTACCATACTTAGACTTAAGGAAAACTGCAGATAAATAGGAACATACAAAGATATTTCCAAGAGCTAAACAGGAATTACCTGGAGAAAAAAAAATCTACAGTTAGGAAGGCTGACATAGCATCTGCGATAAGCTGTGAGAAAAAAGGGAATGGCTTGAGAAGATCACCTTAAGCTGTAAATCTGGATTTGGATCCAACTTCCTGAAAGAACAGGGACATTTCTCCTAAAAGGTTTAGAGCAAACAAGGAAGGAACATACACAGAGCTCATTTCTGAAAATCACTCAGCTGGTGCTGAATTTCCATGGCAAGTGCTGGCTGTTACTGTGGTGGCCTGACCCCCAGCAGCTATCTCCAGAAGCCTTCCTGCTGTGCTCCTGAGTCCACAAGGACATGATGATTTTCTCGCATCCTGTTGTTGCCATCTGTTGAGTGCAGAGGTCCACTGCATTGTGGCTTCCCATGCCATCTGCTTTGCACTCCTAACCCGATTCATGTGACTTGTTGGGCGGGCTGACAACAGGCTAGCATGTTAAACTGTACAGCATGAGTGTTCCTCTGCTTCCTTGTTTAATATGTTTTCCCATCTCAGTAATAAGAACTGCTTTGGATGGCTGGTGAATCCCAGCAATGACCACCAAGCAGCTCAAACTAATTGTTTTAGGGCAAGCCATCACACTTGGGACTGACCATATATTGAACTGGTCATAGCTACTTAAATTTACCTATTTGAGAGTGAGAGATACTGTGCATTTCATGCAGTATTATGGAATGATCTTATTTTGGACAAGATATACTGCACTTGCACTGGCTTTAGGGGATGGAATATGTGTGTATTTCATGTGTTCACATCTCATTGGTTACTAAACTCCACTTAGATTTTCTCAGAACTTATTATTTTTAAAATTTATTGGCTCGTTATTATATTCCTCCTTGATTAAAATAAAACCCTCCACATTCCACATATATGTCAGCTGTACACCACTCCTTGCAGCTCTTTTCAGACTGTCTCTCTCTATATATATAGTGTATATACTTATACTGTACTTTATATATATGTACACAATATCTTCAATATATATAGTATACATCATAGATACATATATACACAAGGGCTGCTCTGAAAATCAAGCCTTCTATTTTATAATGTTGTCCCACAACATCAGAGGCAGATACTGGTGGTATGGCAGTAGGAGTTGAACCTTCCCATCAATATTCCATTACATTTTATTGTTGTGTGACAGATGGTAGTAGAGGGGTTGTCTGACAAAATGGCATCTGACATGGAAATACATATGAAGAAAATGTGTCACTGAATTCCTCTGCATGGAAAAAATGGCACCCACTGACATTCACTGACACTTACTGAACAGTTATGGAGACCAACCAGCAGATGTGAGCACAGTGAGGTGGTGGGTGGTGTGTTTCAGCAGTGGTGACAGCTACTGTGGGTCACTTCTGCTGGAGAAAATTTTGCTGAGCATGGCATGCAGACTTGTGTTCATTGCTGGAAAAATGTGTAGCTAATGGTAGTTTTCAACTGTGTTGAAAAAAGTGTTTTGTAGCTGAGAATTTGCTCTATCAAATAGTGTTATCGTGGTCTTTGTTGTTTCTATGGATATAAATAGGAGGCATTGCTTTCAGAGCAACCTACATACTTTTACTATATGATGACTCTACTAGTGGTTGCTCTTATAATTTTTTACTCAAGTAGTTCTATCATTTGGTGATATTAATTCCTCTTTCCCATATACTGTCTGTTTTAATGCATTTAGCAGTAATCTGCCTTCTGACATCTTTCAAGAGCATTCTACCTGATTCATTACTGTACAGTCCAGTGGTCTTTGTCATCTGGGAATCTAAAACAAGCAGTCATTATCTGTGCCCAAGGTAACTCCATGTTCATTGTGCAGCAAATCAAACAGAATCTGGTCACTTTGAATTCAGTGTAGACAGAATATAAACTCACATGAACATTGTTTCAGACTTACAGGTGATGATCTGTGCACAGTTCTGCGTGGACTGAATTGAAACATGTACAGATAGTTTTATGGACACTTTGGAGTCCTACAATTTTCTTCATTAGAATATTGACTGACATAAACTCTTCCTCGTATGGGAAAATACAGAACATGCTGTCATGTAAGCCTCCCATACTTCAACTGCAAAGGATATCAAGGAATTTCTTTTAGGGTGATCTGATACTGCAATACAAAAACAAACAAACAAACAAACAAACAAACAAAAACCCACACTGGCTATAATAACTGCCTATGTGGCACTGTGCACATTCACTGTTTTCTCCTTCTGGTGAAATTAATTTGCTAAAAGTTGTATCTAGAACAAGACCATGCTTTTAGCTTTCTGTGCAGACAGTGAAGAAGTAGAGGTATAGGCTCTTCAGGAATTGATTAATCTCACCAGTGTTAGGCATCCGTCTTTCTGCACTGATAGTGAAAAAGCCCCGTTGGGCGCCTAAGATTAGACATCCATTTCTTACATGGATACAGAAGTCTAAGGAGTTGAATCACCCTCTGGGTAGTGCTAGCCTTTGTCCAAGTGTGAAGCAAAGGATGAAGAACTGGAATTTGTTTTTCAGACAATGGGACAGAGCTTCTCCTCTTCAGGTATCTATTATCCCAGACTCTGGTCTGGAGCAGAAGTCAGCCAATTATTTGTCTGTGTAGTTTCTTTCAAAAGATATCTGTGCATTGCTGCAGAGCTGAGGCTATCTTTCATAAACTCTGTGCAGCTACAGTGCTCCTGTGCTTCTTCACAGAAGTAGTCTGAGTCCATTCTTGTGATGTATCTGGAAAGTATAGCGTGACTCATCTGTGAAGTTAATCTGCTTTGTGTGTGATTCCTTAAAAATTACCAGCCCATATTCAATTTGACCAAAATTAGAAGGAAAAAAAAATAATAAAAAAATAGACAATTTCCTTGTGTGTCTATTTGATTAAGAAAATCCTGCTATAAAATGTAAACTAATGCTTGCTGATTTATTTATTTATTTATTTATTTAAAAAAAGCTGGGGTGCATTAAAAAGAGCATTGCCAGCAGGTTGAGGGATGTGATCCTCCCCCTCTACTCTGCCCTGGTAAGGCCTCATCTGGAGTGCTGTGTCCAGTTCTGGGCTCCTCAGTACAAAAAAGACAGGGATCTCTTGGAGAGAGTCCAGCGGAGGGCCACAAAGATGGTGAAGGGCCTGGAACATCTTGACTATGAAGAAAGGCTAAGTGAACTGGATCTGTTTAGCCTTGAGAAAAGAAAACTGAGGGGGGACCTGATCCAGGTCTATAAATATCTGAGGTGTGGGGGGCAGAGTGGGGAGGCCAGACTTTTTTCAGCAGTGTGTGGAGACAGGACAAGGGGAAACGACCAGAAACTGGAGCATAGGGAGTTCCACATGAATATGAGCAAGAACTTTACGGTGAGGGTGACAGAGCACTGGAACAGGCTGCCCAGGAGGGTTGCGGAGTCTCCTTCTCTGGAGATATTCAAGTCCCACCTGGATGCCTACCTGTGTGACCTGGTGTAGGGAACCTGCTTTGTCAGATGGGTTGGACTCGATGGTCTCTGGAGGCCCCTTCCAACCCCTACAATTCTGTGATTCTGTGATTCTGTGATTTGAGAATAGCTTCCACTTTAGTTTTTTCAATCATTCTGTATTGTAATAGCAAGAATATATTTTTTATCAGCTAAAAATTAAATGGACAACTTTGTATGTAGATTTCTGAAATGTTCTAGGAAAGGCCTATATTATACCTTCTTAAAAATTTAAACATTCTCTGTGAAATAAACAGAAGTGATATAGGAAGATTTATTTTTCTCCATCTAAGACACTGACAGCAGAAATGCCTTTATTTTGGTCAAAATTTCATTTGCCGTTCCAGTTTTGTTTTTTTTTTTTTTTTTTTTTTTTTGATTGAACAGGTGAAAAGCCTGTTGAATTAAAAAAATAGATTTTCAGGCTTTTCACCAAATCCTTCAGACTTCAAATGAAAAACTTTTCCTCAGTATATTAAAACAGCAACAACAAAAAACAAGAACAAAACAAAAAACTACCACCCTCAAAACTGTTGGAAAAATTATGCAATTTTCCCTGCTTACTCAAGAAGACTGACAGTTGGCAATCTCTCAGACATCGTATGCCAAACTAGGTTTGTTAAGTAGGGGCTCAAAGATTCTGCCTTTCAAAGGATTTATTTTCTTGTCACCAACCCACAGCACTACTGTTGCTGTTCTGAGAGCCCAAGGAGATGCTTTGCTTTTCTCTTCTGGTCTCCATTAGGACACTGAAGCACACAACTCCACCATCCAGAGCTTGCCTGTGCCACCTCCTGGATGTTGCATACAAACCAACAATCCCTGCAGTTGGCAGTGGCAGTATGGAATGGTAAGAAATTTCAGTCTTTTCATTTAGTGCTTCTCTGTTTGAATCCAATTTGGTGGGATGCATGGCTCACTCAGATGTGAATAGATGAGCACATTTAAAACCAGATGCCAGACATCTGTGCCTGTGTGATCCACCTGTTTCTGCTGCAGAAACACAGATAAAGGGAAAACCACTACCAGACCTAAAAGCTATTGTGTAACAAATGTAGCTTCTGATGCAAAGTACTACGCTGATTGCTTCTCTGGCTCAAACAGATCTACTGGTACATTAAAAAACCTCATCATAATTCAGTCATGAGAAAGTGAGATTGCAAGTGCCAGTGCTCTCCCTGTTGTTCACACTGTGCTTGCAGGAGTGAATCTATGAGTCCTTCTTTGGGCAAGGACCTAAAAAGATGTAGAGAGCAAAGATGCAGTGCTACTCTCCCACTACTTTAAGCTGGGAAAGGGCACAATGAGATTTTAAAATCTATTAGCAATTAATGACCAAAAGGGATGCAACTGGCTGAAGATGAACTCTTGCAAACCACAGCATATCAGCTTTCAAAGACCTAGTGATTTCTACACTTATACAGCAGGAGAGGGAATTATACAGACATTAGTGAAGGCTGCCTGCAGCTCACACAGCAAAGCAAAGGAGTCAGATTTCAAAAACCGATAGTTTCTGTCAGAAACAAGATTATCCTTCAATCACATAAGGAGCTCATCTTTTGTTTTGTTTTGTTTTGTTTTGTTTTGTTTTGTTTTGTTTTGTTTTGTTTTGTTTTGCTTTAGTCATGAAGCACAGCTCAGGGATGTGGTTTGGAACAAATGAAGAATGAGATCAGGGCAGTGGTAGAGGTGAAGGAAAAAGCAGCTTCTGTGACAAACCCCTTAGGAAATGAAACGATACTGAAGAGGTGGTAAATGGCTTACAGCAGTGGAGGTATTCTGTTATGGGATACAAATCAAGTGATTTCTCACAGCCAAGAGAAGCAACTTCACTCTGGGGCAAATGCCTCACCATTGTATTCCAGAAGTTGTGCAGTGACATGCTGTGCCTCTCCCCAGAGCTGAAAAAATGTGTTTTACTGCCAGAGCTGAGTGAGAAAATGCTCACAAATCAAGAGGAACAGAGGTGAACAGGCTGAGACTTGAAACAGTTTCCAACTCCAATTCCCCTCAATAAGAAGAGAGAGAGAAGGGAAGGAAAGAAGAAATACTTTCTTGACATTTCCTGAGGGAGGTGGCATCAGTTCCTTCATTGTGGAAGAAGAGGAGATGAAGAAAAAGAAGAAACTGGAAAGCTGGTGCAAGACAGAAAGTTATTTCACTATAGTGAGAGTGAGGGAAAAACAATGAAAATTATTTTGTCTTGCTGCCAAACCCATAGACATCAGGAGGGTGCATCTCTGTGCTATTGCATATAAAGAAATAGTGAATGAAGCCAGAGGCATCTGTGTGTTGCTGTTAGTGAGCCATACATAGAAAGTCAGTCCATTTGCAATTATGAGCATCTCAGAGTTGTAACTAATACGTAATATGTTCACCCTACTCAGCCCCAAAGTGTAAAAGCACATTCCTCTTCTATTTCTGAAGTATACAACACAGGCAAGCCAAAGCAATCATTTGGTTTATTATATGGCAAAGGTAGTCTAGACACTCAGGCCATCTCTAAGCAATGACCTTGTCAGTACTTAGCTCATATCTGAGAAAGAGAAGATTGGATGTAAGTTATCAAAGTCTCCAGCACCACAGAGCTTTGAGGAAAATAGGTGTATGAAGCCCACGTTTTCTAAGCACTCAGCTAAACAACCATAGACAACAGTAGGAAAACTTTTTCCTTGGTCAGAGATGACAGTCTTGCCTTTCACAGCCCACTTAGCACCTTTTGCTGCCTTTTGCTACCTCTCACTTGCCATGGTTCATTAAATGCTCAGCCCACTCCCCACAGCTTCCTTCAGGCAGCATTCACAGTCACACATAGTCCTTACTTGAGATCAGTCACTGGAAAAGCTTGATGCACAAAGCCGGTATCCAGGATGAAGGCAGTTGGCTACTGATCGAAATCAAAACTATGAGCTGTCACATAGGTGATGGCGTCTATCAATATACTTAGATATATATGCTAATTATGTAAAAATCTACACCTTCTCATTTGCCTTTATTAATCCATAGCACTGTTATTTTATAATGCATATTTGACTTTAAAATGGGAATCCACAGCTAAGGTGTATTTTGAGAGACAGAAATATATATGACAAGTTACACATGTATAATAGAGCCCTATAAGGCTTAATCAAACTTGTGCAGTCTCAGAAATGATGATACTTTGAGCACAGGACTGAAGCAGACCATCTAAGGTCCCGCAAAGTCAGATAGAAGACAACAGAATTGTCTGTATCCTTCAGTACTTCATTAGTACAGCAAGGATAGTTCATAATTTCTTCTTTCCTCATTTAGTATTTATTGTCATTACCTTTCTTTGAATCGATCTTTACAAGTATGAGATAACATCTCAAATGAAAAACACAATTATCTAGCCAAGCAGGTTGTCATTCTTCACCCAGAGGGATAATAGTAATGTGGGTGAATAGTTTTGTAAGTAATTTCAGTTTTCACCCAGGAGAATAAGTTTACATATGAACCTTTTTATTATATCTGCAAGTATCTTGGTCTGTTTATTGCTGCAAGAAAAGTGATGAGCTCCCTGTGAATAAAATTCCTAGGTGGAGGTGTTAGAGGCTTTTAGAACTTAAGCCTGGATCTACCTCACATGAAGTTGGGCACCTAATGAAGAACAAAAAAGAGTAAAATTGACTTGGGTTTTCTGAGAATCAAAGAGAGAGGGAAGTAGTTTAGAGCAGAGGTGGAAATAAGGATATACTTCTACCCTGACAAATGCAGTGTGCTGTGAGCATCACCAACAGGTATGCTTATGCATAAACCTGATATGCAAGTTGGTATTTTTTAATGCAATACGAATAATTATAAGTTACTTTTCTCTCAAGTCACTCAACTAAGTTTAGAAACAAACCATGAGTATATCGTAAAATAACATTGAATTAGTATGTTCATTTCACGGGCAGTTAACCTTTATGTCTCTTTAATAACTGATTGCTTTAATACTCTGTTAATATTATTCGTTTCATTACTGTATGATTTTTTTTTTTTCCCTTACCTTTGGCCTTTATTACATTAGCTCCATAAATTTTCATAGAATTGATTAGTTACAAGAAAGAAGTTGTTATGCTTTAACATCATTCTGCCTTTCATGGAAGGGAAACACTTCTAATTTTGCTATATATCTTTCTTCACAGGGATAATTGAAATACTGTGATTCCTAATTAAATTAGTGTTACTATTAGTGTAACTCTGGCAAAATGTTATGATTTATAGTTTTGATCCAAAAAAAGGAGTAAAACTAAGCTATTTTTGTAGTAATGTTATCCATTTATAATGCTGTATCTTAATCTTTCCAGTAATGTGTCATAACCTCTAAGTATTTCAAATTATGTTGTTAATCATGCAAGGACAAAGGCAATTTGATGCTATATAACATATAATATTCCAGACAAGAAAAGACCAAAGGGTCAGGTCAAGCTTTTCAGATTATATATTGCCTCAGAATCAAAAACTGTGAATGAAACACTGAGAGGGTTCTCTCTCATTCTGTTGGAAGGACTGGTCATTCTGTGTAGTTTCCTGAATGAAATTTGAATTCAAATGTATTTTAAGATGTGAGCAAAATACAGTTTACACTTGAAAACAGAAGCACACAGAGAACAGCAATCAAGTCTGTGTTTCAATAGTTTCTTTGCTTGCTTGGTTTTCAGTTGTTTCCTTTCAGCCCAGGGGCCTGACTGGCTTAGTTTAAATATGTCAGCGGCCTTGACTGATTTAACATTGCTACTGTCTGACATTGCTCCCAAATTGTAAATGAGTTTGATTCAACACTTGCTAAATTGGATGGAAAGTCAGAGCCCAGAGGCTCTGACTGATACTGAAGCAGTTCCACTGTTTGTATCATTTATTAGGACATTTTGTTTGTCATGATTTGAAGAGTCCTTAGGTAAGGCTTGTATCTTTTAATCTGCATTGCTTGCTTTCCAAAATTCTGTCATTACTAGAAAGCTTTATTGAAGACCATCAGAAACTTAGCATCACTTGAAGCATAATAATGCAACAGTGTTTAGAAGGTATTTGCTCTGCAGAGATGAAACCAGAATGATGTGGTAACAATTTAAATTTCAGAGCACACTCTATTGACCTCTTCATCTTTAGTGGGCAATTTTCATATCATCTTATGTTTACAAACTAATCACTCAACTTACCGCAACAAGCAGGTTCAGAACGGACCGGGGACTCATCTGTGCATTACTCGCCTATTGTTTTATTGGTTCTCACAGAATGGTCGTCCCATTTATATTGACTACATTTAGTCTCATTTATATTACGAAAATTTTTGATGCTGCTCTTCATACCTTAAATCACTTAGTAAATAACGTTTCTTGTATTGCATTTTCCGGGCAGAAAAAAAACAAACACAAAAACAAACAAACAAAAAGAATCTGTAAATGTATGCAATCCAAGGTAATTTGCAATGAAGGCCAGTAACTAAACTTGAAATATGACTGGTTTAATGGTCAAAATTAAGCCATTTTTTTTCATATGTCAGTAAAAGTATTTGCTCCAAGAAAGTCAGATTCCATATGTATACAGCTTTGACCCTTATCTATAAGATTTAATTTAGAGTAATTTCTATATCATTACTAGTGAAACCATCTTAAATGTAAATACTAAGATGTATGGACAGTGGGCAACATAGTGCACAACAGCTATCAATATATGCCACTGTCAGGGAAAATTCAAATTAAACTTACAGAATGTGTTTCAGTGAGAGCACTTAGAGAGCAAGTCAACTCAACTCAGCAAACTGCTTTATATGAAGCTTTATTTTTCACTTAGATTTAAGAAGTTATTAAACATTTCCAGATACTACTCATCTGGATCCTCCATTTCTTAAATTTAATGCTTTAGCTCCTGGAGATTAAAAATGCAGTTTAGCATGAACAGTTTCAAAAGTGAATGAGGGCAACTGGGAGCAAAACTAAACTGATTTAATCTGTATTACCTTTCCTTTTGTGACACTTCACTGACTTCAGTAGATTTACTTCTTGTACGTGAAAATAGGATCAAAATCAGACCCAGAATAATACTTGCTAATATTTTAGGAAGAATTGCACAAGGTATTAAACTCATTTACATAATAGGAATCTAGTCTTGTCTGTTTGGATTTTCCTTTATTGTAAGCATACTGAAGAGGGATGTATTTTCTTTTTTTAAATCTCATAAGCATTCCAATTTAGGTGTAGCAAAAAAGCTACACCTTTTAGAATGAACACCTACACTTTGGCAATAGCACTTTCTAAAAGAACTTGCAAAAATGGAATTCTTTTCTGGTGAAACAATAGAAAGATTATGTTGTTACTTATGAAAACTCCATTTACTTTAATGTGGTTAAAAATGATTCACTCTTAGGAGCTATTAAGAGATTTTAATGCTAAACTTACTATGGTGACTCAGGAAACTTGGCAACTGTTGTCACTGTGAGTTGATTGGCAAGGAGGAAAGAATGAGGAGGCAGAGGAGGAAGCTGGACATCTCTGGATGAGAACTACATCTGTTATGGTTGGGGGCAAAGGGTGACTGTTTCCTCTATGAAAAAATTCCCTGCATAATCACATGCTGCTTTGTTTTGAAGATGTAATTTTCAATCACTCTTTAAATTAGCTGTTTTTCCCTAGGGGAGAGGGCTTATAGGTGTCTGTAAAGTTGGGCCAGTTAACACAGATGGTGAATGATGTTTTCAGTGTAGCCAAGAAGTATTAGGACTGCACAGTTACATATGCATATTTACAAGTAATAAAACACCCTTGTAATTTTTGGGCTGGATCACCAGATCCAGAACTGTTAACTCAGTCTGGGTGTTGCCATGGACTCAGACTGTAAACACAAGGTCTGTAACAGTACTTTTTTTTTTTTTTATTTTTTTTATTTTTTTAAACTTTTTCTTAAAACAAACAACAATCACACAAGACCAAGCCAAACCAAACTAAAAATCCCAAATAAGTAAAAATGAGGTTAACTCATCACTATTTCAAACCTTCTTTTCACTGCTTATGATTTCCATTACCTCAGCCTTTTTAAAAGAGAACACAATACATTTCCTGTCCATAGCGTAACTTATTTTACTGATCTTATTTTCTTAGAAGATCATGCATAGATGTGGAAGATAATGATACAAGCTTTTATGTAATGACATGGATGAATCTCCATCTATGATCTGGTGGTTTTAAAGACAATCTGTATTTTTCACCTTGTTGCAGATTTCTAAAAAAAAATAGGTAAGTTAGGGTAAGTTAACTAAGTCTCAATTTTTACAGACTCAAATGATGGATTATATGCACTAGCTACAGCACATGCTGCTTAATATTGTGTAAAATGCATAGTGACAGCTCAACCTTCCAACACATGGCATAGCATCATTATGTTCCTTAGTATTTGCAGATGGGAAAGAACAAAATCAGGGTTTGGTTTGATTTGGTTTGGGATTTTCTACTCAATAATACTGATGCTTTGGATATTCTGGGGGTATCATGATATGCTGATACAAATAAAGTTGAGATCATCTATAAGGTGACATAGAAATCCTTCTTGGATGTGTGATGGAGTTCTAATGAAGCTAATAAGTAGCAGAATTTTCTAGTGGGATATATAATTCTCAAAACAAACAAACCAAAAAACAAACAAGTTTTTTTTTTTTTTAAATAAAATACCATGTTGATTTTGTAAAAAAAGCACTCTAAAGAAGAAATTTAAGATATTTTAATAATGAAATAAAAAAGGTCAAAGAGTATCCTGTAATGACTTTTTCAGTTTTCCCTAGTTATTTGTGACATATTGTACAAATCTTCTCTGCTGTGCTATGCACATACACATATGCTCTGTAACATCTGGAATAAGATGTGACCCAGACAGCTTTTGCTGGGAACAGATCAGCCAGGGGATTGCTGAGAGATCATGGTTTATTTCTGAATAAGTGAATAATTTTTACTTTCCAGGGGAGAAAAGCAGGAGCAATATTTAGTTTTCACTAATCATTAAAGCCAAATCTTTCATTATGGGAATATTAGAGATAACTATCAAAGCTGATAGACAACAGTCTTCTTATTGGAGCTACTATTCATGCCAATTTATATACTGAGAGTTTTTTATGATTCTGTGTTCTTCTATGGCAATCTGCAAGACACATAAAAAGCTCTGGACTGATACAGTGACAGTTGACTGACTTAAGATATCTTTCTAAGAAGAATGATAGGGTCTTCCCTTTCACAGTGTTTAATGAAACACAATTAGATAAGCACCAGATAAGGCAGGAGAGAAAGTCTAACAAGCCTCATGTTGTTCTCCACACTGAAGTATTTATTAATCTTCAGGAATATTACTGGTCACAGTGATGCTTTCCTGGCTACAGCAAGTTTTCCTGATAATAAAAAATAGATTTTTCCATTATATCACTCCATAACAAGCACTGAAGAGCTGCTAAACTGTGGTAACTTAAATCTCTACCCCTGTTGTCCTGGCTGTTTTACTGCTTGTGATAGGCAGTTACCTGATAGAGGTGCGTTCAGTTGGAAAGGCATTTCCTGGGCCACTGAATCCTTTCCTGTCATCCCATTCCCTCCCAGACTCAATTAAGACAATGCTGTAATATAACATCTATTCTACTTACCTTTCAAACCACAGGCCCACAGCCCTTCCAAATACCCTATTATAAATCTAAGGCACACAGGAGGAGAGAGCAGAAGCCGCAAGCTATAATGAGCCATTGGGGAACTCAAGGTCACCACCCATGTCTGGGAGGCCTTCAAGAGGAGAGACTTTGTTAGCTGACAAAAGTGGTTGTGGGAGACTGCATCCCCTAGAGAAGCCAAGAAAGGAGATGAACTCTTAATGTCTGATATAATCCTCTTTCCTCAGCCTGTTAACCTTAGAATTGGAAGAAAAGTAAGGAGGATTCAGAACAGGCTAGGTTGAAAGGACACTGGGCAGTGGACTGAGAGCATGCAGCTGAGCTCCATCAGTTGGAAGCCAGTCAGAAAGGAACTACACTTTAAAATGAGCTGTTTGTCTCAGTAGCCAGAAAAAAAAAAGAAAAGGAAAAAGAAAAAAAGAAAAGCATATAAATAGTAAAGATGTCAGAACTATATTTTAGCTGGAAAGAAAAAAAAGAGTATAAAGGGTATGAAATAAGCTTTACATAATGACTTCTCCAAGGACCAGCACCAGGAGCCATAAAAGTAGCTGCTGCAGCTGACTCTTTACCACGTGTAAGTGCCCAAACACTTTTTCTGCTTCTGAAAGCAGACAGATAGCTCTAGTTTGCAGCATTCTTTTAATTTATCCTTTAATGTCAATGCATTCCGATTTTCCTTCCCCCCCCCCCCCCCCCCCCCTCCTTTTTTTTCTTCTCTTTTACTTCCATTTCTCTATTATTAGTATCAGCTTAAAACTTGAAGAACTTTCTTTTCCTGGAACAAATATGTTTATGGAGATGTGACTTTCAGCAATACCCAGTTCAAGCCAGCCTTCAGCTGCTATCTACTTCTTTATCTTTACACTGTCTACTCAGTGATTCTGGAACATAAACACAGAAAGAAAAGCCTCTCTGAGGTGATGTCCTTCTGACTCTGTAATGAAATGTCACTAAAACAGCCTGCAATCAGCACTGGGGAAAAAGAGATCATCAATGCAGGAAAAGAGTCATGTTTCAAAGACTGACAGCAGATCTAAATCTGAATGCCACAAAGCAAAGGCCAAGTCCCACTGAAGCTAGCAGCAATCCTTGTCTTAATTTCACTGGGGAAGGGATGCTGTATATATCTGAGATTTTGCTTTCTCTGGGAAAGAAGGGTGAAGAGAATTAGAAAGGTGACCAACAAATAAAGACTACTGTTTAGATCCTAGAATGAAATAGCAACAACTTTACAGAGAGTAGGGCTCCTGGGAGCTCCTTCCTGTTTCTTCACTTGTATTAGGGACCAGATCACTTTGGGTTTGAGTTTGAAAATGTTAGTTTTAATTAGGTGGCCAGCTGAGGATTTTGGTTTGTGTGGTAGCTATACACACTATGCACATGATCATATCTGCCTTAATAGGAACTTAATCCACTGAATCCAACCAATAAGGATTTCATGTGATTTAAGATGACACATTTAAAAAGTCTGAGAATGCAGATTCCATTTTTTTTTTTTTTTTTTTTTTTTTAATCACTCAGAGATGGTTATAGGAGTTATAGGAGATATAGTTATATAAAGTTATAGGAGATGGAAATTAGACTCATTTCATTAAAGTCATTGATCCTTTTATGTGGCAGCAGAATTTATGTGTGACAATTGCCAAAATTATGAATAAACCCCTCGCCTCCCACAAAAGCAACAACAACAACAACAAAAAACAGTGCAAAAGTTGAAATTGAAGTAAGAAAAAATTGCAATTCCAGATCACCCTAGATTTTGTGGTTTAGTGTACTTGCAATGAAAACAGCAAAAACCCTCTCTTGTGCAAACCTGTGAACACGCTGCAGGTCATGGAAAAGAATTAGATGAAACAGAGATGGGAAATGACACTTAGAGTCAATGATACATTAAGTGACTATTTTATCTTAAGGACACCAAGATTTATAGTCTCTGAAATATCCCAATGCACATTCTGATTTTGATGGAGGACTATTAAACTTTATGTCAGGTGAAGACTTCCATCAATAGATGTGTTAATCTGGCCATTGGGATGTCTGAGGAATTTCTGTGTAGAGAACTATAAATGTGCTCAGACTCACAGAGAACAACTATGATGCATGACACTAGGTGTAAATATTTCTAGTTGCCTGTTGTCACATAAAAAACTGAAACAGAGATTTTAAGTAACTCTGGTGGAATACTGTCCTTCTTATTCATAGGCTCAGGGGGAAAGTTTTCAGCTTGATGTTGAACTGAATTTCAGTGATGCTAAAAGCAGAGAAGACAGGTGGCTCCATGGGTTGATAGTGATGTCTTCTTACCTTGTTCATTGCAAAGACAAAATAATTCAATTTTAGTTTGTATAGTTAATAAATTTACAGAAGAAAGAAGCCTTTCTTGTCTACATAAGAATTGAAGTCTTCTGAATATGAATATGAATTCTGAATATGAAGGTGTGCCTGCAAGTGTGTGTCTAATCTACACACATCTTTGATAGAATAGCATAACATAATATAGCATAACCTGTTCAATTATCATGAGCTTATCAACAGCTGTGCAGTTCCTGAGGGGCAATTCAGCAGCCCATTGTAAACTTATCTTACATGCACAAGTGAAGATGTTTCTTGCTACATCATTTCATCTTATACTCTTTACCAGATGAGCACTTAGGAAAAGATTTGAATATTTTAGAGCAACTTCATATATTTTTGTCAGGAATATCTTTTTTTTTTCTTTTTTCTCTTTTTACTCAAAAGCTAAACTGCCATTTTCAGTTTAGCAACATATGATTCAGAGAAAAAAAAAAAAGTAAAAATCCAACTCTTATCAATACAAATGAAAGTGGTACTTTTCAGTAAGTGAAAACAACAATTCTAGAATCTCATGGTTTTATAATTACAATAAAATTGCATATTCCTCCTTTTTAATGATCAGAATATTTCCTGAATAACTATGAACATAGCAGATACTAAAGAGGTAGAATGGAGCAGGGGCTGGTAACCACAAAAAAATCGAGTTATCACAGAATAGTCTGGGTTGGAAGGGTAAGATCACCTAGTTCCAACTCTCCCTGCTATAGGCAGGGACACCTCCCTCTGGACCAGGTTGTTCAAAGCCCCATCCAGCCTGGACTTGAAATACTTTAAATATCTTAAAATACTACATTTAAGGGAAATATCTCTAGCTTTGAATTAATCTTTACTTAAATTGTTATTCTGAGATGCTGTTAAAGTACAGTCTTTCCAAGAATGACTTAGTTGGAATTCAGATACATATGCATGTTTAAAGCTTAGATACGTTAATGTGAATTAATGACTGTGTTTAAACTCTCACTTCCTTCAGCGGAGGGCTCTGATTGATAGGATTGAGCTCTTTGTCCTTTTAGATCTGTAAATGCTGGAGATCAGGTGTGAGCTACACAGCTTGGCTAATCTTTCATGATCAGTACAAAGAAATAAACACACCTTGTATGGGATTCACCTGACTCATTTAGGACTTCTATCTCAAAAAGAATTTAATGGCCCTCTGAAGCTGTCTGTTTATCTCCACTGACAGCAAAGACAAATGACTATCTGGAACAGAATGATCTACCTTGTAGACCAGTAAGTTATAAAGGATGATCCTTTTCAGTTGTAACAATGCATCAATGCTAAAGATCACTAGCAGTGCTCAAAGTACTCACCCTGTTCATTGGGGTTGGTCCCAGAACTTCTACAAACACAGTCCCCTGTGAAGTAGCCAATTAGCAATACAGCAGTCTGACAACATTACAGCTCAGTGATACAAGTCTTTCATTGTAACCCACAGAATGGTTATTATCTCAACTGTCTCTCAAATCTGTTAATGTAATTTTGTATCTCATTTTTGAACAGTACTCATAGTACACATTGCACAGTTTACTCTTTTGGGTACCACCCATCCATGGCAGAATTTCTGTAAGTGCTTGGCTTATGCAGTCTGTAGTAGCAGAAACTGAGTGATCACAACAGCTTCTGATGCAGCCTGATAATGTAGACTCTTTGGCCTCCCCATAGCCATAATGAGATGAATGTCCTACAGAAAGAGTATGGGTTGTTTGGCCTGTGTTCCTGAAAGAGGTCTAGAGATCCATTGCCTTGTTAATTCTACACTGATAGATGCTTTTTTTCTCTTGGGCAATAGAAGTCTTTCTGTGGAGTATGAGTGCTAGCAAGCAATGTCAGTCATGCAGAATAGTTGACTGACTAACTGCTTCTGTGCAGTTACCTGGGAAAGCAGAATGAGATGATACCAGACTCTGTAAAAGCCCAGGTGGACAGGAGAACACAATTTCAGAAATGTCAGATTATCTGTGCCTTGTGTTACTCAGATGATTTCAGACTAGAAAATGAAACCTCATACTGTATAGGAGTAAACAGGGCTTCCATAATTTCCCTTTAAAAAAACAAACCAAACAAAAAATCTCCCACATCAATCCTAATCCTAGAACATGATTAACAGTTTGGGATTTGGCACTGCAATGAATTGCAAATATAGGTTATTAAATTAGTTAGGAATAGCTATTTTGGTCTTTTCTATAGTGAACAAGTCACCATTTTAATATTTTAATGTAGAATGAAACTACTACTCACTGCCATAGAAAGAAACTCTTTACTTTAATATTCGTATTTTCAAAGCCTTACTATAAATTGTTAGAGTTGAATTGTACACTAACACTATAAAAAAAATATATGGAAAACCTCTAAAGTGCTGCAATCCAGAAAATATATACACTGTAATCACAGATCATAAATGCAACCACAGATAATTTTAAACATATGGTAAGCTTCTCCTTAAGTACTTACGTTTTAGGGAGCATAACTGTGCTCTAAATCTTACTGCAGTTACAGAATAATTTTACTTCGAACATTTGTGTAGGTAAATCCAGTGCTGCTCATAATGATATTTATTGAAGCTGGATTGGTTTACAATTTGCAACTCATTAATTCAGTATATAATTTCAAATAAACAGGGAGTTTCTTATGTAGCTATTTAACTCAACAGCAATACGTTACTGTAAAGTATTGGCTATCAACAGTTGTTTCATGAGTAGCAGATCTAATGAGGTGCACTGTCTATCAGTTACTTTCTGAGTTTATCCTATACACAATTACGTCTTGCTGCTGTATTTTACACCCTCAGTTGTGGTCTCACTTCTCCCACTACTGCCCGCCTACTGAATTTAGCTAAAATTGGTTGAAGAATTCCTTTTTCCATCCAAACATTGCTGAAAACCGACCCTGAGATAACACCACAGTAAGGAGCCTCAAGGGAATAAGTCATCAGTAATTTATGTGAACATTTTCACCCTTCTACAGTTCTAATTAGATAATATAAAAAATACATAGAAAATCATAAGTGCTTCAAGATAAAAAAAAAAAAAAAAAAAAAAAAAAAAGAGAGAGAGAAAAAGAAAAGAAAAAAAGAAAATATTACTGAAGAACGACACAGCACACACATACTTTTAAAACAGTAGTGCAAACAAGCCCGCTTTGTGCTTCATCCCAAATACAGAAAAGTAACAAGCTGAAAATTCAAGGTATTAAAAATGGTCAAAATGGGCCCAGACACCAAATTAGTTATAACTTCACAAACATGAATTAGGTTAGAGGAAAATATTTTATTTTTATTTTATCTATCTATTTATTTTTAATGATTTCAATTCTTATTATTTTATTGCAGAGTCTGCAGCTTTTTGGCAGCTTGAATGAACAGCTTCCTCTGGATCAGATTTCTCAGACTCTTAACTAATGAGTGAGTGAGCAACGAATGTGATATCCTGACTTTTTTAATTTCTTTGAGACCTGACTAAAATGTTCACAGCTACTGAAGCTCACAAGAGCTATTTAATTCATAATGTGATAAAGCTGTCTGGTACCATAGTAGTTCCTCATTTTAGTACCTTTTATTTTTTAATTGATTTTCATTGACCACCTTATTATTTTATATATATATATATATATATATATATATATTATTTTTAATGTCAGCAGCCCCTTCTATTTATGCTCAGTGACACAACACTGTGAATGTGTTCTGCCAGTGTTGAACTTGTTTGAGCATCAGGCAGCTGATACCTCAAAACTTGCAAAAACATAGTTTGATTTGCAGACCGAATAAGGGAAACTAAAAACATGTCTGAGTGGACCAGGAATTTAAGTCTGGAGATTATGAGTGGTAATAAGAAAAAGAGAAACAGATCATTAAATTCTAATAAAAAACTAATGTGTCCTTTTTATGATTATTAATAGTAGTACCATGGCAATAGCTTGATACTCAATGGACTTCAGCAACACACTGTGCAAATAAAATAGAAAAAACAAAAAAAGACAATCTAGTCTCCTTGACTGCTGTGTTCTGAGTAGTCTTGATAAAGGAAACATTGGTGTAGGCAGGAAGGAATAAGTCATGATGTCTGCCAGCAGAATGTAGTATTTTAAAAGGGAGAAATGTTTATTTCCTTAAAAACATTCTTGTGTGAGTAAAGTATATACAAGTGAGCTTCAGATGCAAAAAGCTTAAGAAGTGATACAAAAAGAAATAGGTAGGAGTCCATTGAGTAAACTATGCGGGACTGCTGAAGATATGCTAATGAAAAAACACAGTACAGGATGCTAAGAAAAACCACCCCTGAGCAGAAAATGTTAAACAAACAACCAAGTGCACATTTGCACATTTAGATATTATGGGATTATGGGAGTCAGGTTTTTTTGTTTTTTTTTTTTTTTTTTTTTTTTTTTTCCTTTTCTTTTCTTTTTGCCATTGATGCTGGGTGCAGGGGTGCAGATAAACAGCTCTGAGATCAAATTTCCCTGGTGAGTATTTGCAGTGTAGCCTGGGCAGACACATGAAATGCAAACAAAAATGTACTCCCAGGCACCTTAATATGCTCCCCTGCATCCTGTTCTCAGCCTGCTTTTAGACTCATCTTTGCCCCATTAAGTCTTTGCTGGAGAATCAGCTACTATTCAGCCAAGAAAAACTGGTACAAGATATGTGAGCTGGAGACTGTAAATGTGATGATGGGTTGCAACACTGCATTTGCCCTGCATTATTGTTAGTCATCCATTTTCCTTGCACCATCAAATTCTAAATCTCTTCTCACACTGTTGGGAAACCTCCCAGTTGTCTGGCCAGCCTTTGTGATGATTATTACCACAAATAGTGAACTAAACTGACACAGCTACATTTAGCAAAAGAACTGAGTATCTAAGAAATAAGCATGAATTTTGGTCCCCTTTAATATGAATATTGTTTATTGCCCATTTAGTCCATAGCAAAAGATGGATAATTTAAAATGACATGGATAATTAAATGATTTTATTTTTTACTCATTTACTTCATCAGAAAGTGTGGTAGTACTAAAGAAAGGTGCACAGGAAGGAAAAGTTTTGATGAAATTTATCCACCAGATTTCTTAGGTCAATGGCAACCTTTTTTCCCCCATAAAGCTTGAGGTTTGACAGGAAAATCTGACAGGTCCAGCTTTAGCTCTGTGTCCTACCTGGTTATTTTGAGTTCTGCCCCTTTCTCTCTGTCACACTTTCTTATATTTCTCATTACATTTTGCACGGTTTAAAAGAATAAAATTTTTTCTTGTGTAAATTGAGAAGTATTTTAGGACATTTCTGAACATTTTGCTGCATATAAGAAAATGTCCACCTAAATCTATCACTAGAAATGAAAGAATGGATCAAAAAAAGTCCAAGTACTCATGACTTTTTGTATTAGCAAATACAAATTTCTTCAGCTTTACTGATATATCTGGTATTAAACCACATCAAAATATAAGTATAGATTCAAGAGGGGGTGGTCTGTTCTTGGTTAGGTTGGTGACTAAGAACTATAACATTATGTGACAGTACTTAATGCCATGGTGTGAAGTGATTTAAAGTCAACACTGGTTTTGTATGTGTTGTTTTTCAAACAAATAAAATGAAGGTGCTGGTGGTTAGTGCCTTTCTGTTATTCCAGATGTCCTTTCATAAACCACAACACATGAGTATCAGAAATCAACCCAAAAATCTTTGATGAAACTGCAATAGCTGACATGGTAAGAAAGAAAATTAGGGGTCACTGAAAATAAAGGAAGAAAAAGGCACGATTAACATGAGGAATAAGTTGTAGATCCTCACTAACAAAGATTTTGGAACATTCTTGAGTGAAGGTCATTATTTACTGTCAGATATTCAATCCCATTTCAGCAAAAATCACACAGTGGTAACAAAAGCTTAAGTCACAGCCACCTGACAAGAGAATCATTACTATCTTGTTGCTCTTAATTAAAGGAAAGAATGATAAGGATGCTAAATCTGAATTTGCTGCATCTGACTGACCTTCCAGAATGTGAATATGGTATCAGCTTGAAAAAGAGTAATAAGCAAATTAGAAAAGGGTACATTATAGTTGAGTTGTATATATATAAATTGATTATTTCACGTTCCATTTTATAGAACAAATTAAAAAAATACAGTATAATTTGAACTAATAGATTAAGTTCAGCATAGATGTTAAAGTATACATTTAATATTTAAACAAGACTGGATTTAAGTTGAAACAAAATGTTTCAACATTTTGATATATATCTCACAAGTCTTTTTCTTTTTAATAAATTTCTACACAATATTTTTTTTTCCTTAAATTATTTCAGTTCACAATTCAAGGAAAAACCAGATTTCAGAACAGCTGTGGAAATTCTGGATGTACAAGTTTGACTCAGTTTCCCTCAGACTTAGGTAAAGGTACCTCTTCAGACTTGGAGAAGAAGGAATTGGGTGTAGATTGTGGCAGGAGTCAATCTATAGATTTTCAGCATTTAAAGTAACTTTCTGAAATTCAGAGATGATTTTCAAACTTAGTCCAAGACAGCTGATCCCAAATTAACTTTAAAAAAAATTTATGGAATGAATTGTGGCCTATTTGTAGAAACTTACTGAGTTTGGGGTGACAGTTATCTTCGTTATCTTCTACAGTCAGATAGAAATGTACCTATCTGTAGAGGTCACTCACATTTTAAAAAACCTCCTGGCCTACACTTGAGAAGACATGACAGAAGCTGAATTCTTTATAAATAGACCAGGATCCTTTAGATTTTGTCCCATTTCTGTTGGATAGTTTTGGAAATGACAGTTTGCTAGGCACTACAGGGATTTTCAGTGCATTTGTTAATCAAAAGTGCAAAACTGCAAGGTAAGGTAAAATGTTTGAAGATTGATTATCCACATTTTTTTTTCTTCCTAAAGAAGCCTCTGATTAATTGCTATATTTGTAAGTCAGCATAATTTTCCAAATTCAAATGCCAGATCAGTGTAATGATCTATTTATGGTGAGTAAAACTGCAATAAGTGAAGCATCCTTTCTGAACCTAACAATAGTCAAGCTTCTCCAACTGGGTACACAAGCTGAAGCAGATGTGAAAAAATAAACCCTGAAAGACAAAAGACAATTGAGCGCACTATGCTGTGGCAAGAGAAAGCAGCTCTTCTTAAAAAAGATGGAGAACAATGATTTAATTCCTAGGTGATTTCACTGCTTTCATACAAAAAAACAGACTGTTGTATTCTCTTAGAAGTATGCTTTCTCTGCTGCTGGGTAATGCAGGAGAGACACTGTTGTTTGTTAACTTTAGGTTATTTCTGAGAAAAACAGTTTTGCTTTGATTAATCATAACTAATCTGAAGAAAATAGCTTTCTTGTTTTTGGTAAGGAAATTCAATGAAATTCAAAATCAGGAGAACAAACTGAAATATGATTAATTATTGTAATATTAATCTACTTTGAAACAGTTTATACAAAGGTGTATCTCTTTACTTTACTTATGAAATACATTATTTCATACAAGAGTATCCTCTGTAAAAGGGATGCTGTTTAGCTTTAAAGCAGATAATGTTCTGCATTTAGATCATAATAAGCAAATGCATAAAGAAACTAAAGAACTAGGAGCCTGAGTGCTTTAACACCTTCCTTACAAGCATAACAAACAAAGCAACAAAGCAAAACAAGAAAAAGCTTTTAAAACTGTTAAGAATCAGGTCTAGTATTTCATCAACATTTTTGTCACATCATTGCTATTTATTTCATATTTGCCTTCTGGCAAAATAGTCAGTGCCTTATTGTTTATGAATTTCATGGTTGTGTCTTTCTGTGATTAATGAATCCAGCTGATGGATATGGGAGTACTCAAGCTCAGCTGAATTGGAAAAATTCCACTGATTTAATAGTACTAGGATTTTACTAATGGTCTGAAGGAAAAAATGATGCTCAGAGTAACTTAGGATACTAACAACTATTTCTGAATGTTGCCTGTGTGTGTGTGTGAGCTGTTCTATGTGATTTTGCCCTGGGGCAGAAAGAGCAGTGGGGCAGCACTTCATCTGCAACAAGAAGCTAGCAATGGAGAAGGGAGCTGCAGGAGAGGTGAATGAAGAAGGCTTATCTTGTTGGCAAATGACTGAGAGTACCCAACAGCAAAGATCAAGCAGTGGCCTAGAAAGTAAAAGTGAATTTACAAACCATGTGGATTAATAGCTTCTCTTTTCTCCATCTGCTCATTCTATCAGGAGCTTGTCGCAGATGAGTTTGTAAATAAATAGAAGTGTTCAGAAGCGACTGGTCTTACTGGATATCTTTGTAAATACTTGCATGAACTGGAAAAGAAAGTTATACTCCTACTTCCAGGCATACCTAGAACAGATTTGCACTATTGCTAGAATAATTTCCCTCTGATATATAAAATCTTGACAGTGGGTTTGTTTCAGAAGGTGAGATGATAGTTGTTACATCAAATGAATATTTTGATGAAATAAAGATTATGTAGAAGTTGTCTACAAAATGCTGCTTTAGTTGCTTTAATTAGTCTCATGACGCCCTATTCTGCAAAATCATGTTGCTGTGTATTGCCTTTGACACAGAGGTGCTCTGCTTATACTGGTTTGACATCTTATGCAAGCACAGATATTTCAGCATGCCATAACTTAGATTTCTTTCAGGGAAAAGGTAAGGAATACTTTAAAAATCTATCAAGCACTTCCAACATAAAAACAGGAAAGATGCTATTTAACAGATTTGAATATTCAGAAGCTTTTTTTTTTCTGTTGTTGTTGTTAGAAAAGTTTGTGATAGTAATTTAAACATTTAAAAACTCTTCTGCCCCAGAAAATTTATTGGTGAATTTCTGGATTTTTTTTTTCTTTTCTTTTTTCTGGAGCTTGCTGTCCCATTTATCCTTCTAAGAAGCAAATTCTTAAATTTTTCACTGATAATTCTTAAAAATTTACCATTTCCTGCTCACTGTAGCAAAAATGCTTTTGATTTTTACAACTTGAAAAGCGTATCTCTGTGCAGAATATTTACGTGCAATATTTTTCTTCTGGGGCAGAGATTTCAAGACAAATGAAGGAGGCAGAGTATCCTACATCAGTACTTTCCAGCACAGAATATCTCTCTAGATCCACTGGTCCAAACCCTTGCTCAGAGCAGGGCCACTTATGGCTGGCTACTCAGGACCACATCTAGTTGACTTTTGTGTTTCTCCAAGGGTGGAGACTCCAAAACCTCTGAGGGCAGCGTGTACCAGTTTGGCTACCCTCATGGGAAATTATTTTCTTTTTATTCTTCTTTTATTATTATTTTTATTAGTGTACACCTGTTGCTCCTCTTTGTCTCACTGGACACTGCTGAAAAGAGCCTGGCACCATCTTCTTTACTGACCCTTTTCAGGAATTTATTTTGTG
Organism: Excalfactoria chinensis; assembly: GCF_039878825.1. Taxonomy (NCBI): domain Eukaryota; kingdom Metazoa; phylum Chordata; class Aves; order Galliformes; family Phasianidae; genus Excalfactoria; species Excalfactoria chinensis. The sequence continues at coordinate 138,581,329 of NC_092825.1, forward strand.
TTTTTCTTGAATCACTAACACATAATTTCTGTTCAAAGACAACAAAATCTTCTTCAAAGCCTTGAAGGCTCATCCTAACCAAAGTAACTCAAGTTGTGATGATTAATGGATTAACCAAATTTAGATTGAATTTTATTAGGCATTTCTTGACGCTATACATCATTGGCTCTCTGCAATACATTCTTGCTCTCAGTAGATATGGTAATGTGCCCTTCTGTTCAGGCATCTTTGCTGCAGATGTTGTGAGACTGACAAGTGCTTCTCAGTATATTCCCTCAAGACCATCTATGTTTAAAATGAATCTCAAAGATAATTTTCAGTCCCCTACTTCATATATGCTAAGTTCAAGTTCACTGTATATAATTATACTGAGTGCCTTGTCATTAAAGGGAACCAGTTTGGCTGTAGTTTTTTAACTCCACCTTTTTGTTCTCAAAACCCAAATGATTTTACTTGATATTTCACAGATGCAAAGTTTAGAAATGACAAGGGAATACAGCGGAAACAGTCAGTGACCCAAAATCTCCAGGAGAACTGAAGAGCTTGTATCTTTGTATCTCAGAAAAAATACTTTCAGATTTCTTTGCTTTGATAGTTTGGGATTCTACTTACGTACAGTTCATGTGATCTAGTCAGTTCTTGTTAAAAGACAGTTTTTGTTTGTTTTTTATTTTTATTTTTTATTATTATTTCTATTTATGGATGGGGACTTTTGTTGTTTACTGCAAAGCTCTGTACCAATCACTAGATTAGGCACGATGAGGAGTCAGTAACCTTAATGACCACCACATCGGCACAGAAGCTGTGCTCAGGAGCCCACTGAATTTTTTCTCCTCCTTCTCTGTAAAAGGGAGCAAAAGACAAGGATCCAAACTCTCCATTTAGGACTGTAAGATAATGTGACAAAGCAGTGAGATAAAAATGATTCAAAGAAAGAATAAAAAGTGCTGTAAGCAGCATTCTGACAGAAGAAGAAAACGTTGCTCATTTTTCTATCAGCCACAGCCACAGAAAGCCTGTGTCCTGGCAAGGCTCTGGAAGATGCTCTGATGCAGCATGGGGAACACAGACAGTGCTCTGCTGAGCTGAGGCAGTAAAATGCAGGCAAGGTCTCTCATTCTGGACTTTTGGATTCACATGAAGAACAGGTCTGACACTAGTCTGCACATAGGCAGCTATACAAAGCAAGTGGTAAAAATTGTAGTTGATGTGCTCTGCCTACATGTTAGACCCAGGCATGAGGCACTGCAAAATCAGTCTCTTTGTGCTCCTAATGTGCAGTCATTCCATTCGTTTCACTGTTCAGTTCAGCCTCCATATTTAAGAGAAGAGTGAAATATCCCATGCAGTGAAGAAGTCACAGTGCCAGGCAAAATGCAAGGCCAGTTCAGAAAGACACCTCCAAACTCTGACAGTGCAGACATGTTTGAGGAACTGCTTAGTGCTGGTTACTGCTTCCTGCTTTAATGCAGATTTTGTTCTAGTGAGCATAATTTCAAATAGCAGACACTAGAATAATTACCAGTGACCATCTTTCTTTACTCTTTTGGCTTTTCTTGTGTTATAAGGGAAGTTTAAAAATTTATACTTAATACTATTTTAATTAGTACTCTTACTTCAGAGATGGAGATCTCTGGTAAAATAATTTGTGTTAAAAGAGTTATTAATTAAAAGAATATGATGATTTAAGAAAATATGAAAGCCTTATACTATTTTTTTTTTTTAATTTTTTTTTTATTATTTATTTATTTATTTATTTATTTTCAAAGATAGCATCAAGAATTCTTACATAAATATTAAGCCCTCGGGATTCAGGATTCAGGTAGAGGATATAAGAAAGAAAATTCAACCAAGCCAAGAAGATGTGACTTAGTATGATACGACAAAACAAAATGACAGCGCAAATGAAGACTCCAAAACCAAACAGTAGGTCCAAACTACAGTTGATGGTAAACTGCACAGTCAAATAGTTTTCCTACTGCCATCACATTACATTTAGCAAAATATGCAGTATAAAAACACAACCTTGCACTTAGGCCTAAATCCAGAAAAGATACTGAAGTGCTCATATGCATTGGAAGTTAGTGGAGGAGGAAACTCAAAACTGATGTCACTTTGGGGCTGGAAAAGATATTCATGAAGACAAGACTCTCTAGCAATTCAGACACCTAGGTAATGACATTCTAGCTACTGTGTAATGCATTTCCAACTATCTTTCTCTATAAAATGTGTATAGCTTGTGAAACTCTGGAAGCCAGACACCTGTGAATCAGATATAAAGATAACGCATTTAAATTCCTTCTGCTTCTTAAGTGCCATGTACTTAAATGAAAAGCACTGAGAATTCTAACTTTTTGGTGTCTAGGTACTGTGATGGGACTCAGTGCCAGGTTCCCTAGTATCTCTGTGAATATCGCCTTCTACTACAAACTTCTGTGAATGGGCAGAACCATTATGAAAGAAATGCAGGAATATGGTCATCTTGATGATGAAAATTAATAAGAGATGAATTAGGAAATAAATTATGTTGGAATTATACTCCTCTGACTGAATCATAGAATCACAGAACCCTTCCAGGTACAGATAGAAGGATCTCTGGAAGAGAAGAAAGAGGCAAATGAAAAGAGGTGAACCATAACAGACTGTTAAAACTGGAGTATCACTTCCATACCCATGAGACTGATATTTCTTTAATGTATTTCAGTTATCCTGACAATAAAAACAAGATCAGCTACATTATTATTGTATTATTTCCATACCAGTTATCTTCCATCACTTCTGATCTGACAAATTTCTACAAACATTGCACCTAATAAGCTTTTATTTCTTACTCCCTTGATGAAGTGTAAAGCACAACCCTGTTGTTTCACTGAAGGCATGCTATATGCACCATCCCACAGAGCTTGTTGCTAAGATAGAGCATGCGGTGAGGCTTCACCATGGCAACAACTTCCAACCCAGGATGCATTAAAATCCTCAGCTCCTCAAATGTTAAAGATCACTGCATCCCAAACAGTGATTCTATAACATGAACAAACAGAAATCTCCCGCCCTCCTTGGTAGTGGTGCAATATCAGCAATTCGATGCTGATCCCCAGACTGCATCTCAGAAGATGAGAAGAACAGCTGCTTTGGCTCAATAATGGCCACTGGCTTTAAATCATTATGTTTTTAATGTGGGAGGTGTATTGTTCTCCATTCCTCCCCAAGAAACAAGGGCATCTGTCAAGATTGTCAAGAAAGTTTAGCCCTGAGGAGCTTTTTTTAGCCTCACAAAGACCTAGCAGGAGTTTTCTGGAAGAAATCTTCCCAGAGCCATGGGCTGTGCTCACAGAAAGCTGGTTCTATTAAGATTCAGTCAGTTTGTATCGCACATGTTACACTGCATGGAGTCTTGAGTATATCTCCCCAAACAAATGATTCCTGAAGGAATGATAACTAAGGACTGTGTGAAAGCATTATGTCAAAAGACTTTATTATTAATGAGGTAAAACAGATGCAGTGTAACAATCGATAAACACAGTTAAAGGGATCTGTGCAGGCTTATAATTGCTACAGATTCAATTATTTCTGCAAATGTAAATACAAGAGATATAAATATGCTAAACCATTCAAAATTCTTCAATGAAAGCTAGAGCAAATTTATGTGCTGTAATATGCAGTCATGTTGAATGCAGTCTTGTGAACTGTAGCAATCTTGACCACAGTTTAAAGGTATCCAGTCACTGAAATGTTCATTAAGCATTATCTCAAGAGGCAGTTCTGTTTGCTAGGATGATCTTTTCTAATTAGTGAATTAGAGAACCACATAAAAAACCTTCAGCTGTCATCGCCTTCTGCTTACACAACATCTTCGTACTGCCTAAGAACGAAATTGCTTTGTAATTGTATACTGCATTGCAAATAAGCCAAAAATGTAGTCCAGGAAAGCTCTAGCTGTTTCTAATATGGGTCAAAATAAAGATGAAGAGTCAAACATCTTATTGGTCAAGTTTTCTATTACATCTTTTACATCTTTTAAACTATAGCAATTTTGTTTACAAATGACACTTTAATTGTAACTTAATATCAGAAGGATTTTCTCTTGTATCCTTATCTGATGAAGGAGACAAGAAAGTCTCTTCATGTATTTATTACAATACTGGCTTTGTTACCAGCTCCAAAAATCTGAGCAAGCTGGGGGCATTTACCAGTAATTATCCAGTCACCTTCTTGCTTCTGCTCTTTTATGAAAATGATATAAAACTCTCAAAAAATAGTTGCCTCTAGAAGAATATTATTACTATCTGAAAGTCTTGAAAAAGACATTTAAGCCTGCGTATATTTGAAATTATTGCCTGTAAAAAGGGATTGTAATTAGACATGATGTCCTAAGATCATGAAGGGATACAGAATGTTTATAGGATGATCATAGGGGTACCAGTTATACACATTTAAATTGTCATTCTGACAGTGAGTGTCTAGCAAACAAGGAACTAAACTTTCAATATAGATAGTACGCTTTATTCCAGGCTTCTGAAATACTGTTAGCCTGTCTTTACTCAAAATTCCATCATATCCTTTGGATACACCCTGTCTGCTGTGAATGCAGCTACCCTTGAGCAGTGGAAAAGTAAGATGATCCATGCCCCTTGGCAACCTCTTATTTTGCAGTGATGCTATCATCTGAGAAAGCTCTGAGCCTAATATAGATTATTTAATTGGCAGTAACAGACCCAGTCAAAACCACATGGAGAAAATGATTAACGTAACCCCTCTGGTTTTCATATACAAAGGTACTTTCATAAGAGACCTTTTTGTTGAAGTGGCAGACCTATCACCCACGGCTAGGAGAGGTATATTTGAAGTGGTTTGTTCATATAGGTTTCCTCCTCTGGCCTTTCTTTGTCAGATACAGCTTTATCTAATTCAGGGGATGAAAAAAAAAAAAAAAAAAAAAAAAAAAAAAAGAAGGCCCTCGATGTTTTGTTTGCTCTTTTCATAATTCTCAAGACTGGATGCAAACAGACAAAGAATTTGATCAAGAGAGAACTGCTACGTAATGAACCAAGAAGCACAGTAGTTAGTAAAGGATGTTTAAATGCAGATTCCTCCACAGAAAGATAGTCATGTTCTTTCATTCCCTCAAATTACTTAAATTTTACTAAATATATTGTACATGATTGGAAAAAACAGGCTCCTGGGTCAAAAATAGAATTTTCTTGAGTGATACAGAAAGTCCTTCTAAAAGTAACATAGTTTTAAACTGCAGACACCAAAGCAATATCTTAGGTCTCTAGCAGTTTAACAACACATCACAGTCAATAAATTCTACTTAAAATGAATCCAGACTTAACGAAAAATGTAAATAGTAGTTTAGTTCAGATATTTTAATGGAATATAGCCAAGATTAGGCTTTAAAGGAGTGATTATTTTCTTGTTTTTATAGTAAAAGGAATTACATGTCTTATTTTATTACAGTATGTCAAATACTAGGAGATGAAGATATTACTTCCAACAGTTGGTGCCCTACGTCTGGAAAGAATCAGCATCCCATTAAGGTAATTACTGTTCTCATTTGGGATCTTGATAAGCTCTTAAATAGTCTGTCATTAAGATATATACAGCACATCTCTTTAATAAGATCTCTTGATTTGATGAAACTCTTATTAATACCATCAGAAGTCCCATAAGAACACCTCTATTTTTTTTTTTTTTTAATGTTCTATTCAAGATTACTCTGGTGTCATTGAATCTGTTTTTGGTATAATTAGGCTTGACTAAAGAGTCCTCTTGAATTTTGAAGACAGTTTAGTAACAGTGTGTCTGTACCAAAGAGTCACAAAGAAGTTGTTATAATGAAAAATATGTATTTTTTAATTGATTTTATTTTTTTTGAGAAGAAGTAGCTTAGATTCTGACTCATCTAAAATCATGCAAATTTTATAGAAATGATATTCAGTATTTTTAAAGTAAAACCATGCCACAATAAAATATTTGAAATAACTTAGTCCCAAACGATGTTTCCATTTATTCCTGTTATATATACAGAGATTGTGCTTCCTTCATATCTTGTAATGAGAAGTATACTAATAACTAATAATTATGTATTGGAATGGATTTTGGATTAAGTACATGATTATACATTTTTGACATAGTAGAGAAACAGCACCAGTTCACTGGTAAAGCACTGTATCCTAGGCATAGGCTTTTTAGTCCTATTTAAAAGTAATTATTTAATCCAGAGTAGGGATAAAAAAGTAAAAGCTTGAATGAATAAAGATCTGCCATTTCAGATGGTAAATAGAGATGGATCCTTCTGACCCACTGTCACAGCAGCAATGCACAGTAGAGGCAAGCTGCCTGATAGAATTGACAGAGGCAATTGATATTGCTCTTTCCTGAAAACTGTGCTGCTGATGCAGGTACTGAATACATGCCTTGTTAGCTAAGAAGGCACAAAAATTTGCCTATGCCTCCAAGCCACATAAGCTTGCTGCTTTCAGAATTTGTAGCACTTCAATTCCAAATTGGCACCCAAATCCCAAAAAGATTACGAACACAGACTAGCTGAAAATGTGAAAATATTTATATACTTTTAACAAGACTAGGACTGTCATAAATACCTCTTTATGAGTCAGATTGTCTTGCCATATAAACCTTAAGAAACTATTTAAAGCAGAGGGACTGTGTGATTTTTATTATGGCTCCATGATATTTAATGACAAAATTTATCTCTAAGACCAGAGAATCAGTGGCCATTTTAAGATGGTTTGAATAGTCCAAGAAGTTTTCATATTAGCATTAAAAAATTGCACTGTGTTAAAAATCTTTTTAGACATAATGAAACCAGTAAATATTTGTTTAGTCCTAGGCATAAAGGTTGTACACATCTTATAGGTCTTACTTTCTTATTATTTTTTCTTGTCACTTAGAGATTTTTTTTGTGTGTGCAATAAAAACATTTCTCATCCTTTCCCTCCTTATATATTTTTTACCTACAGAGAAGTGTGCCATCAAGAAGAAAAATGTAGACAAGTCCAATATTTCGTCTTAAGATGAGACACTTTCCCAAGTGGAAAGCTTGAATCTTTCCTTTTGTTCAGTTTGTTCCCCCAGTGAGTAGACTAGGTTTGGGCAAAAGTTGGGATGGGACACAGCTGGGACAGCTGATCCAAATCAGCCAAAGGGATTTTCTATACAATATAGACACTTAGACACAATATAGACTATATACACTTTTTTTTTTTTTTTTTTTTTTTTTTTTTTTTTTTTTATTTAAAGTCTGGCTGAATGCTGCTGTGTCTGTAATAGGTGGTGAGTCTTTATATCACTTGCATTTTCTTCCTTCTTTCCTTCATTTCTTCACCTGTGTTTAACTTAACCTCTAAATTGTTTTGCTTTCTGATTCTCTACCTGGCAGAGGAAACGAAGAAGGGGCTGTGTGGGTGCCTCGCTGCTGTTTGGGATCAACCCACAGTAGCAATTAATGTTAAATTATGATCTAGTAACTGAAAGTAACCTTTTTGACTTAAGATTTCTAAAGTGATTTTAGGATTCTATAAGTAAATTTGAAATACTTAAAACTCTTACATCTTGAGAACACTAACGGAAATTACATTCAGGTTCAAGCTGACAAGCCATTCAGAATTTGTGGCACTAGATCCATGAACTTACTTCTTTTTAATTACAGTAAATCTTTCAACAGTGAATGAAAACTCTATCGGGAAACTGTCATAGAGAGCTGACAGCATAGCTTTAGAAGGGGTTAATTTACAGACAAACGTATTAGAACTGAAGAAAGAGAATCCAACACTATGCTGAAGTTTGTTTAATACTTTTGGAAAAAAAAATATGGTTTTAAGGTAACGTCTTGTTACTAGGAACTTTGTAAACACTACATCACTGTATTTCATTTTTGGGCTGTACTTTTAAACAAAGGCCTTCATTTTGGACTGGGGCCCCTAGCAAGCATTAGTTGATAGTCATGAAGCACCAGATGTTACCCAGAGCTTTGATTTTGGTTTCAACAGTTTGTCAATATAGACTTTTGATGTTGACAGTACTAATGCTTTTTCCAGCAATGAGAAAATGTTTCTGAATGCTGGCATTTCAAAATAATGGGCACGGTCACTGCTACAATTTGGTCTGTGGAAAATACTGTGTTTGTGTTGGCATATTGGTCATTTTCTATGTTAAAAAACGACTTGCTTTTAGAAAACTTAGAAGTGTTTTCCTTCCCTCCCCCAAGTGTATATCTTTGTTCTCTAATCTGAAGTGAATTTGATGAATGCATGTTAACAAATTCATTTTAATCTGTGTAGCTACTCATGATGGTTTTACCTATGATAGCGCAAGCTTTCTTTGCAGAAGCTCATATAATGCTGTGTTTGGGATTTGTGATCAAAAAAGTGATGATGATAGCACAGTGACATTTTAAGTTGTTGACAAGGGCTTTCCAGCTTCTTGCTGCTCTGCGAACAAGAAGATTGGGAGTGAACAAAGAGCTGGGAGAGGACACAGCCAGCACCGCTGACCCGCAGTGGTCAAAGGGATATCCCATAACTTCTGGTGTCATGCTCAGCAACAGAAGCTGGGATAAGGAGAAATTAGGTAATATTTGGAATGATGGCATTAGTCTTCTCAAGAAACCATTACACATGGTGACCCCTGTTTTCTTAGAAGTGACTGAACATCTGCCTGCCAATGGAAAGTGGTGGATTAATTTCTTGTATTTATTTGCATGCACGGCTTTTGCTTTACATAGTAAACTGTCTTTATTCGACTCAGGATTTCTTGCCTATCTGACTCTCTTCCCCACTCAACCGGGGTAGAGTGAGTGGGTGTCTGTGTGCTGATGAGCTGCCTGTCACGGTTAAACCACAAAGATATTATGACCATTCTGGAAAGGATGGTGAATAGGGAACAAGTAGAGATACAAAGGAAGTATTCAGCACTGGCAGAATTTGAAAGTGGATTTTGCTTCTGTTAGAGAAATGAAGACAAATGAGCTTGAGAGAATCTCTTGTAAGAAAAGCAGAAGCCTGATCTAAAAAATTGTTCACTTAGTTTTTAACATAGACAGCCACCTTGCTCAGATCTATGCTAGAGCAATGAAAGTGGCAACATCTGAGGGATACAGCCCCTGTCAAGTGATACCAGAGATCTGCCTCTTCAGCACAATCCCAAATAACAAAATCCTTTGTCTTTCTCTTTGTGAGCCATTACATCCATGTTTGTTTCTAATGATTTTCTGTGCTTCTCCTCTGTGATTAACACCTCTTCCTCCCACTTTATTGTCAGTCATTTATTGTTAACATCCGAGAAAATGGGTTGGTGTGAGTCAGCTTTTGCTTAAGAGTTACTTATTTTTACTCTTTTTTACTTATTCTAGAGGTAGAGACATCTAAAACATTTCCAAACATTTGTAAATAAGGCATCTTAGTAGCTTTTATACAAGTAGATGAAAAGGCAAGATGAGAATAAGTCATCAGTTGGACTTGCAATGTACTGACTGCATTAACTTGCCTGAAAAAAGATTCTCCTTTTTGCAGAGTTCTTATGTGTGTTGATTCTAAAACCTCTCTGCAGATCTCCAGAGGCATGGATACTGTCTATTTGCTGTATGTTTATGTGGAACTACATGATAAAATGTTAAGGCTGAAAAGACAGGAACTTGAAAATTAGGAAATTTCATCATTTGTTACATGTAAAAACTTTAAATATACTCCTGTGCATGTGATATGATCACTTCTAGTGCTATGCCTACATACTTATTTTCTAAAAGGATGTCTATTTCATCTCATGTGTACAATGAATAGTGCTCAAGGTATTTCCCATGGAAATGGTTTAATATTATTGTGAAATTATAATTCAGGCTTTTACAAGCTCTTCAGTACATGACCAAGCAACCTGGAAGCCTGCAACCAATCACTTCATCTACATGATGTATTTCACAGCTGAAGAAACAGATATGAAGCCTCTCTGGGCAACAAATGGTCTCTGCAGTTAATGAAGGGTTATAATTCAGCATAAGCTGAGTGTCAGGCGCGTTCAGACGTGATGCATTCCTGTCAAGTGTAATGAATGCAAATGTGTTCAAGCCAGGTCAGACTATAAGGCTATCCTGTCTCTGACCTTGGGGAGCTGATGGGAAACTATGAGGATAGGACAAGACTGTGTTGAAATAAGTACAACCTTTTGCAAGTACTGTAATATTTTCAGGATGATCTCTCAGCCTTAAGTAACTCCTGACTCTTAAGACTTCCTGATAAATAAGTGGTGATTTTCTTTTCACTAAATACCCATCAGTTATCATCAATGAATTGATCCTGATGCTTTTCAATAACAATACTAGAGTCTACTAATGAGACTTGAATTTGTTCATGTTCTTTATTTCTGTTGCAAAGCCCTGGAAAGATAAAACTAAGTACAGGGGAGCCAAGAACAAAAAGTGGCAATGAGTAACAATGTTGGTTTACAAGATCTCTGGGCTGGGTTATGTGGCAGTTGCCTTTTTCAGGAAAATGAACACTTTCAGGGAATATCCAGAGCTGAATGGAAAGACCTTGGTGAAACTTGAGATCAAAATATGTATAATCCACAAAATCATTCACCCTTAATCTTTTAAAAATGATAATCTGATGTGCTGATACTATGCAAAGGGAATATTCAGATAAAGTGCCTACTTATAGTAACATTTTCATTTGTTGCTGCCTTCTATACTTTTGTGTCTTCTTATCTGGGATCATAACCAATGAGAATCTTAGAAATCAACATTCATTCAGCATCAAGTCATGCTTTTTGTTGGAGATTACTATCCAGAATTGAACCTTATCAAATGCAAATCACTACCATTACGTGAATGCAAATTTATTGTGTATGAACATAGCTGGTTAAATCCTCTCAGAACAGCTCTAATGCATATGAAACTATTAGTTAGGGAAGCTACTCACAGTGCATCTTACACCATAAACACTCTTACATCTAGCACACTTGCTCAAAGAGTTTCTTTCTGGTGAATGACTTTCTGAGTTTTCTACTGAACCTTTCTTGACAGCTAAAACAAATAAGGAAGGATTGCTTAGGACTCCTCTGGTCACATCGGTTCCCAAAATCTTTCCTGATCCACCACCCACCCTGCGAGCTGCAAGACATGCTCATTTTGGAAAAAATTTTGAAGACAAAAGGTGAGAAAAATCAGATGGTATGAACAACTTACTCCTAACTACAGCAACCAATTTATTCTCACTTTGCATTCTGTTCTCTGTTTTGTTGTTGTTGTTGTTGTTTGTTTGTTTGTTTTTAAACTGTTACATTATTTATTTATTTATTTATTCTTCCAAATAAGAGCAAAAGTGTACACAAGCTCTCTTGTTCAATTACAACAGCATTGCATTGTGTACAAGTTGAAAAGTGTCTGGATTATGAACCTGTGGTCTTTCCACTAATGTATTTTCAGTGTTGCAGATAATGACCTCCTCATCTTGCTTACTAGGTTTCCCTTCGTGGGAAATGGAGACTCACAATGTTTTTATTGCCATGCAGCCATTACATTGCATGGCTGAAAAAATAAGTAGTGTAATAAGAGATGATGTGCCAAGCACTTGTGATGATTTCTGCCATGGATTTTCAAAAAATGTGTAAATCCATGCTAATCTGGTTCAGTGCTTTGAAAACAGTTATGTTTTTTACAGCCTACTTTCCTTCCCAGCTAGAATTGCAAATGTGTTCCATTTCATACATGCTTTTATTTTATTGCACCTGTAGGCAAATTTAAAGCAAGTAAAAAGGTATAATTAAGTTTGATTAAAGTAGCTCGGTGTCATATTTGTGCCATCCAGTTCAGTATTTATATTTTTTTGTGTGTGTAGTTTTAGTGAAGTATGTACAAGGGATAAATATAGCTCATAAGGTGCTGTGTACTTTGCTCTGGAGATTTTCTTTATTCAATTTAACAGGTATGATTACAGTTTTATAGGAAAACTGGAGATACACAAACACCTCTGGTGGTGATTCCCAAAGCCTTGAGTTACTGTTCAGAGATGCTCATCTGTCTCTGCCAATTATACTAATTATTTAGGAGGACTATGACCTAAAATAGTCTTGTCCTTGTCAGCTTTGTTCCCATTTAGGGTGTCCATGGTGAGGTTTGGGATCCTCCAGCAACTTGAGGCTAAGGCTGCACACAGTCACTTCCAGATGCTTTCAGTGATGCCACCACAGAACATAACTGGACCCAACAGACAATGTGGTGACATCTTGGGAAATGTGTATGTAAAAAGGACAAAAATCCCACACAGAGTGTGGGAGGAAGAAAGTGTGAGGGGGGGCAAAAAACTCTACTGACACCAAGGTCAGAGAAGGAGAAGGTGGAGGATGTTCTCCAGGCACTGAAGTGAATGTTCCCTGCGTCCCATGAACGACCCACTCTGTATCACACTTCCTGCTGAAGGACTGCTGCCTATGGAGAGTCCACACCTGAGTAGGCAAAAGTATGAGAGGAAAGGCGTGGCAAAGGCAAATTGCTGTGTACTCACCAAACCTTCCCACCCATTCCCACTGTGCCTGTCAAGATGAAAGTCTGGAGTGAAGCTGAATGTGGAAAAGGAAAGAATATTATTTAATGTTTTCTGTTGTTTCTTTCTACAGAAATCTGCTTTAACAGACACTAAATTAAAATAATTTTCCACAGGTTGAGTCTGTTCTGCAAGCAATCATAATTGTTAAGCAATCCCCTTTTCTTCATCTCCTGTCCAGCAGATGAGGAATAGCAAGTGAGCAGCCGGAGCAGGGGATCTGACTGCTAGCCAAGGAAAACCTACCACAGTACTTGAACTTACCAAGGAATGATATAAGGTTAGGAATGTAAAGAAGGAAGCATGCTAGTATCCAGTTTCTGTAAAGTATTTTCTCTATTGCTTTGAAATAAGAAAAAATAATAAAATAAAATAAACAACTGTGGCCAGTACTAAGGTGTGCACTGAATCATAACACTGCTTCTGATTCAGCTACAGTTAGGGAAAAGGGTCATCCTTTACTTCCAATATTTTCTCTTAAATGCCTTCTAATGAAGTTCCACTGAACAACAGTTATGCCACAGACCAAAGCTGTGCTGCAGGTTTTAACCGCATAATAAAGCTAGGAGGTTGTCTTTGTCAGTTCATTAGTGTTTGAATTTTCTTGAGAAACGTGCTTCTAATTAGCAGTATATAAACATTAATTTTAGCATAGTAGCAGAAAACCCACCTAATGAAGTTGTGGTGTGGCATAATCCGTCTAGAATATATACTGGACTTGAAATTTTACAGTTTAAGTAACTCAAAAATAGCTACTAGTATATAAAGATTGGTACTGTGATCATGGACTTAAGTTCACAAAATTCTGGAAGTTGGAAACCAGACTTTAGCTAGTCTAGGTCACTGCTGCTCTCCAGATTTCCAAATATGCATTCACTGTTTTCCTTTTGGTAATGATATATGCTCTTGTACTAATATTTGTACAAGATAAAAGGCATAGTGTCTTTGAACTGCAGTCTGTTAATGGATGCACAATTAATCTCATCATGTTTCCTCTCCCTAATTTTCCTGATAACCTTGGTGGAATATACTGTCACTGCAATGTTTCTGATTGTCTGCTGTGTGAAGAATATACTGAATAACAAGCAACAGTACTGTGCAACCTAAGATATGCTTTATAGTATAAACACTTGAGCATTGAAATAAACCTTTTTAAATGCCCTAGAAATGGTTATTTCCTTCATGTATTTACTTTAAATTACATATACATCCATTTATAAGAACTGTTATCATCATGATCACCCTGCTGATGACATGGAAATTCCTCACTGGGAGAACTGTATCCCCACTAATGAGTTTCTCATGGGAAAATTCTAGGAGGGATTAATTGAAAATGATTTTTGCATCATGTTATGTTTTAATAATTTCAAGTATTTCATCACTGAATATTGAGACAGTCCTGAAACTTTATGGTTCTTTTCACCAACAAAGAAAAAGAATAAACAATCATGTTGTTAAGTTCCCCTTGAAAAGTATGCCACATTGTGGTAGCAATGGTAATGGGAGGACGGTTGTACTGGATGATCTTGTAGATCCTTTCCAACCTTGTGATTCTATGATTCTATGATCTGAGCCGAGTGCTTTTAACAGAATAGCTACTGGTGCATGAGCTAAAATATCTTGAATTTTCCATCAAATCCAGTGTGTATTCATAAATCAGGCAGTGGAGAGATAAACAAATAGGGTTGCATGTGTCTGGCCACATTGCTAGTTCACTTTCTGGGAGAAGGTCAGTCTTCTTCTTGAAGTCCTTTTGTCAGCAGGGATGGAGAAGAAAAGATCTTTGTTCAGTATTTCTGTAAATGTAACAATAGGTCAGCATTTTTAATGCTTGGTCTTCCCAATACCAGTTTTGTTAGGGCAATGAAAATGGTACTAATGTTGGAAATAACTTATTTTAGACTAATTAATCTACCTGCACTGACATGTAGAAAGAGAATAGATAAGAAGTTCCTTAAGATATTGTAGCTTTAGCTTCCACTGTAAGTGAGGGCCGGACTGACCCGAGCTGTGTTCTCATCCAGATTTCCAGCTGGCTTTACCCTGTTAAACAAAAGTTCACAAATTCTGTGCTGGTAAAGTTTATTCCTATTGCTAAGTTACCTTGACATTTGTCATATTAAACAATATGGTAAAGAACAGTCTGTGCTTCATGATATACATAAGTATATGTATCAACATAAGGTTAGAATCAGTAATAGTGTGGAGTGCTATAAAGGTTTTATTGACAGTATACCACTTGAAAGTTATGCAGGTCATAGTGAACAAGTGGCAAAACAACTTTTACAGCAACAAACTATTACGTATTTCAGTCATGCCACAAAGTACATCACATCAACAGCATCGAAGAAAAAAATTAGCAAGATTTTAAAATAAAATGTTGTTATTGAAAGTGTTTTTATGTGACCCTCCACCTGCAAAGTGAGTTGTTCTGGTTGCCTATAAATCCCAAGGATTTATTGAACTCCTTGCCTTAGTTATACTGTGCATGTATTTAGCGCACACGTTTTTCTAAACTGTAATGCTGTTTCCTTCTTTCAACGTTCAGTGCCTTATCTTTGTTACACAGTTTAGCTTTTAAGAGAGATAATTGTTTATCCATATCCTTAATGAAAGAAAATTCCATTTTGATTCCTCATAAGTCAAAATCAGTTTTTCTGTCATACTGTTATTTGGTAGTTAGGCTTTAAATTTCACTTGCTGCCTTAAGATAAAATATATGTGAAAGAAGGTGCAAGGTCACTTATGGAGAGTATTAACATTCATACAAAACAGGAACAAATTCTATCTATATCATGCTATGCTTCCAGTTGAATGGTACTAATAAGAAGTCCTTCTTATACACTGTAGTTACATCAAACCTATGGAAATGTCAGGGATCGCTTATTCAACCAGAGCATTCATGGTTAATCAGGAACTTTGACATTGATTATACTACATCTGCTTTTAAATGAAATGAAAGAAATTGGACTGTTTAAGACTCATGATCAATCCCTTTGGGACTGAAAGGAAATTAATACATTTAATTACCCTGTCATGGATTTTACAATTCTTATTTAAGATATATTGTATTACCACAAAAGATGACTCTAATTTATGAACTCCACAAGAATCTTGTAAGAGAGGGACAACTTTTATTTTATACCACTACAGGATGATGAATATTTTCTTCTATTACCTGTTCAAGATATTTGATACCATTTATACACTTTGGGGCATGACTAAAAATACATTTTCAACAGTAGATAGTGAATAGCAAGACTGATTAAGAAATAGGAACCACTTCAAGGTTTCTAATTTTAACCACCCACATCCACTCCCCATTTGTTGAGCTACTACTGTTGCAGTAATTCCTTTCTGTCTGCCTTGATGGAGGTGTAGTGAAGCAGACCCAAGACCAGGATCAAGGACAAATTCACTTTCTTTCACTTTTTCACAGCTTAAACTCACCCTGGAGCAACTTGAGGCCTTTTCCCCTCGTCCTGTCACCTGTCACCAGTGAGAAAAGACCAACCCCTCTTACTGTAAGCATTTTTCAGATATTGACAGAGAGCAATAAGGTCTCCCTTCAGCCTCCTTTTCCCAAATTAAACAGCCCCAGTTCTCTTAGCCTCTCCTCATAGGGCATATTCTCCAAGCCCTTACACCAAGGTCCCTTTCCATCAGGCAGCTTTCCAGCCACACCTCCCCAACCCTGTAGGGTTTCCAGGTATTGTTGTGACCAAAATGCAGGACCCAACACTTGACCCTATTGAAACTCATGCCATTAACCTTGGCCTATTGATCCAGTCTATCCAGGTCTCTCTGTAGTCCCCTTCTTCCCTCTGGCAGATCAACACTCCCTCCCAACTTGGCGTCATCTGCAAACTTACCAAGGTTGCACTCAATCCCCTCATCCAGATCATCAATGAAGATGTTAAACAGAAGCGGCCTGAGCACTGAGCCCTGGGGGACACCACCTGTGACTGTCCACCAACTGGATTCAACTCCATTGACCACAATAATTCGGGCCAGGCCATCCAGCCAGTGCTTCACCCAGTGGAGCGTACACCCATCCAGACCATGAGCAGACAGCTTCTCCACGAGAATGTCATGGGGGACAGTGTCAAAGGCCTTACTGAAGTCCATGTATATCACATTGACAGCCTTACTCTCATACTCTCATCCACCAAGTAGGTCACCTTGTCATAGAATGAAGTCAGGTTTGTTAGACAGGATCTACCGTTCATAAACCCATGCTGACTAGTGTATGGTAGCTTCTAACAATACTATTTATCTCATGAGTCCAAGGTAGACCTCTTATTAGGTTCTAAGTATTAAAATGGTGTAATCAATCCAGTAAAAATCCTGTAGAGAGATATAAGCCCTTGGAAACACTGCTAACTGACCCTTATGAGTTTGACCAATTCTGAAATGTGTAAGAAATCTTTTCTCCCTTTGTTGATCACCTATATTCAAATTTGTTACATTAACACTTTAGAAACTCTAGGTACTGATTGTTGATATGCCAGTTGATATGCCACTTGAGTGTTTTAATCATTGTGTAAATGCTGATATTCCTATTCATTTTTATACAATTCTGTTTCACAAAGAGATAATTTCAGTGGTAAAGATAATTCATAAATCTATTAGAGGGCACAATCTTTTCCCCAGTGTGTTTACTGTCTAAATTGTTTAAAAATACTAATCTACTAATTTACCTTCTTACCACATCACTTGGTTGTCATTCTACTCATGCTTTGTATATCTTAGGTCTATCTGTATACACATTCTCTACAAGCCTTGACCTCACATGAATTTTGAAATTTTTGAGGTATATTTCCTTATGTTTGTTTTAGCTGTGTCTATATTTTTGGACTGGCAATGCTACCCATCTCTGAGGAAAATGTGTATGACTTTGTCATTGGCTGTGATGGGATGAAAACTGGACTTAAAATGACTGTTCCCTCCTCACCTTCATTTCCATGGGTACAAAGCCCAGTCTGGCAAATGCTGTACTCTCTATCCCCAGTCTGTACACGGGCCCCTTGCTGTTGTACATCACTGGTGCATTCACCTTCTTCAATCTACTGATATGCAGATTCAATCTCTTAGCTGAGCTCCTCTCTGCTTTTCTGATGTGCCATACAAGAGTCTTGCTCATTTTAAGGGGTAGAAAGAAAAGAAAGACTGTCGCAATGATCCTATCTTCGAACATGTTTTAGGGTAGAATGGTTAGGTTGAAGTTGGACTTGCTGATCTCAGTCTTTTCCAACCTGAGCAATTTCATGATTCTGTGATTCAAGCTCAAGGCAAGGTTGGTTTTTGAAGACTTGTTCTTCTTTGCCTAGCTGACTCAGGGCCATAGTGAAGCCCAAGATAATAGAGGTACACAAAGGGAAAAAGTCCACCCTGTGTCACCAAGAGACAAGTGAAGCTTGTTTGATGGTCTTTTCCACAGGAGTAACAGATAACAGTAAGTAACAGATTTTTTGTTCTGTTTTAGCAAATTCCGGCTAGGAGAAAGAGTAGAAGTAATCTGGAGATGGAAATCAGTAGACTAATTTCAAATAAAAAACTGAATTCCTTTACTGTGATTATCAGACAAACAGCAACATATTTTTTTTTTTTTTTTTTTTTTAATTTGTTCAACATGGTGTCAAGTTATCCAATAGTTGACTAAAAGTCTTGCTTTCAATTTCTGTTATTTGTCCTATTACAAAACCAGATTCTAATCCTCTAATGTCAGACTTTCATACAGAGCACATCCTCACCTATACCTCCTAGCATCTATGACAGCATTCTGCTTTTCTCTTTCTCATCAACAATGTAAATCAGAATGTTTCCCCCCTCTTAATATCTAGATAATATATTCCTTGTATTTTATCCTACAATTGAATATCTTTCTAGTCACCTCAAACTAACTCTGCAAAACTTTCCTGCAATTTTTAGTGTTAAATCTCTGTCTTAAGGCTTTTTTTTTTTTTTTTTTTTTTTTTTCTATAAAGTTGAACTGAAAGTGATACAAAGTCATATTTCTTATTCCTTGAATTTTTACAGCTAATTAAATGTGAGAATAATCTTTTAAAATTAAATGTGTTTTAATAAGGTTTTACAGAATGGGCTTCCTGCTTAGGGAAAAGACAAAACTGAAATAACTTACTTTCTAATTTTCTGCTTAAAGTACTTGTGTCTTATTTTTTCTGTTGGCTTAAAATCCTTACATCAGGATTTTTTGCAAGAACATAGTAATCAAAAGCAACACAGCAATCCTCTTCATTAATTTCCCATTAAGGAAATACATTAATAAGTAACATGGTCAAAGTCTGAAGAGAATACAGAAAATGAGATTTTTTTAAAGGTTCCTGAAGTGGAATTCAAGCTCTATTATTTATTTATTTATTTTATTTTTTAGTTTATATATATATGTATATATTTCTTTAATTGATGACTTTGGCCTGTTGAACTCTAGAAACCTGGAAAAAGTTCATAACTTTTCCACAAGTACAGATTATTCTTAATTGAATAATAAAATTGGAGATACGAAAGGGGATTGATTTATACTTTTGTGCTATTTGGTATGAATAATATCATTTCTACCTTAGCACTGGTCTCATCTTCCTAGTACATACGTTTATATGAATTTTATTTTCTTCAATTACAAGACTATTTTGTAGGAGTATTTCTTAATGGAATGATGTTATTTTAAGGCAATTAGTCTAAAGATTATGAATATTTAAGTAAATAAATAAATGTTGAAGACAATACAAGCATTTCAATTCATAGAATCAGAGAATTACAGAAACTAAGGAGCAGCCAGATTGGAAAAAATCTTCCAAACATCAATGTGATCTACTAAGTCCCATCATTAAACCATGCCCTTTTTTGTGTGCCCATACACCTCTTAAATAATACGATGGATGGGGACTTCACCACATCCTTGGACAGCCCTTTCTTTTCTTGACCACACTCTCCACAAAAAAATTCTTCCTTACGTTCAATGTAAACCTCCCCTTGTGCAACTTGAGAGCACTGGAATCAACTTGGTAAAATCAGAAGTACACCAAATCTCAGCCTGTGGCAGGGGGGTTGGGACGTGATGATCCTTTGGGTCTCTTCCAATCCAAGCTCTTCTATGAATCTGTGATTGTATGAGTCATTCTGTGTATTTCAAAACTTTATTTATACTTCCATGCTATAGAATTTTGTTTTAGATATAGCTTGATATTAAAACCAGCAACATTATATTGCAGATTACATTCAGTAGATCTTGCATTACTATACACAAATGTCTGCTAGATCTCTGTAGAACCCTTTCATTTCTACACCTATGCAGTCCTTCAGAACTGCTCCATAAAAATAAGTAAAGCAGATATATTGAATGAAAGTTATTAGTAATGTAGGTATCTTTACAAATAGGCATCTTTTTTACTGATTAAAGTTGCTCAGCTTCACTAATTTTAAAAATATGGGTTATAAATAGAGATGAAGGATTCTGGACATACTGCAAAGTCAAAGACAAAAGATTACAGCATTTCAAACACCTGCAGACTCTTTTATTTATTTATTTGTTTGTTTGTTTGTTTATTTATTATGAGCTCTATTGTTACCTGCATTATTTGCTACTGACAAAGTGACATAATCTTCCCGTAGTGTACAGAACTCTTAAGCTTTGTAATTCATGTAAGCAAGGTTTTCTCGTAAGCCATATTCTGCCAAGTTAATATACCAAATCTTTAAAGGTGGAATACAAGAGCTTTTTATTACATATCAGTATACCTTTCCTCATACAGTCAAGTGTAACTGTAATCCATTTCCATCAAAGACTCTACATAGAAAGAAGTAATTATAGCAGTGAGGTTGTTTTTGAATCACTTTATTTTCTATAATGGCTTCATCCAAGCCCTGTACTTTTCAATAGCATTTAACTCATAGAAATCTTACTTTTCGCCCTGCAAAGCATAAGTGGCAGTTTCTTATGCAACAATCCCCAAAGCTTGAATGACTGTAAATAGCTATCCAGATCTTGTTATTTGCTCCTGACTTGCCTATAATAGCTTAGTGTTGTGATAATATGATTAAATGCTGAGACTTACTACAAAGTAGTGGAACATACAATTGCCACGTGGTTTAGTTTGACTGCAGAATTTGGCCAGTGCTTGTAATGGATGCTATTAATCAGAGACAAATGGGAATGTAAAATTACAATAGTCAGGTAATAGGCAACTGATAATCAGACCATCAATTTTCAGGCATTAGATCAAAGAAAGATTATTATTATTATCCAATCAATTATATTAGGTTTTGGGCTGCTCTGGCTTGACATGTAAGCAAGATCTAAACATTGCCATTCTTACCACAAGTAGACCATTTAAGATTTGTTTAAACACTAGGTCATAAGTGACAAACCTGACAGTTTTATGTTTTTGTTATCCTTTTTTTTTTTTTTTTTTTTTAAGCTCTAATAATATATATATATATATATATGCATATATGTATATAAGAAGCTTTGCTCCTTACATGCATTAACAATATCATGCATTTTATATGCAGCCCAAGAAAATTCCCCTTCAATAGCATGCCCTAGGCCTATGTTCTTGATACTGAAGAGCCCATCAGGTCCTGTGTGCACATCCAGACAGTGTTCCATCTCCATCTGGGAGGAAATTATTGTGCAGAGCTCTCCTCCATGATTTCTGATTTTCACAGAAGGAATTTTATAGTCTGTTTTGGAGGGGATCATAGAAGTCACCTAGTTCCAATCCCTCTGCCATGAACAGGGACAGTTAGATCAGGTTGCTTAAAGCCCCTCCAACCTGGCTTTGAACTCTTCCAGGGAGAGGGAGTGCACAGCTTTTCTGGGCAACCTGTCCCAGTGCCTCAACACCATCCTTGTGAATAATTTATTTGTAATACGTAATCTAAATATAACCCCTTTTAATTTAAAACCATTACCCCTTGTCCTCTCACTACATTACTTGATAGAGTTCCTCATCATCTTACTTATAGACCCCCTTTGGGTATTGCTACAAGATCTCCCAGAAGCCTTCTCTGCTCTGCCCTAAACAACCCCAAATCTCTCAGCTTGTCTTCATAGGAGAGGTGCTCTAGTTCTCTGATCATTCTTGCAGCCCTCCTCTAGATCTTTTCTAAAGAGTCTACTTCCTTCTAATGTTGGGGGCTCCATAGCTCCATAGTTGAGTGCAGTACTCCAGGTGGGGCCTCAAGAGTGCAGAGCAGAGGGAGGCCATCACCTCCCTTGACCTGGTACAGACAAACACGGTACAGTTGGCTTTCTGGGCTGCAATATCACATTCCTAGCTCTTGCTGAACTTTTCATTCACCAGTATTCAGAAGTCCTTCTCCATAGGGCTGCTTTCAGTCCACTCATTGCTCAGACTGTATTCAAGTTTGGGATTTCCCTGATTCAGGTGCAGGGACCTTGTTCTTGGTATTGTAACAGCATGCTGTTTGCATGGACCTTCTTGAACCTGTCAAGGTGATGGTATTCCTTCCCTCCAGTGTACTGAGTGTACCTTTATGCTTGATGTCATTTGCAAGATTGCTGAGATGCACTCAGTCCCACTGTCCACATAGCTGACAGAGATGTTAAATAGTGCTGGTCCCAGTGTGGACTCCTGAGGGACAAAGGGCTGAAGGCATAGAGATGTACAGTGCTCTCTGAGCAGAAGGGCAAGGTGTTAGTGTCTGCTACACACCTATATAGGGTATGGCCCTAGCTTTAAAGATAGCTACTGTAAAAATTTTTGTTTAATAAAAAGCTCAGATAGAATGCAGTGCTGTGAAGGACAGAACTGTTTTTCTTTTGTTGTCTCAAAGCTTGCTTCGTGAGGCCTTTCTGATGATAAGACTCTGACTGGTGACTGCTAACTATCTAGGAGGTTGATGGTGGGTGTTATTGTGCCACAGTATCTCTGCTTATGATTGCAAAGATAAGCAGAAACAGGACAAGCAGTCTTTTTCAAGGGTACTGCTTGAAGGAGCTGACCACTGCAGAAGGCGATAATGCTTGTATCTGGAAACAGAGGCACCACCCCCTCCTGTGGGCCAGGAATGTCAGAAAAGCTGGTTTAAAACCATTTTACAAAGAGTGTTTGCCTGCTTGTTTAGAAGTACAGTGTTTGCTCGAGATACGTTCCCAAAAATGCTGAGCTGTAATCCTCAAACTTCAAAGAAGAAGAAAAACAACCCCACAGAAATGGGGGATAAAAGGCCTTCACTAAACTGGGGACTTTGGAGACAAACTCCCAAAGACACCTTTGACTGAGGATTCCCTGAGGGGAAAACCTCTTCAGATGAACCCCTGAGGCCGGCTTGCTGCAGAGTTTCCTGGCTTTCTCCCATCCCTCATGGTGATCAGAAGAGTTCCTGAGATCAACGGACCTACTGTGTACCTCGCTGGACCCATGATGGTGACTATCTCTTTTGCTCTCTACAGAGTCTCCTTGCTTATATTTCCTACCTTTCCTATTGCCCACCTTCCCTTCTCCATCTCCCTAAAATGGCTAGGACTTTAATAAACTGGTTGGACCAACATTTGAACTGTTGCTTCTTAATCTCACGCCGGGTATATACATATCAAAGAACCTTGCCTCCCTCCTACAAATTGGAGCGAGACAAGTACTCATTCTCCTGTTTATGTACCATTAAATTTCTGTACTCCACATGGTGAACACACAGATTTACTCAGAATATTATATGGAGTACATTATGTTGCATTCTTTAATTCCATTTTGCAGTGCCTCCAGAAATTGCTGACAAACCCTAGGTGCTCACTTAATCAAACACTGAAATCTTAAGTTTGACTCTTACTAGGCTAGATTATAATTTTTTAATGTAGATTCAGTTTCTGATCCTCTAAAATGTAAAGTAGAACTTTAACAATGTTTTGAGATCTGGATTTTGAGCAAATTTGTCCACAGATAACCCAATTACTCACTTCCTGCTTTGACATTAACATATTAATTTATTAATTTCACAGTGTCCCTTTAAATAAATAATTGTTTTACCTGTTTCAAAACATGGACTTTTTTTCCCCTCATTGTTTCCTTTTTTTTTATTTCTTTCTTTCCTTTTTTTTTTTTTTTTTCCTATTTTTTTTTTTTTTTTCCCCAAAGACATTTAAATTTAACTGCATTTCTTTCTTTCTTTAGTAAGCCCTGAGCAAATACCAGATGGGAAGTGACAGATCTACTATCTTTCTATAACTCCAACATCTCTAAGTCTTTTTATAAAACACAAATTTATACTTACAAGGGCCTCCAAAACAAAAATATATGCATTTTAGGCAAAATATTTACAGTTTGCTTATCCTCAAAAGAACCATTTCACAGATCCCAAAATATTAATTTTTAATATTTAACTTCTTTTTATGGTAGATCCACTCTCTTTCAAAGCTGTTCAGTTTACACAACCAGTAAATTACTTCTCCATAATTGCTGTAATTACAGTCCTCCTCATGTGCTCACGCTTGCCTCAGAACTGTGCTAGTGGTGAACGTTCTGGTAATGGAAAACCTCATTTTTATTTAGGAGATAACACAGAACACTGTTAACTAAAATATATATTTGAGATGCTGTCTATAGTTTCCATAAGGTGATATCACTGAGGTGTTCAGTGTATACTGAGGTGTATCAGTCATACAAAGAGCTGTTAAAGGAAACATATAGATCAATGAAACCTTAACATGTTAAAAGTTCCTCTTAAAAATCAGGGTGAAATCATGGCTTTGTTATGTAAAGGGATAATATGCTAATAGAGAAAAAGTATGCAATCCTACTGAATGACCTAGGAAATTCACATTTCCTTCTTGACTGTCTCTGAAGAGATGATGATTGTAAAGTTTCAGGTTTGTACCTTGTGTACTTTAACAAGAATTCTATTTTGTAGACCATATTAATTTTTATCAAAAGTGGTATTTCATTTGCACAGACTCTTCCAATTATCTTCTAGTTCTTGTTAGCGCCTATACAAAAAGCAATCCAGTAATTTAAAGAACAGCTATGAGGAAATAACATTTCATTATCTGTAATGCTCATAATCTGGAAGATGGAATGCAGTTCTTTTTTAACAATAACAGTTTTTTCTTTTTTCTTTTGTATTTGATAGTCATTTTAATCTTCAACTCCTTTAGCAATGCATTCCCATAGTTTTTCTGTCAGTGCTGATTGCCCAGACCTGCTGTTCTAGTTCTGACTTTATTAGCATATCTCAAAAAAAAAAAAAAAAAAAAGAAAAATAATAATAATAGTAATAAAAAATCTGAAGGTAATTCTTAGAAAAGATGAAGCAGCCTCTGAAAAGTTGCCCTGTATTCATAACTACTAACATTTTCCTGTGGATACAATGACAAACATATATTAAATGTGGCAATACTTTCAGAATCCAGATTAAAGCTGACCTCTTGTAAAACTCTGACACATTTACTGCAAGGTACCACCCAGACTTTGTCTGTGCTTCATATTTCATTACTCTTTCTGTCTAATTCTATCCTCATCAATTTTTCCACAGTGTTAACAATAGTCATGCTGGAGCCTTCTTAAATAGTTTTGCCATCTTTCTCATCTTCCCTACATATCTGCACTTAGCAGCCCACTGTTCAAAATCACATTAGCTTATATTTTCCCACCTTTATGATTGCATTTTTACCTATTTCTTCACGATTTGCTGTTTATAAAAATATTTAACTCTGTAAACCATTTTGTTCCATTGCATATAAGGGACGCAGGATACACTAAAGAAGCATCCATTAGTATGGTACTCTTGAGATGTCTTTAATTAGATGAGTTGGAAATTAAAATAAAGGAGAATCACAATTCCTTCATACTAGCATATGAAGCAAAAGAAATCATGTGAATTAAAAAGTAGAAAATTATACGTAACAAATTTCCTCTCTTGTATATGGGATTCTCAGAACCAGGAAGTGTCTAACAAACATTAAAATTAGAATGATAAGCTCATGTATTTGGCAAGTGTATAAAGTAATTGACAGATTGTTTTTTTGAAGGAGTGCATCCTTTTTCATCATTGTGCTGCATGTATCTCTAATGAGGAACCAGAAGCAGGCACTTCAGTGGGAGTTACAGTTAGGAGCTGGCCTTTAAAAGGATGTAGCCATTATTTAGCAATGGCTATACCATGCACTGGATGATGATGCAACTAAACAAAAAAACAAGACAACTAAGTAATCCAGTAACCCAGTTAAAAAAAAATAAAAATCAAAATCAAAGAGAGAAGATTGAGTGGAGGGATTATTTCATTCTTGGCAATGGTCCTGTTCTCAGCAATCTCCTATCAGCATCAAACTGCAAGAAGAAGGAGGCAATGCAAATATGCAGGAAGAGGTGATCACAGTAATAGAGAAGCAGTTAATGAAGAGATCCTTTTTCACAGTAGTGGTGATCTCAGCCATCTCATGTGAAATTAAGATTATGACTTGCATTTGTACTGAAGCTGAATGCTCCTTGAGCTGATGCTGCTCACTAGACTGTCTGAGAAATTCAAATGATTTTTTCATGCATAGTTATTTTTATATTAGGTAATTAGGCTGATTCAAGATTGGAGTAATGATCAGGAGAAGGAAAGTAGAAAGAGCAGTAGCTGTGTATGGGTTCGCTGCTTTTGGTGGAGATTAAATCTTAGACTGTCTCAGCCATCTCAAGATGCTTCTTCACTTTAGGGATTTTACTGCTAAATGTACCTAAAGATCTATTGATGGAGACTAAATCTTCACTCTACCTCTTATCCTGAATTCCTTATCCTTCTGCTATAAAGTGGCAAATGAGTTAATTCACGTAGTTAAGGCAGCAGAAAGCTTGTCCCAGAGTTGTGGTTGGGTTGACTTCTTGGTGGCTCTGTTCTCAGTCATCTCTTTGCAGGCTCCACTACTGCTGGAAAAGATGTGGTAGAACCATATAAGAAGGACAGAAATGTATCCAGATTGTTCACAGTGGTTACCCACAGCTTGATCTCTGCAACATCATGATTAGTTAGGAAATCCAAGTCTCACTGATGTTTCTTCTGACACTGCTGGCCTAGGGGGCTCTTTTTTCTCTCCCTCATGTTCTTTTTCTGCAAGATTTCACAGCTTATTTCCTCAGTAATGTCTCTCCTTGCAATGTGTGCAGGATCTCAAGAGAAGGGAGCAGCTGAAGAGATAGTGGTACAAACACACACAGCTGGCTACCATCACTGCCTTACCCAGCTTAACTAGAACAGGTGCCATGGCCAGATAGAAATTCCCAAATCTAGCTTGCTCAGATACTGCCTTCACAGGGCTAAAAGTGTTTTCTCTTACACCTTCCCTCTCTGTGCCAGACCATATGGTTAGGAGAAAACATGGCATTGGCCCCAAATCCTCCTCCCATACCAGACAGTAGTAACAGCAGTTACAGATTCTTGCTCCTTCAGATAGGAGGACCTGCAGGAGGAGGCTTTCAGGCTCTTCTTGACTCATTTGGGGTAGAGGAAACCAGCTGATAGTTTTCAGGTATAATGCTGACTTCCAATTGTCAGAAATGACTGGATATTACCCATTACCATGATTCATTGAGGGGCATCCTACTAGGGCATGAAAAATGTTTAAAATATTTTTGTTGTTATAAGCTAACTAACCAAATGAAACTAGTACACAGAATGCATAAGTGGATGTTGCTTCATGGTTTATATAGGTATCCTAGCTCTCAACACATCCCCTCCTTTGAGGTGCGTGAACACAAGATCACAGAGAGAGTAAATCTGAGAACAAATAAATATGTATTAAAAATTATTTTAAAAATGAAGAGGAAAAGAAAGAAAGAAAAAGTGGATTAGCTTTCACAGAGATTAGCCCTCTGGCCTTGCTAATTCTCTAGTACAGAGAGAGGAACACAGAGAAATGCAAAAATGCATGTCTGGCATCACTATTTTCTGTAGTATCATCAGCCTAGGTCAACTTAGATCAGCTAATAATGTAGACAGACCTTCAGGCAACATTCACAATTCTGCATTAAAGCGTAAAAAATGCACTGATACTCCAAAGGCTGGGTGCAGTCTGCATTGGTCAGCATCTGCTCAGAGCCCATGAGATCTGCATTGTTTGCTTCAGTGTTCTTATGGATCATTGCTACATATATTACATACACAGTGAGTCTCTGCAGAGAAACAAATAATTTCAGCTGTCTAAAGTTAGAGCTCCCTAAAGGCACAATTCGCCACATTTATGTGAAATTGCAGATAGTTGTGATAACTTCTCTGAATGTATGTTGAAATCTAAAAATTATAGCCTTAAAAACTGGGAATTGAATAAGCCATTTTCAGATTGAAAGTCAGTAATGGAGAGGTAGAATCTGAATCATTCTGGGAATTTTGTAATGTCTTAGTAAATGTTTATGAGTATATAAGCCCTAAACTGTGATAATTAATCTCTTTTCACGTTTATACCTGCAGGAATTGTACATATTGGAAATCAAACAGATTAAGACTTGCCATCCCTTTTTGCTTGTGCATTTATTTTCTTTAAAAAGGCAGTTAACTCATTCCTTGTCCCTAGCTACACTGAAGTGTGGTATCTTTCCTCGGAACATTCAGCCTAGCTTCACAGGTACCAATAGAAGTGGCTGGGGCCATCACAAGAATTACAAGACTCACTTGAGAGCTCAGGGAAATCTATACACAGAAAAGTCTAGGTTCAATTCTTTGCTGCTATTTTTATATTGTAATTAGTATGTAAAATAGATATTAGCGCCTAAACTAAATAAAGCTTTGGTTGGACCTCAACTGCAGTAAAAAGGTGTTGCAGTGTCTTCTACCCTGTGTTCTACTTCTCATTTAGCAATATTTATTTATTTTATTTTATTTTATTTTATTTTTTTTGCGTGACCTGAATTACCAACCCATACAGACTGTACAACACTTTTTCAATGTGCTGTTGTGGGAATAGACATCCGTTGGTAAAAAAAACCTGCCTTCACTATGCACACAGTCCTTCATTCAATAATGAGATTTAAGCTCAGTTATTCAAATAGTGGGGAGGGGTAGCTCATCACAATGCTTATAGCTGCCCAGATGTCAGAAATTGACTGCAATAATTAGGAAATTGTTTGTCTTAATTTAGAACAAATACCTACAAGATATATCCAGAAATCTCACCAAGTCCTATAAGTGTCAAGGATCTGTTTACATTGAGGTGAATATAATCAAGGCACTTGCATCTAGGTTACTGATCATCCACATCAACTCAATGAATGCTGCAAAAAATTGAGAGTTTACATGTTAGGAAAACAGGAGGAAAACTGGTATTCTGATGGTTTATGATCAAGTAAAGAAATAACTGATTCTCAAAGGCCTTTTTTTCTTGTTAATGTTTTTATCTAACTCACCAAAAGGTGACATATGCATTTACAGAGTGTTGAATAATAATTTGTTGTGAATAGTAGTATTATAAAAGATGTTTTAATTGGGGTTGTGCCCACTCATATTCTTGGCACTTCTCTAAAATCTGTGAATCCATTTATCCAGTTTATCCCCAAAGAAACAAACTGCATCTGCCATTCTTCAAACAGCAGCTTATTGCCTCTGCTTAAAGACAGCTTTTTAGTGTAAAAACATTTTAATGACTTAAATTCTCTTTAACATGTTTCCTAATTTGTTTCTTGGAACTTATTTCACATCTCCTTTCAGTCAACAAATACAAATGATAAATAAAATGTATGTATGCATATAACTTGGAATAGTACAACTCTGCCTTTTCTTTCTTTGTTCACACACAATACTTCTCAAGTTTTGTCTCTTATGAAGTCACTCACAATAATATGGACTTGGTGGCCTTGTTTTATGTCCTTCAGCAAAATTATAGTCAAATTAAGATTCAAACAAAAGGAATTCGCTCTGTTATCTGTATTTGTTTAAATTAAGAGTCTGATGTATAACCAAAAACTTTTTAAAGATGAATAGCTATGAAATTCAGGCTGAAATGAAAGAAATTCAATAGCTGCACTTTTTCCTTTGAAGATGGTGGCAACTTTAAAATAACTCATTGGCCTTGAATCCTACCTCTTCTTCAAGGAATCCTATGGCAACATAATAGATATTTATTCAATAGAATTCCAATAAAAAGTAATGAAAAGCAGAGTGCAAATTCAGTAAGTACTAGTTCAATCCAATTTTACATTTTATTAAAAACAGTATATTTCAATAAGTATTTAAATGTAGTTAGGATTAAGGGAAAAGCTAATTTTTTTTTTTTTTTTTATGTTCACGTTAGGGATCTTCATTGCTTAGAATAATACTTCTATGCCTGAAGGTCTTGCAGCTTACCCTGACCTAAAGTGATTTTTTTCTTTGGAGAAAATCTGTCCTATCTCCTCAAAAAGGCTTCTGCTGAACACCAGCAAACTGGAGATCTCTGTTTCTCTTATCTCTTTTACAGATCTTACAGTATCATATAGAAATGGACAAATATATATAATTTTAATTACTTTAACAAAATTCTTTTTATGCGATACCTGAATCTCTCAAATTTTGTGTAGGTTTGTAGACTAGCATTCAAAATGTGATTAAAAAAATGAATTCTGAGACAAATTTTGCTACCAAATTCAAAAAGGAGAAAAAAGAGATTGTTCTTCATAAAATGCTTATTATTTTCACTGACAATAAATGCAGTATTTTTCTGTTTAAAAAGTTATTTCAGAGGGTGCCTGAGGTGAAAGCTGCAACCAAACAGAATGCTTTTATAAAAATAAGCAAAAAATTATGCCAGGTAGAAAAACATTTCCTGTGGCATTGGAAAGGTATAATGCAAGGCTTCTGCATACCTGTGCATAAAAGCATACAGATAAGCATATAGATAAGCATATACATATATAAAGAAAGCAAATATATATTCATATACATTTATATGTAAGCAAATATTTAAACATATGCACATATGCTTTGCATATTTATATGGAACATTGGAAATCTAAGAGGTGAACACAACTGGAAAGAAACTGGACACAACGACAACAAAACTTCATATAATGGCACCAGCTAGAAAAGGCTGCATCATTGCCACTTACACAGTTTTACAAAACTACAGTACACAGTTTGGGCTTATTGCAGTTCCATATAAGATGCGTGTGAAATGAAGAGAAAATAAAAATAATCATTCAATGTCATATCTTTTGGGAAAAAAATACCAAAACGGCAGGTTTGTAACCTGTTGTTTCATTCTTAGGTTGTTTATTTCTCAAAAAGTTCTCATTATATGTACCTGGTGGCTTATTTTCCTGTAAATAATAGCTGCCTAAAAGTTGTGCCTGATAGCCAGTTTGTCTTAAACAATAGCAACAAAGCAGGACCAGCAGGTTGAAGGAGGTGATCCTCCCCCTCTACTCTGCTTTAATGAGACCACATTTAGATAACTGTGTCCCATTCTGGGCTTCCCAGTTCAAAAAAGACAGGGATCTTCCAGAAGGAGTCCAGTGGAGGGCCACAAAGATGTTAAAGGAGCAACTCTTGGAAAGGCTAGGTAATGTGGGTCTGTTCAGCTTGGGTGTAAAGACTGAAATGAGGCCTTCCGTAACCAACTGGGTAGCGTCACGCTCCTGGGCGCTGGTACTTTTGGGGGATTTCAATTATCCAGATATTTGCTGGACGACCAACATGGCCAGGCATGCACGGTCCAGACAATTCTTGCAGTGCGTTGAAGATAACTTTCTGATGCAGGTGGTCGAGGAACTGACACGGGGTGGGGTGCTGTTGGACCTTATTCTCACCAACATGGAAGGACTCGTTAAGGAAGTAAAAGTCGGGGGCAGCTTGGGTTGTAGCGACCATGAGATGGTGGAGTTCGAGATCCTGAGTGGAGGAAGCAAAGCAAAAAGTAGGATTGCTACCCTGGACTTCAGGAGAGCCAACTTTGATCTCCTCCGGGACCTGCTTGGGGCTATCCCATGGGCCAGGGTTCTAGAAGGCAAGGGGGCCTGTGAGAGCTGGTTAGCATTCAAATGGCTCTTCTTCCAAGCTCAGGATCGGTGCGTCCCTGTGACTAAGAAGTCGGGAAAAGGTGCCAGGAGACCTGCGTGGATGAGTAAGGAACTCATGTGCAAGCTCCACAGAAAGAAGAAAGTGCACGATATGTGGAAAAAGGGTCTGGCCACTTGGGAACAATATAAGAATGTAGTCAGGGACTGCCGAGATGCAACCAGGAAGGCTAAAGCCCACCTGGAGTTGAATCTAGCTAAGGAGATAAAGGATAATAAAAAAGGCTTTTTTAAGTACGTTAATAGGAAAAGGAAGGCTAGGGAGAATGTGGGCCCCATACCAAGTGAGGGGGGTGTTCTGGTAAGGGGGGATGCTGAGAAGGTGGAAATACTGAATGCCTTCTTTGCCTCTGTCTTTAATGAAAGGGCTCTCCCCCAGGAATCCCAGACCCTGGAGGTTGATGAGAGAGTCTGGGGAATGGGAGATTTCCCTTTAGTCAGGGAGAAGGTGGTCCGTGAGTGCTTAGGAAACATTAAGGTCCATAAATCCATGGGACCTGATGGGGTGCACCTGCGGGTGCTGAGAGAGCTGGCGGAGGTTATTGCTAAGCCGCCCTCTGTAATATTTCAGAGGTCTTGGAGAACTGGGGAGGTGCCTGAAGACTGGAGGACAGCCAATGTCACTCCAGTCTTCAAAAAGGGCAAGAAGGAAGACCCAGGTAATTATAGGCCAGTCAGCCTCACCTCTGTCCCAGGGAAGGTGATGGAACAGCTTGTGCTGGATGCCATCTCCAGGCAACTGGGAGTAAAGGAGGTTATCAGGAGTACTCAGCATGGGTTCACCAAGGGGAGGTCGTGCTCGACCAACCTGGTGGCCTTTTATGAAGATGTCACTAGCTGGGTGGATGTTGGGAGAGTGGTAGATGTAGTCTACCTTGATTTCAGTAAGGCTCTTGATACGGTCCCCCATGACATCCTTATAACAAAGCTGAGGAAGTATGGATAGATGAGTGGACTGTGAAATGGATCGAGAATTGGCTGACTGGCAGAGTGCAGAGGGTTGTCGTTGGCGGTGCGGTGTCTGGCTGGAGGCCTGTGACTAGCAGTGTCCTCCAGGGGTCTGTACTGGGTCCGGTCTTGTTCAACATCTGCATCAACGACCTTGATGAGGGGATAGTGACCACCCTCAGCAAGTTTGCTGATGACACGAAGTTGGGAGGATTGGCTGACATGCCTGAAGGCTGTGCTGCCATTCAGCGAGACCTGGACAGTCTGGAGAGCTGGGCAGTAAGAAACCAGATGAGGTTTAACAAAAGCAAGTGTAGAGTCTTGCACCTAGGTAGAAATAATTGCATACACCAGTACAGGCTGGGGGAAGACCTGCTGGAGAGGAGCTCTGCTGAGAGGGACCTGGGTGTCCTGGTGAATGACAGGTTGGCCATGAACTAGAAGTGTGCCCTTGTAGCTAAAATGGCCAATGGCATACTGGGGTGCATTAAAAAGAGCGTGTCTAGCAGGTCAAGGGAGGTGATCCTCCCCCTCTACTCTGCCCTGGTGAGGCCTCATCTGGAATACTGTGTCCAGTTCTGGGCTCCCCAGTACAAAAAAGACAGGGATCTCTTGGAAAGAGTCCAGCAGAGGGCCACAAAGATGGTGAAGGGTCTGGAGCATCTCCCCTATGAGGAGAGACTTAGGGAACTGGGTCTGTTTAGCCTTGAGAAAAGAAGGCTGAGAGGGGACTTGATCCAGGTTTATAAATACCTGAAGTGTGGGAGCCATAGTGGCGAGGCTGGTCTCTTTTCAGTAGTGCATGGGGACAGGACTAGGGGAAATGGGCTGAAACTTCAGCATAGGAAGTTCCGCACGAATGTGCGCAAGAACTTCTTTACAGTGAGGGTGACGGAGCACTGGAACAGGCTGCCCAGGGGGGTGGTGGAGTCTCCTTCTCTGGAGATATTCAAGACCCGCCTGGACGCCTACCTGTGTGACGTGATGTAGGGAACCTGCTTTGGCAGGGGGGTTGGACTCGATGGTCTCTGGAGGTCCCTTCCAACCCCTACAATTCTGTGATTCTGTGATTCTGTGAAAGGAGATCTGATAAATGTTTGTAAATATATAAAAGGCTGTTGGATGAGACCAGGCTCTTCTCTGGGGTGTGTAGTGATAGGACTAGAAATAATGGCTCAAAATTTGAACATAGGAAGTCCCATACAAACATGAGGAAGAACTTCTTTACAGTAAGGATGACCAAGCACTGGAATAGGCTGCCCAGAGAGGTTATGAAGTCTCCTTTTACAGAGATATTCAAGACCTAACTGGATGCCTACCTGTGTGATCAAATGCAGAGTATGTGCTTTAGCAATGAGGTTGGACTTGATGACCTCTTGAGGTTCCTTCCAACCCCTGCAATTCTGTGAATCTGGGAACAGAAACATCTTTATCTAAAATGAATCTGGGAATACTACTGGGTTTAATATTGCTAAGTTTCAAATATATGTGAGTTAGACTTGAAACATTATGCAATCCTATATCCTTACCCTGCTCAGTGGACTAAAAGCAACAACTCTACTGATGTACAGGGAGAGAAAATTCCCCAAATTTGAGCAGAGATGCTTTTCTCTGCCTGAACTGAGAGTGGGTGGAGAATTTGAGTGTGGTATCACAGAAGGAAGAATAAGCATTTTCTTTCCTTTTCAGCCAGTAATAGATAAATTGACAAAATGAATGTGTTTGGGAATTATTTTTTGAAAGATACATTCAAAATCAGTGGAATTATATCTTTATGTGCTGTTTCCCACCAGATTTCCATTACTAGATGATTTGTAACAGCTAAAATTCTGCCAAGCTATCTCTCATAATTTCAAACAAACTAAGCATCTATTAAGCTTTTATTAAACTTTCATAGAAAAGTTTCATCACAACTGAAAAGTCAAAGAGGCTTCTTAAAATTTACTGATATATTATTACCATGGTTTTGCATCCAACTATTTTTTAAAGTATTACTTTAAATATACAATCCTCAAAATACACATTTGTCAGATTACTCAATTTTATATGTATTTTTCTAGCATCAGCATTTGAAAAATCCAAGCATAATATGCACTTATATCAATAAAAGATTGAGAGATTTTAAGAATATGTTATTCATATATAGAGAAGACAGTCAAACTAAATATTATGAAAGTACTCATAACTCTAATAATTTAAATGTGATTTATCTGAGTGCAGTCAATCTACTGAAATGAGAATGTCAGTCATTAATATCTGGAATAGAGGATTTCCGTATTACAAAAATGTGCTTTTGCATCAGACTAGCTTGGAGCAGACATCTTTCATGCCACCCACAGAAAGGTTTTTGTGACAGAAAATGTATCATAATAAAGTAGAAAGGGAACAAAACTATTTCATTTGAAGCTAAGTAAGAAGTGCAGCATGAAAAGGAGAACATGGTTTAGAGTACATTTCCAACAATGCAGATATCAGCAGTTTCAAGTAACAAAATATTCATAGATTCATTTTTAGTTTGTTATAAGAAATACATAACCCCCTTTTTTCAATTGTATAAATGAAATCATAGCTTTCACAAACCATACCTATGAGCACTGGAACCATCACTCTTACTTTCCAATAGTAATATATCTTGTTTAACAGCTTTCTTTAATTGATGTAAAATAAGGATGCTGAAGTAAAACTAAATGTGGATATGATTCTACATGTTCTATTAGAATGGTGAAATTTACTGGAAGATTTTTTTTTTTTTTTTTTTTTTTTTTGGTATCATTTCATCTATGAAAATCAAGTTATCTAGTGTTGAGTGTTCCTTGTTTTTTTGGCTCATGCTCAGGAGAATTTCCTGGCTTTTTGGAACTATTCCTTTTACTATCTATGGCACATAATTTGGATTACTGATTTTTTTTTCCCTCTCATCCTACAGTTAAGCTAAGTGCAAGATACTGATATAACCTACCCACTGAAAATGAATACTGACCTTTATCTCATTTCACAATGTTACAATGAGCTGCAAAGCTTGGTTGAAAAATTTGATCCTCTTTGGAGGTCAGTAATAAATATCCAGTATAACTGAAATTTCATTCTTTGTTTTTCAAGCTGCTACTTTTTCCTACATAGTTATCTGTACTTTAAGAGTTAACAAGACAAGACAGATAGAAAGGCTCTTTACCGATGCTGCAAACTGAAGTGTGATATTACGAAGGTGAGTTACTACTGACATGGAAAGTTCAGTATATGCTTCTGTAGGCTAAATGAAAAATGCATGTCATGGGAATTTAAGCTCCCTTAGGTTAACTTGCAATATAAATGACACTAAGGGGTGTTGAATGCTATATTACAGGGCAAATGACACTGAGTAAGACAGAGAAATAAGAAATATAAGAACTGAGTTTTTCATATTACTGTCATATTGCCTTCCAAATGCATCAGAATGCATTCAGATTTCACCATTGCAAAAGATGCTCACAGAATTTCAGCTACATGAGCTCTGTAACATCACTCTGGGCCAAACCAGCTCTCATGACTACAGAAACTTTAAGACTTTTTGTCATTAAGGCAGATAGAAAACTGTGCTTTCCTTACTAATAAATACATCAGGAAAAAAAAAATCCTTACAAAAGATATAGAGGGTAGACTGCAAGAAGTGAATTCATTGGATCCATTCCAGAAAGGAAGAATGATTTCCTGAATATTGCTTCTTCTGATCTGTCTGATGGTTTTGAGAATTTTCTCCACTAAATCTGGCACTGATACAGGATACTTTGTAGCGATCATTATAGTTTCTTGCCAAGTCATGGAAAATTTATAGCCCAGTTAAGGGCCCTCCACCTTTTCTGGAGTGTAAAGAATGGTGACTGAGTGTAACTTATGCTCTGATATATCCATACATCTTCATTAGAAAAGAAATGAACATTTTGTTTTCATTGGGGACCATATGTACTTAGCATAATATCCACGTAAAATTAAATATTTGAGTGGCTTTTGCCATATTGCTAATAAGGTTTAGAGCTTTTGGCAATATACAGTCATTTATTTATGGCTCAAAAAAGACCTGCATAAGCAATTAAAAGTTAAGAAATTTAATAATTTTGACTACTAGATTTTACAAGAATGTAAAATCAAAACTAGGGTTTGTTTACAGATTTGCATTCTTTCTGGACTGAGCTTTCATTCTTTCAGAAATGTCACATTGAAACTTAGTTGACTTCAAGGACTAAAATAACATAAAGAAATGATATTAAGAAAACTCCAAATGTCTCTCAAATGGCATCTATCAGACTACCCACAGCCTATTTAGTTTTTTTTTTAATTATTATTTTTAATTTTTTATTAATATTATTTTTTAAAATATAGCATATATATAGGATTTGGATTTTATATATGGACACCTTAGGACAGGTTGTTAACAGTACTTTGTTTCTGATTTTTAGAAAGGATTATGTTCATCATCCTGTTAAAGATAAGATTGTGGAAAAATATTGGACATTATCATAAACATATTACCTTTCATAACAAAAAAGCAATGGCCCAAAACTGCAATACAGTCTCAATGACAATTTTGCCTTGACATCCAAGAGGTAAGTGATTTGCGCACATCCTCCATTGCTGATATCAAATATTTGCAAGGTGTTTGGTAGTGGAAAGGTAGGAAATTTTCTTGCTGTGGAACAAATATGCTCTTAGTTGTACCCATCATTCTACAACATTTACTTAAATAATGAACACAATCTGATGTTTGTTTCTAATATGGAGCTTATCCAAATATGGAGCTTAGAGAATCTGAAATGGTAAATCAATCTGGTGGAGAAAACAGATAATTTAAAATATTTATTCATAGTTTTAATTTCTGTTTTTAGTATATGGAAATTAATTAGTATTTGCGCAGCTTTCACAAAATAGATGACCAGTAATAACTTCTAACCATAAATGCAGGTTCCAAGACTAAATATTTTAGAAAACACACTTGGTGGTACAGTGTAACCAAAGACTGTTCCCAGCTGTATGATCTTAAACTCAGCTGAATATAAGCATAAATAAAATGCAAAAGAATGGTCATGGAGGCAAAAATTGTAATAATACCTTCAGTATTCTTTGGATAAACTTAAATAATTACTTAGTTTTCCCTTGAAAATATTAGTATTTGCAGAATGTAAAATTTAGTTGATATGTAATTTATCAATACTGCCTCATCCAAATATTGATGTAAACAAGGATATGTTTATGAAGATAACATAATCAAGCTTACCAGGGTAATATGACTTTAACTCAGATAAGTGAAAAAAAAGAAGCAGTGTTCAAACAAATAAAATGAATATTTGTCTCCTCTCTCTTGTAACTTTTGAAACAAATTTAGTTATATTACTCAAAGTAATGGCTTCTTGCTTTAGGAGTTAACTAATTTTTCCCTTTTTTGAACTTTTATTTTATTTTTAAATATATATATATATATATATATTTCAGAAAAAATACCCCAAATTTTATCTTTCAGTAGTTATCAGTAAACTAGAAATAATTTTTTCCTCTCCCCAACATAATTCTTTAAACAGTTGTTCATTCCTTACTTGCCAAAGAGGAATGAAGTCTCAAAACACAGGCTATGAGAAGGGAAGGAGTGAGGTATGCAAATAAGTTGTTTATTCAAATATATTTATGTATGAGGTGGGTATCAGCTGCAGTTTGGATATGGTGCTTTAATTTGGCCAACTACAGCTAGAAATAACAGTTTCTCAGTTCTGTATTTTAATTCAATCCTAAATTACACTTGCATATGCTATCTTCAAGCAGTTTAAATTCATGACTATGACTCTTATTTTCGTCCTGTAAGTCCTCCGTGCAGAGAACTATAAAGACTTATTAAAATATTGCTTTACAGCAACTTAAATCAAAATCTTCTTTGCAAATATTCTGCTTTTGCAGAAAGGGCAAAAAAGTTCCACATTCATCACATTGATGTACCTCTTTCTGGTAACTGAACCTTAAGGGCATGGTCAAGTTCTGCAGTCTAGATATGCATGCCATTCACTCCCTCATTTCAGATGCCCCATTGAGAGACTGAGTTTCTCAAACTCCTAGAACAAGAAGCAAAAATATAAAGGCACGAGGCACAGCATTTCTCATCTGGTCCCCAGCCTGTGAAAAGGAGAAATCAGCACAACAAAGTATGTGAGGGATGCCCCTACAGGTAAGCAGAGATGTAGCCCTCTGTGAACATATTTAATTGTGTTTCGTCTACAGAAGAAAACACAATATACACAGTAATAGAAAGAGCAGTGCTGTTTATTGTGGTCCTGGAAGCAAGAATTCCCCTGAGACAGTACGGCTATGGACTTGAAAAAGTACAGAATAATGATTCTTGAATCACACAACAGTCAGCTAATTAAGAATGAACATATTCTCCTCTTTGTAAAGATGTCTCACATGACATTGCTATGTTCAATTAGAGCCTTTAGAAGGGTGGTGGCAAAGCAGCTTCCCCAGCACATCTACCTGAATGTAAACATGGAAATTTTCTGTTCCATGCAACCTCCAAATGGAGCACGTGTTTGCTACCCAGTCAGTTCTCTTTGATTAGAAATAATTCACAGAATCACAGAATGGCCCAGGTTGGAAAGGACCTCAAGTATCACCAAGGTCCAACACCCCCCAGCCTCAGAAAGGGCCACCAACCTCCATATCTAATACTAGACCAGGTTGCTCAGGGCCCCATCCCAGTTGGCTTTGAGCACCTCCACGGATGGGGCATCCACAACCTCTCTGGGCAGCCTATTCTAGGACCACACTTGAGTTGAAGATAAGGAATGAAAATGGAAAAGTCATCATTTGTGTCCAACAGAGTATTTGTAAAATATTTCAAATTATTTTTTGATTGTTCTGATCCGTACTATTTTTTCCAACTCTTATTTCTGCTCTAGAAAATAAATTCCGCAGTCAAATAAGGGTTCCCTTATTCCTGGTGTAAATGCTGAGTATGTGACTTTAGTTACTTCAAGCTTTTCTTCCTAAATCAGATATCACACAATTCAGGCGTATTGCACGTGGGTGGCAAATTCAGAAAACTGGAAATGCTATATTTGATCCTGTATTTATAACTGCCACATGGCATGATGATGGGTGATGTATTTCACACACAGTAATATATTTCTATCCTTTAACATAAGGTGGCATAATCATTCAGTATAGTTCATTTCTGTAAGTTCAGTTAAAGCTAGGGAGCCAAATAAGTTTGCTGCTATCCTTAAACTAATCATCTGCATCTTCAAATATCCACGGTCTCTTGTCAGCAGTCAGTTTTTGAGAGTTACTCTGAGTGATGCCATTAGCATCCCTCCACGACACGTTCTCCTAGTAAAGCACTAGTGATGGTGCCAACAAGCAGCAAGATCAAGACAGATGAATCCCAGCCCTCCCAAAGCTGTAACTGGAGCAGACAGTCCCCTTAGCCACACTGGAGGGAACCTCCTTTTTTAGTGACACATCCTAAAGCAAATGTACATGGCACTGAATGCTGTGAGCTGCTTGCAGGAAACTGTATTGTCTCAGTGGGGAGGTTGGGAGGTTTAGCAGGGTAAGTAGAGTTTAAGAAGTAGGCTAGTCCTGATGCCATTTGCATGCTGCTGGCAATCCCACCACTTCAGAGGGCTGCTCTCAGACTGAATTCATTACCATCTGAGTAATTCCACATCCAGGTTGTCTATCGTTTATATTTCTGAGTGAAGAGAAACAGCAGAGAAAAAGAAAATAGTTTTCCTGTGCATTGTTATTTTGCTCAGTGAATAATGATACTCCCTTTATTTCAGGGATACTCTTATGTAATCTGCTTGAACTCTAGACATAGGCAGTGATTGCATAAAAACAGGGAAAATATGGAATCATGGAGACTGGTACTTATTAGAGGATTTTAAAATAATAACACTGTGATCTTTTAATTAGATATTATCAAGTTGGGCTTGCTGTTTAGCTATATATATTTAACGTGGACTGCCATAGCT
This sequence comes from Excalfactoria chinensis, assembly GCF_039878825.1. Taxonomy (NCBI): domain Eukaryota; kingdom Metazoa; phylum Chordata; class Aves; order Galliformes; family Phasianidae; genus Excalfactoria; species Excalfactoria chinensis. The sequence continues at coordinate 138,621,826 of NC_092825.1, forward strand.
GTTTAATGATGTTAAAAGTTTTAACAGCACTGTTGATACCTTTTGGTAGGGCTGCTTATACACTGTGGAGACTGTTGGGCTTGAAGGAAATTATTGTTTTCCCCATAGAGAACATTAGACTTACATCCACAAATCTGGTTGTTCACAACTTTTCAAGCAACTGCATTTTCAGTTATAACATACAACAGTGTTCTAACAATTATTTCCCCCTCTTTTGGGGAAAGATCAGCAAAAAAAAGCCTGAAAGTATAGATTCCATTTTTTTGTTTTTTTCATTTATAATTGGGATTGGGCTCCAGAACCTCGGCAGTGATCCATCAAACCTTGCCTCAGGAAGTAGGGATCAGTGTACAACAATAGTCATTGAAGTATACATGGACAGGAGAATTAAAGAAAATTTTAGGTTTGGTGGGTTTAGATCTATAGGCTGCTTGAATGATATTAGTTTTCATACAATATTTTAATGCTCGTTTTTAAGTATTCGCTCTACATCCACGGAACAAAAATGCAAGAATATCTACCAGAAACTCTTTATTTGGAGTAGTGGCACTGTAGGGTTAGAGGAATCTTCTGTAGGGCGTTCATGGAGGGAAGGATGCCATTTATTTTTTTCTCCACATGTCCTTGAGAGAAGCTAACATATAAATATCACAGCACAATTTCATACAGTGATTACAGAGGAGGCCATCAGAGAGGAGAAATCTTAGTGCCAACTAAACAGGGTTGCCAACATTTATTTTAGTTCTTACTTACCATGATCAAACAGGAGCAAGAATTTTTTCCACATTTTTTTTTTTTTTTTTTTTTTTTTTCATGAGCCAAATCGACTCTCAAAGAGCACAATAATAAACCGGTAACAGGAACCAGATCTGGGTGGTCTTTTGAAGCTTTAATAGGAAAATATTTATCTTTGTACTCGCACATGGAATGGAGAAAACACAGTCCTAAGGGCTTTTGTAAGCAGTAAATAAAACTGATTGCATATTTTCATCTCTCTAAAGCTTTCATTAGGAGTAAGTAGTTAAGGTTTTGATGGGGAGTTTTACTTAAAGTGATTGAAGTGCTATAACTGAGATTGCATGGTATGCTCAATCTCAAGAGGTTTCCTAAGGTAAGTGTCTGAGTCATACCAGTGGGAAGAAAACAGAGGGATTCCTAAAGCACAGCAATGGATAGGCTTATTAGAAGTTCAGAGCTGCAGCACTGATGGTAAGTGCAATATCTTCAAGACTAGCAGGAGAAGATTTGGCTGAAACCTTGCAGATATGATTTTCTCCTGTGGCTGAAGAAACCAGCAAGATGCTGACAGTAAGATGTGGCTCTGGCTCTTGGAGCTGGATGCCAGATTTGCTGGCCTTCACAGCTAGAAATTGGGCACATCACAGCCTGCTCTGCCTTGCTACACTACAGAACTTTTAAAATATTAAATACACCATCAACAAATCCACTTGCTCTCCAATTGCGACTGCAACCAAGCACAGATGCCCCTTGGCTCTTATTCACGGACAATCATGTGGTCCTGAGCAGTGCTTTTGGGGGTCAGAAACACAGCACCTCTGTGTTATAGCACAGTTCCTGAAGGGTTTACACCAATGTCCTTCCTTCTAAACACAGCAGCAAAGTCAAGCATGCATGATTTACTGTTGAATGGTTCTATAAAAAAAAATATTTTACTTGTAATTTCTGCTGCTATAAATAGCCATGCGGTGACAAACCTCCATGGACTGCAGCAAAGCAAACACACTCTACTCAGGCATTACACTAGTGTACACTGGCACTAAATGCAGCAACAGAGCATTTATAATTTATTTTAGATGCCCACAAAAGAAGCCCAAGTAGCATCATTGCTGTGATTACCACAGTTACCTGGATTTTCACCCTTTTGCTCTGCTGAATTACGTAAGGGATACTGAATTTGGCTCACAGACTTGCTTGGCACACAAGTTTAGCATCGTCTACATTTTTATCTCAAGACAGAAGGAAGTGAAACCTGCTGCTGTTTGTGAAAGGAATCCAGCAGAAACTGAATGGTTTATGGCCACTCTGCCATTCTGAGCCATCATTGACTCTGTTGATGCAGATTCCTACATACATGGAAATCACCTTTCTGCAGATGTTGATTCTGAAACTGAATGAGGGCGCCAAGGGAAATAATGGTGCCCACTAAGGGGAGCTAGTTCCTTGGCTACTTGAGACAAAGAGAAGTTGAAAGCAATCAGCTGATCAGCTGTTGAGGAAGACAGAAATGGGCACTAAAAAACAGAGCTGCTGTTGAAGAGGAGTAACAGTCTTGCTAAAATTGAGCTTAATTCCCTAAGATAGATATGTTTAGAATCTTTGTAATTGGGAATAGTTCCTCTTCATCTCTTTTGTGTTTCTGTGATGGAATAAATGCTGGGATTCTTGATCCTTGTCATTGTTAATTGCTTTAGCTCCACGGAGAGAAGCATAATTTTGACTGTATCTGTTGGGCCATGAGACCTAGAGAAAATCCACTTTCTCCCATTCCACGGAATCAGTCAACTCCTCCTCTGAAGCAATCTCCTTCCTCAGCAGTGCATTTCCTCTACTCATCCTTTTTATCTTTCCTTGGCTAACTTTGTCTGAGACTGGAGTAAAGAAGATTATGAGAGAGGAGTAGCTCATAGGCAAAACGTCAGAAGCAAGCTCTGTCAAAATGCATATTTTTGAAGTAAATGTCGTTGATTTAGCTCTTAAATATTTTATATAGATACCTGGAAGTAGCAATGAATCATCACAGTTTAATAGTTAGTAATGCCTATATCTTCCTTTCTGAGGTGAAATTCTGATTTTCATAGGAATTCTGCTTGAGCAGAATGTGCTACATTTGGCTTTTATTGTGCAATAACAAAAACAACAAAATACAAAAGCCTGTAGTGAAATGTTATACAGAAAGTACACAGACCTTAAGGTGACACAAATAGGAAAAGTAAAATAAACTGTGTGTCATGCTGTTGCAGCTGTTTCACCTCTTACCAATTTTCACAGTCTATAAAATCTTGGAAAGCACCAGATGTTTAGGGGAAGCTGTCCTACTCTGCCTAGCTTTGGAAGTGAATGTAAGATTTATTCGTGCTGTATCAGTGCTATTTCAGTACTGGCTTTTGCACTTATAAACTAGGCGGAACATATAACACATCCTGTTGTCAGGCAGCCTTTTTACTTTCCTCTACTCCTCCTCACTTGTAGATTTTGGTGTTGCTGGACATTTAAAGTAACTGCAGAACAATACCAGAGCATGCTTTCCAGAGGATACTATTTGCTTTTTTACTGACAAATACATCTGGGAGCTTTCTCCCAGTCCTAACTTTAGCCAAAACAACCTTACAGTCCACTGGTTGTAAGCTATGCAAACCTATTCTGTTGTGTATGAATATGCACTACTATTTGGGATTCCTGCCTACGCAGAGACTGTTGGTGCACAAAATTATTACTTTTTTCCTAGTGCATGGTTTCTCACATTGGAACAGGAATAAAAACTGCTCATGCATACTTTCCAATCTCTCATAGCTCAGTGGTGCTGTAAAGTGCTGCTGTTCATTTTAATTCAGTGAGAAGAAGTCTTGTTGTGTTTAATACTAGGGAATTGCATGTGTTATTAGAAAGCCTCTGACAGCTGTCAGAGACAGAGACAACTTTCTGGATTTCAATCTTTCATAAAGGAAGGACTGAGGACCCTTATCCCCAGCAAAGCTGTCAGGGTTCTCACAAAATAGGATAAAACAGAATACCTTTTCCAAACACAGGGAGATCTCTATCTTTCCTCTAATCCATCCCCCATCAATTTGTACAGGGAATGTTGTATAGGTAGAAGAAAGAGAAAATATGTCTTGATGTATCAGTGCTTTATACTGTCTTGTCATCACTGACATGAAGGGATAATTGCCTAGCAGTTTACCTTGCCTTGAGGAAGTACTTGATGTTTTACATGGTATTTAATAAATTAGCATGATATTTTAACAGAATGTGCTGGCTTTCATGCAGTTTTGCTTTTCTGAGAGCAGGAACAATGAAAATGTGAAATACATTGACGAAGACAAGGGCTTTGCATCAAAGACTGAAAGTCTGAAGCTGGAAGCATTTCCACACTTCTGAGCACAAAACTTACACTGCCCAAATCTCTCAGTGGATTCAAAGCACCAGAAAAGGAAATCTCTTAAGGCCTGAGATCTTACCTTCCAGCTTTTGATTTGAACAGGTGCTTACCTTAACAGAAACTCTGTTATTTTAGTTTTTATCTTTTTTTTTTTTTTTTTTTTTTTTTTTTTTTTTTTTTTTTTTTTTCCCTAAAAGCCTACATTATTTTCTGTGATCATAATTAGTGATGATTCAGGTCTTGCATACTTTTTAACTTCAAAGGGAAAGTAGCTTTCACAATGTCTTTAACAAGTGGGCATTTATTTCCTATCCACTCTTATTTAACTTTCAGGTGATGAACTAATTCTTCCATTCATACCAGCAATACCATGGGTTTCCCCCATACAGCACTAGTTTCCTTTAACTAGTACAAGAAACTAAGAAGGCATGCCTTTTTGCATCACTATTTGCACTTTTGCTTATGCTATTTTTGTAGCACACTTGATACTATTTGTCATTTTGCTTACTCTGATCCATTTTTCATCCTGTTTTCTTCTCCCTATCCATCTTGTACCACCACTGTGCTGAGTAAGGTGAAAATGCATGTGTGAGTCAGAGTCATGCTTTCAAAGTCACATTGGTCAGTGGGGTTTGAAATTAGGCAGAGATTGCTGATATTTTCTCTTACAAAAGAAGAAAGTAATATTTTCCTTAAGTACAATAGTTTATCCCATTTTTTTCCAGCTGATTTGTTTTCCCCAGATTCAGTTTTGCCTGGGATGCTTACAAAGGTTTGATATATAACTAGTTGGTTCTGTTCTTTCTATATTATCATTATCATATTATTATTTCATCTGTCTTTTTACTATATATGACCGAAAACAAGTGAAAGTCTTAGTTCTTGTCTAAGGTTATTCTTCCAAGAGTTCTTCTGCTCCAGGGTATTTGTATGGCTGTTAAGGAGATTTCTTTCTTTGCTTATTAGTTAACTCGATTGAAGAATTATGTGAATAAAGCTTTAAATATGTTTTCAAGTCTTCATTCTACCATTTTGATTGTATGTTTAATATTTTCTCACACTAAAAGAGAGACGTTAGCACATTTTAACTGGGAACAGGGAATTAATAACTTCTCATGCATGTAACATTTTAAGTGATGTATACTACGTACTACCAGAATTAAGAAAAGGGGTATTGCAATTTATTTTGAATAGATGTTACACTATTTTCTCAACTTGCCGGGGCCTAATTTTCAGTTGAAGTACAAACCATCTTGGCCTTGTTAAGCTTGTTATCATTTCCTCAACCAAAGCTTTCTAATATTTCACAAACCATATAATAATTTAAATCAGAACTCCTAACACCACACAATTCCTTTTGAGATATGAAATATGAAATGTGACTTGCTCTGGGGTGGAAGTATCATTTTATTCTGCAATCCAGGAAGGTCAACTAGAAATGAAACGCACCTGCATTTGTTTCATTGCAAGTATTGACCAACAGCATCTTCTAACCTTACAGAACTCTGCAGATGTTTGCTATTACCAGTATTTCCTTCCACTAATAGTTAAACTCTTCTTACCTATGAACAGATTCCACTCAGTATCCAAATCAGCCTGATTTGCTAGGCAGCCCTTCATTACATTGAGGCAATAGTTGTTGCAAGGTTTCACAGTGGGAAGTCCTCTGCAGTAAGGGCAGTACAACATCTTCATTAACGCCCGGATGCACCCTGGGGTGGGACTGACCTGCAGAGTTTGAAGGGGGGAAAGAAAAAGAAAAAGGAGGAAATCAATCTCCTGTTCTGTGAATGCTGGGGTTGCTGAGATTATGTCTCTCAAGCAATAAGCATAGAAGGGGAGATCTGTGAAAAGATCTCAGCCTTTAATAACACACTCCTATGATGCTAAACAATTTCTACTTATTATCTTCACTCATTACAGCCAACAGTGACTTTCAGGAATGCAAAAAATCAACACTCCCCTCTTGATGGCAGCACTTTCTGCCCCAGACGTACCACATGAAATCTGTTGGAACTAAATGAAAAAGAGCCAGGAAATAAGTTGGACAGAAATTGACTGATTCTAACCAGGGGGATCCTGATGTGATGCTACACTCTTCTAACTCAAACCAGAACTGCCAGTCATACTGGATGAGATTCTCCTCTTTATTAAAGTGCACTAAATCCAAGATAAATCCAAGATAATTTCTATTAAATTATTCAGGCATGTACCATAAAAAAGGGATATCACTGTTCTCACACAAAAACAGCCTTCTATTTATTTATTTACTCATATTTACTCAGACAACTTCATAAAGGGATCAGACCTTTTTTTTTTTTTTTTTTTTTTTTTGGTGTATGATTTTGTCTTTCAATATCTGGAGCAACAAAAAGAGCATTTTACTGACAACAGCCTAATGCATTTCATGTTAAGTGTCAATATGGCATAACATGGCTGCACTTGTTTAACTTAGAACTGCCATCAGAGCCAATGGAAAGACACCATGTGAGATTAGGTTCTCAGTCAAAATCGTTACTGTGTTTGTGGCTGACAGATAGTAGTAGTGTGTAGCTATAAACATACATGAATGTCTAATACAGTTTTCACTAGAATCATACAGTTTTCCTGGAGAGGGAGAATTAAGGTTAGAGAAAGATTTCTTTCATAAGGACCCCCTGTCATCTCCGATGATAGGATCTTTCCTCCCATCTTTTTTAGCCATCAATATGCCAGGTGTCTATTCAGTAATACCTTCCATAACCAATTGGAGAGAAATAAACCTTTTTGGGGCAGTTTCTTTATCCCGTTTATTGCAGGGTAGGATAAATCGTCTTCTAGAGGTTATCCACTGAATACTCCATTCTTAGATTTAAACTGCCCAAATTGAACACATTTGATAACCACTTAGTGTTTGTTGGGTAACCATTATTTCCCTTTCCCTCTTATTTCCTCATTTGTTTTGTATCAGACTTTTAAAAATTTACATGCTTCTATAATGTATGTTTTCCGGACTGAAACTCTATCTTGCATTAAAAGTGCAAAATATTAGGTGCTACTTGCAAAATGTCTTGTCACAGTGCAGTGGAGCATATGTTTCCTGTGTCAGAGTGACAGTCTAGCACAATGACAGAAGGGCTACAGGCTCCTCAGTGATCTGAGAATTTCTGAACAAGAAAGTGCAAAGAAATGGCGTTCCTTTCACTCAATTTGTTGGCTTATGAATAAATGCAACAGTTTAATATGAATTGGAACTATTTTTTTCTATAGTCATGGAAATTTGTGCTAAAAGAGGGTGTGAAAGCATGAATCTCACTTTGCACTATAGCAGCCTGTGCTAAGATGACTGATAGTTTTTATTGTCAGGTTCATACTAAAACTGTAATTCTTTCTTCCTCTTTTTTTTTTTTTTTTTTTTTTTTTTTTTTTTTTTTTTTCCTCCGGGATTTCTTTTCCTTTTTGTGGTGTAGAATGTTTTCATCACACTAGAGCTCTTTTGAAAACAACTCTGCTTAAAGTTAGAGCAGATGCTTCTGACCATGCTCAGAGGTGACTTTTGCCTCACTTTCCTAGAGAAATGCATTTTACTCAAGCAACACTCTGATGGGGCGTGTAAAGGTATATTTAGCCATCCTTTTCAGATTGCTTTAGAACATATTGGCCAATTTCAATCAAATTTGATCTTGGACTTTAGGTCTCAGTACAATAAGATCCTACAAGCTTTTGGAAAACAGCTGGGAGAAGAAAAGGATATAGGCTCTGTTACTGCCTTTATTTAGGAAAAGACCGAATCATGCGGTCAGTTCCTCAAGGAAATCAAAGAGTACAAATGGAGAATGATTCTCTAAATGTACCAGGTGTTCAAAAAGCACTAAAAGTAGAAATTCAATGATATTAATCACCAGAAAATCCAAATACTAAGTATAAGTTTAAGAAAGGATTATAATCATTATTTTGACTATTCAGAACTACTTTTTAATGGTTAGTTGTCTAGTTATCTATATACCCCCAAACCTAAAACAAGCCCACTTTTACAAAAAGATTAGCAACAAAAGGAGGATGTGAGTAAAACACAGAACATTCAACATTACTTTGAAATTGCTGCTTAAAACTGTATTTCTGCTAGTGACCACTGAGACTTTTATTGGCAAAGTTACTTTCATGCTTAAAATTGTGCTTCTTTCTCTATCCAGAATTTTTGTCAATGTAAAGTTGTTGACTTCTGATTGACCTCCTAAGTTCAGCTGAAATCCACATGTTCTTCCATCTGTGCCTTCTCAAGCCCATGCTGGTACTTGTGCTGACAGCCCATATATCTATGGGATTTTGATCTTTTATGAAAATATACTGGTGCTTTCATTCTTGAAAAGCATAATTAGAGGAATAAAAACCATTCTGGTCTTTGTATTATATTTGGAACAACCAAATATTGAATATTTACATGAGCCTTATTTTATCACAAATTTAATCTAACTTTTCTCTGCTAAAGATCCTGATCGTATCTCTGATGTGCTAGAACAGGACCCTAAAGGCCAGTTAGAATATTTAATTACAACAGTTCAGTGAATTGTGAATTCTTTTTGTGTTGCAGGACAGCTTTATCAGAGCACTCTCTCCAAAGTAGTGAGAATAATTTCTTACCACAAAAAAAGAATGAGCTGAACCTAAGCCTCTCATATTTTATCTGGTTTATACTAAAACCATATTTCAATATCTTCTGTACAAAATGGTGGCATCATCAACAGCATTTTATAAGAAAGGAGGGTGTTCTGCTTTTGTTTCAAGAGAAAACCATTTTTAAGATGAGAGGCCAAGCTGCAACTTGAAGAAGAAAGCAGCTGGAGAAAACTACAGAAGTATTTGGTATATTCATCTTAATCTTAGACACAGACCTACATAAGCATCTCCTTGCTGATCATGGTGGATGTTGCAGATTTCTGTCTCAGAAGCTGCTATGCTGCTGAAAGAAAATATAAGCATGGTAAAATAAAATATCAGCTTATCTCTCTGAGGCCAGGTGAAGGGGTCTAGCTTAAATTCAAAATGTTTATGGCTAGCACCTTCTGGCCACATCCTATACTTCTACATTGTATTTGGCACTACAGCTCCTTTGGGTCCCACCTGGTGCCTGCATAACTAAAATAAGTATATAAAATGAATCATTGTCTTTTCTGATAAGTCCTTATGCCATTTTTTTGTTTATGTAGCCTGCCTCCAACTTAACAGTATAAACAGAAAAAATGAACTGTTTTCAAGTATAATTTCGTTCCTAGCCTAATTACTTCAAGAGTTTCAACTGGAACTAAGGGGATAATAATGCAATATTTATGCATGTTCCCAGGTCAGAGCCTGATCTTGCTTGTATTAACATGTCTCAAACAACTCGTGGGGAAATGCAAACTCCACTGAGACAAATAGTCCTCCCACATTCAACTACCAAATGTTGATAAATCTGTGGGCAACTTGGTAGTCTAATTTTATCATTTCCTGTCCAAAAAATGTAACAGCTTAATTCTAGTATTTCCTACCCAGAATTACAAACAAATTCAAATAAGACATAAGGAGAAATTAATGATGTTGCATTTCTGAAGAGAAGTCCAAAACTTTTAATTACTTTAACAATTGCTCTTTATTGTATTCAATAAACTAGAACTAAGGAAACTTTTTTCTGATAACAAAAAAATTGTTTCTGATCTCATTAAATAAGTCTCAAAGTAAATGTAACTTCAATTAAACATTTCGATTGATGTAGCTGTGGCCAGACTGATGTGTATTATGGCATGAAGAATTGCCAGAACCTGCTAGATCACCTATCCTAAGAGGCACGGGTCCTTTTTTTCTTTCCTTTGATGTTTAATTAAATTCAGTATAAAAACTAAATATCAGTCCAGTCACTCACTGCTTTACATCACGTATCTTTGACACTATCTTCTCAGCAGGATACAGCTACTACCTATTGATTTTTGTTATTTGTTTTTAAATGGGGGAACCAGATAAGGCTTTGCTAGTAACGTTTTTGTTGTTGTTGTTGTTACTTGTTTTTTGCTTTTTTCCTCTTTCTCTTCCTCTTTCTTCTCTTGAAACTAGATTTGTTCAAAGCTAGACCCAAGTGATTCATTTTCTTCTTATTCACATTTTGGCTTTTTTCACAAGCATTATATTACTGCTGATTTCACTTAATATTCTAGATATCAAGAAAGTTATTTTCAACAGATTTCAGTTGAAAATATGACAGAATGTATCTAATTAGAACAGAATATAAATATTCATAACATATTTGAATGTATTATTTAAGTGCTGTTTATTGTTTCAGTCTGTTTCTTCAGTTCTAAGATCAGAGCTCACTGCTCATATGGTACAATCTCATATATAAATGGAAATACTGCCTCAGCCATACTCAACTGGGAATTTATGCTGTAGAAGGGCACTTTGAAAATACTTGCTTATGCCAACCAAAAGTCTCATTTAATACTGATCTCCTAAATAAAAAATGCTGTCTACTTTTTTTTATCAGTTTATAGTATCCCTGATGACTGAAAGATAGAAGAGCTGTTTTGAGGACTATGGTTTGTATTTGTATTAACATCTTTGACTTTGTGCTTGAATTATACTGAAATAAAAGTAAAATGATACAATCAGTTGAACAGCTGCAAGATTCCTACAATTCCTGTATACTATGTCTCGAGAATATGACAAGGTACAAAACATACTCAATTTAATTTTAATAATTTCATAACCAATAAACTATATTTTCTAAAAAATATATCATTAAAACTTCAGCATGTTCTTAAATTTTTAAAAAATAAATAAAAGAAACAGCTGAACTCAGAAGTTTAATAACATTAAAAAAAAAATTACATGAATACTATCTGATACAAATTGTTCAGTATTAAGCACTTACTCCGTTACTACTCAGAGGAACCTTTTTTTTTCTCCTTAAGAGTAGTAGCATTTAGAAATTCTGCTTTGAGATGCCCCTTACCATTATTCATAATTTTTACATCATGAGAAATTATATTTCTTTCCAACACTTATTAAAATATGGGCTATATTTCATACTTATTCATTTCAGTATATCTATAATTGTGTAACTCTATGCATAGTTCTAGAAGGCAGAAAGATACCACTCCTCCATTTTGAAGGTGAAAAACTTAAACATCATTGGTAATTTTAATAGAGATTTAGGTGGATAAAACTGGAAAAGTTCTGCACCAGAAAATTTCAAAGCTGCTTATAAGCATCACTCTCATCAGTGTTATGCCTAAGTTATAAATATGTGTAGATCTGAAACTGTTTATAGAAAAATATAGACTGTGAGAGTCATGAGGAGGTTGCACTTAAAATAGCAAATCTTTATAGGAGACATGAATTGTGGAATTTCACAATTTTTTTTTCCATGGAAGTCAAGGTCAAAAAATCACAAGGGCAAAATGCTCAAATGCTTTCTGAACTGTGAGACTGAATATCTATATGCAAAGGAAAATAATAGCTTTTCCTACTATTAGGAAACTGAAAAGAATTGCACATCAGTTTACTTGAATATGGAAAATTCAAATTTAGAAAGGTACTTGAAGAGCTATAGTCACAGGATATTTTGTAAAATGCTAATTATTTTTTCTCTCTTGTGTCACTACTTGGTGATGATTTAAACCTTTTTTTTTTTTTTTTTTTTTTTTTTTTTTTAACTTGGTGTTTATAATCTGAAATGCTTGAACACTCACGTCTGGATGTTAAAATGTTCTTCATAAATCCTGTTTTACATGTCAGAGGAATAATCAATTGCAAATGAACTAGGTGTAAAGAACATTGTTTGCTTACAAGGATCATTAAACCAGGAATTTTTTAGACTGAAAATAGCTCAGGTTGAGAAAATAGTTCAAGATACAAGGATTAACATCCCATGAGATATTACTGAGCTGAAAAACCTGCCCTCTAAATTGTCTAGAAAAATATTTTTCTTTCTCATCTGCTGTGTGAACAAGCCCACATTAAATAGAATTTGAGGTGTGGAATCCATTTTTCCAGCATTGTAAGGGCAAAGATAAGGAGACAAATCTTTGAAATAATCTCTTCCTTCCACTCCCAGGAGATGAAAAACTTCTTGTTATACAGAAATAAAGAAAGAATCTCACAGCTGTAAGGCTTTTCAAATTCTACCACCTCTTCTGGAACATGACGTTTAAGAAATTCTCTTAATGAAAAGTATGCTTTCCTACTGTATCTCACTTGAAAGAGAGTATGATTATTGCTCCTGTGCTTGTGCAAAATGTATGTGGCTTCAGCTAGATAAGAAGACCTTGACTTAATGGGAAAGCAAGCACTCAATTTTCCAGTTTTGAAAACAGGACTGAGTAAGTTAAACTGGTCAGAAACAAAATTATAAGTCTGAACATGCACAATTGTTTAAACAGAAAATGTACAACAAAGTCAACAAAAGCCCTCTTGGTGCTTGAGCCAATAGGAATCAAATCAAGAGTGCAATTCTTGATTTATTCTTAAGTGTAACACTGCAATTGGGCTTTATCTCCAGAGAAAAAGAGGAGGTAGCCAAAATGAACCATTCAAACACTGAAAGATCGCTAAGAAAGATACTCAATTTCTGTTCCCTTTCTGTGGCCTGGACCTGTTCATGACTGTGTTAGACCAAACATTTATCATTTTCTCTATTGCAGCTTTTATGTATATGGCATAAACATTGTTTATGGGGACTTGCAGTACAAGACAGCAGGATGAGCAATGAAAATGACCTCAGTGACAAATCAGACAGTTCAATAATATTATCAGATGCCTCTCAGAAGTCTAGGAGACTGATAACACAGAGAAATAAACCCACAATACTGGTGAAAGAACCAAAGCAAAATAGATTTAGATATGGCTGAGAGCAATAGGATCAAATTCCCCAGAACCTTCTGTAATCTGGGGAACAAAACAAAACATACAAAACAAAAAAATAGATAAAGTGTAGAATTTTAGAAGAGATCTTTAGTATTATTTTCTTGACTAGACAGAAATACCTAAATCTGACATATGCTCCTAAGTTTATTTCTGATTCATTTCAACCTAAAAACAATCATTTAAAATAGGTGCGTGTTACTGTCTCTATGTTTAGTAACTACATAAATGTCTTCGTGCGTATCTTAGAAGTTAAGAAATATGAATCCATCTTTTCTTTCCAAAAAAGATAGCAGGAGGATATTGCTGAGCAATGATGTGCAGTTGTTCTGCAGAACAGTCAGTCAGGAGAAGAATGAAGTTGAAAGATGCGTTAAGAAAGTATGGTGAGGAAAAAAGTCCGGATAACGTTCTGTACAATCAAGCAGAAATGGATTTGTGCTCATTGGGAGGATAAGAAAAGTTACAGAGATGTAACAATACTTTACGTGTTGCCTAGGTACAAATTAGAAATTTAAGGGGAGGTCCTTGATAAATTGGAAATTGAACCCCTGGATCATCAGGAGTGAAAATTCTGAGAAAGAGTTGAGATTTAAAAAGAAAATATCTGCTACAGCAAAAGATAATGATCAAATCAAGCAGTTAGACATATTGTGCAGCAGTATCTGGATAAGAAAATGATGAGAAGAATGACCAAGTTAGTTCTACTTATAACAGCCAAGAAACTTGACATGCAGAATAAATACCTGAGAGCAAAGTCTTGCTGACTACCTATGATTGAGTGGAAAACAGAAAAGCATCTGAGAAGCAAATCTATTTTCTCAAACAGAGAGAGCATCAAAACTGCTCTGATCCCTCATAAGTACTATCAAGAACTCACAAAGAATTCTTGTTCAGCATTCACTGGCCTGTAAATTATTTTACTGACTTAAAAAGGGCATGAAGATTGGTATAGAAGGCTGTAGGATGTCTTACTTGTGCAGTGTCAGCAAAAGCACACTAGCCCCGATGAGAAAGAAATAAATGAGGACATAATATTGGCAGTCTTGGCCAGAGATAAGTTATGCAATGATTTGAGTTGACAGGTGACAACAGATTGACCTGATATGTTCCAGCATCTTCCTGCTCTAAGATACACAGAGTTCTGATGCAAAAGACACATTGAAGTTAATGGCCAGGTGATCAGGATTTGAATTCGGTGATAACGGGAATGTCCTGGACACAGCAAGTAAGGACATGTATATTCCTTACAGATGCCTTCCGATATGACAGATGAGTTGTTTAGGCTGCATATAGCACAGAATAAAGAGTATGAAGTAGATGAACTAGGACTAAGAGTGGGGTATTTTACTAGAAAGAGAAATAACATTATAGAGATAACAAAGTAGGCATCTCCAAGGTTGATGTCTCTGTTTGAAAAGCTTCATCCTTCAGGAAAAGCTTCATTGCTTCAGGAATGAATGCTAAGCCTACTTTGAAGACTGGCTTTTTGTTGTAGACCCTCAGTCCCCATAGAGAGCTGGTTGACTGGGACACAACAGAATATAACACTTATGTCTCTGCTTCATTTCATGATATGAAAAAAGCACAAGATGAAGGATAATAGACAGGACAGTAAAACAAATTCCTTGTGGATCATACAGAAGTACAAATGTCTTAAACTATTTCATGACCTCTAAAATGCAGAAAGCTATCAGATCTTTAGCGCATCCCAGGAAGGATCTAGTCAGACACATTGCCATGAACTAATAGTAAAGAGCTGGCTCCTCATTATGAAACACAATACCTTGGTAATATATTCAGAGTAGCACAGAAGTAGAGAAATGCTTTATAAATAGCTCACCATCTATTTATAGGAACCATAAATGCCCACTGCATTATGTGGGACCAAATCATGTGAGATCACCTTATAGCTCCATGTTAACATTTCCTCTTCTATGGTCTTTCAAGTCCTCTTGTTAAATTTTCAGAAAGCTACTTGTAAATATAAATACCATATATTAAATATTTAACAGATGCTCAAGTGCATCTTGGGATGATGTCTATGGTCTGCAATGACCTGTTTATGGGATATATGCCCACATTTCTGCTGAGTATTACGCTTGCTGCTTTTGGAACTGCATAGTAGAAAGCAGATTTGTATCTGCCTTTGTAATGGAGCTATATTTTATTTTATAATTTTATTTAACTTTATCATTTTATTTATTTATTTTTAATATATTGCTTGTCCCCTACAGGCAAAATGAGATGACAGCAGAGGGATCCTTGTAAGTGTCCATGTGTTCTACTTCCAAGTAAATATAAAAGGAATGTAGGAAAAAATATTAAACTGAGAAAAGTTAGGAAAAATAGTGTCACTGCAGTAAGAATGTCCCCTCTTTTCAGTGTTTTGTCTCTACGATGTGCACTAAACAAGAACGAAGTGTCTGCATAAGATGAATATGTAATACAAAGCCAAATATGTAAATTCCCTGAGAATATTTTATTGAATATTGTTAAAACAAAGTAGTCCTGAGCAAAAGATCAATCTTTCTTCCACATAAACATATAAAAATTAAAATTATGTACAAATACAGTAATATGTTGTGCGTTTTCTTTACTCTGACAATTAACAGAGATATCAATCATCTAGCAAGATGCCTCCAATAAAAATTATAGCTCTGGTACTACAATTTTTGGAAAATATTTTAGTAGAAAGTAAAGATATTGTACCTTTGATTTGAAATAAGTGAGTATCAAATAAAGGAAAATTCTTTGAGTTTAAGCTTGTTATTTATTCATGCTTTCAGAAGTCAGATCAAAACCTACACTACAAAAACATATCTGACAATCAGATTTGCTTTTTCCTTTTAAGTAGAGACAGACTAAATGTGAAATTTACTATTAAATCTTGACTTATTCTACCATGAAATTTTGGTTGATGTACAAAACAGAAGCAGAGTGTACAAGCATATGAAAATATTTCTTTTAATGTTTCATTCTTCATAAATCCTCAGTAGGAAAGTTGTTCTTTAAATATTTTATCTATTCACAACTGAACAGGAAAATGCATTCTGTTTTGACTAGGACCTAAAAAGCAGCAGAGCTGTGAATGTGAAAATTAACAGTAGACATTTAATTGAGAAAATATATAGTTTAATATTATTTTATTTGGCTTAGATAGTTTGCCATAATCAGTTTAAAAATAATACTTTCAGTTATGACCACAAATGACTGTAGTCGTCTTATTTACGTTTCTCACTTTGTCAGCTGCAGAAATCACTCATGTATGCATTATGATTTAGATCTGTCAACAGCCCCTGGAAACACTGATCTTAAATCACCCTCAGTGGGTTGGAAGTGCTCTGTAGTAAACACTGAAGCCTTTGTCCCAGATGCAGTCTTCCTAGCTGTTGTTTAAGAACAAGAGCATTGTCTACTCTTACTGCTTTAATATCTGATACATCTTCACCTTGAAGATTTTACATCAAATGGAATTGAAGGGCTGAGGAAGACATAACAGCATGAACCTGATACTGCAATGTTTCTAGGTACCATGGTCACATTGTGACTACATGACAGGATGAGATATCTGCACATAAAAGCACCATATGTGTTCTGATCTTCTTCGTAGGTATACTCTGGATCCATACTGCTTCCACACATCTTTCTGTGTGGGCTGTCCATGGCCATACTACCACCACCACCACCCAGCACTCAGTGTAACAGACTAAATTGTGCAGTGGAATGAGGTGGCCCTGAATTCTCTTATAAAAAGTGAAAGATTTCCTATAACCTGTTAAATGAATCCTTGCTAGGTAGCAAAACTCTATTCATTTTGGATCTGAAAAGACATTACCAACATGAGTGAATGACATCTCTAAGTGGCACATGACTGAATTTACAACCAGCTAAATCAGAAGGTCCAATAAAACTAAGGCACAGCACAATGTAATGGCTACCTGGCTGTAAATTTCTATTTAAGCTATTCCATCGCCATTTGTCTTTATCTGATTAAGCCACCTGATTTATAAAACATGTCAGAGCACAATTTATGTACAGAAGTATAATCTACCTGGTGGTCTGGGCTCCAGAACCACAGGGATAAAGATGCTCAAACCATAAAGTGCTCTTGGTGCCAGATATCCATTTATAAAGCCCGCTGAAATATGTCTCATCATTACCATCTCCGGTATGGATGAACTGTCACTACCACACTACCACAACCTCTTTCCAAACCTTTTAAAATGAAGGCAAGTCTCTGTCAAAAGACAGTTGTGCAAAACACAAGGGTATTTCACAAGTCAAGTGAGATTTCCTCATCAGTGCAGCAATATCATTCACCTTCAGTGAAAAAGGCAACAAGGATATCACTTCTGTAAACCTTTCACAGAGAAGACAGATTTTCCAGAGGGTGTGAGAAATGCCACAGACCCAACAGTGTCATCTATATCAAAAGACTGATACTGGAACAGTTACTGAATGTGACATCTTTAGCTCAGGAACTACAAAACAGTGTAAGCATGTAAGCTTTCACCATGTCTCTACACGTAAAAAAGAAAATATTGTTTCTGACAGTACCTCCAGAAAAATACCGTTTTTAAAGATCTGTGTCTAAAAAGGGTACTCAAACTCTTGCTCAAAAAACTAGAGGAAAGACAAAGCCTTGTTTTCCTTGTAAATCTGCAACTGAGTGATAAGCGCACTGTCAACCACCAGAGTTCAAATTCTTATTCACATGGTCAATGGCAGTAAAGTTGAAAGCTGTGCAAGGTCTCCTGGACACCTCATTCACTGCCTGGATTTGAAGGATTGCTTCCAGAGCAATAGAAAGAGTAAATTTGTTTATGCTTCCCTGATTTTCAGAATCCTTTCATACAGTACTTTAAACATAACAGCCAATTAAATTCAACAGCATCTGAATTCTGCAGCACAAGTATCTCTGCACCAGGAATCAAATTGAGATCACCTGACAATTCCTCATGTCAGTAAAAAGACATCTGATAGATGGCCTCAAGATTAATTACTGAGACCAGTTTAAATTGGAAGCACCCACTTTGCTCTTTTTTCCCTGAAAGACGGCCTTCTATCTTACAGAGAAAAAACATAGTTTAAAACTAGTATTTTTTTTTTGTCTTGTTTATTTTACATCTAATTGTATAATGACTACTCTGTACTTCAGTCCACAGTCCAACAAAAAGCTTTACACACTAGCAAAGCTTTCAGAATAAATATTATATGTAAGGAATGGTTGCCATCTAGTTGAAAGGCTAAGATTTCTTTCACACTTCACATTGGAAGTGTAAAATTGCTTGCTAGATTGCAACTATTCCTTAGGAAATCTGTCCCTTATTTCATCAATTTGCTTTTTGCAGCATCCTTCTATGTCTGTTGATTATCTTCCATCTCTAACACCGCAAAATTTTCACCCTGTGCAAGTTCAGGCACATTTGTGCAAGAAAAGTGATGAGAACTAAGAAACACAGCATACATTGTTCACAGACATATCTGTCATTACTGTACTTAGTGTCTTCTCACCAGTTACAAAACTAGTAAGCAAAAAACACTTCACACTACACTTATTTGTTGATCTTATGGCTGGTTTGTAAGCGATACCTAGAGGTAATTACATGAAGCTATTATGCTATTTTCTGCTCTGACAATGACTTTTTATGTATCTCTCAAGAAAAGTATTTAAATGAGAGTACCATTTGAAGGAGAAAAATATGTAAACCAAAAGTTTACTCGACACCTTGGACTAAATAACATTTGGCTTTTTCACTCTGAGTCTTGCAGAAGGCTGTGTTTGTTTCAAGTACAGATTTATTATCTTTGACATTCTGTGAATTATATGGGATATTTGTTCTTTTAATTTAAAAATATCATATACAAAAAAAAAAGATGAAAAAGCTTCTACAAATATGGTGGGAAGCAGCTAGGTTCAGATGAAACTCCAAAGATTTAGTTTTTATTATAAAAAAAAGAAAAGGAATTATTTTTCTATGTTTGATCAGTGGTAGTCTAAATCTCTCATTAATTTTTAATGAAACTTTAGTCTCACTGAGTTGTGATTTTCCCTTCAATATAATTATTTGTTTAAGACTCATATCCTGAACAAGGCTGGGTTTGTCTTGTAGTATATATTACACAAGCAGGAAATTAAGTGCATCCATGTTCTAAAACAACAAACATAACCCTGCATGTAAGATGTGTATTCTGCCAATTCTCACACATTATTTTTCAGAAAATAGCACAATGTTCATCAGTTGCATTTTCTTCAATTCTAGGTGTTCAAAACCAAAAACTGACAACATGTGGGGCTTGGTCTGGATATGTCATCTCAAATTAAAAATAAAATAGTGAGCCAAATTAATGAGAACTTATTTTCAGTCACAACTTTGTGACTGAGGTCTGAATCAAAATCAAGCAAATCAAGAGCAGAGAGGTGGCCATCCCTCTGTACTCAGCTCTGGTGAGGCTGCATCTTGAGTAGTGTTCAGTTTTGGGCTCCTCACTACAAGACATTGAGGCCCTGGAACGTGTCCAGAGGAGCGACTTAGGGAACTGGGATTGTTTAGCCTGGATAAGAGGAGGCTCAGGGGAGACCTCATTGCATTTTACAACTTCCTGAAGGGAGGTTGTGATGAGGAGGAGCTTGGCCTCTTCTGCCAGGACACAAACAGGACCAAAGGAAAAGGCCACAAATTTTATCAGATGAGGTTTAGACTGGACATACAAAGGAACTTTCTTTCTCCGAGAGTGGCCAGGCACTGGAATAGCCTGCCCAGGGAGGTGGTGGAGTCGCCATCACTGGCAGTGTTCAAGAAGTGTCTGGATAGGGAGTTAGGAGATATGGTTTAGTGGTTTTCTGTAGGTATGGTAAAGGGAGGACGATTGGGCTAGATGATCTTATAGGTCCTTTCCAATCTTGTGATTCTATGATTCTATGATTACTTAGAAGATTAAAAAAAGAAATCAAAATTATTTTGAGTATTCAATGAATTCTGGCATCATTATTTAGATGCTTTAATTTAAACTTTCTTAACAGACTTCCATAGCAAAGCCCTTGATGTTGTTTCTGAAGTGTCAATGAAGTACTCAGTGAGTTCTTGTAAACCTAACTAGTTTGTGTCAATAGAAAAGTTATAGTCCAAAATCTTAGGGTTCTTGAGACCATAGAAAACAAATACAAATTTAAATCACACAAATACAGAAGGAAAATCTTTCAAACATATTTTTGAGTACAATGTAAAGTACATTTGGTCTGGAAATCTTCAGATGTTTCCTGAATGCAGAATTATTTCATTTCACTGACTGTCCCGAATGTAAGAATGAAAATGTATTTGCTTGCCTGATTCTTGTAGGAAACTGAGAGGAAGTGGCATTTGAAGTACAATAAATGAAAAATTTATTGTAAATTCTCAACTCACATTTTGAACTACGAAGAAAACTGAAGAAGAATCTGCAGACATCAAGACCAAGGGCAACTGATTCTGAGAACCACTTATAGTACAAGTCTAATTAGATAATGATTTCAGTTCAGTAAGATCACATAATAAGAATCAATAATCAGACCACTGATCCGACACTAATTTGCCCTTATATAGTCACTAAATTTTGTCAGTCATACTTTTTTTGACATCCTGAATTAACCACAACTATAATATATGAGGCAATAGAAGCTTTTTCCCCCCTCCAAAAGCTGCAGTGACCACTTTCTGAATATGATTTGTGCAACAGAATTCACATGTACAACACATTGCTTTAAATTCTAAAATGCGTAACAAGTGTAAAAATCCTTGCCCAAAAAAATTTTCCACAACATAATGAAAACTGTCATGTGTTTAGCTTAGCCAAGCTTTTGTTGAAAAACAGTCTCCTTCCTTTGCTTTATGACTTGCATATTCTTTGGAAGTAAAAACTGCATTTTGATCTTAGAAACCTGAAAATATGTCAGCAATATCAACATAAAAAGATACAAATGAAAACAGTATGACTGTCATGCTGTGAAATTATTTGTAAGTTTTTGGGTCTGTTGCAGGAGAATGTCATTGTGTGTGTGCATGTTTATGAAGAATCTTATGATTCTGTGTGTTAGTGACTGACACCTGCACTACATTTTCATTTTGCCTGGATTTTATTTACTTGACGAGACTTTCTGCTCCTACAAATAGGAAAGGCTCCTGGCTTCATCCATCTCCCTGTACAGATTTACTAAAACATGAATTGCTTCAGAAAATTCTAAGGATATTCTTTTACAGCTTTAAAATCATTTGAATGCAATGCAAACATAAAGTAGCTCTCCATCCAGACTGATAGATTGGGACTTATGAATAAACAGAATTTTCACTTCTGGGTTTGTTAAGAAACGAGACACAATGAATCTTTTCTGTTCAGGAAATATGAAATGTGCTCTTTCAACTCCTTCTAAAGATTTCACATTATGTAATTTCTTTTCTCGTGATACTTCATTAAGTTACACAGAAAACTCATTATCCTACCTCTCTGAAAAAGTGAATACAATAGCTGTATCTTTTTATTAAGAGAATCAGTTGCAGAATTTTTACTTTCATGGAGGCTTAGAAACACTCTGTTCTTTGGAGATGAGCATACTCTTACCATGGAGGTAAGAAGAGCTCAGTCCATCCCCATGGCGAACCCCCTTCTACTTACTAAAGCCCACTTTGATCCTGATGCCAGATGTGGCCAGGCTGTTCTCAGCAGGATACTGTCTTGTTTTCAACCTTTGATTAGGAAATAGGATCACCAGCTGTTTTTCTGAAAGGTCTCTTACTTTTCATAGTCAGCGTCAGTTCCTGAATTTCAGCTAGCACTCAGTGGACTGTAAGGATTACACCATCAGCGCAGAGAGAAAGGAAGCTTGGTATCATTTTCTGTTTTATGTTCCTGTATCTGTGGCATGTGAAACACAGAAGGGCAAAACATGTTGATGTAATTATTAATATCATTAATATCTGCAGTGTGGAAGTCAGTTGCAAGGAGTGAAAGAAAGTTTACTTCCTCATATATTTGGGCTTACTCAATGAGATTTTTCTCAACAGTTTTAGCTTATATTATAATTTGCTAAAATTTCAGGCAATTTAGAAATGAATAGACACCAGAATAAATAAATAAAGGAACAGAACTTATGAAGAGACTGAAGAGCTTGGTGATACTGATAAAACACCAATCTGTTTAATTTTGTGGAGTTTTCTAATATACATTATTCCAATATACATTATTCATTTCATCTTCTAAATTAAAACTTCCAGAAGTAAGCAAATCTCTGCTGGCCATTATCTACTGAATACATCAGATGATAGAGTCCTAAAGGAGTATGAGCAAACTTTGAAAGGCTATGTCTCATTCAACATAATTTGAATTTAATTCCTTGTTAACCATTTGTTTTCTGCATTGAAAGACAAATATAGGAGAACTGAAAGGAACTGTTTAACAAAAATCCAATACAAAGTGAACATCTCTCTTTCTAAATGTGGTTTTTGAAAAGTCACTGGCACTCAGATGATCTGCAATTATTTCCTACTAAATCTTTATATATATGGTTTAACTCCTGTGTTTGGAGGTCCAAAGAAAAATGAATCCTGTTATTTAAATGTTTGAAAATTACTTTTAATAACAGCATCATGGTGAATATTAAAACTTAATTTACTGTATTAATTAACAGCCATATTAAAAAATCAGCTATTGGGAGAGAGTCTGAGCTGATATTTTAGCACTGTATGTGCTCAGTATTGCAAAACTTGGAAGGATTTTTTTCCAGCACTCTATTTAGCTGATGTTAGCTTTGCATAGTATCCCAGAAAGGGCACCTAAATAAATCAAGACCAAATAATGCTGAGATTATATTGATAAGTTAGAAATTGCTATTTCATCATCATGACTGTCAGGGCATCATGGAGCACCGAAGAGAATCAAAATAGTCTTAAGTACAAACAGTATTTTTTGCCATTGGTTAGTAACATATGAGTATGTTAAAATGTGCTTCATATCTCATTATCCTTTTGTTTCTGGTGTCTTGTATGGTACTGTAGGGAAGACAGAGACAGGAGAGCTATTTGTAAACAGAATAAGCTAATGGTTAAAGAAAAAACATTCTCTTTCCATACTGGTAAACCAACCACTTCTTTTTTTTTTTTTTTTTTTTTTTTTTTTTTTTTTTTTTTTTCCTGGAAGTTAATGAGACAAATCTAATATCTGCTTGTCCTTCATCCCATAATACACTTACTACAAAATCACTATTCAAATTACAGTCACATCTTATTAGACAACAGATGGTCTTATCTAAATTGGTTGGTTAATGCAGGTTCATGATTTCATATTAATAAAGTCACAAGAATAAATGAAGCCTTCCTAGAATTCTTCATGAAGCCAGGCATGTCTTACAGTTAACAACTGCTATTCAGTAAGAAACAACAAACTTATGGAAAGGCCATTTGTGAAAAATCTGTTACTGTAGTTTGTGATGGATCTTCATTGTCAAGTTCCCTAGGTGCATTTCCTCTACTACTGGAAGGTCTGTTTTCCCATTGTGATGTATATGCTAATTCCATGAAAAGTAAAAAGCGAAAGAGAAGATAACTCTTATAGAAAAATCTTCTTACCCTACATAACATTCAACTTTAATTTTGTAGAAAAGATTTATTCTCTCAAATGAGTTTTTATGTCAAATAAGCTTTTCTAAACATGTACCTGTTCTGTTATAAACCTTCAGACACTGTTAATTTTTTAATTTATTTTTATTTTTTGTAGAAAATTGACCACAAGAATTTTTGAGTTTTCAAATTTAGGAATATTTTTTTCTTTGGTACATGCTTTATTATTATTATTATTATTATTATTATTATGTAAGCACTTACTTGGCATAGAGTACTACAACCCTAAATTAAAATTTTTACCTCCATTATACAAATTTTGCAGACACAAAACTAAACTGTTCACTGATGATAACACTGTTTGAGTCTGTCCTTCTTCAGAAAATGGTAAGAAAGGGCTAAATTTCTGGTGACTTAAATGCTCTTCTTCCTGTAGTTCCTTTCTGTACATGATCTCAAGACTGGACTAAATAACAAAAAATGCACTGCTGTCTTCACAAGACTGGGATCTCTTACAAGCAGTAGGTAGAGCTCCCCTGCAAACACGCTTGTAGTTAAAATGCTTTGAAAGCTGTTCACCAAGATGTGTATCATCTCAGAAGAAAAAGCAGTAGATATATAAATAAGACAACTCATGACAGTGCCATATTTTAAAAGCCACAAGCTTGTGTTGGAAAGCCTCATGTAAACTGTGCCAAACACTGAAATGCCCCAAGTGCAAAGCTGTCTGTATGAGTCACCATTGTTCAATTTGTTCTGTGTTTCTGAACTGAATTTGATAACTGGACTCAAACAAGATGATTAGCAATATGGCTAGACAGAAATGAAAAGTGAGACTAGTTCTTAATGTAAGTCAATACTTTATTTGAGCTCAGGGAGACTGTGAGATTGAGCCTGTTGTACTTAGAGCAGTCCACCCTGATTGAGGACTGTCTGTGAAAGAATCATCAGATAGTCTGCTTTGACTGCAATAGCTTGCTGATGGCTTGGATTTGAGCACAGTTAAAGGCAGGAATGGCAGTGCAACACAAGTCCTTGTTGAGACTAAAAGATAAAAAAGATGTGACTGAAAACACATTTGCCTATAACACCCAGTGTTATTTCTTGATTCAAAGGTAATTAGCCTAGAAGAAGTTGAAAAACCAATTGAGAAATAGTAGCAGAAGAATTAGATTGAGAAAGTACATGAATATTTGATCTATGCAACCCTTTTCTGGATTAGAAGTTTTAAATTCCTAGGTGACAACCTTTTCCAAGCCATTAAACTAACAGCTATAGTACACACACCAGTGGTCACATCTCATAAGTTTCCCATGTGGAACAGAAACAGAACAAGAGAGGACACAGGTTTTAGAAGACTGCCGTAATGCTGCAGATAATATTTGCTTGCTACAGGTTTAACATGAAGTTCTTATATACATAAAAAATGGAAAACACCATAAGATGGAAAAGACTAGTAACAACAGTTTCTACTACTGAAATCTTGATCCATGTAAGTGTTCCAGGCAGGCAACACTTAGCCTCAAAATTTAGGCTGTTACCTTCATTTCAAAATTCAACTAGGCCGTGAAACAGGCCTACAGATAAAAGAAATCTGAAGGTAGATAACTAAAGCAATAGTAGTTCCTCCTGAATCAAATGAACTGAAATCCCCTGTATTAGACAAAAAACAATTTTTTTTGCTGGGAAAATACTTATATACATACTAACCTCACCTAGCACCTTAGCATCCTATCACTCTTTTTTTTTTTTTTCTTTTGTGTGTGTGTGCTTATTGATAATTTTCACTGATATCGTGATATATTTCAATTACATTTAAGGAGTGAAGGTGTTGTATGGCAACAAGAGATAATGGAATTTTGGTGGGAAGGCTCAAGCTCTACTGCCACACCGCCAATATCCACTTATGGGGCAATACAATCAAATCACATCCAGAAGTCTATGGGTCCTGATGAAATGGATCCCGGAGTCCTAACAGAATTGGTTGATGTAGTCACCAAGCCATTCTCAATGATATGTGAAAAGTTGTAGCAATCAAGTGAAGTCCCTGGTTACTGATAAAAAAGCAGCATTGCACCCATTTTTAGAAGGGTGAAAAGCATGACCCTGGGAACTACCAGCCTGTCAGTTTCAACTCTACTCTGTGCTGGTGAGGCCTCACCTGGTATGCTGCATCCAGATGTGGATTCCTCAGTACAGGGGAGACATAGACCTGTTGGAGTGTGTCCAGAAAAGGGTCACAAAAATGATCCAAGGGATAGAATACCTCCCCTATGAGAACAGGCTGAGACAGCTGGAGCTGTTCAGCCTGGATAATAGAAGGCTGTGAGGTGACATGATAGTAGCCTTTCAGTATCTAAAGGGGAGATAGAAGAAAGAAGGGGACGTATTCTTTCGTAGGGTCTGTGGTGATAGAACAAGAGGAAATGATTTCAGGCTCAAAGAGGGTAGATTTACACTGGATATAAGGATCTGCTATCTTTCACAGTGGGAGTTATGAGGCACTGGAACAGGTTGCCGAGATATTTGGTGGATAGCCCGTCCCTGGGGACTTTCAAGGCAAGGCTGGATAAGGCCTTGGGCAACCTGATCTAGTTGTGGAGTCCCTGTTGGTTGCAGGGGACTTGGCCTAGATGGCCCTTAGAGGTCCCTTCCAACTCTAAAGATTCTATGATTCTACAATTCTATGAAAATAGGAGAAATTACTTTTGGAACAGCTTTATATTAGATGGTTTATATGAAATCTTACAAAGAAGATAAAAAAAAGCACATACATTAGTGAAATACACTTATGCCTCAAAGATGAGGAAAAGGATTTGCAAATTTTGGACTTTACCTAAAGAGTATCACCATATAAGCTTAGTTCTTCTCATTTAACAAGCCCAAGCTCTTCGAATTCCCCAGCATGTTAACTTTTTCCTTACACTGTTAGTCAATTCAAATTTTATTTTCTTTATATTTGATGCCAATTTTTGAACTTTGTTGTTATTGTGAATGATGAGTAGAATGTGGTCATGAAGAGAAGCAGTTGACAAACTGAAAACTATCCATAATTTGTGTGAAAAAAATCATCCTGGAATGTGGCTCAAGATTTACAAAAAGCTATCAACTTGTAACAAAGCTAAATCTTTGAATAATTTCTAAAGCACCAGACATTTAACAAATTCTGGTAACTCACATAGAACAAACTGTCTAATCAGCTCATCTTCAATACATATGATAAAACTTCAGAATCTAAATAGGAGGTTATCAAAAGGGATCTTATTAAAAAATAAATGATTAAATAAACTAGAGAAAATAATGGTTTCTAGTAAGTAATTGATATCCACTGAAAAAGGAATTTAATGTTCTATCAAATTTTGAAATAGGATTATTATTTAAAGATCATGATGATGAGCAAAACATCAAAACTCCTCTAGACAAACAATCAAACATTCTATAGAAGTATCACACGAAGTCATAGAAAGAGGACCACTTCAGTCTAAATACTTATTTTCTGCTTTATGTTGTAAGTATAGAATGCCTGGTGTAATATGCAAATACAACCTCAACAGAGTCAACTGACTTGAAAGCTTTTATGGTTTTAGAGTGCAATGAACTGTAATATAATAGAGGCTACTATAATGTATGGAGACAAAATGTTTTTGAGAGTGATATAACCACTTGTACTTGCAGGAACTGCATGAAAATTCCCTGAAAAAGGAGTGAGATAAAGGAGTGACTGTATGTATAGGAGGTTTGTGACCAATGACAGTGCTGTGGGAAATGAATGAGAAGTGAAAAAATGGCTTGCAGAGAAGTGAATCATAGAAAAGCCTATGGAACTTAGGGATCACCGGGTCCAATCTTTCATGGTAAAAGCAAGACCTAGACAAGATTGTCTAGCACCTTGCTTAGCTGAACCTTAAAATTCTAAAGTGCTAGAGAATACCGCATATCCTTGGGGACATTATTCCAGTAATAGAATTTTCCTCACAGTAAAGAATTCTACACTTATGCTCAATCAGAATCTCCCCAGTGCATCTTGTACCCATTTCCTCTCTTCTTTTCCATGCAGCTCTTCATAAAAAAAGGAGTGCCCATCTTCTATGTAGACACCCTTTACATACCAGAACATAGTGATGAGGTGTCCTCTGAGTTTTCTTTTAGTTAGGCAGAAACATTGTTATACAGCTGTAAGGGATGAATAGCATGGCTGCAGCGTGTGCACAATTATGCATTTTGCTGTTTTTGTCTAGAATCTTCTTCATCTATCTTTGTCCAAAGAAAATAACTATACTATTTTGTCTTGCCCATCCCAGTGCCCAAAGCAAAGAGTATCTCCAGTGAAATGCCCTCTTTGAGTCCAGCAGCGGAACAGAAACTTAAGAATGCTCATTTGACAACTCTTTCCTTACTGTGATCAAGTCTTGTATTCACGAATGTAAGGAGGTTTTTTGGTGATGGGTAGGGAAGATGTTCATTATACCTACAGATAGCAGTAGGAAATGTGATAGAGAACAATTAAATATACATAGAACTTGCCTTGAACTATGAGCCTTTTTAAAATTATTTTCAAACAGCTCATCCAACTGTATAAAGATGCTCTCCTGAGAATGAAGAAATTAACTCAAATGACAAAATTACTGCAAATAGCAGCCTTTCATATTTTGAACTGTTGTGCCATGTCTCATACTAACCATCTCTTGTCTGTATTTGCCTTGCCTTTAGCCTCTTCACTTTTCTTACATTTTCAGTAAACCATTTAATAAGCTTCATTAACTTCTAAAACTAACAAACAAACAAACAAAACAAAAAAAACCCAAACCCAAAACCGAATAATTACTTTCTATTTCATGAACTGAAAATTCTGTTTCATAACTCAATATTTATTGGAATAAGCTAAGGTAACTCACTCAACATATACAGTGACGTAATTAATAGTTTCAAAACAAAATCAGAATGATTGATAAAAACATTTTAACCCTTGGGTTTTGCCCATTTTTGTGTCCTTATGAGTCTGTTGGTTGAAAGGCAATAAACCTTCAAATAAACCCTTTACAAAAGTGTCAGGTAGTAATCAAGACAATATTCAAACTTAAAAAGAAAAGCTTTTGCCATAACTTTTTATTTTGTTCTTCTGCCTTGAAGTTCTACAATACTACAGCCTTTTGTCTAGAAGTGAAGAAATACAATTGAATTAGGGCTACTAGAACAATTAGAACACAATCTTCTTGCAGGAAAGCCTGATGTCTTTAGCTTGGGCAAGAAAATAAAGGCTGTTTCATTTTCAGTCTCCATTTTGATCTCAGACTAAAAATAACAGTGTTAAAGCCCCCAGTCTTGCAAAGTATTCTCTCCATGCAGAGCTCACTGCAGGACAAAAACTTTCACTGCTCACTCCATTCTTTGGCTAAACTGAGCATTTAATTATCTCTAGTATTAAAATGGTGCTGTTCCTAAGTACGTAACTTTCTAAATACTAATAAAATCTTCATTAAAATTATATTCTTGGTTTTAGCCCTGAATAGATAGAAGCATGAGGTACATTCCATTCCTAGGAAAGAGTTACATAGCTCTGCAAAGAAAATATAACTGACATTAAGTAATTCTGAAGGCTTTTGCCTTTCTGTCCAGAAAGCAAACTGATGAGTTCTCTTTCACAGCAGGAATGTAAGTCTGAATTGCACTGCATGAAATTACACTTGCCTAAGCTTATCGGAGGAAACACCTGAAAATGACTTACAACTCAATTTGTTGGGGAAAAAAATAGCAAAGAACTCAGGGATGGTGAAATGAATCTTTCCTGTTTTGACTTTTACAGTATCTGTAAAATAAAATAAAATAAAATAAAATAAAATAAAATAAAATAAAATAAAATAAAATAAAATAAAATAAAATAAAGGTTAAACTTTCATTTAAAGTGGAAATCTGTTGATAGACAGTTATTTTCTATTATTGTTAAATTATAACTTACTGAACATATATTTAGGGTATTTTATTGAAAATCTATATTTTTCTGCAAAACCTGCTAGCACTAAAGATAATAAAAACTTGTCATCTCTTTCATATTCTTGAGATTATAGACTTTTCAGTACAAATCTCCTCTATCCCTCTCCCTCTCCTTCAGGAGATGAAATTATTTCTTCATCATGTTGAGAAGTCTAGTACAAAGCTAAGAATGAAGGTTTAGTTAATGTGTGGGACAAATATTCCTTTTTTGAGTTATTTCTATTTTTCTATTTATTATATCCTTTAGAAAATTCTGAAATATCTCATCTTTCTGTGTAAAAATTAGGTCTCTGTGTTAGAATTTCTGCTTAGTTGGGCAAGTAAATTAGTGAATTCATAGCTTCCTCTTTTAAAAATAAAACATTTTATACATTCCCATTGTTCATCAAATAATCTAATTTCAACATTTTATGTATAAAAATTTATTTGTTTGTTTGTTTGTCAAAATACCTTCTTCTATTCTGTTCTCTCTTTATCTCCAATCTATGAATTGGTTACAAATGCTATGGCTTATGAGCTCAGAATACCACATTGGGCTTTAGTGATTTTTTGTCCATCTGTAATCATAGCCAACAATCAAAGCAAAGCCAGGTCTTCATGCTGCTCTCTAACTATTTACAATGTATGATACAGAACAGTAGTACTAGTGCTCCTATATGAATTTTCTGCTTCCTTTGGCATGCTCATTTATATTATGCTGTGAAATACAGTAGTTTTCAGGCCCCTTAAGCTTTCTACCATAATATATATTTCTTCATAACTAAATTTCCTGGTAGTGTCCATTTTTTTAGGAGCTCAGAGGTACTGAAGTTTCTAGAATGATATCCATAGGCAAATCCTTTTTTTTTTTTTTTTTTTTCCCTACAACATTCTCTGACAGAAGTGAAGTGAAGCATTTTACTTTTCTTCTTTGTAGGTATTTATGAACATGGGCGTGTTCATAAATCAGATAACTGGGGATATTGTTTCTTTGCTGTCGCTGTAAGGGCAATTGTGTGTATTTTGGCTGTAGACTAATGCACTTTGCTGAACTTTACATACTTGCTATGCAGGAAAAAGGTTCCTAAAAGGCTTTGGATATTTTCAAGATAAAGTCTTTCTGAATATGGTCCAACGGAACACATCACTTTTATAATCAGTCCTTAAGCAAAAAGAGAGTGGTGAATCCAAATTGTAAGTTTAAGGTACTTGCATTCTTTGTCTCCTTTCACCAAGGCTGGTGAGGATGGTGATGTGTTTTGCCATTATGACACCCATACAGAGGCTGAGATAACAGTCCTAGCTCACCAGAAAATGTTCAGCTGATGTTCATGAGTGCCTGGATAAACTGCAGCCACTAGGGCATACAGAGGGAAGCAACTAGGTGATGTCTTAATGGCATGACATGTAAAATAACAGTTTAATATTCTTCACATAAAGAGAATCAGTGTTTTCATGGAAATCCTCATCTCCATATTTTAAAATTATAGAACACTTGCTATAATTAATGTAATTTGTTTTAACCATCAAAGACTTTGTCATGTTTGTTCAGAATGACACATGTGGAAGATCTTAAAATAAAAAAAGAGAGGAAAAAATAATGGGCCTGTCTCCTCTGTACAATCAAATACATACATTTGCATGAAGAATAACTTTTCTTCTCAAAAATGCAAAGATATAAATGGTGACATTGTAGAGAATTTCTGAAAAATAAAATCTTTACAAAAAGTATAAACTAAAATGAGCTTAAATAACAATCCTTAAGACTAGGGGAAACAAGGAATCAAGGTTATCAATTTATACCATGTATTGTACTGTTTTGGCTTTCTTTTTGTGACACCAAAACCAAGACCTTTTGTCTATGCATGCAGTGCTTTTTCAGGCTGGTATATCATCTCCTGGAACTATATGAGTGCTTCGTTGATACAAGCATGACCTTGTGCTCTAAAGCTAGCATCTCCTGAAAGCAAAGAATTCATTACTTCCTTAAGGATTGCTATTATGTGCAAACTAAATCAGGTACAAAAAAAGATGTGTGTATTTTCTTGCTCTAAACCTGTGTGGGCTGTGCCACCTGGAAACGTGAGTTGTTATACTTGTATCACAGAGCCAAGGGAACTTG
Source organism: Excalfactoria chinensis (assembly GCF_039878825.1). Lineage (NCBI taxonomy): Eukaryota > Metazoa > Chordata > Aves > Galliformes > Phasianidae > Excalfactoria > Excalfactoria chinensis. The sequence goes on from NC_092825.1 coordinate 138,653,498, forward strand.
TATATTATTCTTCAACAAAGCAAACAAGACTGGAAAAGTAATAGCAAAGCAGCTATGCACGGTAAAATCACATGCTTTATGTCTTAACCTTGGCAGAACTGCTAATTAAAACACTGCAAAACAATGGTTAGATGTTAATCCTAATTATCAGTGCAACTAAAAGGTAACCTCTTGTGATGAAGCTTGGTGATATCAATGTTTTGTTCACTTCTTACAAGTGTCAGAAGCTTCTTGACAGCTTTTCAGCATGGGGAATGTTACCTGCTGTTTTAATGAAAACAGTTACTCATTTTTCCTACTTTAACCAGAGAAGCAGTGAAACTCACTATTACACACTGAAAAAACATGTTCACTCAGTAAAAGGGGTTTGTAGAATACCAGTTTCGGTCATATTTTATGAAATTAAGAGTGACTTTTTGACTTTTTAAAGTTTGCTTCCTTAAATTTGTTAAGGGTTCTCTTCCAAAGTGTAAGCAGAATGTTTGAAATTTAAAGCAATAGTAAACTCCAGCCTCTTATGAATAAATACCTACACATGATCTTCCTGAAAGGAAGAAAAAATGGAATAGTTACTGATTGATTTAATTCACTTAGAAGTAACTATTTCTGTGGGTATTTTGACTTTGATTTATCTTATTTCAGACAATTCCAAATCAGAATGCAGTCAGATCAAATTTCTATTGATCAAATAAAATGAATTAGCTACTTACTCTACCTCAGCTGCAAGTCTGCCACAGAAAGGAGTAAAAGAAATGGTTTCCTATATTTAATGATGGTTAAATGACAAAAAGGAAGAAGCTGAATAGGCTTCAATTGGAAACAGTAATGCTATAAGAGGGCCACCTGGCAATTACATTTACTGTGTTAATGCTATTACAGTACATGAAATTTTCTATTCTTCCCATAAAGGTCTTGCTAACAGTAATTAAATGTTAAGACATTCTGTCCTGTAAAGAAAAAAGTTATAGTGAAATTATTATCACTAGGATCAGTGGAAGACTTTTTTAATTAGTATTTGAATAGCAAAAGATTGAATTCTCACTACCCAGGGACAAGAAGACTGATCATATCTCAGTTAAATTAAATGCAATCATACTTTTCAGAATTGAAAACACTTGTGTAAACCACTGACTATGCTACTCTGCAGATTCAATAATCTGAATTCAAGAATTAATACTGATCCCCAGTCTCCTTCCACAGTGCATCTTTCTCCAAGGAGCAGTGACCTGGACTGTTAGCTTTGGAATTCCAAGCCTCAATCTCCACTGCTGGCTATCACAGAATCATTAAGGCTGCAAAAGACCTATAAGATTATCTAGTTCAACCATCGACTTACCACTAATATTGCCCATGAAGTATCACCCCAGCAGGAACTCTTGTGAATGGGAGATCACTTGGGATTAAAACTGGAGTAGGTCTCAAGTGCCAACAAAATGCTGCTTTGAGCAGCTGAGAAGGTAACTTGCTAGAGACTATGAGTTACTGCAGATGCTGTGTGTTGGTCTGTGTGAGACACGAGGCATTACTGCCCTCAGTGGTATGGACTTGGTACTTTTCTTCAAACTGTAATGGTTTATGATTTTAGTCCTGGACGCCCCATGCTTTTCATCAGAATGGCAAACATGACACACGTGATATTCATGAAGATTTTTTTCCAGTTCCATAAAGAATATTTTGATAACCTCATAAAAATGTTTTCTCTTTTGCGGCAGTGAAGTAAGCTCTGCACCAATAGTAAGCACTGGAATTACACAGCACGGCTTCCAATAAAGAATAATTGGATTCAGTCTATAAAACTAATTAAGAATGCCATGGCCTCTTTAGAATCCGGATCCTGCTTTTAATACTTGCTCATAGCTTTTCACAAAACATTCATTGGCAACAAAATTTATTTGTAGAGAAAAACATATATCACCTAATTTAAACGAATCAAGAAAATTGAACTCCGCTTATTACTTAATAAAAAACTCAATAAATTCGTTTACATTAATATTTAGCAAAATCTTAAATTAAATCTGACACAACTGGCATACTTACTGGCATTTTGGGAATAATCAACCATGTCAATAGACACTGTTACTTCGTATCTTGGCTCCAGTTTTGCAACATTCTACCACTGTGCAGAAATACTTGTCAATTAATTGAAGCAATATTTGAAGTTAAGAAGACAAAATACTAAATAAGTAGAGGAAATCTTTCAGTTTTCGGTGTATTGGCCCAAAAGCTCCTAATTTCAAATTCCGGTGACCCTAGGTAATTTCAGCAAACTAAGGATACCTATACATAGTTTCTAACACAAAACAAGAGAAAGAGATGATATACCAGTGGGAAAATTGCTAAAAATTAATTATAATTAATTAATTATTCTTTATGAATATTTTAATATCCTAATGTTTGAGCATATTAACTTGAATTTTGTTTCTATTTTATGTGGATGGCAGTAGGAAGCTTTGGCCCACCATTAAAAATGGGTCTGTTGTTTGCTTCCATGATCACCCTCAGTTCCAACAAACTTGTAGAACTGTTGTACTTTGGAGCTGAGAAAAAATGGTCAAACACAGTAAACTTTTTTTGAATCAATAGCTAAGCTTCAGTTGGAACTAGTGTGGGTGGCTGCCATCAAAATACAGTTTCTTTATCTCACTTCTTAGTAAGTAATAATAAAGATCCCATGGGATAGAAATACTGTTGAATGCTTGTGACCTACTTATCCTAAAACTGTCCTGTATATACTATAAGTCCGTTTACAGAGAAAGGTCAAATAGTATTGCTGCAGCGATAGGAGAAATCTACTTCTCACCATCCCCCTTCTTGTCTTATAGTAGTTAGATCTGGACAAAACCCCATGATTACTCTTGCTACTGAATGGCTTGCAACCAGAAATGAAAATGAGGTGAAACGCTTGCCAAGTTTTTACAACATATGTTGCTTCCAATCAACATGCTTTTAATAATATCTATATTCAATATGCTCATCTGTTTGCCAAGAAGACTCTAATACCCTCCATTTGCAGTTATGCCAGATATCATACAATGAGTTATCCACCTCATGTAGATAAGCTGGCACTTTGCTAAATCTTGAATGAGAGAAGGTGTGGTATGTCATATGCTAATGTTTTCAATGTCAGTTCACAGAGCAGCTGAACATACTAATTCTCCTATAATGCAGTTCAATCAATAATACTTTAAGTTGGTAGAGACTCAATCAGAAAGGATTAAGAAGCATTAGAAAGCTCTTTCAGGGCACAGCTAAGAATTATAAAGCAAATTGTGAAATTTATTTTCTTTTGGAGCTGGAGGTAAAACACGATCATTGATAACAATAACTATTAAAAATGAAAAGCCCACACATAGTGATGTATCTCATAACACTAAGTGCCTTCTTTTCCACTCTTACTAAGTACTTTGCAATACTTGTCCCTCCAATGGAAAATAGAAAGGTTTTAATTACCTTACGCAGTAGCATTTCCACCACTATAGAACTTGCTTCTGAAAATATGTAAAAGTAAGAAATGGGATTTTTGTACAAGTTCTAGATGGAGCTTACCAAGAGTTTCTTCAAGAATCCAAAAGAAACTCCCCAGTATATTGATTCACCAGGACTGAATTAGAAAATCTTGCCTTGTGTTGCTCTGTACCTTCCCATGTTTCTTGGGCAATGAGGCCCACTCACTCTTCTACTCATAGAATAGAAATATTTTCTAAGGGTGAGGAATTTGAGAAAGGAAGAAGTAAAAATTACTGTGCCAATTTCTGGAAACCTTAAGGTTTCCATCTATGATTCACCTTTGTTCTATGAAAAGTTAGCAGACTATAAAACTTATGCTGTTTGAGATGCCCAGTCTCTCCTTGGTTGTTATTATAATGCTTTTGGCAAGATGGAAGGTGTCTGGGATGATTCTGTGGGAAAACCAGTGACTGCTGTCTCTGCACAGACTGCTGTCTGTGAGGAAATGTGCATTTTATACAGAATGCAGTAGCTTGGAGGCTATTAAACTTGTTTTAAAAGAAATAATTTCCACTGATTCCTCATGTCACAGATTCGCCAACACAGAGATCTAGCCTTCCTAGTACTTTTGGATCCAGTATTTTGACCACATTCCACATCCAACAATAACGCAATTTTCTCTTAAGTGAAGGTGAATGGAAATAGGAGACAGAGAACTGCAATTTCCTCTTTCTAAGCAAGTCCAAGCTGCCTCACATCTTGCAACAATACTGACTTAGTTCTATCTTGTCTCACTGATCTTCAACTGAACATTTTCTTTATAGCAGCTAGATTCACAGTACAGAAAATACCTGTTACATAGCTGATGTGTTCAGCCACTGTTTTTTTCCTTTTTTTTTTTTTTTTTTTTTTTTTTTTTTAATGTAATTCATCTCACAATCTTCTACTATTCATTTTTAATATTTTCATTCAATAATTTTTTAACACACATCTGACCCCCCAAAATAGACTGTGGTAGTAAAACATCAACTACCATGAGTGCTATGACAATCTCCATAAATACCGGTACTTTTGATCTCACTATATAGTATAAAAATTCAAGTAACATTTTATTTCCCTCTCTCTCTATCCCCTTCCCCCCCACCCCGCCTTTTTTTTTTTTTTAGTATATTTCTTTTCCCTTTAAAACCCAAAAGACTTGGAAATGCAAGGGAAACTTCAGTCAGAATCATCAACATTTTGATGTGCCCTTAGAAAATCCAACTGTGTTTGAAAATATTTAAAAAAAAATCCCTGAAGCTACTGTTGCCAATAATTTAAAGTTCGTAGAGGAATTCTCCGAGCATCTAAGAGATTTCTTAAATAGCTTTTGTTAAAAATAAATAAGTAGCTTTAAAATAAACTGTGAGAAATGTGAAAAACCCTTGAACTCGGTAATTAGACCAACGTAAATTGCTTGTGCTCAGAGAAAGAACTACCTCACATATATGTAGCAAAATGTAACTTGTTACAAACTACATACCAGAACATTCCTGACAATATTTGCTTTTGGATTAGTTAACACCTTCTATTCATCTAAACTGTTCACTCAATACGAAGTTTCATCTGCACTGATTTTAAATCTCTGTGTTTCTTGTAGGCTGGGTCTACAGAGAACAAATAAGACAACCATACAGTCTCATCTAGACTGAGATATTCCATACCAGAGATGAGGACTTAGGGTAGGTAATGCCTGTTGCTAACAAAAAAACAATAGCTGAAGTTTCCTATTCTAAAATTTTATTTTAGTTTTCAAGATGAAATTGTGTAGGGGAATCATTCCCAACATTAGAAGTCTCTGCTTTACCATCACAGCTTGTTTTGTTTTTAAACAATAAGATTTATCCCATCTCTTCTCCTTAATGTACATGGGTTTATGTGGTTAATGACGCACAAAAACGTCCTCATTTGATTGCACTGTACGCTGATTTGAAAAAAAGTCAACAATAACATTATCTTTGATGAATCTTCAACCATCAATATCACAAACATTTACTTTTACCTGAAATCTCTGTTTCGGATCCTAGGAGAGCTTCCAGTTTTTTAAAGAAACCTAGGCATAAGATTGTGAAGGTGATCTGGATGCCTGGGAGATAAGGTTTCCTGAGCACCTCAGCCGGCCCAGCCCAGGGGAGGGCTCTGACAGAGTCTCACAGACTCTGCTGCAGACTAAGTCTGGACAGAGAACATGGTCTAGACAGAGGGCCCCAAACTACCTGTATGCCTGCTTGTACTTGTATCACCTAGAGTAATACAGATAGTATTACTCTAGAGCTCCCTGAGGGTCAATGCTTTTCCAAAGGCACCTTGAAAAGGCCAGTCTCTTTGGGGTGGAAAACATTTTAGTCCTTACAACAGGTGCTATACTGTTCCATCACTTTCTATGGACTAGAGAACAAATAGCATGTGAACCTGTTTCCTAGTAGATCTGTTATCTACCCTACATCTGTTGACCATCTTAGAAGATATGCCAAAAAAGTAATAGAAAAAGCAAGTGATTTAAGCACTTAGTTAAAAACCAAAATCAAACTCAGGTTATATTTCTAGCTTTTCAAGAAAGAAAAACAACTCTCAAGGCAGTTTTAAGTGGATTTCATCATTTGTGGTTGTCTAAAATTTGGAAGAGATTAGAAGAATGTTTGTGACGATCTTTGGGAAAACCTGTTCAGATTTGACTGATCTATGAATGGGGCAATATTCCATTTTTACGATCCTCAGCAGATCTTGCTAAACTACTAGGGATAGAAGCTGTGAACAAGCTGTCGGAATGAAACATCATCAGTCTACTGAGACTTCTGCTACCATACAAATATAAAATATATATAACACATACACTTTTTGCAGCAAGACCTTGGGTGTCTTAAATTCTCTGCTGTACTGCAGGAAAGATTAACATGTAAAATTCTTTTATTGCTTGTTGAAACCCCAAGAAAATGCAACAGATGTACTTATTCAGTCACAAATCAAATACTTGTACTCTGAGAAAAACAGCAAGATACATGGCAATCTTTAGAGACCTCAGAATCTATCTTAGTCTTCAGGGAAAAGGGAAAACTTAAATCTAGTATGTAGGCAATAAAATGCCCTTGTATTAACATTGGATAAGTAATTTGCTGACTTGCCAGTGTGTACTGGTGCTTGTTGAAAGCATGTTTTGGATCATAGATCTTTCCTTACAAACTAACAAAAAATGTTCCTTACACATGTCATTACTGGAGACTGATGAAGCCATTATAGAAACATTTCTGAGGACTTTGAAAGGCCCTGATTTTTTTTGGTACTCAAGTGAGTTTGAGACAAAAATATAATCACTCAATTCTGATGGTATCCATTCTGAGACAGATCCTGTTATCCTGGATCCAAATGGAATGTTGCCTTTTTTAGCAAGTGGTGCAATTGATTTTAAAGGTACCAGTTGCCAAATAAGGAAATATTCAGAATAAACACAGTATCAGGAGTCTTCCATAAAGAGCAAATAAAAAATACGATGACTGCTACATGATCCATATAACTTGAAATACAACATATACATATATTTATTTTTACAGCTTTTTTTTTTCTTTTTACTTATTGTTATAATTTATTATTACCATAAGTATTTCAATAAGCATTCATGAAATGACTTTCCAGAAAGCTATAAGAAGAAAAAGGGAAAAAAAGAAAAACACTAAAAACTTTCACTCCTAAGCAAGGATGCCCTCAAAAAATTAGTATTTAAAATTAATTCATGTTTGCTTTTGCCTAGGGAAGTCTTAAAATTTTCCAGTTTATGGTGAAATTGCTATAAATGTTATTATTACCAAAAAATGACATCTCTGTATGCTGTCACCAGTGTGAACCAATTAGCACAATGGAAGTTAAAAAAACCAAATGTGGCAATAACCATCTGGGTAGACAAAATATTCTTTTTACCTGAGGGTCCTTGAACAAGGCAATAAACATATGGTGGAGAAAGCTGGTCTTGTTCAGTGCATTTCTAATAAAAATCTAGGTGACACAAATGTGCTATGACGGGTGTCATAGAAACTAGCGAAAGGACCTTTCACATCTGGATGCCTCATTTCTAATTAGGAATGAATAAGACATAACAAGGTCAGGTGACACTGTCGAACAGAGTATATTACTTGTATATGTATGAAGCAGTTTCATGAAAAACTTTCAGAGTGTTTTTACCAATTATCTCACCTAATGCAGTATGATACTGGACTGTGTCCCCTTAAAAGAGCTTCCAGACATGAAAGGTTAGAATTTTTTATCCTAAACTATGTAGTATATTCTTTTTCCACTTCTTTCTTGTCTGTTTATCAATTTCAAATTAAACAAACAAACAAACAAACAAACAAAAACCAGTGAAACAACAACACAAAAAAAGCAACAAAAGCCTGCACATGTACTCCCTCAACTTCTTCATGGCTTTGTTGAAATGTCACTTGTAACAAAAATCACTTGCACACTGCTCCAGCAATACGCATGTGTTTCACCAGTCACAGCAACAGGAAGCCAGATCTTTACCTCTTACCCTGAGACAAACTGCGCAGTTAGGCCCACAGAAACCGTCTATTCTAATCAACATTTAGCCTACTTCCTGGTTGCTGTTACATGACATGTACTGTTGCTAGGGTTTCAGGAAAGTATCACTTTCTGCTTGGTGTTTGTCCTCAGGCGGGAATTGAGGCGCTCATGAGTGCTGCATGAGCTGTTTCCTCTGATGTGATATCACCTGCAGGTGTCCTGACTTTATGGATCTATTGCACTGAGAGGTTTACGTTCAGCTTTTAGACACCTTTTGCTGTGAAGTGTTAATAAAAAAGAAGTGATGAAGAAATGAAAATCTGGTGCTCTGAATAACCCAGCAGTTTGTCTTACGGGTCACTCAAACAAGGTCATTATTGACTGAAAATGATCAGTTTTGCTCCTCTGAGACACATGCAGAATACAAGAGATTGTAATTCTATCATGTCCATGTAGAATGTTTTTAAATTGCTGCTCCTTTCTTTGTAATTTAAGGGAAAGGAAAAATAAATTATTAGATTTTTTAAGATTAACCTCAGGCTGACTTAATACAGAGCTGAAAAGTAAACAGATGTTTTGATAGTGAAAAAAAATTACAGAAATATTAGCCATAACAGCAAAATTCACAGCATGTTCCAGATAATTTGCAAAGGTTCATAATGTTTAGAGAAATCACTTTATGGATATATATTAGGAATCAACCACTTGATCTTTACAGGATCAAAAACTCATAACTGGTTGTAACTAAACTATGCTTTCTTGTGGAGAGCAGAATTTAGTAACTGTCTTTAAAGCAATTTAATTTTAGTACTTCCTGGATAAGTCCTTCTTTATGAATAGTGTATTTCAAAAGTTTAGATCTTCTTCTATGACTTGGCAGTCCTCTAGACTTTTGTTGGTATGTTCTTGAAATAAATAGTGAAGCATAGCATGAGAGTACTTAAGCTAGCAGATAATCAAATTCTGGGACCAGTAGTGGTGCAGCACTGCCATCTCATCTAAATAACCTTCTAGGGATGCTGTACACCTACAGCACAGTCAAGGACATGTCTGCAGCTCACTTACACATGTTTACAGTACAGAAACCTTTTTTTTCTTTTCTTCAGATCTTTAGCTTTCTAAACACTCTTGTGCACAGAAATACAATTTCACTACAAAATGCAGGTACTTGCAAACAATTCTTGCTTTTGGGCAGGGCATCTAGTATACAGTGAAGGTTCTGGAAAAAAATATGGACTGCTCTTCTGTTTTTTAAAATTCTGATCTGCCCTGTTATAGTCTACCTGTTTCCATTTAATTCCTTCCTCTTCTTTTCACTGAGTAATAGCTGAAATTAGTTTTAAAGTTTTACACGTTCAGGGATTATCATTCACCATGAGGACTATAGGGTTCTAGAATATAAAACAGGTTGTTAAAAATATAAAAATAAAAAATAAAGATATCCAGCAATATCTAGCTTATAATGTTAAAATTCTGCATTATTCTAATCTCTCAGTAAGTACAAAATTGTATTATGTTTACTTTTTTTTTTTATTATTTTTTCTATTAACACATCTCCATCTATATTTCTTTAAAATGTTCTGATTTGAGATGGAAGGTTACTAATCATACAGTGCTGCTGGCGTGGTTTCCCTGCAAATGAGCCTGTATGCCTCCAGAGATTTGCCTGCACTGACTACATAAATACAGATTAGTAAAGAACATGAAAAAGGCAGGTAAGTTCGCTGCCCCTGGCTTTGGCAAATATGTCCCTTTGGTATGTCTATTAATGAAAATGTTATCCTAGCAGAGCAACCTTGTTTTAGGTATATGGCAAAAGATGGAACTACTCAAAGTTGGATTTGAGTATCGAGAATTGACCCTGGGCTATGTTGGAGCCCAAAGGTCATGGAGGAGTCAATCAAAAAGTTCTACTTCAGTGTCACCAGCGCTCTGACCTATTTTGCTTTGTTCTGAGCAACCACAGTCACTTCAAGAATTAGTCAACAAGGGGAGACTTCTAATTTCACACAGTCAGCACCCTGCAGAGGAGAGGTCACGATCCATCCACTTTACTCCTCTCTTCTTCTATCTTTAACATGAGGGAAAAAACATCCTGAACTATCTCAGAACATCATCTCTATTATAAAGATTTCTCTTATTATAGAAATGGAATTCAAGAAAGCATAATATTTGGCTTAACTCTCTAGTTTTTCTTCAGCCATATTACATCCCTTTGCAATTACACAGTCATGACAGCGAGTAAGATACAAGATGGAATGGAAGTGTTGGTGTCTAGTTAAAGAAAAAGACAGACAAAAAGAAAGACAACAATAAAATGGAAAGGAAAAAGAGAATGAAATCAAAAAAGAAAAAGAAAAAAGAAAAAGAAAAAGAAAAAGAAAAAGAAAAAAGAAAAAGAAAAAGAAAAAGAAAAAGAAAAAGAAAAAGAAAAAGAAAAAGAAAAAGAAAAGAAAAAGAAAAGAAAAAGAAAAAGAAAAAGAAAAAGAAAAGGAAAAAGAAAAAGAAAAAGAAGAAGAAAAAGAAAAAGAAAAAGAAAAAGAAAAAGAAAAAGAAAAAGAAAAAGAAAAAGAAAGAATAAGAAAAATAAAGAAAAGGGAAAATGAAAGAAAAGAAAAAGAAGGAAGGAGAAAGAAGAAAAAGAAACAACAACAAAAAAAGGAAAAGGAAATAAAAAGGGGAAAAGTCTAAAAGGAAAAAGGAACAGTAAAAGAAAAGGGGGGAAAGAAACATAAAGGGAACAAGAAAAGAAACTATATATGTAATGTGTGATTAATTCCTGCAGATCTTTAAAGAATGCTGTTAAAAATATTTATGTCTTCCCAGAGGAAAAACAATACAGACATGCTTCTGTGTTTCATGAGACCAGAATAACAGGTTTTGCAGGTCAAAGCAATTCACATAAGCCTTTCTCTCAACAAGAGAAAAAAATATATATATTTGAAAAGAAATGTATGATTAAAGCTCTCAGAATGTCATGATCCATTGCTTTGACCACTTCATAAGCTATATTGGTACATAATGAACTGCATGTTATGGAGTTTGACTGTGCAAATGCATGAATATATAAATTCATAATATAACATGCTATAATATACCATTCCGAGCCAGAATGCACCTATCAGATATAATACCAGACTGTTTTTATAGGATTTCCTTTATACAAAATATTGTAAAGCAACATACACGGCAAGCCACTGTTACTTTATCTAACTGTGAGACCCTTTGCAAATGACTAGGTATGGGAAATTATTTGGAAAAATGTCATTTGAAAACACTTTCCTATTTCCAAGTATCCATAGTTAAATAATCTGCATTTAGAGAAGTATTCTGCCCTTTTGCAATGAAGGAAAGGTCTAGGCAGTTAAGCAATCATGATCTGCACTGAGAGAGGAAGAGGAGAAGGAGTTCAACTCTAAGAAGTGATGGCAAACTTCGAAGAAAAAGAATGGACTCTGCATCAGATTGGGAGAAGATGCCTTTTATGCTACAAACCTTTATTTTCCTTGGAAGAATACAAAACCCTTTGCTTCAAAGTTTTTTACCAAACACTGTAACAATCTGCAAGCTATGCATTTTTAATTATTTTTCTTTGGCTTTTCTTCAGGCATTTTACAGAACTAGCACAGTGGTACTCTCAGCTAAGTGCAAACTGGTGGTAGAAATGAATAAAAAGGCTTCTTTGCAAAAGCTGAGGTTATAGTATTTGCACCTCTTATTACAGTTCCTATTTTAAATGCTGTTAATGGCTTGCCTGTGATCTCTCTGTCTGCATGGACAAAGGTGATGAGTAAAACCAGAAGATGTTTGAAAGTATCCAATGATAAAATCTAGAAATCCATTCAGAAGGTTAACTGTTCTGGCTCAAAGCAATTTACAAGTCTATAGCCCATTGAATTTTGATAGATTAAGCTTCTTGCCACTGGAACACTTTGGGAAATTTTATTCAAGGCCCAGACTTCATCAGTGCAAGGCTGTCTCTAGATTCTCCAGAAAGATGCATGGTGAATGGCAGCACAAACAGAACAAGACAGCATTCAAAAGCACTCAAGAGTTAAAAGCCTCATTTTAGATCTGGGTAATTATTTCAAAAGACTAATTTTTCCTGATTGAATCCATGCAATCCTTTTTCCTCCTAAATATGTTAGTATGATACCCCTAGCATCTGTCATCATAAAACAGCAATGATCACATTGACATCAGTTTTTCAGAAGATGTTATGTAGACAGCGGTACACTCTAATGACATATAGAGGTTCCAGACCATTTTAAACAGTATTTTTGATGTTACCCAGTGTGCTATAGAAAGAAAAGTACAAGGTATATTTTAATTCTTTAGCACTTTGTATGTAAAGTAATTTTATAAAGAAATATATTCTCAATCATGAGGACAAAGTTTCTATTTGTTTACAGCAAGTATGCAACTTAGTTTTAAAAATTAAATGTCATTTCATGTGGAAGGTCAACATTTTCTTTACATTCTGCCCACATTTTCTTTACATTCTCCACATATATCATCCAAATTCACCACACTGACATTGCAATTCACATGACACTCTCCAGAGCATATTCTCTCTCTCATTCAGATCTACCAACATCAATTCCTGTCTTCTTTAAATTTTTGCATTCAGCATTCATTCCTGTAAAATGGTGAACTGGACAACATACTATGAAAACCAGGCTGCACGTGAATATTTTTGATCAATTTATATCATTTCAGTCTTTTAATCATGTTATTTTGTATCACTGCATCTCTGACTCCTGAATCCACAGCGATGACACAGAGAATTCAGCAGCTGCCTGGAAAATACTGAGCAGCTCTCTGAGAGATCAAGAGATAGAACCTGAAAAATTCAAAATTCTCTTCTGAATGACTGTCAATTTATGAAATAAATTTTTTTCTGGCCTGGCTATTACAGCTATTTAATGTTCCATGTGAAAAACAACAGCAACAACAAAGCCCACCAAAAAACAACAACTTAACCAGCTGCAAAATGAGAAGTTGACCATATATATGCAGTGAATAAGTAAATATATTAGAAGTCTGTTATTTCAGGCAGTGGGTCAGGAGATTTTGGTGTTTCTGTTTTCAGAACTGGACACAGCAGGAATTTTTGTCTCCATTCATTCGAGGAGGTTGTCCATCCTTTTGGGTTCCTTCTCCCATTTTTGTTATGTCATTCCAACAAAATCTTTGTCAACATCAATTTTATTCAACAGAGAGGAAAGTGCTTCATAAAAAAATCTCACTGTGGATTCACAGGAACATTTAGTATAGTGAGCAAAATAACATCCCTCAAAAAATCTATTTATCACATTTCATCAAATGCTGTCAAACACTGGTTGGCATTTCACAATTATGATGAGACTCCTGTGCTGCTCTGTAATTGTACTCCTATTCCCATTTTTACATTGGAAAATAGCACAAAACAGGACAGTTCTCCACTAAGACTTTGTTTTGATCATATGTTGACCCCGTATTTCTAATTCCTGTTCTTATGATTTTGTTTATTTCTTTTTTAAACTGTTGAGAATCAGGGTCCACTATGCTACCTTTAGAAATAATTGCTGTTAAAAATACCAGAAAGAATAACATGCAACACAAATAGCAAGGCATGGGAGAGGACAAAAAATTGATAATATGCCATCTAGGATGATCAAGTTGTCAAGGATGACACCGAATAAATTCCCTTGTTATTGCAGTTGAACTGATATAATACCAGGGGACTGAACATGAGCCAGATTTGATTTGTCAACTTGTTGCTGTTGTTTTGACAACCTTTCAGCAAAATTGTCACATCTGTTGAAATTCTCACAGAAAATTAGTTGTAGCAAAGAACACCAAACAGCCTTATTTTCTCCTACTGAGTGTACTGGGATTTTCCTTTGGTGAGTCATCAGCCGGCAGCAACAATGAAGTGTCACAACAATCACGAAGATACCATCTGTTTAAGGGAGATGATCCAAAAGCAAATATGTATCTTTCTTAGCAAAAAATAGATCAGAACAAAAGAAAGTGTACATACACACACACGTATACATTGACTGTGTGCGTCTGTGTATATCTGCAGCGTTACTGTAATTCCTTTAGTTCGTATAACAGCAAGTACAAAATCTCCTCTGTGAATTCCTATAATCATCTAAAGCCACAGATGATACTACTTGAATTTCATATCATGGAAGCTCATGACATTTGGAAATATGGAATAGGTTTTTCATCATGTGATGCCACTCACACCTGGTGCTTACAGAAAAAGAGATGATTAGAATGCTTCCATTTCTATCAAAGTGTTTTTTTAACAAGTACAGGCATCATATATAACTCTGCCTTGTCACAAACTCTCCAGCAAACTAACAAAATGTTTAAATGAAAATATTTTGTTTGTTTGTTTGTTTGCCAATACTAAGTGCCCATAAACCATCAATTTTGACTGGTATAATTAATGTGTGACAAGAAAACGAACTTAATGTGTTTTCTATGGTAAACATTACAACAAGTTAACTGAAAAAAATAAAAAATAAAAAAAATGTCAACAATATTATCCAAAAAAGTGAAATGAAGCATAAGGGAAAAGTTGTACTGAAATTAGTAAAATCAGTAGGAATAAATGTAAAATTATTAAGGAGATAAATGGGAGAACTCATTGCTGTTATGGATTCCCGGAAGCAAGAAAGCAACTGATTCTCTGCTTCACCAAAAATTAGATTGGGTTTAGCTAAATAATGGATTCTTTAACTTTCCTTTGGAAGGAAAAATGCAGACTTATATAACATGCTGTAGAGCCAAAAGGAGTTCATCCAGCAGCAAAAATCCCAAGATGAGTAGACTATTAGTTATGCAATAAACATCATTATTATTTTTAACCACTGTGCTTATATTTAGCAAAAAGATTAAATATGTGCAATGCCAGAGATCACTAAGTTTTGCTTAAAAATCTACTGTATTTCTCTAATTATGTCCCCATAAAAGCAAGAAATAATTGTTACCATTTTCTGTTTAAGTTTTCTAAAATCTTTGCTTTTTTCATATTTGTCTGACAGAATTCAAATGATTCTGTAAGACTGAAATGGAAAAATTAAACTTGACTTCACTTGAGTGTAAAATGAAATGTAAACATACATGGCCACATGAGATTTCAACGTTATTGCAAGAGAAACAAACTCGTTGCAGAGGAACCTTCTCACTATATGTCATTCTCTGTCATTAGTACTGGAATTTGGACAACATCCCTTTAAGACATTTCTGGTGAATAATGTTAGTTTTTCTTGGCTGTGCACTCTGCCAGATACAATAATATTACAGTACAATATGATTGATTGATATAAACATAATGGAGTATAATGTCACTTTTTTTTTTTTTTTTTTTTTTAAACAGCTAGTAGAATGATGTGCACTAGCACATTGATTGATTACTAATGACTGACACTAGAGCAGCCTAAATTTTGAGATGACAGTGCATGATTTTGAATGTTAGTAAATGAAAAGGTTAAAGCAATCACTTTGAATATGATACTCTGAGTACGTATAATAGAAACAAGTGACTATAGAAACAAAATCCATATCTAAGCCTTTTTCTAAATAGTATCCAAGCCTCACTTATTCTTAATGAATTCTCTGCAAAGAGATCCTGATGGTGGCAGAGATAAAAAAGAAAAAGATCTTCACTGGTGGTAAATTTAGTTGGAATAGTTAGGTATAGCAGATAGTAGGTTCTTTCGATTTTTCTCTCTCTCTTTCTCCATCTCACAAATGTGTTTAGCCATTCTTCTGTTCTCATAATTCAACCTTAGAGACTGTAGGTAGAACAAAGAAATAGACAGAGATACAATCTAAGATAACAATTTGACTTTATCAATAGGCAACAACTTTCACAATTCACTGGAAAAATAGACTGATATAAAAGACAAAATTCAGGAATGGGTAGCATTTAAGCAAGCAAACTGGATAGGAAATATATTTTGAAAAATATATTTTAAAATGTAGTTCAAATCATGTTTTCAAACATGCTTTCTCATTCAAGGTAGACAGGACATAATGATGATGAAACTGATTTTCCTGCATGTATTCAACAGAACTATCCCATGAAATGCATCCCTTCATTTGGAGTGACGATGAGTGTGGAATGGAAACAAGGTGACAGACCAAAATGGAAAAGAAATGATATCACATAGATATAACTTGTCTTAGACATGTCAGTACTTGCTATTTTATTTCTCTGATATGAAGGATGGATGAAGTAAAACCAATTTTGGTTGTCAAGGGCTGCCACAAAATGGAAAGAAACAACAAGAACAAAAAAAGATGTTGAGGATAGGTCTATCAATAACTGTAACTTATTTTACACATACCCTGTAAAAACACATCCAGCTTCCAGCTTAACACAAATAAAATGCCATTCCATTTCTAGAAGATACTATAGCTGCAGAAGGCATCTACTACTTAATCCACCTTCTGAAAGTGCCTCTTGATATTGAGACATGACATCTGTATAGTCATGAAATTTTAAACAAATTGTACTGAAACATACATCTTCAGCTAGGACTCAATTCACACATTTTTGAAGATGCTGCACAAAGCTTTATTGAAAGCTGCTTGACATCTTTGAAAGTCTGTTCATGTATTTTTATTTGTTCAGTACCCACTTCAAACATAAATAATAATGAACATAAACCCTGCAAAAAGTAGGAAGACTGTCCAGACAAGAATGTAAATAAACAGAACAAACCTTTACAGACTTTCTGAATTTATAGAAAATACACTTAAATGTAACACACAATAAGAAATATAGGTATAAATACATCTCTGAAATGAGCTATAAGAATCAGTGAGTTTTGACAGAAGAAAAATTAAGGAGTCTATAACAGAAAAAATGGGTAGGTTGGGAAACAATGTAAAGAAAGCCCTTACTGTGTGGAAAATCTGCTGAAACACATAGTTTTCTGCAGAAATCCCACTTCTGTAAAATACTATTCCTTTATCTTTATAGTAAATCTTACTTCAGAAGAAGATATAAACAAGTTGCTACTGCATAGTCCAATATTCTATTAATTCTTGTTTCCCCAATAATCAAGTAACTTACAGCTTGCTGAATTGATTCTTGTTTTAAACCTGCATGGATTTATCAGTAGATTATTGGTAAAAGACCCTGAAAGTTGCAGAAGCCAATACCAAAATAAATAACAAGTAATGTGGAATTAAACACACTGTTGAAGCTGAATCACAATAAAAGGAAACCACATCTGATCTAATATTCAGTCTCCTTCTACTATGTGATCAGACTGAATTTCCCAGCAAAATGTGAGCAGCTCCATTCTGTATCTGCCAAAGTGTTTCTTCTAAGGACTGAATGCTTGTCCAGAATGGTTTTATCCAGTAGTGTTGATAGGAGTGATAGATGATCTGGCATTTTCCTTCTGTGACATGCTGCAGAAATCTGAGCAATGCTTTTAGGGCGTTTGTTCCTCTAGTTTGATGTTTTCTTTAGAAAATAGATATAACTTTATTAATTCAACTGTTTTCAGGAGAGATACAGTAAAACAGCATATTTCAAAAGCAAGTGCATGTATAATAAAGGAGTTCAACTTAAAAGCAGCTGTGTTTTCTAAACAGTTGTAATTCTTATATAGACAATGTGTCCTTTCTACAAATTGATTGAATGTGAGGGAATTATCTTAATTTCTAAGCTTTAATGTTGTCCTAGAGGATCCGGGAGTGCCACTATCTTAAAAGTCTGTCTACTGCAAGAGGGACAAGTTACATGATTAAAAGAAGATTACGCTCAATTACCAGTATTGCTTGCTCTTTCTGAGTAGGTTACAAAGAATGAATCCTTCCCATGCTATGTAGCGAACTTAAGGAAAGCTCCTTTCCTGTTGGAATGAGTGAGTAGTGTATATTTTCTTTCTGTTACATGAGAAAAATGGCTACCGCTGTGGAGATTCAGCAAAGAAGTGCTGTTGGAAAAGCATTCCAACAACTGGTTTGACACTACAGTGTATTCAGCTAGGAACTGCTTCATTTTTCATTAGCTCAGGCAAATAAATTTAAAAGACCATTTGAAACTTGTTGCCAGTTTTCTTGAAATAAAGTTGTGCAATGAGTAGCAAGACTCTCTAATTTGTAGGATGAAATACAAATCTTTAAAATGAGATCAGGCATTTTTTATTTTTTTTCCTCTTTTGCTTTATCATTAAATATGGTCTCCAATATTTATTTATTTATTATTTTTTTAAATCTTCTTTAGACAAATGAAGCAAATGTAGTGACTTTCAGATGAAAATGGAAAACATTCTTCACAAAAGCAGAGAGAAATAGGAAATAAAGTCTCAATCCTATTTTCTTCATTTTGGAAATCTGTATTTTAACCTGATTTTAATTCCTACCCTCTTAATTCATGGAAAATTAGCTTTTCTAAGTTTTCGGTTATCATATGTTAGTATAGATAACCACTGTTTGCTAATCTAAATTCCAACAGAGATATCCCATTAGGTTTCAGCAACACTGACTAATCTTTTTTTTAAAGCAGGTTATAAAGAAAAAAATTGCATTTCATAAACTCTTGTAAACTGAAAAATATACATCCACTTCAGCTGTAGGACCAAATCTATTACAACTGTCTCAGCTGGCATTTATGACAATTTTGGAAATGTGTAAATAGCTCTTCAGCTCTCCATCATACATTATTGTAATGACCAAATCAGTACTATGAATAAATGCTTACAATCCAGATAACAGTTAGCAAATTGAATTTATTTTAACTTGAGATGTAGACTTCTTTCCTTTTCCCACTGTCTTACATTGCCACAATTTCTTTCCTTTTAGGGCTAGCTTTCAGAACTGTCAGCTTAGAAATCTATTTTTCTCCACCAGACATATTCTGATTATCTTCTCTTATTTTTTTCAAGATTTGTAAGATTTGTCCCTTTTACATAAAACTACTCATCACCTGCAAGCCAGGCACTTGCTGATCTCATGGATTGTGGACTTATACAGTAGCATTTAAACAGCTTTACTTTATACTTTACTTTATATTGCAAACAAGATATACATGTATATTTATGTGTGTGCATATGTATATGAATATGTATATGTATGTATATGTCTGTTCGCATAAGTGGGAGGCACGACTTTCAGAGCAACCTACATAATCTCTGGATAGTTAGCTTCAAAACTCAGCTCTAGTTTCTATGTCCTTGAAATTTCCTAGTCAATTCAGGTGTACCGGAATTACTATAATCTCTGAATTAGAAATCTACATCTTGTCTTTTTCAAAGGGAAACACATACAATTATCAAGAAACACGTTTTGGATTAGATTTAATAAAAAGGATACCAGCTATTTTAGTCTGAATTTCACTAACTTCTCTCTGTCCTTCTGTCTCTCTACTTTTTTAGATTCCATCACTTTCTCTCCTAGAATTTTTTTATTTCCACCTATAATACTCTCAAAGCCAAACGTTTAGGAACCCTACACCAATGTTACTTTTTGTCAACAACGTTTCATAGAATAATCAAGAATAATATAAGAGCAATTATAGTTGAAAAAAATGATTCAGAAAACACAATAACTCACCTGTTTGAAAGGTGTCTTGGAAAGGATGTTTGAACAGATAATACAGAGTAGGAAAACAATTTATTTATGAGGCTACTCCAAAGGAGAAAAAAAGTGATATGAATGTCACTTTGCAAACCTGATATGTGTTGTTTCTGGGAGCAGAATTCAAAATGTTGATTTATGTACCTGACCCCCTTCAAATATGATGCCGAGAGAAAAAGAGATGTCCATTTTTGTCTTATCTGTGAGACATTAAGATGTCTAAACCAAAGGGCAGAAAATCCCAGAGAAGAATCTTCTCTTATTTAAGCACTAATTCAGTTTATCAATGTATGTGACAATGATAAATGTCTTGAAAGTTTTAACTTCCGTTATTATTGCATCAGTATCTTTTCTTAAGCTAATGACAAAGACCTAGCCTATCAAGTAAGTCACCATAGTTCAGAGTTCTCCTTTCTCAGAGGCATCACACTATTTTTGAAAATAGCTTACAAGGGAATATTACTAATAAAACATCTTAAAATACTGAATAATTGTGTTCTATGCAATTTAAATGGGTCTAAGACCTTACCAATGTGTTTGGGTATGATTGCAGAGGAAGGCAAAGCAAACAGAATTATATTAGACTTGAGGGGAAAAAAAAAGGAGAAAAAAAAAAAAAAGAGACAATGGATATCAGTAAGAAATTTTCCTTGTATGAGGAGAAGAATTTGACAGTGTCATAGAAAGATCCTCTGTAATTTAAATATCTGAGTAACTAAGAGAAACTGTATCATTTAGCATATGCACAGGATGAATGTGAAGAGCACAGGGCTCCTGTGAACAATGGTCAAAACACAGGGAAAGTTCCAGATCAGCGGGAGAGAAGAAGGTGGATCTACAGTGAGACTATTTGTGAGGACAGAAATCCATCTCTGTTTTGGTATTGATTCTGCATCACTTACATATTCTCTGTAATGTATTTCCCTTTCTCACAGGCTTACAAGAGTGCAACTCTGTAGGATTTCAAATCCCTTAACACAGCCAAAAGAGGAGCTATCTGGTTATTTCTATGACTTCTTTAATTTTAATTCCAGCTTATGTGTTGTAACAGATATTATCTTACAACCAAAGCCAATTTGGAAACGCTATTTCAAGTTTAATTAATACACAATTATTATTTTAGATTGGACATAAGGTAGATGTTTTTTACAGTAGGAGTGCTGAGACATTGGAACTGGTTTCCCAGAGAGGTGGTGGATGCCCCATCCCCGGAGACATTCAAGGTCAGTCTGGACAGGTTCCTGAGCAACCTGATCTAGCTGTCGGTGTCCCCATTAATTGCAAGGAATTGCAGTAGATGGCCTTTAATTGTTCTTGCAACACGGATGATTTTATGATTATTGTTAATTTATAGATTTTACAGTTGTGACTTCTCAGAGCTATTTAGGAATTAAGAAATTTTAGTTTGTGCTCTAATAATTGTTTTCTTTAAAAAATACTCTCTTCCATAATGTATCCACTATAAAAGCATTCTGATCATACCAAGTGCAGAATCCTTGAATTATATAGAAAGGAATACAGCAACAAATAGCATAGAGACAGGAAATAAATACGAAGATAAGTCCAACTACATTAATTTAAGTGTCTTTCTATAACACATAATCCTGTAGTTTATTTATTTTTTCTTTCTTTCCATAGTAACATGCTTTTTTTTATTGAGTATACAATAGAAGCGATATTCTGAAGTGAGGCAGTTGACCATTCTTATAATTTCAAACTATATAAATGAGAAACCAAGCACTTTGTGTTGTTTCCTTGGAAGAAAACCAAGGTTTGTGCTCCCATACATGGAAAATTTTAGAACAGATTATTAGTATGAAGCTGATTGTGATTTTCTTTTTTTTTTTTTTTTTTTTTTTTCCCACCAAAGCAGTTTTCCCATTAGAAAATGATGAATTATCAAAATTAATTGCTTTAATTGATTTTTCAGGGTCTGGCTGAGATGGAGTTAGTTTTCCCTACAACAGTAAGTATGGTGCTATATTTTAGATTTTAGGCTAAACCAGTGCTGATAACACAACATTTTAGCTAACACTGAAGAGTGCTAGCACACTGAAGTTTCCTTTTTCTCTCACTCCACACTTGCAGTGAGTACGCTGAGGGTGGGCAAGAATCTGAGAGGGGATGCAGCCGAACAGGTGACCTGAAGGATATTCCATATAAAATAATAACTTGAGGAGATCTATCTTGCAAAGTAGATATTTTTCAGAGGCTATCTGACATTATTCCCTTTCCTTGACTAATAAGTCAATTAAAGACAATGAAATTGTCTTTATCATGATCCAGAATTCTCCTGGCATTTGCTCTTTGAGTTGTCTTCCCTATCCTGGTGGTGTGGTAAGAGAGTGAGTGGCTGTGTGGGTGCTTAGCTCCTGACTAGGGTCAACCCACCACACTGATAAACTGGTCCAACCAAGATCCAACCAAGTTGTTTTTTTTTTTTTTTTTTTTTTTTTTTTTTTTTTTTTTTTTTTTTTTTTTTTTTTTTTTTTTTTTCCCTAGTTGATACATACAATGAGGCAATTAGAAAAAGCTGTACCCGGTGTATGTGGGAATGTTTGGGTGGTAGGAGACTCCAGGGGTGGCCTCTGTGAGCAAATTCCAGTAGATGCTGCATGTCATAAACATGAATGTGGTGGTCCCTAACATGATGAAAAAAAACAACTGGAGAAAGTTTTTTAAATCCTGAAACTTTGATGTGACAAAAAGCTATTTCCTGTCCATCTGTTTGTTCAGCAGTCATCCCCCAGTTCCTTAAATGAAGACTGAAGTTTCATGGGATTCTTTGGAATGAAAAGTGTTATAAAATCAAAATAAATACATAATTATTGCAATTTAAAATATACTTTCTGAAATCTTACTGAGCTGAAATCAAAAAAGTCTGAAAGACAGACACGTGGACATCGCTGAACACAAATTGCTTTTGCATTGAAAATTAATTTTCCTTGAATGTCTCTCTTTTCCCTCAATTTTCCACTATTCAAAGTTAATTTAAGACATGCCCAGGTGAAATGATATGGAACAACTACCATGGCTAATGGTACCTTCAGGAGTTATGAAATACTGCACAGTACTGAGCAGTCTTTGGCAAATCAATTTTACTGTGTTCCTTGTAAGTTTTACCATGTTTAATTTTGGTTAAACAGGTAGGTAAAAACTCAACATATGCATAAGAGCTCAAAACCTTTTCTGTCCTTGGAACTAAACTTTAGGATGTTATTAAGTATGGGGAATTTGGTCTACATATATAAACAATTCTATCTAAAACAAACAAGAACAAAAATGATTAAAAAATCATTCATGTCCAGTCCTGCACACTGCTGTCCTTAACAGAAGAGAAGATCTGAGCTCACATTCAATGAAAATGCAACCTTGGATAACAGTTTCAAAATGATCTAAACAAAATTTTGATTGAGATAAACATACAGGCTTTAGAAGGAGATTAAATAACAAGGGTTGATCATGTTCCACAGTAGTTTATAGCACACTTAGTGTACCTACATTATCCTTTGCTTTCCTTGCTACCCTATCTTTCATTGCAAGAAAGACATTCAGATTCAAAACTTCTGATCATCCTACCTCCAAGCTGTTCTACTTTGTTTTTATCTTCCAAGATATTTTGTCTTGTCTGAAGGGAAAACAGATGCCACAAATCTTATCAGATATAAGTAATGACATTTTTATTAATAAATCCAAATATTTTATCTGGATAAGGTGTATGTCACACAATACAAATAAAATAGTTTTGTGAAGAATGCAAATTTAAATCTAATAATCGATAAATTCTAATTGCCAAGAAGTGCTAGAATTTATTCATTAGAACGTGTTATTTTCATACAGTATCAACAACTTTGAAAGAAAACCACAGACACATCTTGAGAAATAGTTTTGATATGCTTAAAATTAAGATGTCATCACGAAAGAAAATTTTGATGCTTTCCTTATTGTTATTCTCCTCATCACCTCTGGTGACTAGTAATCAACTTTTCAAAGCCTGATGCACAGTAAAGCTGATTTTTAAGTGTCAGATCACAAGAAATTTGCAAAATCACTAAGCAAATTCTGAACTATACTTTGTGGTAGCCCTCCTCTTTAGTATAAACAATATTATTTTGGAGAATTTCTAAAAGGATCCCTTAGCTGTAGAAGGATGTGCAGGGATGTGATGTGAAGTGAAGCAATAGCTTGACACAAGGCATATTTTGTTTTTGTTTTTTTTTCATG
Organism: Excalfactoria chinensis; assembly: GCF_039878825.1. NCBI lineage: Eukaryota > Metazoa > Chordata > Aves > Galliformes > Phasianidae > Excalfactoria > Excalfactoria chinensis. The sequence continues at coordinate 138,677,315 of NC_092825.1, forward strand.
CAGCTGAACAGAAATACAAGACAGCATCTGGTGTTTCATTTTTGTCCTTTCCTATTCCTTCTAAGCCAGAAGCAGCTTCTAACTGTGTGGAAGTCTTCTGAGCCTTCTGTTGGTTTCTGTGAGGAAGATAAGGAAGGGAAAACCTCCATTTTTATTTATTTATTTATTTTTTTTCTCCACATCATTCCATTTGTGGATATGCACAAAGCAGAGCTAAGTTGTAGTTAATGCTCTCTTTCATCATGCAGTAGGGGAGATATGAGCTCATTTATTTCATTTTAAAGGGCCTTTCTGAATATGATGGACATAAATGACGAAGTGCCATCAGGAGGCTTTTGCCACTACCACTGCTGATCTGTACATAATAAAACAGCATGCACAGCTAGTGCCCGGGAACTGTTGTTCGAGTCAGCAGTATTAATACAAACCTGGAATGTTTCTGAAGGCTAATGAAAACATAAAATGAAATAAGGCAGCAGACTTCTGGTGACATCTCTGTCCTGTGCAATTTACCACAGGAAATAAATCACGGAGACAGGAAACATATGCAGTGGCAAAACATGGGACCTGTCACATCAGATCAGTGTCAATCTGTTCCTGCCTAGTTAATACAGATTTAAATTCACCTCTCCTCACTGCCTACTCTTCCTGCCATCTTTCTGACCAAGAATTTTTATTGACTTTTCAGAACACATAAATAGCTTTATGTTTTGAATAACAAAATGGGAAGATGTTGTTTATCCAGTAACATGAAAATATCTTATAGTTTTCTGAACATGTAAAGCATCTGACTGCTTCAGGCTATAAACTTACCTTTAAAATTATACACATAGCCTTTTAAGCATACCGTGTTGTCTGGAGCACAGAGATACTACTGAGTCCGTGCTAGTGAATCATTCAAGTGAAAATTTCTTTCAGACTTCTATTGACTGTGAATACTCTGAGGCAGTGCTTTCTTCCTGATGGCTTTTTCATGATTTCCCTGCTGAATTTTGTTTTTAATACATTGGGATAAGTAAATAAACCATTTCATTTTTATTTTCCCTTCCGTGAAATGCTTCCCAAGTAACTTGATTAATGTTCAAAACCAATATTTGAGCAGCCACATAATGTAATTAAAATTTCATAAAATAGCTATAATCATCCTAGCTTGGTAATAAGCAACCTTATTTATCACGCAAATGATTTCTTTGGATTTTCAACAAGCACTTTATTTAGCTAACTAAATAATCTTTTTTCTGCAGGAGGTTTGTGTTTTAAAGCAGACAATTGAAGTCAGAGCCAGCATGTCTTGCAATACAGAGCCAGTATTTCATCACAGGAGGTTTCAGCTATATGTGCATTGAAGTTTGCTTGGTTTGACCAGGAAAGTGTGCAGTGTGCTTGACTTACTTCCATTTAAACCTGTCTATTAACACTGTGGGTTTTTTTTGTTTGTTTTGTTTGTTTTTGTTTGTTGTTTTTGTTTTGTTTTGTTGTTTTTTGTTTTAATTTTATTGATACTAAGGGCACAGGTATAGTGTTAGGAATTTCTTGAGTAACTTACAGTACTATATTGGTATCTTCAATGCCATATGGGTCTTTGCTTTCAGTGACAATAACTGTGAAATCTGCTAGTTGCTAGAGAACCCTAAGGTTGAAGATTATTTATTTTTTTTCTACTGCTTTCTACATAATCTCTGTCTCCATACTGTCCTCAAAGTCCAATGCTATTTAAAACTGAATGATTTAAAGTGCAATCCTTCTTTGAAAGTGTTTTTGCAGAAAATAGTAGCATAAAATTCCCCATTTGCTATATCCCAATGATCTCCAGATCAAATTTGCTGAGCTTACTGATGGAAAGGTCATTTTTAGCCATGCACTTGTTTTACAAACCCTCCTGGAGCCTGAAAACTAAACTATGCTTTTTCTTCCATGCACAGTATCAGTCAAACACCTTTTGTCTCAGTGAATGTTTCCTTTGGAATGACTGCAAAAAACAAACCATTGCTTTCGAAGCATATCATAGAATCCCAGAATCCCAGAATGACCTGGGTTGGAAGGGACCTCAAGGTTCATGAAGCTCCAGCCCTCCCTGCCTGGCAGAGCCACACTCATTTACCTCCCCCCTTTAGCCTAGGGCCCACAGCAGGGCTGGAAAATTCATCTGAGTGCTCATTGAAAGCTATGACAGAAATGAATCTATGTATTTATGTCACAGTTAAATAGGTAGGCTGGTAATATAAATAGTAGAAAAATATCCAGCTGTCTAATGCTGAACAGGTTAGTTCTGTAAGGATGATGGCATTAGAAATGGAAGCGAAAAATAAAACATTTTTCCCGCTCCCCCCCCCCTTTTTTTTTTTTTCCTGCCCTCCACTTCCCCCAGAAATATAAGAAAAAGCTTTCTGCTGAATGAAACTATCACTGTATACTACCAGGTTTGAGGGAGAAAGAAGAGTTAAATATTATTCCAAAGTTCAGTACTACGATCAGGAAGCTTTGCCACTGTGAAAATACCAGTCACAGCAGCTGATGATTTGTGACATTGTGTTGTAATCCAGGAGGAACTTGGAATATGACCAAAGGGCGTTACTAATATTCTGCATGACTAATTATCAAACCTTCCTCTGGGTTCAAACATCCCAGTGTTTGCACAGATGATGCTTTTATTCATCCATCATTTAAAATGTCTTGTAGCTGGAAAGCTAACAACATTCATATCAGTCCATTCATAAAGCCCTCTGGTGGGGATGGATTGACAGTTTGCATTTTTCTGGTCTTTTAACTTTGCTGCTGACCATGATTACAAACAACATGTAGCCATGGCCACTGGGAAGGTGATCTGTCATATTTTTTAGACAGAAAAATTGCGGTGACAGTCAGGAGAAAAATCTTTTATTAAAGCAAATTTTAGTTCCGTTTTGAGAAAGAAAACACAGTGAAGCATATCCAAGATTTATCATGATATGCAACCAGGATGTTAAAGTAGATGTGCTACTGGCTACATCTATTTTCACTTACATTATCAAAGAAAGCAATTAGGTAGGAAGGGAACCAATGGAAATCACCTGGAATAACCTTTTGCTCTCAGTAGGGTCATCTTCAAAGGAAGTTGAGGCTGATCAGGAATCTGCCCATCACAAGGCATAATTTCTGGGGCAATTTTTCACCATGATCAAACTTCATAATCTTAAAGGCCCCTTCTCACTCTGACCTCTGTAAAGTGCCTAAATCTTCATCCAGTCTTACGCAAGAAAATCAAGTATCTTACATGAATTATGTTCCTGAAAAACAGATTTAAGGCTAATCCTTAAATCTCAAAAAAATTTATGTGTTCAAACTGTTAAAATAGTCATGGTAGCTTGAATTATGTCAGAAATAGCAAACCTATATAGCTAGACAGAGTGTAAAAAATTTTAGTATTTATTTTCACAGTCTTTGCTTTGAAGAGATTCTTGGACATCACCTTCAGAGCAACAGAAAGCATATCCTTAATAAATAAGAAGAAAAGAAATAGGAGAAACTGAGTATCCCATCTTCTTTCATACAGCATCTCTTCTATACTCAATTTCTTTCCTTTTGTCAGGAGCATTCTGATTAGAATTTCTCTGCAGAAAGTCAATACTTATTTAATAAGAATGAAGTTGGCTTTGAATTTGAAATGGAAATTGAACCTGTCAACCATTCTGTCTTGAAAACACTTGATTCCTCAAATATGAATTTGTTAAATGGTCCCTGAAACCCTCTTTTTTTCATCTGTCTTAAAGAATGGGTATGCAAAAAAACATAGAGGGAAATTACTGAACTCGCACTCCTGCAAAGCAGGAGAGAATTACACACAAGCAAGCTCTGAGAAAGCCTGGTGTGCTCAATAATAGCTAATTATTGAAATGCATCCTTGTTGGTGTTCTTTTCTGCTTCAAATTTGAATGACATAAATTTGTATGTAGTATGCATAGTGTGCTAAGTGCATGTGTGCATGCATGTGTAACTGCACAGGTGCCTGCACATGTTAGTGCATTCTGTACTGAAATCTTATTTCGTAAAAGAAAATTGTCTGCTAAAAATAACAATAAAAAGTCCACTCAGTGAAGGACAGATATCAACACTCAAGCTGTTACTATCTCAGATTATTTGCTAATTTATACAGTGCAGGTATTCAGACTGCAAGGTCTGAAAGCATGATTTCTACTGGCTGCAGATAAATGATTTTGGGTTTTAACTCCATCATCACTCAAAGGCCAAAAGCATCCAGAAATGCAGAGATGATAACCTCACTGGCAAATAGTTACTTGCAATTAAGCAGAACTGTGTCCCTCCTCCCCTCTCTCCCTGAGCTGTTGTTTATAAAAATTTTAGTAAGAGGATACCATGAGGCAGAAATTACCGCAGAGTAGAGCGCTTCATGAAAAGAACAGAAGCAACAAGGATCCTCTCTGTATTGACTACATGGTTACCCAGTGTTGGATTAAGCCTTTTCTTTTATATCTTTTCTATTTTCTTGACTATCCATTCTATGAACAAAAGTATGATCTCGTTGCTCAACATAGTGAATTAGTCTGTAGGATGGTACAAAAGACAACAATGACAAAAGCATAAGTGGAGCAAGGTTACAGACCTGTGAGCAGCACTTGATCTGGAATCCAGGACAGTAAATTGTCTATAATTACTTTTTATTATTATTATTATTATTATTTATTTTAGCCTTCAGATTGTCTAGGGTTGCCCTAATGGAAGCATAGTCTAGGTCTCAGTTTTCTCTACTTGGAGTCTGGTTATTTCTTTAATTGTTAACAACAGCAGTTACTGAGGAAGAATACTGCTACATGGACCAATTATTCCTGGAGATCTTCAGCTGCTGTCTGGACATGATTCTAAGCAATCTGAGGCAATCTGTACTAGGTATCCCTGCTTGAGCGGGGGGTGTGGACCAGACACCCTCTAGAGGTCCCTGCCAATTGATCCATATCCTGTGATTCTTACGACACTTTGCTACAAGGAAGGATGGCTTCAAGCTGGGCTGTGTACTATGGGCTGAAGTATATAAACCCCTCTATCTGACATGTATGGGACTATGTCTATACTGCTGTATCTTTATTAGGGTTCCCCTTTACAAGAAAGGTATTGATGTACTGTAGTTAGCTTGCTGACGACCAAGCTCAGGAATGGTTTGTCTCAGTTTTGCAGGAAGTCAAGCAAACACACTGGGTAGCCTATAAGGCTGAACAAGCCTGATCACAAAAGAAAGCATAAAAAAAGTGGAATCAGGGACTGCTGAACCACAAGTAATATAGAGGTACTGTCCAAGCAGGGTGGGATGAATTTAAGAAAGACAGAGACCATCTGGAACTGAGCACAGAAATGACTGTGAATGGTTACAGTATTTCTAGAGGTTTAACATCTGGGGAATTTAGAGCCTTCAACTGAATGGGACAGAACCTGGATGCTGAAGACCTGGAAAATGCTAAGGTACTCAAGGCCTTCTTTGCCTTGGTTTTCATTGGTAAGGCCTTCAGAAACTCCAGGCCTCTAAGATAAATGGGAAAATAAGGAATAAGTTACCCTCAGTTGAGGTTGATCAGTTAGAGAATATTTAAATAAACTGGACGTACATAATTACATGGGACCTGACAGACTGCACTCATATATACTGAGGGAGCTACCTAATGCCATCATGAGACAACTCTTGATACTTTTGAGAGGTCAGACAAGATATACAGACTTGATAAATGCATGGTAAGGTGGAAATTAGCTGAACTGCTAAACTCAAAGGGTTGCATCCTGTGGCATGTAGCCAAGGTAGATATCAGTCAATAGTGGTGTAACCCACAATCTGATACTTGGGTCAGAAAGATTTAACCTCTGCCCTGATTGATGGGAGAGTGCACTATCTATCAGTTTGTAGGTAATGTAAAACTAGGAGGAGTCATTTATTAATTACTTGTAAGAAATGGGTCAACAAAGACTTCATAAAGCTCAATAGCAGGACACATGAATTCCTGTCCATGAGATGGAATAACTTAATGTAATAACACAGGCTGGGGGCTGACAGCTAGAAAAAAAAAAAAAGTTTGCAAAGTATGTGCTACCCAGTACAAAAGAGTTATGTACATATTGCAGTGACTTCAGTAAAGGATCAGAAGAATGATTTCATACAAGATTGAGAGAGGGGAACTTTTCAGCCTGGAGCAGAGAAGGCTAGGGGAGAATCTGATAAACATTTATAGATAATTGATGGGAAGGCAGTAAAAGATAGAGGCAGTGGTGCCACATGAGATAAAAAACATTTCCTTTTTTCTCTGTAAGGTTGATCAGCTGTTGGAAAAGATTGCCTTGAGAGACTGGTGGCAATCAAAATTTAACCAGAGTAACCTGCTCTAGCTGTCCTGGTTTTGATCAGGGGTTTTGGACTAGTCCATCTCCAGCGGTGCCTTCCAACCTTACCTGTCCTGTAATTCTGTGAACAGCTGTGGAGCTTTAGTTTTATAACCATAAAATTTCATGGGAAGAAAAAAAGAATAAGAGTCTGATGGAAATTAAAAAAAAAAAAATAACAAGGCAGAAAAAGGTACAGTTTTGGGAGCTACACTTTTCCTCTCAAGTTTGAGTACAAAACAAATTTATTCCATGTCTTCCAATTAACTATTTTTTTCTATCTGCATTAAGCATTTCCATTATCATTATCACATTTGCAAAGCAAAAATAATGCAAATTTAAATATTTAATTATCTCCTCCACCTTTCTCACATCTGAATAAATGTTCATCTGTTCCTCATCCACCACTTCCAGACTGTCTATTTTAATTCTGTTAAAAATGCTTGCTGAAAATACAGTTGCCAGTAAATAAAAAGTAAGTAAACAAAGAGAGCTGATAGATGACCACATTCTCATCTTTTGCAAATGACAAATTCACAAATTTTGCTATGCCATTATTGGTCTTCTGCTAATGCAAATATAGAAATCTATGTGTTCACTTGTTCTCAAGCAACAAACATGTACCACAGTTTAAACAATTAGACAGTTTGACCTGCAAAAGAAAATACCTTTGTATGAACCAATAAATCTGGCTATTATGAGAAAATGCTGATGCAAATCTGGGCTATTATCTCTTAAACGATTCAGATCATTAATGTTGAATTATAGCTCATAACAATCCAAAAGGATGAAATTAGGAATGTTGGTTCTTTGCCAAAAATATAAAGCACTATAGGTTTGATTTTTATCTCAGAAAGTCAATGTTCGTTCACTTAGCAGCTTTCCCAGGTGCAATGAAAAATGCAATGGAAAGCTCAAGGCAGTATTATTAAATGATTTCCACGCTCTTTTATGGAAAAACATGCAGAACACAGATATCTTAATACAAAATATGTATAGATAATGAACCCAGATAACCTCAGTGGGATAGAAATAGGCTGAACTGAGGAAAAACAGACAGTTGGCTGTTTCAGGAAATTTCTGTCTACCAAACTCTGCATGTCATTCTTGCCTTGTTAGTTTCTGTTTTTTGAATACAGACTAAAATCTGTCACTTGTAGTTCATATTCTCAGTGGAACTTCTCAAGTGAGGCTTTCATGTTTAAATCCTTCATATACCAAAGTATCTTCAAACATACATGAGAAAATAAACATGATCAAACATGGAAAGGAATATTTCTTCCTCTCTATGAACCCTACAGTTGCTGCATAAACAGAATTTTGCTGCGCTATTGCACAGAATGCACCCCAGAGACTAGAATAGGCAGGAAACAAGAGAAATCTGACCTTTCTGTGAATGGTTTCGATATCCCTCCAAAACTTACTGTGAAAGAAAAGAAATTGCTTGCCCATGGCTTGTAATTGCAGTATTATTTAGCAGGAAGATGACTTCTAATTATTTATAGGAAGGTTCTCCTTCCTAGATATGGCAAATAACAGTCAGTTTGGGGCAGAAAATCCTCTTCACTACAAAGAGATCCAGTAAACTAGTCAATTTCATGAGACTAAATAGTGTGATGACCATACTACTGAGATCACATTCAACTTAAACTCAGGGAGGAAATTTTACATCAATCATAAGTCCAAAACCCATGCACTTTAGCTGGAAAGCTTAAGACTTTTCCACATTAATAAGAGAATGCATATAAAGAAATATGAAGAACTCCTATAATTCATGAGGATGGTTTACTTGTTGAGATGTGCATAATAAGCTACACTAGCAACATCTGTTTTGTGCTTGTTTTTACCAGTAATAGTTTATGATGTATAATGTAGTGAATTAATTTAAGAGCCATTTGGATGTGGTTCTTAGAGATATGATTTAGCAGATGGTTGTTAGAGTTAGGGTACTACTGTTAGGCTGTGGACTTGATAATGTTTTCCAACCTGAGTTATTCTATGATTCTATGATTCTATGAATTATGAAGTAATGAATGATAGAAAATGATGAGAAAATTCTCCATCTATTAAATATATATATATTTTGTTTGCAGTAGAAAGACATTGACTAAAGGTGCATCTTTTAAAAGGCTTATTCTTATATCAAAGATTCAAAACTCCTTAATGCATCAGCCAACACAGTTTATAGGTATAACTTTGTGACTGCGAGGACTGAAAAAATATTTTAACAAATCTCACATGCTTGTATTAAGCAGAAATTTTATTCTCTTGGTCAAAAGCAAGGGTCATTGCCACATGTAAGCTTTTTCTTCAGTCTTTAAAATTCTGAAAAATAATATCTGTTAGAGAAACTAAAATAAATCTGTCAAAACAAGGACAGAAAAGGGGAAGCAGATTTTTTTTTTTTATTTTTTATTTTTATTTCTCTTTATTTGGTAGGTCTTTAACAGTCATTTTCTGCTTCATTTATCTGTGGCTGAAATATAACAAAACATTTCAAAAGGTTTTCAGTGACCTGTAAGGGTGGGACTGTGGAGTTTAATGGTCACAGCATTTCAGGATGACCTAATATACTGTCACTCAGCAGGGCAATGTCAGAGGACAGTTGTCCTTATTCTTATGGAATGAATAACCACTGTGATAATTCTTCCTTGAAACGGTTTTGCTTCCTATGATTGATAACCTTGCTTGATCCCTGGGCAAGGTAGCTGGTAGAAATGTTACATTAGCCTACTTCAATTTATACTTTTGTAGAAAATTCAGCAAAATTCTTTTTTCAGCAGGTAGCAAGTCTGTGAATAATTTTCGTGTAGGTTTGCAATTTCTGTGCACACAGTTGAGTACATAATACTAACAGTCCAAGTACCACATGGAAATACTATAGATAATTCTAACTTTTGAGATTCCCTTCTGCATCCTAGCAATGATGTTTGCTGTTTTGATTGCACTTTAATATTCCTGAAGACAACTGACACATTTTGGCTTAAAAAGCTTTCCTTACAAAGTCACATTATAGCTCTGTAAAGGATTCATAAAATGAATCAATTTCAATTAAGACTGGGTGATTGTTAAACTAAATAACTTGTTTCTCTGTTTAGCCTTTGGTCTTTAAAATATGAACAACTTTATGACTCCCCAGCAAAGTCCTGAATTGAGAGGAAGGTCCTTGAATACTCAGTGCTGTTATCAGAGGTTAGTTGTTCTGGTAAGAACTGCAGAACAGAAGTCCGGACAGCTCAATGTAAAATACCTTTCTTATTGGGAAGGAAAAAGACAGAGCACATATGTTCTTTAGTATTTACTTCTTACTGCTTTTGCTGATCTGTGGTTTAACATTTCCATGCATCTTTAAAAACCCCAGGCATTAGCCTCAGGCAGACTGAACACATAGAACATACCAAAGTTCATATTTTGTGATTTCCTGCCTGCATTCAGGGCATTGGAAATAATTAAATCTGAAGCTTGTATAAAGCATGCACCCTGCCTCAAAAATAAGGTCTCTATTTTTATATTTGCTTGGAATATTCCTCTCAACACATTTGCTCTTTATCATTCACAATAGTTTAATGTGTCAGTGAAGGGACAAGTCATATTTCTGGAGTTTCACAGAAAAACAGCACTAAGAAAATGCAGAGAAAACTCTTAAATCTTTCATGTACAAAGGGGGCAAAACTGCTGTCCCTGCACTTCTCAACACTTCATCCACTCTCCCCACTCCCTCCTCACAAGAACATGTTTAACTTTGACCCTACAAAGTTGATCATCTGTGATACAAGAGCAGAAAAGCGATCGCTTCAGCTCTCTAGTTCATAAAATAAAATAAGGCTAGAGATTGATCTTCCACAAGGCCAGTGGCCCTACTCAACTTCTGAACTGGGCAAGACTTCTCTCTGGAGAAACATATTTTTGGGAGCAATCTGCAGCAGCTGTGGAGATTGAGCTCACGAAGCTGAGTGGTGCAGGAAGGACACACACACTAGAAAAGGGTATTGTTGAAAACATAGCCTTAATGATAAGATTCTTTGCATTATTTCATCTGGTTTCCCCCTATATTAAATTAGAAATTAGAAATTACACTATTCTGATTTAGATATGGCTTTATATAAACAAAGCTACAGCATGTAGAAAGAGGTATTAAAAAAAAAAATGCTTAAAATACTTAGTAAAATTTTATTTAAAGCATGACTAGACAAGATACCATATTTCTAGATTTGGGAATCGTTTGCCCATTCACAGCCCATTAGCTTTTGTCTGTCTGTATCTGTCACAATTATTATTTACAGGCAGCTGGCTAAAAAAAAAAGGAAAAAAAAATTAAATTGTGTCATATAGTGTCCTTTTAAGGCCATCTGAATTCTACTGCTTGTCAACTTGACTGCAGTGAAAGATGATTTTTTATATGTACTAAAAAGTAAAAATGAAGTAAGAAAGAAGGAATTCTATTAAAAAGCTGATAGAAGAAGGAGATACAATCTGCAGGAATCTGCTTGTTTCAAATCAGGAAAAAAAAAGAAGTTGAATTATGATTTAAACAGCATGTTCATTCAAAGAGATGATCAGTCCATGGTCTGGGCACCTAAGTCCCTCATGTTTGTAAGCCAAAACTTCAGACTGTTTTCATACCTTCTGAACACTGAGGAATCTAAGAAATCTTTAATTTGTTGGAGTAACTGTTCCCTGTGAAGCAGGGAAGCTTTGAATATTCAGTCCTTCCTTGTGGATCACAAAATATAAAATTTTGGAGTTTACATATTCTCCTTCTATAAATTATTAAAATTAGCCAGTATCGTTAACCCAGAGAAAGGAAACATGCAATTTGACAGAATCTATTGTTATAGAAATCCCTTCTTAAGCACAATATAAAAGTAATTGTATAGCTTTTACTGATTTTCACATCTGAGCAGTTCAGATCTTGAGAAACATATTTCTTATAGATATGGACTATTGGCTTTATGCTTTCTTTTCTAAAGGTTTGATTTAATAAGCATGGTTGCTGAGTTCTTTTATTGGAGAATGCTCATTCAGAAATAACACTTTTCTTAACTGAAGGAGTTCTTGCTACACTATATAGCAATGCACACAGAAATCTCCTATAAGTTCAAAATTTAATAATAATATATAACAATACAATAGAGCCATATGGAATGAAATTATGAAACCACTCTCAACCAGACTGAGTGAATATTGCCCATTCAGAAGCTGTGAATGATGTGATAAACTTGTGATGGTCACTGCATGAAATTCCATGTTCAAAAGAATGTATGATCAGTTCTAACCTTGTATACTCTTTTTCAGAATTATGGATCTGCGTAGAGTCAGTTTTGCATTATCTTATTTTTTCCTGGCTGGAAAAAATTTCATCAGATTATTAAAATAAAAACATGACAATATGAGGATATTGCTTAAATATTCTTTAGCCATCTGAAAGTATATCACTGTAATCTGTCATGTAAAAAGAAACACATATGAACTTTAGTACCTTCTGCAAAAAATCCCACCATGTTAACAGGTGTTTTGATTTACACTACATCCAATCCTGAAGTTGTCTTTTATTTTTATTTATTTTAATTTACATGACTACTTTGAATTCCACTTATAAATCAGGACCCTATTGTAAAATACTATAAGAAAAAATCCACCACCAACAAAAACAATCAGAACAAATGAAAACATATAGATAGAGTATAACAGAATAACTGGGAGAAGCAGCTCTACTGAAAGACTGAACAAAAAATTGAAAAGCAATTGGAAAGGCAACTGAAATATGTAACACATCAACTGTACCAATTACTTCAACATCACTGTTGCTTTGTGAACATCATATCAGCAGATCTGAAGGAGATTTATTACAGGATAATCCTAATAAGAACCAGGGCTAGATCAATGGTAGAGGCTGGTTGTGTGCTTTTTGCAGGGTGCATAAAAGCATGAGAGGGGAAAATAAGCTGTAAAGCTAATAGAAAGCTTATCCTCTTTTAAATTTAATGGAAACTATACCCAAGAGAGGGTTTATTTATTTATTTATTTACTTATTTGTTTATTTATTTTTTGGAACAAAAAGTTTAGAAGAACAATTTGCAACATTCTGGAAACGCTATCAAGACTGCTGAAAAGAAGAAAGATTGCAATCAAAAAGGCCAAAAAAAGATAACACATGACACTGTGAGCTTCATTAAAAAAATATGAACACATGAAAAATGATCTATATTTGAAGTAATGCACAATTATTCTGCAGTACTTAGGCGTGACCTGGAAGAAATTCCAAATGGAGACTAATACTACCAATTCGTAATAGACCACGTGAGAAGAAAGTTGTCTTTTCTGTTCAAAATGATATAGAGGAAAGAAATGTAAGAAATATTCTGCAGGTGAACTTAAGAACAGGTAACATGGAGACATCAGACAAACAGGGACTTAGGTTGAGAAGATGATATTGGTAGTAAGTTACTTCCCAGAAGAAAAAAATAGCTAATTAGATTACTTTTAGTTGTGATAACACTGAGATGTGGCATAGTGGAAGGAAAGAATAGGCAAGTACAGATCCCAGAGTGAAGGGAAATAAGTATTAAAGGAAATAAACAGCAGAGAACGAAGAAATGAGTAGAGGCCTGGAAGCAGAGAATGGAAAGAGTTCAAGAGGATGGAGGTATGGAAAGTGAGTAAAAGAACAAAGTAAAAATGAAGTCCTTACAGTGTAATTCCACTCCAAAAACTCATACACAAATGTTTTATTAGACTGGGTTTTGAGGTTATACAAAAGAATCAGGAAATAGCTCTGCATACCATTTCAAAGCATGTACTCTATGATCTTACTCCACTGGCAGCATAAGGTGAGGTTCAGCTGCTCTAAAATTGGACATCTACATGTGATCAAGTTACCTTAGGCTCTCTTTTTAGTTAATTTACCTACTCTAAGAGATGATGAGTCAAACTCTGGGAGAAGCTTTAATTGACTTGAAGGGGACATAGATACAGAGCAATTATGTGCACAAATTAAGGCAAGAATCCTATTACAAAGATCTGTGAAAATCTGGCTTGAGGTCATTGTTCTCTTTTATGCTCTTCCCTGAGTTGACTTTGACTACACTGTCTATGGGTAGATGATCAAATACTCTTAATCTTTTTTCAGTATTAGAAATACCATTTTGTTTCACCAGCTGAAGCATTGGTCTTAGTAGCTACAGTATTTGTTTATATGTCCTTGACCTATCTCTCTACAAACATTTCCAAATATTTTTAATTTATTCTCCTTCCAATATATGAAGCTAAGCTCTGTTAAAGATAAGAAAATGGCACAAAGGGATTAAGTTTTTGTTTTTCACATAAAAAAATAAATTCTGAAAATTAATGATATTGCAGGAAGGAGAACTCATAACATCTATTAAGCCAAGATTATTCTCAAACAATCCCTATAAAGTTATAACTAAACTACTTAGTGCTACAACTAATTGGTAGTATTAGTCTCCATTTGGAATTTCTTCTTGTGACCAATTCGTAATAGACCACGTGAGAAGAAAGTTGGCTTTTCTGTTCAAAATGATATAGAGGAAAGAAATGTAAGAAATATTCTGCAGGTGAACTTAAGAACAGGCAACATGGAGACATCAGACAAACAGGGACTTAGGTTGAGAAGATGATATTGGTAGTAAATGCTTTGTAGTTAGTGCTTTGATCTATTCACTATAAATCTTACCTATTGGAAAACAAAAATGTAAGCAACATTATGTGAACACTGAGTGAAAAAGAAGTATTTTCCTTCTGTACCTCCAATCTCCACAGCACTGTACTGATTAGTCTTTGACTAATTTCAGTCTCACTGTATTCCTTTATGTAGTGTATATGTACATACAACCCTTTCTGCCTAAATCACAAAATCATAGAATGGCTTTGGTTGAAAGAGATCTAAAGGATCATCCAGCTGTAACTTCCCCTGCTGTAGGCAGGAACTCCATCCACTGCATCAAACTGCTCAGGACCCCATTCAACCCGGCCTAAAATACCCCTAGGAATGGAGAACTTAGCAGATTCAGGTAGAAACAGCATATTGTATGACAAGATCCAACTTGTAACAGAAAAGTTAACCACAGATCTGCAATTGATATTCCCTGAAAACCAAGGAAATTTAGCTGGTAAACACGAAGTGTTTATCTCCAGTATATCTGTATTTACAAAGGTATCAAAAGTGACTACTGAATTACAACATTATGTAGCAAGAATATGTTATATAACTTATAACAGTGTTATGATTGTTATATTTTATTCATACATGAGTGTCTGTTTCTAATATGAACAGGTCTAATAGCCTAACATGAAGAAACACTAGCTAGCATTTACCTCACCACTGCTTTCTAAAAGCCTTGTGAGCCCAAACATCTGGCTGAAGACAGCATGTCAGTGGTGTCACATCTCTAGAGAAGAGATCTCTTCGTAACTTCAGCTGTATTGTCCCATCAACACAGAACACTTTTGGGAATTGACGTTTTTATTTACTAGGGTGGTAGGATGGAAGGAAGACAATGTTGACTCAAATAGCGAGCAAAAGTCATATTTCTAGTGTCCATCCATATGATAAAGATGATAAAAAGATTCTAAGGGATTCATAAGCATACCTTATATTTTTGTGATGGTAAAATTCCTAACAACTCATATAGACAAACACAGCACCAAAGTAAACCTGAAGAGATCTTTTGCATCAATAGAAAATACTAGTTCAATACACTCCTTTGAGTTTTAAATGAAAACAATGACAACAAAAATGAAGCAGTTGATTTACACTGGTAAGATTTGCAAAGATCCATGATTTTGTTAACATTCCTTGGCCTGTTTTCAAATATTACTGAATGTCACATTTTCCATTACATATTCTTTCTTCTTAGATTTCATCCTGTGAACATCCTCTAACTTTCTTTCTTCCCTCACATCATAGGGAGAACAGTCCTTCTCTTTCCTGGTTTTATACATTCAAACTTGTGCAGTAGTTTGGGTTTATGACTTTTTGTTTTGCTTATTTTTTCCATTAAAATGTTGTCATCAATTACATATTTCACCTGTCAGGTGCTAGCTGCTCAGCAGATGCCATCTTGCCCCACTGCTAATGATGATTACACCAGAGGTCACTGTTGGCAGCTTACTGTTATTTCATAGACATGACAAAAAATTCCCCTACAAGCTCTTCATTTATGCATATTGCATTTCTTTCTAATGTCACCAGCAATTTCACTGTACCAAATTTGTAAAAGGAAAGCAGTAATGAATTTATTGAGTACAAAACTTATTTCTGATCATCAGCGGGGATTTCAGTTTGTTTATGCTCTAGTGGCAGTGCATTTTTTACAGAATGCAATATTTCACCCCTGCGATTCTGCAGGTGGCCTCATTTTTGTTCTAATGATAGAGTATCAGTTTCTATTCAATTTTTATCCTGAATCATATCCATTCAGGCTCTTGTCCTTATCTGACCTTGATAAACTGATTGCATTTGCAAAGCCTACAATTTGCTCTTTAGACTCTTTCTCAGATGAGTTATTGGTTGAGCAGTTGTATAGACTTGGTTAATCTTCCTGTGCCTTTGGGCAAGAAATCATCTCTGCTGAAAGCTGCTGTGATGAAACTTGGAAAATGTTCTGCTACTCCTGGGGAGGGAAAAGAGGCAAGGGTTGGGAGATCTTTCAGTGTCCTACTATTCATCTTTATTTTATGACATTGTTATATCTTCCAAGGAATTTAGAGTGTATTGTTCCCTTCTGAATTGTAGCTTATAGGAATACATATAGAAGATTATTTACTAGATTTTTTCTGACCCCAAGGCAAGGAGACTGAAACTTGTTTTTCATAATACTTATTCAATATAGCAATGAAAAAAGTTCCCTCAGTTGCAACACTGGATAATCAACCAAATACTCAAGTATGATAACAACTATCTTCCACATAATGTTATTTTTTTAATTATTTTTTTTTTTTTTTCTTCTCCTCGAATTTAAATTTCCCTTGTTAAATCTACAGAAAATTTGGCACTGGATTCTCACTGAAGTGAACCATAAATAATTTTATAAGTCTGGGAAAATCAAGAAGAGGGACAAAGATTCCAAACTATGTGGCAGCTTGCTGCCAACATCATAAGAGGTCAATGATAAATAGGCACAGGCAAAATCCAAACATCCTGGGAAATCCTCTGGTGACCAGCCTGTACCTCCGCTCAGACACTGTAATGATTTGATCTCTTCTACATTTTGACAATGCTTGTTTAGCTTGTGAAATGTATTGTCAGATGTTAGGAGAATCAATCTTATTTTTCATATATACATATATATATATTCACTCAGGAGATAAGAATCACAGATGAGGTAGTGAATGGCTCTGTAAAATCGTCTGAGTGCTGTTTAACAATTATGGACATATTTGACCATGATCCAGAACACTGACTTGTTACATAGATAGACCTTTAAACTCTTGGTTGACCAGACAAATTGAGCTACTGTGAATTCACTGGGCCAACGGGAAAATTGACACAAATATTTTGTATTCACATTGTAAAGTACTGCAGAAAAAAGAAGTCTACATCAACACCAACTAAAACGATGAAAAAGAATCACTGTGTAATGAGCAGATCTTTTGTCACTTTCCATCTTCAGAATTAGGTGGAAATAGGATTTGTAGGAGCAGAGAAGGCTGTAATGGACTTCAATCCCTTCTTCAACAGAGGGAAATATATTCATGTCAACAGTTTACGGGCGGGTCCGGCCCAGTTCCATGACTAGTGGAGCATTGGAATTTTGCAAAATCTGCACCTCCGGAAAAAGGAAACAGGGGACCCCAAAATATTTAAAAACAGTGTCAATGTTCTGAGGAGAAACAAACTAATTTACTAAATATGGTATCGGAATGCAAGACAACACACTATAATACAATTAATTAGAATTGAAGCTAATAAGTATAATGAAAAACTATATGAAAGATGCAGCCCTTAAGGTAATACTGTAGAGATGTGTGCAGTTGGGACAGTAGCAGGAGGAGAGGCGAAGAAGAAGAGCAAAGAGAATGCAGAGCGCAATCGGATGACCTTGCCAGGAGTTCTATCTCCTCTCTAACTGCAAAGCCCCCTGGGGAATGTAGTTCTTCTCTTCTGGGCAGGTACCTGGAACTGGAGCATTAACACTTTAACTCCCAGTGCACTACCTAAAGTTATGATGTGGAATACCACTAACCAAAAATAATAAAACCACGATAATTCATAAAATGCTTGTTGTTGTTGTTGTTGTTGTTGTCATAGTCAAAAAATAAAAATAATGATAATAAAATTTAGATATGAAAATCTTTGACATGGGGTATTTGCAATTAGGTAGTCAGAACTGACTAATGATTCAGGTGGGACACGATTACTTTCAAATTAGTCTCTTGCAAATTCTGAGGGAGAAGAGATAAGAAGAGAATAATAAAAGAAATCATAAGAAATAATAAGAGAATAATAAAAAGAAAAATAGATACTACACAGAGAGATGGCAGTGGAGTAATACTGGCAGGATGCATGTTCTAGTCTGCTCCATTTGGTGAAAAATGTAGAAGAAGTCGGTAGAAGTTTGAGAAGAATTAACAATTCAAGCCATTTAAATAGAAAAATATTTCAGAGAAGAAATTCTATCCCTGCTAGTATCACCAGTGTCATGTATATTATATTAATTATATTATATTATATTATATTCTAATAATTTTTTGATTATACATATTTTTGTATTATAATTAATATTACATTTGGAAAAAAAGGTCTTACTGCAAGTGAAAAATGCAACCATGTGTTCATATGCATCTTTAACGTGTAACTGCTTGATGCCTCCTCAACATGGAAGTTCTTTCAATTTCAGACAGTGCTTATTACCATTACCAGTACTGTTTATATGCACTTACATATCACAGAATCACAGAATTTTAGGGGTTGGAAGGAACACCTGCAAATCATCGAGTCCAATACCCCTGCTAAAGAAGTTTCCATAGAGTGGCTTATATACTTATATATAGAGAGTGTTCAGATAGACCTTGCATACCTATAGAAGGAGACCCAACAACCTCTCTGGGTAGCCTGATTCAGTGCTCTGACAGTCTCACAGTAAAAAAAAAAATAAAATAAAAAAATAAAAAAATCTTCCTTATGTTAGTATGGAATTTCCTGTATTCCAGTTTCTGCTCTTTGCCCCTTCTGTTACTGCACATTATTACAAGAGCCTGGCCTTGTCCATTCTAGATGTTTATAAAAAGTGATGAGATCGTCACTACAGGTCATCAGCATTCTCGAGGATGATGAGTCCCAGGTCTCTCAGCCTTTCCTCATAAGGGAGATGCTATAGGTCCTTAATCACCTTTGTGGCCTCCTGGACTTCTTTTTTGAGATCCCCATCAGTTCTGGACCCTAGGGAGTCCAGAACTGAATACCATACTCCAGATGTGGCCTAACCAGGACAGAGTAGAGGGGGGGGATCAACTCCCTTGACCTGCTGGCCACTCTCTTCATAATACACCCCAGGATATGATTGGCCACAAGACCATACAGGTGGCTCATAGTCAGCCTGTTGTCCACCAGTACTCCTAAGTTCTTTTCCTCAGATAATCTTGTTCTTAATTATATTTAGTGTTGCATTATCAGTGCAACAGGGAAAAGAAGGAATGTGCAAAATATAAACAAAGTGATGACTAGAGGGAAAAGAAGGTTCAGATTTCTAGAATAAAAGATCATTACAGGATATCTGATCAGTGGCAAATCAGGTAAATGTACATAGAACCATAGAATCACCAAGTTTGGAAAAGACCTACAAAATCATCCTTTTCAACCATCCACCAGTCACCAATAGTTCTAACTAAAATGTTTTTGTTCATTATCCATTGCCCTGGGTCGTTCTGACAATGAAAATATCTCCTTTCCTTTCTTTTGCATAGAATACACATGTTTTTTCCTCTGAACTTCTTCAGGTCATAGATGGAAATATTATCAATAAAAATATTGATTAACAAAAAATAGTTGTTGTTTCTTCTTATTCATTCAGAAGGATGTATAAACACCTGTGAATATTTCAAGTCAATTAACTACCTTACAATAATTGGCTACCCAATTACAAACAACTTTTGGATCTTTCTTTTGGCATAAGTACGACCTTGTTAACAAATTTATTTGATAAATCAGTGACTGCTGAGGAAAATCAGCAGGTAGCAGTAAACAAAAAACCAAAAAACAAAAACCATTTTCTTATTTGGGAAAATACAGTGAAGATTTTCCAGCCTCCCATTTAAAAACTAAATTTAAAAATAACAATAACAGCAACAACACCACTTTTATCTTCTGTTTCTAAGCTTTCCAATAAAAGAGCTAAATACCCAAAGTACTTTGCCTGTTTGTACAATCAGCTTATCCTTCATCAGATTTGCTCTGCTGCTCAATAACTTCTCAGCCTAGCAGAGTAAAGAAACATGAAAGAAAAGCATGGAGATCTCAGTCAGCATGAAAGCAAGATGAAAAATGAAGCATTAGAACAGACAAAATAGATAACAAGAAGGCCAATTGAATGTCTGGCTTTCTGCTTGCCAAAATTAATGGAAGCCTTAATTGTGATTCATGGAGTCATTAATTCTTTTTAGGCATGAAAGTTAATGGAAAAATGATTTTTAATTGCTGTGGGATGACTCCCTATATGCCTAAACAAAAACATCTCTTCGATGTATAATGCATATAAGTCTCATTGCAATGAAAGGTTTCTTAAGGGCTAAGCATTTGAGGAGCTCTTTTTTTGGTTTCAGTTCAGAGTACAGGCATTCAGAAGCACACATGCCCAGAACCACAACTAAAGTGCAACTAAAAGAGAAGAACCACTTCTGCTTGTAGTAGCTGCCTGAAACTGAGTGATTGTTACAGGGCTGGATAACTAATGTCACTGGGTGTAGTCTTGGTTGAAAGCTGGTTTTGGATTGAAGTGTGCCAGTGGCAACTTCTTGGAAAATTCTGCAGGTCTGATTCATTTCAGCAGTCACCTTGTGTTCTTTGTGTTTTATTCGATTAAAGTAATTGCAGCTAGTTAAAAGACAAAACAAAATAAAACAAACAAAACTTATTTGTTTTATTTGGACATAAGACGTGATATTTTTGAAATGAGATATGACTAAAACATATGAGACAGCTATGGAGATTTTTACAGAACCTCTATGGACTGCTTGTATTTCCTTGGATTGTAAAATATCAATCTGAGTTGAGTCTTCTACCTTATTTTTTTAATCCTGCCTGTGTGTATGGCCCACAGAGCTCGTGATATATATATTAATTATTAATATATGTCTCTGTAGTTTAAATTCCATTCTCCCCTACCTCTAGCCACTCCCTCCAACTCTTTTTTTAGTTTGCTTTATAGAGCAAAACAGGCTACTTTTGATAGTACACAGTAATATTTGACTGCTGTTTCTGTATTTGAATACCTATTTATCTATTTCTCTCAGTTAGTGTCAGAACATTTCATTTTTATTGTCTCTAATATAGAAAGCTGCATCTGGACTAGTCAAAGGAAAGTCCAAGACACCTAAATGACATCACTTGTTTTGATACTTGAATCTACATCAGGGTGAGATAAATGACATAGGGGAAGAGGATGAAGGATTTTCAAGCCCCCTCATGATCATTGCTGGCACAGTATCTGTCCAGTGTGTGGGCATGAATAAAACTGTGGGATCAGACCCCCTTAAAGCTGGCCCAATGCAAGCAGATTTACTGTCTTAGAGACAGAATTCAGCAAAGTGTTTGAAACCAGTATTCTCTATCTTACAGAAAAAATCTACCTGAGTTCATAAGGTGCCGTTTAAAAATAGTCGATACTGAGAAACACACAAAAAAAAAATACTGGTTGTTAAGCTCAGCTGTTTCGCATGAATGAAGGAGTTTCTGTCAGAGCTCTGTCTCATGTGTATCAAGTTATGAGGAGTGAGGAGTCCTCAAGACTGCCACTGCAGCTCTAAATAAATCCTACTAGAAGTGTTTGTCTTACGTAACACCAGGTCTTCTGCTAGTGATGTGTAAATGTGAGTGTGTTCAGTGTGATTTAGTGGGCAAACTACAGACTTTCACTCTTTCAGTAAACTACATACATACATATTAAATGCATACTGAAGTATCACGTATAGTTCCATGACAATTTACTGTTTACTTACATTATAGAGCAGCTATCGGTGAATTATTCAATTTCCAGAGCACTGTAAATAAAATCTAAGTTAGCTGCACATCCCCTCAACCAATATAATTATATTTCTTAACTTGGCTGCTTCAGGTTCCTCACTTAGAGCAAACTGTGACAAAAATACCTCTGACAGCTATAAAACGTTGCCCAGAGAGTTGAATATACAGCTGTTATGTCACTGAGGGTGTTACTGCTCATTTGAGGTAACTCTCTTTATTCCAAAGTGGGAATTTGATCCAGCAGCTGCTTGACAAAATGTAATTTTTTTATTAATCTCATAACATTTTTATTTTTTAAGTTAAAATCAATCTCTGTAAATCTAACACAACATAATTGGTCACACTAGGCATTCAGCTGATATAAAAGGCACAAAAGTCAGTACATCTGGATATATAAATACTGCATGTATAATATTTATTTTTCTAAATCACCACTCGAATTTTCAGGTAACATTATTCCAGGTCAGGTGGACATTTCTTTTGGGAAAGGTGATTATATTTCAGCTAGTTGCAGGCACATAGAGTAATTCAGCTTGAAAGGAATATGCAGAGGTCATGTGGTTCAACTCTCAGCTCAAAGCAGTTCCAGCTACAGCAGGTTGCTCAGAACATTTTCCTATTGAATTATGAATATTTCTAATGTAGATATTCCACAGTCTTCCTGGGTAAATATTCCAGTGCTGTACTTACCTCATGGGAGAACATAAATCCTATCATCTAGTTAGAAATTCCCATGCTGCAGCTGGGGCTCACTACCCTTTCTTACTGAACACCTTTGAGAAGAGTCTGAAATATTTGTGTGCAGTTTTAAAGTCACTGTAATTATTTAATTTTTATCTTTTTGGTCTAGCCCCTGATCATATTAGTTCTGGCCTGGCAGGGAGGAAAAGTAAAGTTCTTTCTTTTTATGCAGCTAAAGCAACTTGTCAGATAGTATATGACCTTTTCTGGACACATATGAGTCAGCACTGATATGATCAAGAGGTTCAATAGATGGATCAATGAACAGTTAGAAGCTTCCAATATGACCACCATATATAGGCTAGGAAATATTGAAAAGAATTCTGTCATCCCCATAGGAGTTTCTTCAAGGGGAAAAGAAAAAGTATATGTTTCTCTTGAATTTGTGCTATAATTTGCTAGGGGGTAGAACGACTGGGCTATTATGCCTCTAGGAAAAGTAGCATCTCCTCAGCAGAATGAATAAGAGAAAGGGAATAATTTATCATAAAAATTAATAAGAAATGCAAAGATTTTCCTTCGGGAAGAATTAGAAGGAAGAAAAAAATATAAAATATAGAAAAAGAAACAAGGCTATGTGCTTCTAACATTGCTGGTGGACTGGAAAGCAAACAGAAGAGGCAAACACAGGAGAAACAGGAATGCAGGATAGAATCATAGAATCACAAGGTTGGTAAGGACCTACAAGATCATCTAGTCCAACCATCCTCCCTTAAATGTAGTCTAACTCCAGTACATATTTTGTGCACTAGTTTCTCATACATTAGTCAAAGCTTCTGTCTTCCATACACTGAATTTTGTTGACTCACCACTTCCAATGAAAGATGTATCTGCCACTAAAAAGCAATTGAAAGGCGAAGTGGCTTTCTTGTATGAAGAATCCTACTGTCTTTGAGTTACGAGAATTATTTTATTATTATTATTTTTATTTTTGTGAGAGGGTGTTAGGGATATTTGTGTAATATATATATATTTTTTTTCTTTCTGAAGTTGACTACTATCCTCTGAATTTTTTCCACGGTGCTCAGTACAGAGTACAGCTACATACATGCTGCTTCTGACTTTAGAACTAACTAGGAAGAGACCTGTTTCTTGCTTCCCCTTGCATACTAGGGTGCATTTACACTGTAAGAGAAGAATATTTTGACTTTGACATTTGGGAAAAATAATGATAATTCACTACACCGAAAATGAAATTGACAATCCAAACAGATGCAGAAAATTACTGAACTATTTAAGCAGATATTAAGTGACAATGCTGTGCTGAAATACAAAAACAAAACAGAAACTGAAGTAATCCTGGATTACCCATTCTCTGTTATTTCCCATTTCTGGTTTAATAAAAAGGACATAACCTCAGAATCTGGCAGCTCTCTGCACAGCAGGGATGCTCTGCTGGTTCTTTTCTTTGTTCAAAGCAAGGGAATCGAGAGAAGCAGCCTATGATGATACTTGATTCACATTCATGTTGTTTATACCTCTGTCTCTCTCACTTTTTGACCTGACTGATCCATGTCAGTTAAGAAAATCCTGCAGTCAGTATTGAGGACAGCCAATTCCTCTTTCTGAAAGGTCAAACCCAGAAACAAAACCAGTTCTTATTTTTCTAAGGTTTAAAAAAAGCAAAACAAAACAATGTTTTGTGCAAAGTGCAAAATATTATTCAGAGTAGTGCTTTTCCAAATTCTCGTACTAGGAAAAGAAATGTCAGAAGGAGAAATTTGTATCCTTCACACATTTCAGTGCACTAAGGACTGAGAAGTATAGAATAAAGGATTACTGACTAGTTTCATAATAAAAAACACGCAATTTGATGATATCCATTAAGTCTATTTAAGATTAGTTTTCTCCTATGAAAATAATATAAATGAACTTTTTGAGTCTGCACATCAACATTTCTGTATAGAACTGTATGAAACTTTTCACATATTGGCAACAAGAGCATGCTGTTTTCATCAAGGCAGCATAATGTCAGGTTGTATATAAAACTAGGCATCTGAGAAAATAGTCTTTGGTTCAAGTCCGGAGGCTTGGTCTTCCAGTGCATGACCAAAGTAAAAATAATTCAGTTTAATTGGCATTCTAGGTCTATATTGATATTTCAAATAAAGATGTATGAAAATGGAGCCAAAACTTATCTATACTGGTAATTTTTAGTATAAGAGCTCAACTAATGTTTAAGGAGACTGAAGATCTGTAGGAAAGATTATTTAAAATTATCCCTGTGGGACTTGGACCAAATTTCCACTATCTCTAGGGCACAGTGCATGTACTATACACATACAAGCTGTTGTTTACATTTCCAGAAATATGCTTAGCAAATATCATTTCTTCAGAGCTGAAAAACACTGAATTGCAAAACGACACATTTCATCTGTTAATTTGCTACAGGATTTTGGAATATGTGAATCTATCAGGAGGAAGAAGGTAGCACAGTTTCACCTGCTTATCTGAATGAATTGCAATGCTTCATAGTTAAAAATACCAGTTTTACATAAACACTTCTGCTTTTCTGTGGTCCCTTTTGCCTCTGAGGAATCAGAACTCCTTTAGACTGGAAGATAGAGTAAATGGATGAAACTTGAATATTTAATGATTTGAAAACAAAAGCAGTCAGTGTTTTTAAAAGCCACCTGGCACTAATTTTAAATAAAAGGCATACTAATACTTGAGGGAGGGAAAAAAAGTGCAATTCTAAGTTCCTCTAAGTATTTCAAGCCAATGATTTGAACATCTGGCTAGGAAAACTAATGTTTTAGCATGGGAGGATTAGGTTAAACAAACTTGTCTCTGGGGCACAGAGACCTATAAGCAGTCAGCATATTGCACACCTGAGTTGCAACAATTCAGAAGTAAGAAATTTCTGGAGAGTTTCATATGCTAATACAGTAAAAAAAAGAAAAAAAAAAGAAAAAAAAAGAAAAAAAAAAAGAAAAAAAAATCAACCTGAAAATAAAATAAAAAACATGAAATCTACATTAAATATGTAACTGAAAATTTTGTTGTCAAGGATAGCTGTCTGCTGCTGAGTGAAATGATAAACTTTGTGTTTGGTCCTGCCACATAGCCTTCACAAGCCTCCTCCAGACAGAAATGAATGGTCCTTAGGCAATCAGGGAAACTAGGAACACTGATGGGACTGATCATGTTCTGCCTACTGAAAACAAATGGGTGTACACCTCATGTGGCAGCCAAACCATCAAACATTGGACCAGCAAGGAAAAAAACAATCCCCAGGAAAAACAAAATAAAATGAAAGCCACAAACTCACAATGACAAATAGCTTAGTATTCATTTACCTTTACAGTTTTTACTTGTGTTTCTTTCCACTTGTTTCTTGCCCTCTTTTTCTGACTCCCGACCTGTTTCTTCATTGCTCACACATCTGGAAGTCCTTGGCTACAGCTGAGTGGTGGGCAGGTTCAAATATTGTTTCTCTTTACACATGCAAGCTTTTCTTATAGTCATTTGAATTCCACAGAAAATTGAGCTAACAGACATTGAACCACAAAAAACCAAGCAGAAGAGCAATTGCTCTGAAATGTTTTCATTAAAAATATGAAAACAAACTAAAAAAACCTCTTGATACAGTGGTACAGAGAGATGTATACATCTCTCTAACAGAGGGGTGTACTCCATCCAAGCATTACACTGAATTATTCTGTAGGGGAAAAATAACCATAACTACAGCCTCATGGATTGAAAAGAGTTCAGAGAAATTATGTGGAATAAAGTCATAAGGTTACAAATGTAAATTTTTTTGTGATAAACTAATACATCTCTCCCAGCCTTTTTACTGTAGACTTTTGTGATTGTTTTACAAAGCTCAGCAGAGATCGTTGTGATGAGAATTCATATTAACAAGGGAATAACATGTATAGAAATGTGTCATAACCCATCTAAATCAGTGTTAACCCTTCCCCCTTAGTTAGGTCTGAGTTCTGCAAGCATATATATATATATATATATATATATATATATATATATATATATATATTTTTAAAGTGATAAGCAACGAATATCCTAATTTATTTAATTTCATTTTAATGGATTTAGTTTACTGCTTTTTTCTTAAACAAATGTCAAGTTCAGTTGAAGATGATTAATCTTGGCCATTGTTGCAAATATATCTTCTGAGCTCAAAGTTACTAACTAAAATGGTAATCAGGCTATTTCCTGCCCAGTCCTATTAGCTACCACTTCAAAGAGAACTTCCGAATGTTTAAAGACTGCTTCTGAACAGTCAAGACCTCCCTGTGGCACTAGAAATTAAACTCACCTTTTCTTCTCCCTTTTTTCAGATTGCGTATTCCATCAGGAGTAATTTGCTCTAATTAGAGGTTGTGTGTTCTGAATCTGTAACTATTTCTCCAGGACAAGTAAAACGGTATTGCTTAGCTAGTTCTTATGCCCCTATCACATTCATAAGTAAACTGAAATCCTGAATAAATTAAATATGAAAACACAGCGTTTGTCAGACTGCATCAGACAACTGGTCTGTCACAGTGGCAGGCCTGCCACTGGTAATGATCAAACACTTCATACTCCTGAGCAAGACAAAATGTCTGTAATGCACCCAAGGCAATATTCTTCATAAGGAAAGAAAATTCCTTCCTTGCCAACATAGTTGATGGATTATGTCCCTGCAGCTTATGACTTTATAGCATCTTTTCTTTCACTTGAACTGCAGAAATAATGCATATCAATTCAGGATTACATACATATAAAGACAGACACATGCTCTTTATTTAGTTTGATTCTTCTTTCCTGCCATAGGAAAAAGAATCAGGAGGTGTCTCATGCATAAAGGCACCAAAAAAGGAAAATCAAATCAGCTCGTACGAATGAGTGCAGGATCTGAGGATGATCTGGAGCAAACTATTTCTTATGTCTCCTTCAGCAGCCTTCTGCATGCCCAAGTCTTCCTAGCCTAGTATAGAACAAGTTTATTGCTCTTCTGATATTATAACACTGTCATATCCCACACAGTAATAAAAACAAGCTTGTTTTTTTTTTTTGCCCATTACTCTCTGTAGTTCTGAGTGTTTGAATGCAGGCATTGGGGAGGAATGGGTGGAAGGCTGCCTGATGGAAAGGGACCTTGGTGTACTGATGGACAGTTGGCTGAATATGAGCCAGCAGAGTGCCCAGGTGGCCAAGAAGGCCAATGGCATCCTGGCTTGTATCAGGAATGGTGTGGTGAGCAGGACTAGGGAAGTCATCCTGCCCCTGTACTCGACATTGGTGAGGCCTCACCTCGAGTACTGCGTTCAGTTTTGGGCACCTCAGTACAAAAAGGACTTGGAGGTACTGGAGCAGGTCCAAAGAATGGCAACGAGGCTTGTGAAGGGCTTGGTAAATCAGCCCTATGAAGAGAGGCTGAAGGAACAGGGGCTGTTTAGACTGGGGAAAAGGAAGTTGAGGGGAGACCTTATTGCTCTCTGTCAATATCTGATAGGTGCTTACAGTGAGAGTGGGGCTGGTCTCACTGGTAACAGGTGACAGGACCAGGGAAACAGCCTCAAGTTGTGCCGGGGTAAGTTTAGGTTGGATATCAGGAAACCATTATTTACAGAAAGGGTTGTTAAGCACTGGAATTGGCTTCCCAGAGAGGTGGTTGAGTCACCATCCCTGGATGTGTTTAAAAACTGTTTGTATGTGGTGCACAGGGACATGATTTAGTGGAGGGCTGTTAGTTAGGGCAGTATGGTTAGGTTGTGGTTGGATTCAATGATCTTTAAGGTCTTTTCCAACCTGAGTGATTCCAAGATTCTACTATATTTTTTTGCAATATCATCATTATGACGTTCTTCTTTTCTGTTTCTTCTTTTTCTTTTTCTTTTCCTTCTTTTTCCTTCTCTCTATTTTTTGTCTTCTTTCTTATATGAGAAATATACTTTACGGTTGCTCTTTTTTTTTTTTTTTTTTTTTTTTTCCTAATTGCCAAATTGTCACAAACAACTCAAAAAATTTCACATTAACTACTACTCGTTAGGAAAAGCCACTTATTTCAGTTATTTTCAACCAAAAACATTACAATCGGCTTGTTTGAATTTTGTAGGCATCATGCTGCTCAGAGACAGCTTTGTTTTTTAATTTCCCAGTCATGTTAATTAACTAAAATAACTTACAGCACTGGTATTAATATCCATTCGACTCACTGCTTACTTTCTCATCCAGATCATTAGCCTATTTGTTACTTGGTGCTGACCTCAGCAACATAATTGATTTTATCTAAGCTGAAGATTCAAAATTGCCTTGTTCTCTTTCAGTTAAACAGGTTTTTGTCTTCAAGTTTATTCTCTCTCCCTGTCTCTCTCTCTCTCCTAATTTATTTATTTATTGCCTGTATCAGCATCATATTACAAATGTTTTTGGGTCGTATTTAAAAATAATAAATTGCTAAAAAGTAATAACTTTACTTTTTTTTGTCATACAAGACTAGGGGTACCCATGACCTCTCTAACCAATATAGAAGCTATTTTTTGCTAGATAAACTTTGCACACTAATATACTATATAATTTAGCTTTCAGTGGCTTAAAGGGGGGGCAGTGCTTTTCATTCTTCAGTTTTGACTTATTTCCTGAGCATCTTAATATATTAAGTTTGATTTAAGAGTTTGTGTTTCTGATCTGCTTTTTTTCTGATGATACTTCTTAATCCAAAACTGTGGAAGAGAACTATGCTTTTAAAAGAAGTGTTGTCACATCTCTTTTTTTTTTTTTTTTTTCTTCTTCTTCTTAAATAACACATATAAAAGGCATGTGCATTAAACATTTGTTTAAGAAAGGGAGAAACAGCTTTTGAGATTGAAAGCATCTCTCAGTAATTGTTGCAATAATTCCATAAAAGAGAGGTGTAATTACGGCTGGTCCAGAAAAGAGGGCAGCAGACAAGAGACCATCAGTGGTGTATTTATAAAGAATAAAATAGTATTTCAGAATGAAAAAGCACTACACTGAGGCTGTTGCAGTGCTCCATAAAATCACTGAAATTGAGCAACACATTAAGAATGCTGTGTATCTCTTCTGCTTATGACAGGAAAATACATCTAACCTACTTTGCAGGATAATGGCACCTTTTATGATGCATTCTTGGTGCTTACTGTTCTGTCACTTTCAAAAGAGCACAAATTCACTTTCAAAAGTTTGTGTGGCGTTCAGGGCCTTGAAAATCTGATAACACATTCTGTGCAGCTGCTGTCATTCTGAGATGGGAGAGTAAATAATTTGAAGCATTACTGGTGAGGATAGAATCATCTGGACTATTATGGAGTGTAGTGGTCTCACCGTGGTGGAAAGTTTAACTCCAGCAAAACTGTATAAAAAATGGGAAGAAGATCTGATGAAAAAGAGCTCAAGGGTTGAGCTAAGGACAGGGAGATCACTCATCATCTACCACCACGGGCAAAACAGACTTGTAGGGATATTGATGTACAATGTCTGTTCTGAAAATAATGCCTCCTATTTTTATATTTGCCCAACATATCAGAGGTGGATGGTGAGATGACAGTAGAAGTTGAACTTTCCCACCAGTGTTCCATTACATTTTGTTGCCATGTGACAAATGTCAGCAGAAGAGCAGTCTGACAGAATAGTGTAGTGTCTGATGTGGATGGGCGTATGAAGCAAAGGTGTGTCATTGAATTCCTCCATGTGAAACAAATGGCACCCACTGACATTCAATGATGCTTTCTGAATGGCTTCGGAGACCAAGCAGTGGTTGTGAGCACACTGAGGTGATAGGTGTAGCATTTCAATAGTAGCGACAGTGGGTAACCTCCACTGGTGCAGATTTTTACAAGTGCAACATGCAAGTTCTTGTTCATGGATGGTGAAAATGCATAGCTAATTATGCTGACTGTTGAAAAATACTGTTTTGTCGATGAGAATTTGCTTGATTTAATATTGTTATAGTGCTATTTTTTTGTATCTGCTGTAGCTTCTATGGAAATGAATAGGAGATATTATTTCGGGGTGACCAGATTTTCCCTTTCTTAATCTACTCTCCCAGAGGCACACGTGGAGTCTCTCATGGCTCAGCTCTGGTAAGCAGAGGTCACTTTTGGAGCCAGCTCTTATCATGGGGCATCTTCTAGATTCATCTCACAGAGGAAATGCCTGTAGCCCTCTGCTACCTAAACCTTGCCATGTAAATGCAGTAGATGAAGAAGTTACTTGATGCTAAAGACTGGAACATGCTACCTAAATGTACACCTGAATACATATTTACTATGTGCAAGAGCACATTGTAGGATCAAAATTTATGGAAAAAAAAAGCCAGACCCTGCATCAATATAACATTCAACACAGATGTTTTTTTCTAAATTGCACTTCTGGGAATCTAACTTGCATGACAGCAGCCCCAACACAGACATTATCAGAAACAGAATGAAAGATGAAACAGACAAAGGAGAGGAAGCATAGTACTGATAGTGATTGCTGTCTAAATGACATATATAAAGTGCAAACTAGAGCTTTCTAGCTTAGAAAAGCAGAACCTGCACAAATTTCAACCAAAGTAAAGTCCCATCTGTTTTCAGTTGCTAGTGCTTCATATTTACTTTCACACATCTGCTCAGAGGATACTTCATATAAAAATTACAGAGATGTCAGTTAATTAGATAATATGCATCATCTGTTTCCCTTAAAAGAATACAAGCTTCTCTAAGGAATCTGTGCAGCAGTCTGCAAAAATTAACAATCAACATGCATATACAATCAATAAAAATAGATTGTAATTAAAATGTAAAATAAATAAATAAATAAATCTGACAACATAAAAAAAGAGCAAGAAAGAAAATACAAAATAATTTGTGTTAGCCCTTGTTAAAATATCTTAATTCATTCTTAGATGCACAGGTTTTCACTGTTTTCAAATTAAATCTCAGTTCTTCTAATTCCCACTGACAGTAGAAGAATATTTTCAATACAAAAAGTGTAGCTAACTGCAAGAAGTGTACTTCATCTCCTCAAATTTAAGCCCTCTATGAGGCACATGGTCCCAGTGGGCAACTCTTTCCACCTCTACATACTAAATACTTGCCCTAGGATTAACTTATGTAGGTGGCATCTCACTCTGGCCACCACTAAGAACAGATAACTAGTGTACTCTATTACATGCTTGATTTCTAGATTATTACAGCTAAGTGAGATGAAGTCTGCCCTATTTGACAGAAGTTGTGTATTTTAAATCAATAAAAGACATCTTGTTGGTGATAGTTATTTCCAAGCATGTCAAAATTGCTGAGTAAAGGTCTTTGAGAACACATTTTAATGAACACTGAATTTCTGAATCTCAAAAACAAACAAACAAGCCAAGCCACTAAAATAAAGCATACTCAAAATTATAACGGAAATTTCAATCTATATGGTATATTTTAGCCATTCTTTTTGAGAGTGATTATGAACTTTAAGCCAGATGCAAGAAGACACGCCTTGACATTACTGTCTGTTCTTGGTGACCCTGGGACCACATTATTAAGTCTCCCTCTTGCCTAAAGAAGAGGAGTAATTCCACATGCCGCACAACATTACACACTTTTCCTAAGAATGTAAATCACAAAGCATGGCAACAGAGAAATTTCACAAACACATCTTGCAGTTTTAGAATATCTATCATTAAAAGATAATAACAAGTTAGGGAAACATTTGCTGTGTTTGAATCTAATTTAGATTGTTTAGTATCTAGCTGTAAGTTGCAATGGAGAGATGCTGTATGTTAGCAACTAAGCTACTTGGTACTTTATACAGTAGTAATGAACCAAGGCCGACATTCATTCATATAGTGACTTTTGGAACCAGACTCTAACAATTCATAAATTTATATATTCTGTTATTTGCCTCTTATAAGTGAGATTAACACATGAAAATCCAAATATTAGTTTCACATAGGAAAAGAAGGAATCAGATTATGCAAAAGAAGCAAGTTGGTAAAAATGACCCTCTAAAGAAAGAAGGTGTGAAGGTGACATTTCATGATGTGTTGAAGACAATTTGTACTTAGGCAGAAAGTAACAGTCCTGCTTTGTTGGCCCGCTCCTGTCCTTGCCCTTGTCCTGGCACCATAGCATACATGCCTGTGCAGCCACAGAGCTACACAGCCTCAAAAGTGATCCTTCAGGATGGATATAAAAGCTGGCTTAAATCAGCCATCCTCAAGGGAGTGGGAGAGTGGTTTCATATTAAGGAATAGTTCTCACAAATGAAGAATACCTGTGCTTCCTGGGAATATGCATGTAGAGGAAGGAAGGCAATGCATACATGCTCTTTCTCTGGTTTCTTTAGTGATTCAGGCTCCACTCTAATGATGTTTATACTTGTCTGAATGTTTCTACTTGCACACAGCATGATCATCCCACTTTCAATCCCTTCTTTCAAAATCCATGCTCTCTAAGAGAAAAACTGTCATCAAACTAGTAAGATTCTGTATAAGTTAAATAAATCAATCTGCAAGTTACCTTCCTATGTGACTAGAACATCTCTCTAAGTGGTATATAATCACTTATCTATTAACTGAGGAGCAAACTCAGACTTATGCCTTCATAATTTAAATGCAGTCTCAAATAAGAATAATTACGAAGAGAATATGTGATCGTGCATGCATATCAATCTCTATAAAACCATATTTATAAAATAATTCTTGTTATATTGTTGGTTGATTATTCTCAAATACAAGAAACAAACAATAGAAACAGAACTATTTTAAATTAGAATAAACTAGTCACATCATTCACTGATCCTATTGATCAGTTGTTCCACCAGTGACATCTAAAATCACTCAGTGAAGGAGTATCTTTTTAATATATTTAATTAAGCATAATTCTTCCTATTACCATTACAAGCATCACGGAGTTCTTTGGTTGTCCTTTCCTAAGGTGTACAGAGAGTATCTTTACCATCTCTTGTGACAATTCCCTACTTAGCTGCCTGTATCACCTTCAGAACTTTTTAGAAGTTACCTAATTAGCCTTTGATCCACTAATTGGCTATTATCTGCAGAACTCTTTGTTCTTTCTTGCACATAAAATTTTGTTCCTTTTATAATGGGAACACAGAAATTATCATACTGGGAGAAAACAGTCTCATATTTTCTCTCTTACTGGGGTCAATGACAAGGCATTTCAAGCTGGCATTCAGCTCCTTGAGTGTGCTCCTGTCATTCTCTTCTACATAAAACTTGCTATGAAATAAAATGCACATAACATTTTCCCTTTGGCAGCAGACATATAGTGAACAGATGTATTAATTTAACTGTCCATAGTTACTTTTTTTTTTTTTTTTCCTGAGAGACTACAGCTAATCCAGAATTCAATCACATGGACAAATAGTATAGATGTCTTTTTCAAACAGCTTTTCTGTGCTGATTTGGGTATTGTGCCCCTTAATGTTGCTAATTACAGGTTGGTTATCCAGGGACACAGTCTAATCTGGAAGAAAGACTTTTCACTTTCAAGACTTTCAAAAATTATGTTTTTGTAGTAGTCTTATTCACTTTGTTTTGAAACTAACACTCATACTGTTTTTTTTTTCAGGGATAAGATGCAGATAATTTTCTTTCTATTAGCTGGTATGGTGTCATATTTTGAATTTAGTATGAGAATAATTTTGATAACATAATGTTAATGTTTTAGTTTTTGCTGAGCAGTGATGTACAGAGCCAAGGACATTTCAGTTTCCCACATTGCTCTGTTAGTGAGGAGATGGAGATTCACACAAAGCTGTGAGTGGACATAGCCAGGACAGCTGATTCAAAACAGCCAAAGGGATATTCCATACTATATGGCATTGTGCTGAACAGTAAAACTGGGGATAGTCACGATTTCTTGGTGACTGGCTGGGCATTGGTCAGTCGGTGGTGAACAGTTGCACTCTGAAATGTGTTGTGCATCTTCTTTAATCATTATTATTTTGTTCCTTCCTTTTCTGTTCTATTAAAGTGCCTTTAATTCAACCCAGGGATTTTATCTTTTTTTTTTCCCAATTGTCTTCCCCCATCCCACTGAGGAGCAGCAAGTATATGTCTGTGTGGTGCTTAGCTGTCTGCCTGGTTAAACCAGTACATCCTCTTTAAATTATTTCTGAAGTCTGATTCTCAGAATTGTCAACCATCTCTACTTAAATGCTGTGAATGAGGCTCCAGAGCAAAATGAGTTTTATGAAAAATATAGCAAGTATCTTAAAAACACTTCAACAGACTGCTTAAGTGAAGAGTGGATGATGGCCTTATGTGTTATGCAGATTCAGGAGCCTGATAAATTCAAGTTTCTACACTGTTGTTGAAAATAAAGAGGCTAAGAAACACATCAAAAGAAAAAAAAAAGTAAAGAATGAGAATTAAGGAGAGATCTTTATTTCAGTAAAAAAATGAATGGAAGCGGAAAAAGGAAAGGGAAGAAGAAAAGCGGAAATCAGGGGTGAAAAAAAGCAAAACACAAATGGAAACAAGGGAAAAAATAGAGCAACACAATTTTCCAACATAGTGTGGAGCAGTGCAAAGGGCATTGCTCAGAAAAACAAAGTATTTTGCAACGCTTCATCCACATGAAGGGTGAAATGACTTCTAACAGTGCTTATGTTTAACTTGAACTCTAAATAAAACAAAACTGAACACCTTCTAGTTGCCAAGGCTGAATAATTCCAGAGACCTTGCTGTAGCTTTTGTAGGTCATTACACTAATTTAAATTCACAATGCTTTCATCTCTGCTTTGAATGTAAAGTACCTCACACTCATCTGCACTGCATTTCCTTTTTTTTTTTCTTTTTTTTTTTTTTTTTTATTAACATTTTTAATAGCTAGTTTCTGCTACTTCCCTCTCAAGTGCTTCAGAATTCGTTCTCTCCTTGACTACCATTTTGTTCTCAAAAGAAAGCTGATTTTAGATTATAAACAAAGAAGCTGCTGGAATAACTTCAATGTCCATGCTAACTAAATGGATATTTTTTTGCTTAAACTGAAGTTGTTTCCATTTGTGACTAGGAAGAAATTGAATGGAAAACTTGCTCTTAGAAGAAGGAAAAGAAAATTACACTTTCAGCTGAGTGCTTGTGTGCCTCTATACTCTTGATCCGTAGCAAATATGAAGTTATATGATTTGGTCTGACTGAAGTTTAATTTTGTTTAGCTGAACTACCACCTGGGTCAGATCTGTCTTAAACTCATGAAACTTAGCCCAAAATATAGAGCTTCAAGTGCCTTTTTTCTCCCCTTCTCAGAAATATGTTAGTGTGTTGTTCCCATCCATTAACTAATGACGAATTTTTACCTGTGGGAGGGCACAAGGCACTGAGGGCTTCTGATAATGAAGTTCTGAGCTGGTAACCAAAGTAACCAAATGTACTCAGAACCAGCAAATTTTCTTCTAAAAAGAGTTGTAAAGAAAAAGGAATAAGAAAAGGTGGAAAGAAGTATAACTGTGTTAGCTAACAGTTGAGAATGAGAAGTGGCAAAGAGAAAGTCCATTGAAAAAAGGATTAAAGCCACATAAAGATTAGAAATTACCATTACAGAAATGAAGACTTGAAATAACTTTCAATAAAATCTTATCTTGCCTTTTTCTTTCTTACCTTTCACGCTTCCATCTTTTCTAAAATTTCTCCTCACTTTTTGCATTTCAGAAATGTACATATTCAATTCAGATGTGCATCACTTCTGTACACTACTCACTGTTTCCCACATTCTTTTCCTTAGGAAACAGTGAGATATTCTACTGTAAAGTCTGGAGAAAGCTAAAACATAACATGACATAAAATTATGCCAGTGCAGTCTTGCATGCCACTGAAATGGACAAGTAAGCATATAAATTAATTACTTGGAACACCCTTAAAACAAACCTATGTCTACTTCTGTCCTCACTGATTTGGGGTTTTTCTTTTATAAAAACATTTCATAGCCCACATAGCAGCCATAAATACACATAAATTAAATAAGTATGAAAATAGCTCCAGATACAATTTCCTGTAGGCATTATTTGGATTGGCAAACCACTCTGTGAGAATTGCTTTTGATTTCTCCACTGCTGCAGACTAACATCAGCTTTCATTGGTTTTAACTGAACAAATACAAGATGCCCATTATTTTCCACCACCGAAACCATAACTGCCATCACTCATTTTGTGAAATTCTGTAAGGAATTACATACTTTTTTATTATTATTATTATTTTATTTTTTTTTTACACATTTTTCTTTTAAATATTGCAATGGAAGAAAAATTATTTAAAGATTTTCATAACCATTTTTTCACTTCCTGAAAGAAATTTGGAATTCTCTATTTCCTCGCTTTAGTGATCTCCATAGTAACATATTCTATAGTAATTCTCATTGTGAAGAGTTTTTGTTTAAAATTTTCCAAAATGCACTTCTTAGAGGAGTGTTGTTTTTTTTGTTGTTTTTTTTTTGTTTGTTTGTTTTGTTTTGTTTGTTTGTTTGTTTTGTAGCAAGAATATGCAAGTTAATACAGATATTTTACCTCAACTGAACAACAATTTAAGCCTCTCTTAAGGGAACGAAGTCTATTTTTTTATTTTTCAGATTTGCACCATGTGTTTTTCTGTAAGCATTCTGATTTTATTTTAGTTCTAATTACATGTGAAAAGTTATGAGCAGATGGTGTGTCCCTCAAAACTAACCACAGCTTTTTAAGGGAATGGAAAAATTTTAAGACGGCTGCCAGCTGTTTCATACAAAACATCTAACCATATTGGGATGCTTCATTTTTTAATGCACAAAATAACACTAGAACACTAAGTGTAGATGCATATGCTCTTAGCTTTTAAAACTTGTCACAGAACACGGGAAAACACTTTTGCTTAGGAGAAGCTGAATTCATTCGGTATCAGTAAGTATTTTTATTAGATCCCAGAAAAATACATTTCTGAAGTTTAATAATAGTCTTGCACTAAGTATTCTCACAAATGAAAGAAAAAGCATTTTGCAATTAATTTCAATGGTTTGGAAAAAATTACATACTTTATACCATGTGAAGGAAGAAGGTGCATGCAAGTTTTACAAGTGCCATGCACCACAAAGGTAGAATAAGTGACTGGAAATGTGATAAAACACAAAGACATATCCCGTAGCATTTCTTTAAACTTAAAGCATTTAATTTTAACCGTGATAAGTCAGTGATGGCATTTTGAAAGGATTTTGGAAAAAGTCATTATGGAGCCAGACATGTTCATTAAACATTCCTTTTACTTCTAAAATGGTTCTTGATTTCAGAAATACAAAATCCTACCAAAACAAAGGACGTCTGGAATGTTCTCTGAAACGTGCTTTAATTATATTCTGTTCTTACAACTGCCATGATGTTTTTTAGGCTGCAGTGCAACTGAATGAAAGCCTGAGGATCAATCAAAAGAACGATCACTTGAAGCACTTCTACTATGTTTAAATCACATACAGTCCTATTAGATATGGGAAAACATCTCCTACAGAGTTTTGAGAGGATGTCCACTCCTAGCTACCACTTGGGGTCCTCTGTTTTACCTTGCATAATATCCCAGCGCAAGTATTGCTCAGATTTTATATTCAATGAACTTGAAAGGAAATTAGTTTGCCTGCAGAAGCCAACGAGATTATTGTATTTTTCATATGCTAGTTATTCAAAACATAAGATCTTTCTCTCACTCACTCCTACCTGTTCCAATTGTTCTGAAGTTATTTACAAATAAGGAAAAAAGCACTTCACTAAAGAATTTAATGTCAGTGTTCATTTGTATGCAGAACACATGATACTGAAAAAGGAGAAGAAAACATTACTTGGTATAAAAATATGCCATGGGATTATGGTTTCATCTTTAGAATCTGACAAATTGCCCTGTGTCTGAAATGTTTAGACAGTGGTGGTTTACTTGGGATGCACATGAATGGCAATAAAATCACAGCCTCTGAGACAAAGTCTGAATTCTGATTTGATTGCAGAGAAATTCTGGCAGGACCCTTTTCAAGCTGTGGATGGTTTCTTTATCTAGAGTTTGGCATGTAAACAAAGAGTACATCTTGCCATTTATTTCATTCCTTATTTTTGTATTTCTGTGCCATTTCCCTGATGATAACTTTTCTTTTTTTTTCACTCACAAACTGCTCATTTCTGTAGTGGCACCTGGGATAGATGGCAAAGTAACAACACAAATGTGAGAGCTAGAAGTAAAACAAACCCACAAAGCTTGTTGCCATGCAAGAGTGCACAGTGTTCCTTGTTCTTGGCATCTTTTAAGAGACTGCACCCCCTCAGCTGTCAGTTTTACTCCATGATGATTCATTTCCTTTCTCTTTTGGAAAAGAGGCTTCAAAAAAGCAAATCGGTTGCTGTGGTTGTTTTTTTTTTTTTTGTTTTTTTTTTTTTTTTTTTTTTGTTTGTTTGTTTGTTTGTTTTTTTAGGTGAACAGTCTTTTTATTATATCTGTAAAGTAGTATCAGTTTGAAGCTGATCAGTGTGAGGGCTGTTGAGTTTCCATGCAAACCCCTCACATTATCACTCAAATATATCAATGACATTCAATTCTGCTATAATATCCATTATTGATAGATCCATCTTTTCGTGAATGTGTATGGATACTCAAAAAATGTTTCTTTCCTATATTATGCTCAGGTGTTTCTCAGTCATTTTCCATTTTGTCTCAAAGCAGTAAATTACTTAACATTGTATTAAACCTGTCAACTCTAGAGCTCATTTAATCTCACTGTTAGAAATAAGAGTAGGCACAAAGTGTCTTGATTGAGGCTGTGGTTGGACACTGTCAAAGAATGAAAAACTCTGTCCCTTGTTGTGCTAAAAAATGACTTTTTTAATTTTTAAGTAAAAAATAAGCATTAAGAGGAGTCTGACTTCAGTTTTATGAGTGTAAATTTTTGCATTCTCTTACCGAAATGAGTATGATAGTGTTAGATTTTAATATTACATGTCTACTAATATTTTATTGGATCATGGCCATTCCAACTTTACAATACATGCTACTCAGTCTCAAAAGGTTGCTAGTGTCACTGCAAGCACCACAGCAGTGTTTGGTTCATCTGAACTCAAGTTCTTCCACTTAAAATAACATTGTCGCAGAAAGCCCAAAGTGTTCCATACAAGAAATCAGATAGAAGAATAACAAATGGCAGCACTTTTGCAGTCACCAAAA
Organism: Excalfactoria chinensis; assembly: GCF_039878825.1. NCBI lineage: Eukaryota > Metazoa > Chordata > Aves > Galliformes > Phasianidae > Excalfactoria > Excalfactoria chinensis. The sequence goes on from NC_092825.1 coordinate 138,716,741, forward strand.
AAACAAGTTCTGCTAGTGTGACATATATAAAGAAGTTTTCTTTCCAGATGGACACTGAAATGTACAAATCTTGATCAGAAACTTAACTATCAGATTCCAAGAAAAGAAATATTTTGGAGCATGAGATAAAAATCTGAAGATGATTGTGTATAGTTTTATCATTAACAGATAGAAAATAAGTTTTTTAGCACATTCCTCAAAGCTTTGGGGATTCAGCCATCTTAGTGTGATTTTATAAGTGACCCAGTGGGATTTTCTATACTTTCCACTGGAGGTCCACTGTGTTGGGCAGAAACAATGCAATTACTGACATTTCGTATCCTTCTCTCACTGAACAGCTTGGAGTTTTTACCTTAATGTGATCTTGAATTAATACCTTTTGGGGAGTGGAGGCAGGAAAGACAGTCTGTTTCAGGATTAAAAGTCTAGATATGAAAAATGAAATGAAAATGAGCTGAACCTGAGTGTAGATGGGAAATATGTTAAAAATTACATTGCCCTTTTCAGATTCTTCTTTTATAAAGGTTAAAAACAGGACAACAGGAAAATTATTGGATCTTTTGAAGGAGAACGATAAAGGTTGGTATAACTTATCCTTTCACACAGTTCTTTCTCTCCTTGTGATGCTTGTTCAGGGACGCACATAAAATGAGCTGATGGTCTCAGTTCAATGAATCGGACTCATTTGTTTCACACACAATAATATAGGTGCAGAGTGTTGCAGTTTTGAAGCTTAATGACCAGTAGCTTAAGAGACATGAGGCTGAAAATCCTCTACTCACTTCAGGCATCATGCCTTTCAAGTTAGAAAAAACTACTGGATATATTTATCAGAAAACATGTTGTGACACTGATTCCACAGAACATGTGTTGAGGGTAAACAAATGACTTCAACTTCTACTGCTGTCAGTCTAACAACGTGTCAAAAGGAGTACATCACACTGTTGACAGAAAGCTGACTCAGTCTGCAGCCATAAACGAGGCTGTTCAGTTCAACAGAATGAGGAAAAAATATTCTTGAATAACTACAAAGCACTGCGCTCCGGTGGCGCAGCGGTAGAATTCCCGTTTGCAACACCAGGGGGCCCGGGTTCGAATCCCCCCCTGTGGAGCAGGGGGTAGAAGTGCCACTCTGCTACACAGAGGGCTCGAATCCCGGGAGTTGGACTCGATGATCTCTAAGGTCCCTTCCAACTCGCACAATACTATGATACTATGATACTATGATAATGTTATGAAAATAAACAGAACCCACATTTTAGCCCTATCTAGTGTGTGAGTATCAGCATCAAATCACAGTTCCTGAGCTATCCATCAACACAGCAAAACATCAATTATTCCCAGCAGTTAGCACAAGATAAAATGAAATGTGTTTCTAAATACTCATTCTTCCAAACTTTCTACATTATAGTGATACTGGACACATTTTTTTGTTTATTTTCAGAAATTCAGGAATCCCACCTGGCTTACGTGAGTTCCTTCACACACTGCTAAGCACATATTTTCTGGCACCTATTCCAAGCAGCACTGTCAAACAGGGCCCCATCATTTTATGTTCTGCACTTAACTGTGTCACAAGGCGCTGTGCCCTGTGTCCAAAAGAATGTAAGACTACTCACAGTTCTAAAACGGTCTCCCAAGAGATTATATTTCATCCAAAGTATTAAGTCTTTAACACCATATTATTTAAAACAATAACACTCCACAGCTGACAAATAAACAGGTATTAGCCATAATAAGGATTGATCATGTACTTAATTAGAAGTTGCAACTGGGCTATGTCAGGCATAACAATAACAGCAGTGCTAGCCATTTTATGATTCTCTTCCCAAACTGTTAATGCCATAAATTAACGATTTGATAACATTCAGATAGCTGATATAATCAGATCACAGCTGCTCTGATAATGAGTGCTACGGAGATGACTATGAATAGGTTAGTTAATTAAGCATTAACATATCCATTGCAATATCCATCATTATGTTTTAATGTTGTCCTTCCCAAATAACCATTCTGGGAATCCTTATTAGTATAATTTGCCCTGGGGCTCACCTGCAAGGTGAAATACATTAACACTTACCAATTTGGAATCCCATGGGAGCATTTGCAGGTTATGCTGCTACCACCACACTGGGAAAAGCTGGCAAGAGTCTGACTGGCTCCATAGCACATGCTACAGTTCAGGTTCTCCTAGTGTTGCTTTGTCAGTTCAACAGTCATGAGTCATTTTTATTGAAGAGCTTTATTAATTTCACATTTGCATAATAATCTGATGGCTTTCGGGGCCTTTATATTTATCTATTGGAAATTCTGGGTTTTCGATGGGCTTCAATCTGTGTACTTCCCATCCCACTCTCTCCCCTATTAAGGATGGCTAAAAATATATATATATTTTTAGGTGAAGGAAATGTTCTGAACACATACATCAATAAACACTGGAATTTTTGAACATGCAGGGAGAACAGGAAAAAGTAGACAAAGGGCTAAATTATAATTCACTGTAGGAAGCAAGACATTAACAAATAATGATGGGACAGGCAAAGGAAGAAAGAAAGTGGATACAGGAATGATGCTTTGTCTTACAGTGTTTTGAAGATGAAGGAACATGATATCCTGTCATACCATGTCATGAGGAAGGAGTTTTGTACTGGAAGGAATTTTTGTTTTGTAGTGATTTCATAAAGTAACATCTTGGAGGTTTGAACCTCCAGTGTAATGGAATAAAAAATTTCATACCACTGTCTGTGAAAAGAACAACTATTCAGTATGTCATGAAATTTTAAAAGACAGAAGTCCTTAATTTGGTTTTACACCCTAATACAATGACTGGTTAGTAATGCTATTTTCAAGCAAGTTGCTTCACTGGATTAAAGAAAGGTCTACTAGATGCTCTTCATTCTTTCTCCTTTTCCACAATGTTCCCGCCTCCCTCAGCTTTACCAGGTTGACCACCAGTAAAGATTTAAAGAAAGATGCACAAAAGCTCACAAGCAGAATCCATCAATAAAGTACATTGGGTGACATTATATTTGTCACAAGACAACAGCTGCTATTGATTTGTATGGGTGATATATAAGCAGAAACTATGTGCTCTAGGAAATTGTTTAGTGCCTTGGAAATGCAGAGTGAGAAAGATCTGGCAGTAGAGAGATGGTTTCTTTAACATTTCTGGGGAAAGCTAGCCTACAGCACAAGTTCTAAAATTGGGGTTTGCTCTTTGGAGTGCTTTTGAAAATTCTGTGATAGAGTATAAGAAGATTTAATTAAAAATGTTTTTTCTTTGGGAAATTCATATTCTCTGCCTTCTGATCTACCACTCAAATAGCCTGGTTTATTTGACTTTTTGTTGCATGTTAAATAATGAATACAGGAAGTGTTTAGCAATACAGAATATCGTCGAAACCCTAGAGATTGGTGAATAATACATTAAGAAATACAATTTCATTAGCAGTATGTTTCCTTGTTATTATATAACTTGATCAGTAGCTGAATGAAGAGCAGAAGAGTGTAAGACTTTCGTTTTAATAAATACAGTGGAATGATGAAGCTTAAAGTAAAATGAATTATTGCTTTTCATTTGTTTCTTTGTTTGTCTTTTAGCAACAACTGCTCTTTGTCTGTCAGAAGAACATCTTAACAGTGAGTGTCCCTTGCTATCCCCAGAACACAACTAAAAAATATTGAGTTCAGCAAAATGCAGATCATCTGTAGGAAATCCTTAAGAACATGACACTAGGAGAATTTTATAAAGCATTCTACACTTATACAAGCAGCTGTAACATCTAAAACCATCATGCCTATGACAGAAAGCGAAAAAAATGAATTCAGGAGCATTAGGTCATACATGAACCACATAGATGCTCTGAGGAAAAAGATTTTCCGTCACAAATAAATTCAACAGAACTTTAATAGGTGCATTAGGCAGCATTTTATTTGGAAGCATCAGGATTTAAACCACAAACATGAAGCAGAAGAGCAGTTTTGGATATTCGTATGTCTGTATAGGCAACAAGTCAAATCTTAGTCGTACTTCCAATATATCTTCTTGGAACACTTCTCAATAATGATGCATACCATTATGGAGTACTAAAGAAGTATTTTTTCCTCATCTCGTGTATTCTAAACTTCATCTAACACAATGCTTGTATTAGCATCTGTAATCATAGCATTTAGGAACTATTCTGTTCTTTTGTGTCCAGTCAACCATCTCAGTCTGCTGACAAAGTACAGCAAACACCTTCCAGCTGAAAAAATCAACATTCTTAATGGTACTTTTTTGAGGCACAGAAAATAAAATCTGAATCTAAGAGACTTATTGCACTCAGTTCCTTTAAGTATTTGAGGAGAGAACATGTTCAAAGAATTCCCTCTGCTGATTCTTTGCTCAAATTCATATTATAGAAAATAATATATTTCATATATATTCTGGTCCTGCCTCCTATGCACATTGCATGTGACCTGTTCTTAATTTTGACGTTGTGTTTCTTTCCATACCCCAGGGAAATCTTGTCCAGAGAATACATTACTTAAAAATATGCATTGCACTAGTAGAAAGCAATCTTTTCCCACCATGGCCAGGCAGCATCTAACAGAATCCTTTAAAAGTTTAGAGAGTTAGAACAACTGATGTACTGCAGATAACTGCCATGTTAGGAACCATGTTGTGTGCCTCCGGTGGTGCAGTGGTATAAGGTGCTGCTTGCAACACCAGAGGCCCGGGGTTCGAATCCCCCCTGTGGCACAAGTGGCAGAAATGCTGCTCTGCTACACAGAAGGCTCGAATCCCGGGAGTTGGACTCAATGATCTCTAAGGTCCCTTCCAAGTCGCACGATACTGTGATACTGTGAACTGTCTATTTATAAAGAAACTACAAAAGTGAGATTTGGGTTTGGTTTCAGACATTCAGTTTAAAATGTCTTACAGTCTAAGTTTCTATTCACAAGCTCAGTGTCTAAAGTTAGAATATTTTGTCAATACTGTTGATGGAGGTTGTAGAGTTATTCAGCTCACACTAAAATAGATACCGCCACCTGACCAACTGAACGGTTCTTCTATTCCATTTACCACACTGTCTAGAACAGGACAGCTTGCTTGCATATTCTGTACCTTCACTGTAGATATCTGATATCTTAGAGAGCTAAATTTCTTTAACCTGAAGGTCTTGACTTGTGATAATGTGTTAACCTGGTTGCATTTAATGTGCTACCTGTCATCTCTGCAAAATCCAGCGCTGTGGTACTCATTTCTCTGTTTTAGGGATAAAACAATACACACAAGAAAGTTCTAATGTTGTATTTTCCATTAATGCCAATCAGTATGTTCATTTTAATTCTATACTGGACATTTAAAGGACTTACATCTATACCTGTGTATTTATATCTGTACCAGGCTGTCTCCCTGTGCTAATCTTCTAATAGCTAACAGTGACAGCATAGAAATCTTCATCAGATATCAAAATTTTAAAAGGGTTAAAGATGCAAATGATGAAAAGGACTACACAAATAATATTTACTGAGGGGAAAAACATGGGCTGATACTTTACCAGCCAATAACTGTCACTACATACAGGAGACAGATGTTTCCATCTGCTTTGTTACTTCTAGCTAAATTTGTATTATTTAGGCTATTACATGTCCAGCATGTATATGATTTCTAATAACAAGACACAGGTGTTCTCTTTAATTCCCTCTTTCACTATTCGTTTGACAGAACATTTTACTTCAGCTGTTGGGTGTTATGGCTTTAGGCAGTCTAATGCTATAAAGTGAACATAACAGATAAATTATATTTTGGACCCATTGAAGCAAACAGCATTTTAAAATGTGCCATATAAATAGCAAATTAATAAAATCTGTATTTCCTCTTTTGTTTTTCTTTCATGATGTAAGTTTATCCTGGAACACTGAGTTCTTATTTTATCTGACAGTAATTTAACTGCTATGTAACTATTTAAACAATGCACTTTTTTATTATTTTGAAAGCAAATTGCACATCAAGAAGCAATTTGAGCCTCTTCCTAACTATCCTGAACTCTTGAGACTTATGAATTATTTAAATAATGGAGAAAAAAAATAGAAACATTAACCAAAGCCAAAAGGGCAAACAGTCCCCAAGATCAGAACTACATCTTTAAAAACAAAACAAACAAACAAACAAACAAAAGTCATATAGGAAGTGGCTTGGCTTTTGCAAACAGACTGCTTCACTCCTTTATTCAGTACAGATTAATGTAAGCCGTTCTGTTCATAACACAGTAATTCATAACTCATTCCCATTATAGCCAATGTTCTTTTCCACCCAGCTCATTCACTCCATGGTCATTCCTCCCACAACCTCACTGAACAAACTGCTTGCAACTAATTAGTTGACAAACTGCAATTGCTCCATTTACAAGCAATATAGAAATATTCCACCATCTGAGTAAGACTTGCCTTGAATTCAGCCCAAAATTCAACAAGATAGATATAATTAAGAGGAAAAAAATAAGATAAAATTGCTCTTCTATTTTCTTGACCTGAAAATTTTAAATATAGCTAGAAAACAGTGGCACAGTCTTCCTTTAAAGGGCAGCAATTAAATGTAAGAAAGACGATGTAAAGTGACAAAAGATGCTGCTGAAAAACTGAGTGTGGAAAGTTGACAGTAAAGCAGCCATTCCTGAGAGTATAATAAAGGTTCTGTTCTAAAGGTACAGAGTAGAGCCAAATCTCACACTGTTTCAAGAAAAAATAAACTTTGGTCCATTTCCTTCTCAGAATCACTTGCCTACTTTCCTCTACATTTTTTAATTATTACCATGCTCAAACCAGAGCTCAAACACAGCTGCATGGAGACAGCCCTAGTTATAAAAGGCAATCCACCCTTGGAGGACCAAAGCCTTTTGTTTTGTTTTGTTTTGTTTTCTAGTGTAAAAGAAGGGTCATTTCCAACAAATTGAAGCATATTCTGAGGCTTACTTTTAGTTCATTATGATGGAATACTTGTAAATATCCTCTTCTGCTACATAATAGGGATGAGAAGCTACCATAATTGTAGAACAGGGCTCATTTTCAGCTGTACAGCTGGAAAAAAGTAAGTTGAATTGTTTAATCTGTAATGATAGCAATGTTTTCTTCATGCATTTGAAAAATAATGTAATGTTTACTCAAATTTAAAAGACATTCAAGGGACCTACTCCTATATTAAGGTAATAGTAAATTCTCAGGTATCCATAATATCTGGCATGTTATCTGAAATATCCATTAAATACCTTACAAGAAACCACCTCCTGGCAAAGAAGTGAATATTCCAATTGACTAGCACTGACTGTACGATAAACACCATTAAAGGGAAATTACCAAATTAAAATTGAATCAGTTTCATGGGATGAGTTAAGAGTAGTTTCAAGGACAACATCTGCCCATGAATTGCTTTGGCAATGGGTCTAAGCTGTGTAGAACTTCACAGAATTGCTTTTTTCTGAAAACACAGAAATAACAAAAGTTTTCTCTCTCTCTCTCTCTCTCTCTTTTTTTTTTTTTTTTCCTGGTTACATCTAAAGCTGTGTTTAAAAATATTCCTTGATCAGGGTCAGGTAGTAAAGAGAAAAAGGCAAAAAAAATTTTCCCCCAAGACTTATTTTTTTCTTTGTTCTCAATGAGATGTCTACGACTAAAGGTGATGCTGACTTGCTGAGAAAAGCTACCATACGTGAAAAGCTGTCAAACACACTAAATAAACAGAAAAGCAGATCAAATATTTCAACCTCTGTTACCTTAAAGTTACATTAACTTTGTGTAAGCCTTGAAGCAACAAAAGTGCTTTCAGAAGCAAGTGAGATTTTCAAGTTGGTGATGTCCTCTTAAATAAACAAAATTTAAATCTATTAACATATGAAAGAGTTACATCAGTAACACGGTATTTCCTTCTATTTAGCATAACATTCTTACACTTATGGTAACTGTATGAATAATCTCAATGCACACGTGTGTATGTATGCATACATGTATCAGTAAATGTCTACCATAACATTAATTAAGATTATTTAAGTAGTATCCATCATGCTTATCTGTAGGTGCATACGCATAGACAGATAACACACTCAGAATGCTCACAGTGTAGTGAGCTCTCTCCAGAGCTCTGCATCTCCAAGGCTGGCGCCATCCGCACAGGGTTGGTAAGCAGCAGACACCAGCTGGCTAGTATCAGGCACTCTGGGGATCACTTTGGGGCTGGCTGTTAGCTAGCAGTATCAGCATAGCTCATGTAGTTCTGTCAGTAATGCTGAAGACTTATTGGTAAATGGAGTTTGTTGCTTCAATAGCATGATGCATGTTTCAGTCTGGCATAAGCAAATACATAAGAAGTATTCAGGAAGTAAGAATTCATTATTTTCCAGGAGATGATGCTACCCCAGCCACATTTTTGTTTTCATTAAAACAGAGGGAGATTCTCCATTAGTCCTGCAAGCTGAAAAGTATACCATGGAATATTTCAGTAGAGATACATCTGGGAGATCCTATGTCACCTGTATGGTAAACGCAGAGGTGGAACTTTGGATACTGTGGCAACTTTGACTGGTTCTGTTCCAGTACAGTCTGTTAGAAATAATTTCAGTCTTGTTTCATGGGTCCAGTGCTGCTTTATCCCAGATCTTTTGCTTTTACACTTTTGTGGATTTGAAATTGATACCACTGTGCATACTCTACTAAAGAGAATATATAAAATAGTTGCCACATCATGTTTCCTGCCTTTTTGTGGTTTAATGTAATCCACAGCTAAATGCAGCAGACTTGAATCTCATCTGAGGTCAATCTAATTCAGTCCTTTAAAATCAAAGAATCTGGGCTCGTTTGTATCTACAATGGAGCAGCGCCCAGATTTTTACCGATCCAGTATTTTTTTTATTTTTTTTTTTATAAATATGCTAAATATGTAAATGAGAGTGTGCTTTGCTTAAATTTGGAGCTACATGAACAGTGTTTTCAAATACAGCTGGTAACAGCATCCCAGATGTCACAGAAGAGGATTCAATCACTACATTATTACTGCTAAAATCTGCAAAAAAATCTTCAGAACTTGTTGAGAAAGGTCTCCTCCAGATATCATAGATGCTTCGTGTTCACTAAGTGTAAATGACCATACATGTATGTGAAAAGGAAATCTCTTTATTGTTGCTTTGTGTTTATCGAGGACATCAATACTGCCTCTGAACTTTGGGATTCCCCATAGTGAAGTTCCCATGCCTGACTGTTGTATCAGAGAAGGCAAATCTCTCTGTTTATCTCCTCCCATTAATGAGAAAGAAGAAGATGGTGCCTCAGAGAGTTTTCATTGTATGTTCTAAATGATGATCAACCTTGATGACCACTGACCTTGACCTATGTTAGGTGAGTTTGTTCACACTTTGAGTGTAGATCTAGTCTTAAAATTTTTAACTACTGAGTTCAGTCAACTATTTCTAGGGTCAGACAGCAAATAAAAGCTGGCTTTCTAAAGAGGAATAGTATGCATAAAAAGGAGTAGGAAACTTCAGTAAGATTCTGCAAGAAATTATTTTTGACTCCACTGTTGGCTTATGCAGAAAGAGATCTACATTAGATCTGTGCTCCTGTCCCTACTAAGTGTTAACTGTTTCTCAAAAATAATAGGCCCTGCTTGCTTTGTTATCATCAGTGGTGACAAATTTTCAGCACCAGTGGAAATGAAGTAACTTTTACCGTGTTTAATAAAAATACTTTTGGGTGTTCCCAAAATAAGATACAAATATTGGAAAAGTGGTGCCTTATCTGTGATTTGTAATCCATTTATGTTATTTTTACTTTCTTACTTTACTTAGTTTATTGTATATCTGTTTTTGAATGTATTACTTATCAACACAGATTAAGAAATTAGAAAAAAATAATAAAGGAAATTTCTTATTTTAATGGATTGTGGTAATTTTCCATATTGAAATGTCTAATTAGAAGATTAAAGTATGAACTGAAGGATTTCTATATGTAAATGTGAATGTATGTGTCTGTGGTTTGGTTTCTAGTTTTATATCTGACTGTGTTCTTTTCATGATCTCACTATGTATCTTTTATTATTTACTGAAAGATCAATTTTAAATGAGCCTTTATAACCATTACGTGCTTCCCACTCAGGGGAGAATTTGCCAAGTTCTGCCATCATTGTTCAGTCTATCTGGTTTGCAAGTAGCAAAAAAAGCCCCCCCCCCCCCCCCCCCCCCCTTTTTTTTTTCTCCTTATTTTTTTTTCCTTATTTTTGTCAAAGCAGATCCAGTTTGTTCCTGATTTGATTTACTTCAGAGAAAGGAAATTTTGAACCTCATGAGAATAGTGGTCAAAGACCATGTCTATCAAACAGACAGCTCCACTGACCTTCAATTGGAGAAAAGAAAACATAACTTCAAGTGCAACCCACTCACTGCCCCTATAGAGAAGGAGGCTCTATACACAGCAGCTAGCCAGGACATGATTTCCTCCCACTAGTTTAATCAAGATAAGGTGGGACAAACAATCTTAACTGCGACCTACAGTAGAAATAGTTGTTTGTAGGAGGGAGGAATAACAAGTTGGAAATATTACAACTTGTCTTTTCTTCTGGTGAAGAATGGCAGAAAGTGATAAAGTGAGGTCCAAAATGCTTCACATTGATATTGTAAAAACTGTTTTACCTTGAAGTTAAGAAAAATTATCTCCTCTATTCTTCTGACTGAAATTTAGCAGCTCCACTTTTGTTAATGTTAAAAAAAAGCACTGGAAACAACATGCAAATAGCACAGTAGTTTTCAACACAGGACAGCTCTAAGGAATAGCCTCTCCAAAATCACCTGCACAAAATGATAAGTGAGGATAGAAGATGAGACAGAATTAAGAAAGCAGAAAAAAAGTATATCTAAATGAGATCTACAATTGGTAGAAAGCTAAAGAAGTATCCATACTAGTTAGAAGAAGGGAATAATAAAATATTTAAGGTTGGAAAACACTTCTAAGGTCATGTAGTTCTCCCCTCAGCCTCCTTTTCCTCAGACTAAACAGACCCAGTTCCCTCAGCCTCTCCTCAAAGGGAATATTCTCCAAGCCCTTCGCAAATCTTGTTGTCCTTCCTTGCACCTGCTCCAGCACCTTCATGTCCCTTCTGTACTGAAATAACCAAAGCAGAACACAGTACTCATGGTGAGGCCTCACCAATGCTGAGTACAGGGGCAGGATGACTTCCCTAGTCCTGTTCACCACACCATTCCTGATACAAGCCAGGATGCCATTGGCCCTCTTGGCCACCTGGGCACACTGCTGGCTCATATTCAGCCAACTGTCCATCAGTACACCAAGGTCCATTTCCATCAGGCAGCATTCTAGACACTGTTCCCCAAGCCTGTAGGGTTGCCTGAGGTTGTTGTGACCAAAATGCAGGACCTGACACTTGGCCCTATTGAAACTCATGCCATTAACCTTGGCCCATTGATCCCGTTTATCCAGGTCCCTCCATAATGCCTTTCTACCTTCAGGCAGATCAACACTCTCCCAAGTTGGCGGCTTCTGCAAACTTACTGAGGGTGCACCATGGTCCTCAGTGCAACATCTACATAGTTTTAGGGACAATGACTCCAACACCTCCTTGGGCATCCTGTTCCAGTGCCTCACCACACTTTCAGAGAAAGAAATTCATCCTAATATCCAACCTGAACACCCATGCATGGAAAAGTTTTGTGGAAAGAAAAGCTATTGCCAAATGACCAAAACAACAAAACAAGCAACAAAAAACAAAAAACTAATAAATGAAGTCCACAGTATATCTCAGTGTATCTAAGGATAATAGTAATTGCTCCTTATTTCTTTACCAAAGTCTTACCATTCTGTACAGCATCAGTATAATGCGTAAGAAGTAGAGAAGCATAATTGTACCATAGCAAAAAAGGAATGATGGGTATATTCAAGAAAGCACTCCAGGAATATGGTGTATTTCTAGATTCAAAGGATATTATATTGGAAAAGAAAGAAAAGAAAGAAAGAAAGAAAGAAAGAAAGAAAGAAAGAAAGAAAGAAAGAAAGAAAGAAAGAAAGAAAGAAAGAAAGAAAGAAAGAAAGAAAAGAAAGAAAGAAAGAAAGAAAGAAAAGAAAGAAAGAAAGAAAGAAAGAAAGAAAGAAAGAAAGAAAGAAAGAAAGAAAGAAAGAAAGAAAGAAAGAAAGAAAGAAAGAAAGAAAGGAAGGAAGAAAGGAAGAAAGGAAGAAAGGAAGAAAGGAAGAAAGGAAGGAAGGAAGGAAGGAAGGAAGGAAGGAAGGAAGGAAGGAAGGAAGGAAGGAAGGAAGGAAGGAAGGAAGGAAGGAAGGAAGGAAGGAAGGAAGGAAGGAAGGGAAGGAAGGAAGGAAGGAAGGAAGGAAGGAAGGAAGAAAGGAAGAAAGAAAGAAGAAAGAAAGAAAGAAAGAAAGAAAGAAAGAAAGAAAGAAAGAAAGAAAGAAAGAAAGAAAGAAAGAAAGAAAGAAAGAGAGAAAGAAAGAGAGAAAGAAAGAGAAAGAAAGAAAGAAAGAAAGAAAGAAAGAAAGAAAGAAAGAAAGAAAGAAAGAAAGAAAGAAAGAAAGAAAGAAAAAGAAAGAAAGAAAGAAAGAAAGAAAGAAAGGAAGAAAGGAAGAAAGGAAGAAAGGAAGAAAGGAAGAAAGGAAGGAAGGAAGGAAGGAAGGAAGGAAGAAGGAAGGAAGGAAGGAAGGAAGGAAGGAAGAAAGGAAGAAGGAAGAAAGGAAGAAAGGAAGAAAGGAAGAAAGGAAGAAAGAAAGAAAGAAAGAAAGAAAGAAAGAAAGAAAGAAAGAAAGAAAGAAAGAAAGAAAGAAAGAAAGAAAGAAAGAAAGAAAGAAAGAAAGAAAGAAAGAAAGAAAGAAAGAAAGAAAGGTGTTGTAAGAAAGCTAATTCATGGAGTGAAAGCTACTTTCCAAAATACTCCTCATTCTCAAACAGAGGGTTTGCAGTCAGGATCATTAGAGACTACAATAGAAGAGTAAATAACAGATGGACAAAACTGATAAAAATTATAGCTGGAGACAAGGCTGGATATGTCATTTGTGAGATGAGTAAGGGTAATGGAATACTTAGAGGATTAAATGTCAGATAAAGCTTACACAAAATGAAGAAAAATGTAAGGAATGAGGAGGGGAGAGTAGCAAGCAAAAATGAAAGCAGTAGTGGAAAGGAGAAAAATCCTGGCTGGCAACTGATACTATCTGATAGTTGCAGATATGGACAATTTTATATGCGTATTGTGTTATAATATTTGCCAGAGCAGTGGGCCACAGCCTTACTATCACTTGGTCTTAAATCTAATTGGGCTTAAATTTGTTATGTAAGCTTGGTTACTAAACTCTTAACCAACAAAATCTCTGGAGTCATCAAGGCAAGCCTCATGTCAAGCTCCAACACTCTCAGTGGTTAGAAAGTCTCAACTCTCATCTGTCCATTTCCAGTGGATTTTGAGAACATCAATACAAGAGCATTTTCCAACCTTCTGGTCTTAGCTGGCATGCCTCTTCTCCTGTCTGAGACAGAAAGGCCTTCCAGGTACAAAACAGAGGAAGAGGATGAGCACTATCAAGCGCCTGTCCTGGCTAGGAACCCATTTTACAGCATCCCGACTGACACCTGATCCCCACTGTGCAAAGGTTTGTTTCCCGCACTGTTCCTGCAAACTAACCAGCAACGTTGCTGATCAGGAATAATGGCTAAATCCAAGCAATTAAATAAAGTCATCTGGAACAGAAAACTTCAGTTTTAGATGAAAAGCAACAGTTACTTATGATTGTCACAACTTGGAGAACCAGCTACCATCTGCCTCCCCACTGACGTTGGATGCATTTTCTACTTGTAGGACCACAGCCCACAGCTGAATGTTTGCTCAAATATAGACTGTAAACAGAGCCTTGTATCAGGATAATGAGACAAAATTAGTGCTCCTATTCAGAGTGATCTTGGGAATAAAGGATCTCAAAGACAAATAAGATTTGCCTGCATCTCTGTAAGGAACAGTACAATCACATCCTGAAATATTCAAGGTTATCTGATACTGTTTCCTTTGTCCTGACACAGACCAGGTGACAACACATTATATTCCTGCCTTTTAAGATGTTAGTGTTGAATATGAACCTCCATAGCCTGAAAATAGCCTCAGAAAAACACGGGCTGTGTGAACTGGCCAAAAGTGTAAACTTTATTACAAAAAAGATGGATTTTGGAAGGGATTGCATCAAATATCCTAGTGCCTCTTACATAGAATCATAGAATATCCTGGGTTGAAAAGGACGGCATCATCTAGTTTCAACCCCCCTGCTATGTGCAGGGTCGCAACCACCAGACCAGGCTGCCCAGAGCCACATCCAGCATGGCCTTGAATGCCTCCAGGATGGGGCATCCACAACCTCCTTGGGCAATCTGTTCCAGTGTGTTACCACCCTCTGAGTGAAAAACTTCCTTCTAATATCTAACCAAAACGCCCTCTTTCTATCTAACCTAACCTTTTTTCCTCATCCCTTGCTAATGAACCATTTGTTAACACTTCTTTGAGCAGAACTAATTAATTATTAACTAATTTTAACTAATTAACTATTAATATATAAAGTGAATGAATATTTGTGCAATTACAATATCAAATTATCTAAACAGAGTTAGATATTTGCTTTTTTCTTATCTTGTTTCTCTTTGGCTTATTTAACAAAGACCCTGCAAGAAACAGCTAAACTCTTTTTTTACTCATATTTAATGACATTTCAAACAGTTTTGCTTTAAATACACTGAGAAGTAGCTGTTATGAAGTCAATCACATATTTTTTCAACAGTTTCAACCTTTTATCCCCTTTTGTAATGAGCAGAAAACCAAAAACACTGTTTTGTGCTGAACCTAAAGCATTTAAAAAAGCACTGTAAAAGTATGCATACAAGTAACTATTGAGTGTTTCCAGATATATGGTAACTCAGCATCTACAGTCACCCACAGTCTTGTCTCTGTCTTATTCTTGCTTTCAGCATGAAAAAAATCCTGCTGCTTCTCAACAAAAAATCCAAATATAATCTTTTGTTATTATATACTTCTTATGCTAAAAAGAATTAGTAACTGATGAAAGCTTTAAGTGCTTTCCTCTCAGAAGCAAACACATGATGTTCAGTGTGATATAAGATCTTGTTTTACTGTATGGATTAGGTTGCTTCAATATCCAGATGTATTTGAAAATGACATTTAAAGAAGTAATTTTAATATTCTAACCAATATATTTAATAGCAAATGCCTTGTTCAGATCTCCTGTATCTTTACTGGTGCTGAAGTAAGTGACCTGATGTTTTAAAGTATTGAGGTTAATGTCATTTATCTAAATGCTCATAAGAACTTTGGGGCATATATTTATGTTGCTATTTGTTTAAACCATAGTATCATAAATTATATTAAAATTATATAATCCAACTGTCATAAGTAAAGAATTTCTCCTCTCCTTCAAATATCCTTGTTTCTATAGTCACTGGTGCTAAACGCATATTTTAAATATCTTTTAAACTTATCTGTTATTTATGGAGATGTGCCCTAACCATTTTACTATTTTTTAAATCCAACAGGCTGTTTGTGCACTTAATATTGCATGTGATGGCTCACTAAACAAGAAATATGAGTATCTCATTAAATAACACAGTTTAAGTACCAAGGTTGTTAACTCATAAACTCGGAGAAGGAAGGAAAACCTGTAGTTTTTAGAAAGGCTTAAAAAGCCTCTTAAAAAGAGTTCAGAGCTGAACTGAAAGAGCAAGAGTTGTTCTACTTTTTATTTCAAGCAAGGGTCATATCAATTTAAAGATGTTCATTTTTTCAGTGCTTTCTTTGTGCATATAGAATCATACCTTGCATGCCCCATTTACTGGACAGTATGCTTTCCTAAGTCCTATTTCCAAATTTGCATGAGCTTTGAAAATCCCAACTGTGCATTCTTCTGCTTTATTCTAGGTTATACTCTGAGGTACAGATACACAGCTCCTGTTTAATGGAGAGGAAGGCCCAACATCTTACCCTAGAGATGAGGTCCTGGAGATCATGCCCTCTATCATCTAAGGATCTATTTTGCATTATAAAATTAAAAGCAGTGGGAAGGGATTTTGTTTTCTGTGGGCTCTGGACACAGTGGATAAAACCTGTTTAGCCTGGTTGAGAAACAATCTCCTTGAATTAGAAACAACATGAAGCATAGGCTTTGCTTTTCAGTGATGGAATCTGTCCTACCATAGTTATGGGAACAAAGTAAGATGGAGATCTGTCCCCTTGCACAACAAGTTGTGGAAGGAAAATCTGTGGTTGTATAGCATGCGGCACATAGGGTCTATAGTGCAAGAATGACAACTTATACATGTTATAACCTAAATACTATTATTATTAGCTTTAATAATGAAGGCAGCCCACTTAAGTCACACAACTACTAAATCACAGACTGTTAAATTACTTGAGGGGGTCTTTAAATGCTCCTGAGCACAGGATTAAAACACTTCAAATAAAAACAACTTCAAGACAAGTGTTCCTCACTAAATCTATTTGGTGCTGTCTTATCTGGGTGCATCTGTAATACTTTGTAAATGAGTGTGATCAGGCTAAATTTGCACATAACCTTATTAAAGTAGTTCTCTTCAGTTCCCATCCTTTTTATTGATAGGATTTTAAACCCAGAAGGGACCCTTATAGGCATCTGCTTTATAGACTAGCAAAACACAGCCAATAAGCCTTGGAATGAATTTCTACTTCAAGTCAAATAACTAGGTTAGAAATGCAGTGGAGCTTTATGAAAAAGCCTATTTTGAAAAATATCCAATTTAATATTTTAAATTTCAAGTGCTTGGGAAGCCATCATAACATTTGAATAGATGTTTCTGTGGATAATTACCCTCATAATTTAAAATGTGTGTACTGAATAGTGCCTGAATTTGCCTATTTTCAGTTTCCAGCCAGAGGATCTTCATGTATCTTTGTCAATTAAAAGCAGAACTCTTCAATCATCAGACTGCTGTTCCCCATATATATCCATGTAAATGACATGATTAAATCAACTCTTACACTATTTTTTGTTTTGTTTGTGTTTTTGTTTCTTCTTATTATTTTCCTAAAGAAATAGACTTCTTCAGTCTCTTTTTATGAGGTATATTTTAGTTAGTTCTGAATATTATTATCACATTCCTCTTAGCCTTCACCATTATTTCTGTATCTTTCTTGGATTGTTGATGCATGGACACCAGTAACACATTTTCAATTGAAAATGAAAATTGCCAAACATTTTTCAGACGGAACTAAATACAGTCCTGTTACATCCATCTGAATCTGCGCAATCTCACCCATTTTGCTTTATTCTTGATTCACATTTATCTCTCAGTACACAATATCTTTTTCATCTAGTGCAGCCTTGTTGAGTCAGAAATCTTCATATTTTTGGAAATAAAATTGTTTATGTACTTTTCATTTATTTCAATCGAATCACATTTGATCATTCTGTATTTTTCCATGTATTTTACAAATAGCCATATGAAAAACCATGATTTTAGTGTTTAACCATAGAAGTAATAAACTTTCTACAGTACAGACATCAGATTCATTACTTTTAAGGACCTAGCTCAATATTTTATGTATGGCAATTCATAGTTCATTAATAATAACTCGATGTATTTGGCTAACATTGACCTAGCAGAGATAAATAAGAACAAGCCAGAAGGGAAAAATAAATAAAAATTAACTTTATTCTGACTTCTTTTCTCTCTAACCCAAGCTGCTGGTTCTTAAAACACCCCATTCTAGGTTTTTTGCTGTCAAATCACTCTGGATAAAAATTTGTGCTGTGAGACTATTGCAGATAGAAAGGCAGATACTTTCAAAGAAAGATAACCTCCCCAAACTACCAGGTCAGCTCACAAGGACTACTGAAACAAATATAGATCAGAAGTCTAGATATGTCCATAGCCTACATAATCTGGAATTCCCTGAAGTAAGGAATTCCTATTAATTTAGAGCAGTGTGTCTTCTTTAAAGCTAAAAGTAATTAGGAGGGAAAAAAAGGTGTTTGCTTTCTTTTAAACATCAAGTAAAAATTTTGAGAAGTGACATAATGAAGTTTACAGAGTTTATGCTTAAAGAAATTGCAGAATTCAGAGACTGTCATTCTGTGGCATGTCTCAGACCAAGTTTCCTAAACCTTTATCCATATTTAAAACTCTTAGCTTTAATAACATCTATGTAATATGTAAGAGCGAATCTGAATTTACTGATTGCAATGACAAAGTAGCAATTTCCATTAGAAAGATCCAGGCTTATCTCAAAAATCATTTCATTTTAGCAAAACATCAGTCTCCATAATTCAATCATGTTTTTCAATAAGTTTATTGTAAATATCATGTTAGGACCAATGCTAGTGAATATCTGTCTCAAAAAGAACCATCTTTTCTATTTTAAACAGGAAAGATTTTTTTTTTTTTTTAAAGTAATAAAAAATTAAAGCTGAGTGTGCTTTTATGTTTTTTGCTAAGTCAAAATAATTTGCAGTCAACACAGTTATGTTACAAACAATAACAAAACAGCAAATACAAAAACCATACTGTTCTTGTTGAATACAGTGATACTTTCAGATAAAAAGTGTACTGATATTTTTCTGTTTCTATTAAACTATATAAAAGCCTCTGATATCCACCTAAGATTCATAATACTATTTTGCATTGATTGTCATACCTCTCTCTATAATATTTTATGCACAATAATGTTCCTTCTATGAATCATAATATCATCAAGATCTCTTGTACACAAGTCTAATTTGCTAGGAAAAAGAAAAACTTATAAAAAGAAATTTGCATATCCACTGCATACAAATAGGATTAGTGTACATTTAACAAGAACCACATTCAAGAGAAGTCAACAGAATTTGCAAGATGTTTAACTGCCAGCACATGTAAGATGCAGCTGCATCTGGATCATTTTATAGTTTCTTTGTTCTTAACAGGATGCTCTCTCATATCACTGTTTTATGGGTAGTTAGTCAGCCTTAGAAGTCTTGTAAACTCTTGGTAACAGCAAAATCATTTACACAGTGGATCAAGAAATGTATGGAGAACCTCAGCTCTGTCTTCAAAAGGGAAAATAAATGACATCTGCAATCCTCTCCTTGTGAGAATACCTTTTGAAAAGGCCATGAACCCTAACTGTATTTTGGTATAAAATGTTACCAGGTTTATTTGTTGTCATGACACCTCCCTTGAAGGAGAGAACTCAGTGGCCCAGATATGGATAATGTAGGGAAAGAGTTCCTTTCCCATCAAAACTATTAGTGGTGGAATATGCAACTTCACACAATATAACTTCCATGTCATCTCAGAGTGTGGTCCCCTCCCTGCAGCTAGCACCATCTCCACTTCTTGAAATAAAGGCCTCAAAAATTTGGCAAATAGCTAATTCTCATGCTGAATTCACCTTGTCAGCTTAGTAGGATAGGCTGACTTTATGAAAGAAGGGGTGACAAATTAAGGTGCTGATATTTACATTCTTTTAAAAAATGATTTGTCTTAGTTTATTTTATTTTATTTTATTTTTATTTATTTATTTATTTTTTAAAACCAAATACTTATAACTTTAAAACGAATGGGCTGTGTGCTAAGCATTGACATGTTTTTCTTTCCCTCTCATGAATTAGTCAGTTGCTGAGGCATCCAAATATTTCATATACAGTTTGTACTTTGCTGGTGGGTGGTTTACACCGCAAAGAGACTGCATGCCAAAGATTCCTGGAGCAGCTGGAGGAAAACCTTGATTTGAGTACCGCCTTTCATGCAGGGCTCTTGTGTACCTCCACACAGCACTGGGAGATTTCTCCTCAACACAAAGACCAGCTGACACAGTGACCATGATAACACACATTCCTGTGAAAGGAAGGAGAGGTGCTGAAAAACAGCACATACCATTGCCATTTTTTTTGCTCCACATCAGTCCCAAACTTATTTCAGTTATAAGAAAATAATTTAGATAGAGCACGAATATAGACTTAATCTGTACATCTTGAAGCCAGAGGTTAGTCACCTATACTTCTTGTCTTGTCCATACAGTTGGTCTGACTGGCTATAATTACCTAGGCAAAGTGCTAGAGAGTAAATTTAAAACCTCCAATAACTTTAGCGGAAATTCTGTGGGACATTTCATTAGCTGGCTTAAGAAGGCTGAGGCCGAAACAAATTGTTAATAATATAACTAAATATATGAGGCCAGTAATATAAAAACAACATGGTTTTCAGATTTTTTAGTGTCACAGGAAAAAGAGACTTTATTAGCTGCCCAGAGATAAATGGATGTAGTATTTAGAAAAGGTCAAATAAAATTGCCCTAAAAACTGTGTGATAAATCAGAATTCTTTTCCAGTCTGAAAATACAGTATGCAAAAATGTCATCATATTATTAACATTCCAGGCAGCTACATGCATTCAGAGTCATATTTGTCTGGTAAGAAAAAAGTCAAAGACCAGTCTTCCAATTTTCTTAGCATTACAATCTCTGCAGAATTATGGGAAAAAGAACTGAATTTTGTTCTTGTTTGTCAGTGTCCAGAAATGTTTGGTGCACCATCCAGCTCCTCAATACAAGCATCTCATCCAGGTGCAGACAGTTCAGTATAGGGGATCTGGCTCAATGAATCTTCATTATAGCTGAACTGAACCAATTTTAGCATTCAGATTAACTTATTCAAAGTTCCATCAAAGTTTCATTTCAAAAGAAAAAAAATAACCTCTTAAAAGTGAGTAAGTACAACAGCTTATTTCTCATATCAAAATCACATTATCATATGGTATCTAAGTTCACCTGTCACATAATTTCCAGCACTTTTTTTTCCCTTCTGATTTCCTGATTAAGAAGGTAAGATCTGCACCCAATACTACAGGCAGTACACAGATGAACTATTTATTTCCTGTCTTTCATTCTGAAAACACAGTTGTAAGAAACATTCATTTATTTGTGCCATTAAGTCCGTTTCATTACTGACCACAGACTGCTTTCAAAAACTTGTGCAAGATAAGACAACAAAGCAAACATCTAGTACATTTTCTGACTTTTCAATGCAAAATACTCCTGAAAGCTGTATCTCTCTATCTAATCATGAAACAGCACAGATAGATATAAATATCATATGGAAGATTATTCTTTAATTTAGACTTTTGTGAAAGACATCAAGCTATGTGCAATAGAAACTTCTGCATTTAGCATAAAGACTTCATGCTTCTAGCAACCCAATGACTTGGAATTGGTTTGTGAATTTTAAAAGCTGATATTCATTTGTGATCACTTTGCTGCTGAGTCTCCTGATTGCTTATGAGTGGCAGAATGCCACCGGTAAGGTAAGATGCCAGTTATCCAGGACACAGCTGCCAGTCAGCTTTGGGTAACGGTGGAGACAGTACATTACACTGCCAACAGCATCTCATCTGCATGTAGAGTATTATTTTTTGAGAGAGTGGCACGTCACTGCCAAGTACCCAAGCCAAAATGAGAGAAATGAACAAGACAAGAAGACGACAGAGTGGTTTCAGACACTTGACTCTGCTACACATAACCGAATTGCTGTAGGTACCCAGGGCAGCCTCTTAAGGGTATACAGCATGTCAGCATATGCAGCAAAGGATGCAATGCACCAGTGCTCACAACATGTATTCATAGGAGAAAACTGTCTGAAACAAAGATAAACTTGGGTAACAAAGCCCAGGATTCTCATATAGCATTTACCTTAAGGAAACTGAGCTAGTCAAAACATGTAATGTGACTGATTATGGGATAGCAAGTAGTGCTTCACAAAAAAAGGCAATTTAAGTAGGTATATTACTCACACTGTAGCCATCTCACTAGTTCTGTCAGTCATATATTTTTTTTTTTTTGTGTCAACTAAAGTTATGTATCCTTGTATGTACTTACATAAGTTTTTACATAACTCTTTAAAGTAGTGTTTTAGAAACCTTTCTAACAGTATAAATTCTTAAGTTGTATAGGCAAGAACTGTATTCCCATGACACTTAACACTCCTGCTAATGTTAAGTTTATAATGCAAGTAAGTGGTACAGAGCCCTTGGTGCTAATTGCACTATGTTAACCACAAATACACCAAAGTAAAAAGATGAATAAAATCTAAAAGCTTCTCCATATGATCAACAAGTGGGGTACAACAGTATTGTGTAAAAATGTTCCTCAAACGTGACTCATCACACGACTCTCCTGCAGCAGCAGATCTGACATTGGAATGCACAATTTGTGTATATATATGTACTGCTGATTGGAAGTAACTGTACTTTCAGTCAAAAAAACATATCATTTTTTTTCTTTTTTCAATCAAAAATTCTTTTTTTAAGAAAACCAAACCAAAACTCATGGGTGGATGGGTGGGAAGAACAAGTACAATGCGAGAAACAGAACAAGATAAAAAACAGGAAATATATTACTCCAGAAGCTTAATGGCTATGCCATCTATGCCATCGCTTTAAACTGTGTATCTGATTAAATAACATGGTAAATTGTACCAGTTATCTGATTCAGGATCTTCTTCTAGTACTGATAAAAATTAATTTTTGCCAACATCTTCATTATTACGGTTGACTTATTCTGAGACTCTGTATTCTTATTGGATATTTGTTTGTCTGATATTTGGATCTTTTATTGAAGAACAAAAAAAACTCAGCTGGTGAACATCTAATACATTAAAACTGTACAATTTTTTAGGTTTAAACTAGCTAATTTCTATAGAAAATCATTGTCTTAGTGCACTTTTTTTCAGAAATCATTATGATGACTGTCATAAATACTGAATAAAATGTTATAAAAATTGCATTCAAGTTAATTTATTAAGAGGAAGTACATAAATATAAGATTTTGTGATTATTATTCTAACGAGTTTTACTAGTTACAGAATCCTATATTGCATACTTGGTGAGATAGTGGTGAAAGATAGCAACTTTCTGAGGTCAATTCACTTGACTGAAGACGGGAATTCTTTCTAAAGACACCACTTTTCATTGCTCACTGAAGTAGCCTTTGGCAAATATACCACAAACTTTCATAACTAAATTAATCTAAGGTAAGGATTAGCTGGAAGTCTGTTCAAGAACATAACAGCTTTTTGCTTAATGACCCAGACTTAAGTTAACTTAAGTAAGTGGCCTTCATCTTCACGGAAATACAATTCTGACTAAATCTCTATAAAAATAAATAAGTTAGTAAAGGTCAGCTTTCATCTAATATTCTACAGTTCTTGGCTTAGTAAGGCTTTGGAGACATTTTTTTTTTTCTTTTTTTTTTTTTTCTTCTAATGAGAAATATATGCTAAAATTTCTGTGGTGTACATAAGGGAAATAAGCATTCACTATTTTATTTCTTTTGGAAACAAAATGATAAAAATTCTTTCAATCTGATTAATTAATCTCTAGCTCTGAAAGCAATTTTTAACACAAATATGTACTTTATTGTTTCACACAATTTAAAGTTCCTGAGTATGTATTTGAAATTCTATTACTAGTCATGTATAATATCCGACTGATAAAACTTTTACATACTCATAGGAATAATATGCCATGAAGTAGGATGACTGATAAAAGGTGCAGAGAAGAGATTACATGATCAAATACTTAATTCCTTTTTCACAGTATGGTCAGGCTAATGTAAGCTACTTGTTCCAACTAAAGATCCCCTTCAAATGTACTGAAAATGGGACTCAAATTTTGCAGCCGACTGTTCCCATAGCTTTCAGAGGTAGAAGAGATTTCTGTCACAGTAAATCAGTTTATAGCTTTCTGAATACACCGGGATACAATTTATGGAACAATCTGAAGTCAATTCTCTCATTAGCTAAACCACATGCTCAGGTAGAAGACCGATTAAAATGCTCAGATGCATCCTGAAAATGGCTGTTTGTATTTAGTGAAGCAGTAATTCCTTTGCCAGGTTCATTTCATGCACTGTAACAAAAAGGAAAACCCAGCAATTTATCAGCCCTCATGGAAAAGAAAGAAAAAAAAAATTCCAAACAAAGGCAAATAAACAAAAAATACCTAATGAAAAGAATGGTCCAAAAGCAAAAATATAAAATCACTTCCCCTCCCTAAATTAATAATATTCCAAGACAAATTCACCTGGCTAAATGAAAAATAACTCTGTGGGAACATTTCTGTTTGTTGTTGTTGTTGTTGTTGTTTTGTTTTCTTTGTTCTTATTTGTATTTATTATTATTATTATTATTATTATTTTAGTTGCTTTAAATTATCTAACACAGGGAAAACAAAAAAGGCACAGATACAAAGGTCTTACAAATACCTCAGTTTTGTTCTTACGAAACCCAGTCTGTTTACAGATTTTGTATTAGCAAGCCCTAACATATGAGTATTGACAGAAGCCGTTCTTTGATGCCCTTCAAATGATACCTGTCATTGTCTGTTTCTGATCCACTTCACTTATAGTAAAGAAATAGAGAATTGTGATTTTCTTTTATCTTTTTTCTTTTCTCTTTTTCCTTTTTTTTTCTTCATCTTATTGCTCATTGACCATCATTTCTTTTGAGGCAACTGCTCAAAACTCCTCACGTTTAGGTCATAGGAAAAATCAGTGAATGTCACTGTATCTTTGACAGCAATAACAACAAAATTGGTTTAATTGGTTTATGTATTCATTTATTGGGAAAATAATTAGTTAATGATATTAATGCTGACAGAAATTTAAACAGACAGCTTGAAATTTCTATAAGCAGGCATTATTTGTCAAAGAAGGCATTAACCAGCAGCTGTGTTTCTTGCTTATTACCGTCAAACTTATTTTGTAACAGCACTAATTTGAAGGTTTTTTTCTCTAAATATTGCTAAGAAAACCAAATTGCAATTCTAAGTGCATTTAGCAGCTAAACTTTATAAAACCATGGACTCCCTTTTCTCCTTTATCATGTCACCTGTTCTTCAATTTACAAGATCTTGTTACTCTAATCGTGAATAGTCTCCATACATCTGGCACAACAGATTAAAGAGGACATTTTTAATTTCAGTTCAGCAGTAATAACAGTTTTAATAGTCTGACTTCAGGAAAATGATTTATGAAACAACATATTTTATATATATCTTCAGGAAATTAAAGTTGATTCTGTCTAATTTCATTCTTTATTCATAATCTGTTTGACTAATTCCTTATTCAGATACCTGGATGAATATAGCCTATCTGAGAAGAAACTACAATTACTAGTTCAATCGTATTTATTTTAGTAAGAATAAAAACTACGGAGCTACATGAGAGAAAATGTAGATAGAAAAATAACCAACATTATGCTGTTAAGGAATGCATCTTCACTACTCCTGACATTTTAAATGAAATACACCACAAATGGCTTTTACCTATTGCAAATGTAGTAATTCTTATCATGCTTATGCAAGTTTTCCATCATTATATCTTTAACAACTAGAGTTACCTTGGTGTATTTATAAGGGTGACTAACAGAGTCAGCAGTTTGCAGATACATACAAAACTATTTCTCTCTTTCTGTTTGTATGTTGAACCTAAACACAGGTAAGTGGATATCAACACTACTGACTTGTGCAAGAAAGGTAGTCCAATTTACTTCTAGTGTAATATGGTGAGTTCTTCCACTGCTTTAGCTGCCAACATATCACTCTGAATCTCTACATGCCTGTCTTGAGACAGATTAACAGGAAAAGATCTTGAAACAAATCTTAACTTGATTAAGCAGTAAGTTCATTCCCTTTATGGAGATCCAATCATTCTTTGATAGGTATGTACTCCTACTAAGGAGCAACACACATCTACCAGAAAAAGACATTTGATCATGAAAAAATAAAATGAATCAATACATTTCAACATATTTATTTCTTCTACCAAATGTCAGTCTGTTCCATGCTAGATCTTAACTAACAGTAAGCATACCTGAATGCTTTACACACACACCCCTGCATAGGTCTTACCTCACTACATCAGCACTATTAATGAAATATATCTGTCAAGGCTTATTAAAATTCTTTTTGATGTGTATCTTGGATCATAAACCTCCATACTATATTGATACTGCCTACAGAAACGTCCTTGTAGAAGTGAATCTCTGCAGACGGGATGATAAAAGAGAAATGTTCAAAACTTTAAAAAGTTTAGTCTCTAGCAGAGTTTCCTTTTCTGCCAACACTTCTTTTGAATCATGCTTTGTATTGCTTCTATATAACTATTGTTAATAAAAAGGTTCATATGATATTTTAACTTATAGAGTAAAACTCTTACAAATAAATTGATAAAGAGATGAAAAGCAGCTGATGGATGCCAATCAGTTTTCAGTGCTTTGTTTGTATGTTGTGCCTGTATAGATCCTTAAGTAGCAAACAAATCTTGTTAGATTCGTCTGAGCAAGAATTTATCAAGTCAACTGTAGCAGTGGATTTTTTTCATGTTCTTCACTAATACAATCTTTTCTGCTTTTCTGTTTGTCATGTATTGCCACAGTACACAAGAACTGCCCTTTGGAACTTTAGAGAATGTTCTCCACAATTTGCAATGTCTCCAGTGGCAGATGCCCCTATATACTTCAGAAGGTTCTTAAACTTCTGCTAAATTGCATGGGCAAAATTTTACCGATCATGATTTTATACAAATTTAACAGCATATACTGATAGTCTGCAGTAATTTTACCTATGCGAACTGGCAGTACTGTTCTTATTCCTTTAAAAGGTCATTTCTGGCCTCAGAATCAGTTATTCCATCAAATTTTACTCTGCAGTAATTTTCCTACAATAAGTTCCTCAGGCTCTTTACAAAGAACTTTGCTTTAATAAACTTTGTTTCGTACCTGATTTTATACAAATCTGAACAATCAGATCCTAATCAAGTTCAGATTGAAGTCAATGGCTGTGGAACTTTTTACTGATTCAGGAGGGAAAGTGGGAGGAGGGGATGGAGACAGAGAATGAATCTTAAATAGAGAATTGACCTTTGGGTACAAAAGTATGCAGTGTACATTCACGCTGCTTCAATACTAAGCCATCTCTGGAAGACATTTCTCTCAGAAGCATTTCTGAGGAATCAGACTGAAAACAAAATATGGATATAAGGTTATTTTTGAGGGGGATCAGAGGAAAAATAACACTGCTTAGTCATTCAGGATTTTACATTAACATAACATACATTAACCCCTTCCCCTCACACTTTTTATATCATTAGTAAATTCTATTCCATATGTTAATTGTTTAGCTTATGACACTTTTTTTTCTTTTTAAATTCTTGTAACTATACACTATAACAAAGAGTAAAACAAAACTGAAGCAAGAATAAATGAACAGTGGCAGAAACTGGCAGCCAGCTTCTCTAGTAGTTTAAGATAAAATTCTTTGGAAGTTTAAGATTTTGCATTCAGCATACATTAATATGAAAACATTATTTACTCAAAATTTTAATTCTAATTTAAGTGAAAATTTGACTTGCATTCATTTCCAGTTGACATATTCTATATACTCTACACATTTAAATGCTTATTGCTAGTCAAAAAAATTAAAGCACTGAACTGAATTAAGAGATTTTCTTATCCTCATACAGTTGGACAGGAAACAACCCGAGAAGTCCCAAAAAGTTTTAGTCAGCGTGGAAAATTCTGAAAGCAGTTTGTCCTGTGATTCAACAGTTTCTGTACGTTTTTCTTTAACAGCAGATGCGAGCTGTTTTTAAGAACAGAGGTGCAATGATGAAAGATACACAGATGTTTATCTTTCCTATGTAACTGCATCTTAACATGGTGAATGTGTTGCTAAGAACTTCCTGAACATCCTTCAGTTCTGTCTTCCTATACTTTACATGGTAGCAGGATACTTGAAGTTTAGCTTAAAATCTCCAGGACTAAAAACAGCATGCCTTGGGCTTTCTCTGTCTTGGATTCCAAAATGGTGGTTAAACTAGCCACATGTTATCCAAAGATAATTCTTTGAATACAAATCAAATTTGTTTTGGTCCAATTACCCAATGCATCAGTACTGAAGACCATAGAGCTACAAGAAAAAACTGCCTGAGTTGCAAAGTTTTTCTAGACCTGGTTCCTTGCCTGAAGTGGCTTGGGTTCATACACCTTAGACACCACAGATGCTAGTCAGTTACTGCATTTCCCGGAGAAGACCAAAGGCTCAGGTACATATGTGTTCCCTTGTTTTGGGTCAGTCTGAAAAACAGAGTTCAGTGCAGATGTCACAATATGCCATGATATCACAGTGAGTGGCAGCATAGTTGAGTCAGCAAATTGCTGAAGAGTAGAATGCAGTTTGAAATTTCTCTTTTTTTGTACTTGAACATTGAAGGCTAATTTTGCGAAACTCAGATGCACAAGTTTGGTAAATAAAGTACTCTTCTACCAACTGGATGCACAAAACATTCGTTTGAAGCAGAACAAATAGGTTAGTGTCTTTTTGTGTGTGTGTGGAGAGAATTGCCAATGCTTTGGCAAGACAACTCAGCATGCAGAACACTTAGGATAGTGAGAGTTTCCTGCTTAGCTTGGTCAGCTTGCCAAATACTGCCACAGACAATTGTTCTGGGACCAGAGATAATACTGACAAACGGGCACAAAAGAATAATGGGAGAAAAGGTACAAAAGACAAGCATGAATGCAATTTCTTTTCTTGCCAACAATGACAGTAATATAAGTAGGGGTGAAACTGTGAGTCTGTACATACTTCTTGAACAAATCCACTTCATGTAAAATTGATAAATCTTCCACAATCAGAGACCAGAATTTAAACTTGCACCATAACTGAATGTCAAAACATTTTGGGCAGCTTTGAAAACAAAACCATTTTTGAGAAGAAGGAAATTTTTCACAGTCTGAAACCTGTGGAATAATAATGTGGAAGTTTTGGAAAATGGCAAAGCCTGGTATGGTAGCTGTGCAAGGGTGTTAAACCATTATGAAAAATGAACAAACACTGGATTGTCTTGTATTAAAATTCTCTTGCAATAGACTTAGTCCTTCATATTTCTATTTGATTCTTTTGAATATTTCTTTACTTACCTGTTCTCAAACAGCAAAAAACTTAAAACCTGCTGTAAGATTAATTACAAAGCAGATCTAAACCTACTAGTGTCAACAAGCTCTTAAGTGAGCTTTGCTTCTTCACCACTATTTTTGCAATGACTTGGCTCTATATCATGGCAGCTATTGGATATAAGGCTCTATCATTTGTTCTAAGAATTCCTCCGAAAAAGTTCTGTTTTCTCTCTACTTTACTTCCACAGGTTTCATATTAACACCTTTCTCAAGTAGGAGAAACAACTGCTATGGTAACTAACCCTAAGGAATTGTGCATAAAGTTTGCCTTTTTGTCAATTCTAAAGAAAACTTAAAGAAAGAAATAATTTGAATAATTGTTTTTGTAATGTTCATTTGTAATGTTAAACTAAAATATTTTCACTGAAAATATTTCACTTTCACATTCCGTATATCTGAATATATACCTAGAAGTTTCAGGTAAAGCTTAAGTAGAGGACAATTTATGTGCCATAGACAACTAAAAAAGTGTCTGAGCAAAAGCACTGTAATTAGTGTATCAGAAGATGTTTGTTTATGAGTGGTATAGTGAATCCAACTAGAAGATGGGGCTGCTGCAAATGTTGAGTCTTGAAATAGCACATGTTGAATAATAATCCAGATTGATAGGCCTACTTCAGTGATACTGAAGCAGATTGAATGTTTTACTGAGCAGGATGACTCAGTTAGCCTCTGGTTAAGAAGGTCAATGCAAAGCTAACTGAATGAAATTTAAAGACCTAAGAACCTGGGAGGCCAGACTGGCTTATACCTGGCAATTCTAATAAAGATGACATAGACCACAGCTTTTGCAGGCATGCTACCAACAATTTTGTTTTCATTGAAGCGACTGTTTCATTATCAGTTTTTTTCTCCTCAGCTGCTCTCCTGGATTGATCTGATGTTCTAGTGCACATAAAGAAGAAAACAGATCAGTGTACATGCAGTAAATCTGAGGCATATGAAAGGTATCTAATTTAGGATTGTTTATTTTTCCATGAAATGTCTGCATATTAATTAAGTTGGTTTGTGTCCCTTTCCTTGAAAGAAGGAAAGATTTGGAGAACAGTTGGAGAACCTCAATTCAAAAGTCGCTTCTCACAAAGCACTTGAGTACAGATACTATTCACTTCTTTTATGACAGAGAAGTCGTAGAATCATAGGTGCTGGAAACAGGAACCTCTGGAGATCATATAGCCCCATGTCCTTCTGAAGCAGGTTCCCCATGTTAGATTACTAGAAATAGTCCAGGTGAGTTGTGAATATCTCCAAAGAAGGAGATTCTACAACTTATCTGAGCAGCCTGTTTCAGTGCCCTGTCACACTCACAGAGATTTTCTTCATGTTTGTATAGATATTCACACGTTACAGTTTATGCCTGTTGTCCCTTGTCCTGTCACAGACCGCCAACAAAAAAAGCCTGGCTCCATCCACTTGACTTCCATTCTTTAGATATTTCTAAGTGTTAGTAAGATCCCCTCCTAGTCTTCTCTTCTCCAGCCCCAGGT
Source organism: Excalfactoria chinensis (assembly GCF_039878825.1). NCBI lineage: Eukaryota > Metazoa > Chordata > Aves > Galliformes > Phasianidae > Excalfactoria > Excalfactoria chinensis. The sequence goes on from NC_092825.1 coordinate 138,747,286, forward strand.
CTCCTTGTACAGGAGATGCACAAGACCCCTAATATGTAGCCCTCAACTCAGAGCTCTGAGAAATCCCTTGCTGGACAATTCATGAAATCTGTGTATAAGGAATGCCAAGCAACAGGAAGTTGAGGAAGGATGTGTTCCATTCATGTTGTGGTATAATCCCATTCTTGGAAAGATATAGTAACTCAAAACTCCAAGAATGAATGACTGAAAAACCTTAAAACAGTAGATCCAGAAGCAGTCATAAAAGCTATGTTTGCTTATCTGGAATGTTCCTAAATTAACCATTTGAATTAAGAATAAAAGTTTGGTGAAAACTACAGTCCATCGTAGATCTCTTTTCCCTCTGTGACTTCAGCAAGTCTGATCTTTACAGCCAATGATGTTAAATAAACTGGTCACGTAGCTCTTTATCTGTCACACCCCACAAATCACATTTTCCACCATTAAAGTACTATGTGTTTTGGCTTTTAATTACCTGACTTATCAGCATGTAATATTTTTCTCCTTCCCTGCAATAATTACATTCTGAATCAGTGTGCCATTCAATATTGACCTTTATTTATAACTCTCACAAAGAGTTGAATGTTTATTTATAAAGCATGAAAAGCAGAGTTTGTAAGAATATTGATTCAGTTTATTTAAAAAGCAGTGGCCTAGCATTCTGTGAGTAGAAGTAATCACAGGCAATTACCAGCGACTGCTTTTCACTACTAATCTTGGGTTTAACCTTATAATTGTATTACTGAATTTGCTTCACTTTGCTTATATACATCACCAGGGTCCTAATAAGAAGTCTGATATCAACATAATTTAATAAGGTCCAGGGCAAAAATGCTTTTAATTGATTTAAAAGAAGGCAGACATATAAGTAGTGCTAGATAGTGAGGAATGAAGTATTGTAATGTTCTTATTATTTTGCAATAAATGATAATTCACATTTAAGTGCATTAATGAAATAAGTTCTTAGTGACTGGGTCACAAATTTTTAATGTTGATGTTGCTAACAAAATCACTAACTGCTCCTAATAGTGCCCCTAAGCTAAGTTTCACTTCATACCTCATATAAAAGCTACTTTGACTGCTAGTAGCATGAATTTGTGAGTGTGAAAGGCAAAGTCAAACTAAGAATAATTCTTCTTGTCCTTATCTCAGTATATATTGTGTGGAAAGTGGCCACACTCAGGAAAAGCTTAAAGAAAAGCAAAACTAGCAAACAATAAATAAGGCCCAGATCTATGTTGACTTCATGCTACTTGACAGATAATTTCAGAGCAAGATCCAATGAATATGTAACAGTCTGTTTGGGATTAAATTAGTGCTCTGAGCAGCAGTAGGGTAATGATAATTGTCTAGAGACTATAATTTTGGAAAGGGCTGACCAGTCATACTTCATCATCTGTTTTTGTTTTTTTGTTTGTTCATTTGTTCTCTCATGTTCTCAATGTGAATTTACCTTGGTTAAGGTATGAAATTGGCAGAAGACATGTTCATGAGACATAAAAATCGAGGTTTTTTTCTTTTCTTTATTTTTATAAAGTTCTCAATGAAATGCATATGGGAAAAAAATATTTGAGTGAAATGCTATTCTGATGGGACAACGATTTATTAAGAAAACTGTGCTGCTTGTACCAAAGAGCAGGACATTTGTGACAAATATTCATTCACTTAGGGATTTAAACCTAATTTTTTGAAACACCTTTACTTGCACTCTTAGTGTTTTCCTGTGAACTTCTACTTTCTATAAATTGTGCTTAGTAAAGAGCTCTTCTTCATTTAACAATAAATGCCCCCTGTAAAACAAACTTTATAATGATGAAAAATCTGTAACGAATATATTTTGGAAAAGAATATCAGGAATCCAAAGCTAACACAAAATCATAACATACCTCTCATGGTTAATTACTTAATTGCTTTGTTTTCTGCTTACATTTTCCAGCATACATTGACAATTCAAAGAGGGTGATCACTGGGAATCTTTTGTTATGAGTTAAAATAATTTATCATTATTTTATTGTGGAGCATGCAGACCTCCTGCTGAATCAGATGTCCATGAAAATATGCAAATACCTTGACTATCACATTACTGGAAATCACAGCTGGCAGGAACTTCAAAAATATTTTTGGTATATATATACTTTATCAGTTCAACATGAGACATATTTCGTACTGAATCACAGCCTCAAGTTGCACCAGGGTAAGTTTAGATTGGTTGTTAGGAAACACTTCTTTACAGAAAGGGTAGTTAAACACTGGAATAGGCTCCCCAGGGAGGTGGTTGAATCGCCATCCCTGGATGTGTTTAAGAGCCATTTGGATGTGGTGCTCAGGGATATGATATAGCAGAGGGTTGTTAGAGCTAGAGTACTATGGTTAGGCTGCGGTTGGACTTGATGATCTTCAAGGTCTTTTCCAACCTGGGTAATTCTATGATTCTATGATTCTACAGCTGGACAAGAAACAACTTGTGTTTCACTACTCTTCTTCATTATTATTTTTAATTTTCATTTTCATTTTTTCAATTTGGTTGGTTTGGGCTTTCCTTTTATTTTCCTCCAGGAAAAAGTTGAGGAAAACATAATGCATTTAAAAGCACTGTCATCTGAATATGCTAAATATTTACAGGAAAAAATTAAATAATGAACAGCAACTATTTCCACCAATCTGTAACAAAGCAGATCAACATATTCTGCAGGTTTTTAGGATCTGACAAATTGGTAAAAGAAATAGATGGTGGAAAATTTTAGCCCAACTTTTCACCTATCACTCAGAAACCCATCTATTATCTACACTACAGTAGGTGAGAAGCTCTGCTTAACTTTTGAATTACTGGATATTGAGGTAAAAAATCAACATATAACCATCTCAACAGATCTTTGATGTGTCCCAAATGGCACTTCTTGTGTATTAATTAATAAACTGATTTTATTTTCCCCACTATAAAGAGTTCACTGGATCTTCTGTACAACTGGTAGGTCCCTCCGAAGCCACCTCCCCTTCAGGTGGAACAAGCCCCAGTCCCACATTCCCAGTGCAGCTTTTCTAGTCTTGATCATCCTGGTGGCCTCCACTGAACTCACTGAACTCACAAAACCAAATACAGTGTTCTAAATGTAGTCTATTAGAGCATAACTCTGTACCTGTATATGAAACAAAGAACTTGTATTGTATCTTGAACAAACAGCATTTCAGAAGACTTAAAAACTGCTTTAATGTAAGAAAACAAACAAACAAATAACACTCCACCATGCCTCTCCCTATGAATGGACACACATGAATCAGGAACATTATTGAGCAACTGTTATCATCTTCAAGTAATGCTATAACAAGTCTCCATTTATGAATACAGAGCTAATAATTCTCATTATAGGACCTTAGAATCACTTAACAATCTGGTGAAAAGCCCTATTCTTGAAAGGCTTTATATACCCAAAACCCAGCAAGAGAGATATAGACATTTCGGAGGAATGAGAGAAAGGAGACACGTGCACATTCTGTATATATATATATATATATATAGGGAAGGTGACATTTCAGCAGACAATTAACACCTTAATATGTTTGAGATTTGCAAATTACACATATATTTAATGAATTAAATGGCTTAATCACTACAGTTTGATCCTGCTGATACAAGAAAGTCTATTTCCTACTGACAGCAGCGATAACAGAGCAAGGCACTTTCACTTTCACTTGACCAATGAGGACATCTCTGCTGTTCACAGAAAACCTGGGGCTATAGATTTATGCATTCTGTGCACAGAGGCTAAGCAGCCTCTATCTGCCCCAAGCCAGGCTAGGTGGCTTGGGAATTCATGCTAATGCCATGTCATTGTTTAGAAAAGACTGCAAGAATTGGCAGTGTCAGAAAGAAATGGAAAGGTGATTCTGTAGCCCGGAAATACTTGAGAGGAAGAAAGTTCAATTTTAGCTAGGTAACCAAGTTTATCTATTTCATTCACTACCTTCTTAGTGCAAAATGACCATGTAATTCCATCATGTTCTTGCTTCTCACTCTGGTTCTGTAGCTTCTGAATTTGTAATTGCAAACTATCACATTAGACAGGATAAGGAAAGTTCAGAAGCCAGAGTATCCTCATCATGTTGAACACATCATGCGCTATATCAGCTGCCACTCTACTTTACTTTCTTGCTGTGATTTAAATGAAGAAAAGCAGTCCTTTTTATGAAGAGGAATAGCTCAGGCTTGTAAATGCAAGAAAGTGTTACAAAACGCAAACGTCAAAATCCTGTATACAGTTATTGTCTAGAAGAAGGTATTCCAGTATTTCATAATGAAAGTCACTCAAGCACTTCAGAATTCAGAATATCACAAAAGCATGCTATCATATCTTCATTAAGATTGAAAAATAACTCTAAGATGATCAAATCCACTGTCAACCCATCACTACCATGCCCTATAAAACCATCGTCCTTTGGATGCTTGGACTCATTAGAGTGATATCAATTTTCCTTTCCCCCAGCTTCACCCAGCTGATCCATTTACTTGTTACTGGGCTGTTAGAAAAGCAGACTGATTATTCTCATTTCTAAAAGATTATGGGCACTCATGGTTTTTAATTTGTTCTTTCTGTTTTTTAAGCACTTGATGGTTCTTTCTTTTAAAGTTGTGACACAAAATTGCAAGAAGGATTTTGCTTACAGAATTCAAAGACTCAAAAAAACCCAACCGAACAAACAAACAAACAAACAAGCAAAAAACCCAAACATCAAAGAAACCATCTAATGAAGGAGAACAATCAGTAATAATTGAGAGATGAGAAATTAGGGAAGCAGTGGATGTACTGAAGCAGGAAATTGGAATGTTTAGTCTGAGTTAAAGGCAGACATTCACTTTCTAATAAGCATGAGATAAATCTGTCTCCTTGCAGACCAGCATCATCTGATACTTGATGCGGATTCCTTTGCTGCAAGATATGTAACATGCAGAAGGCCACTTCTACAGCAACAGTGCTGCTTTTGTCCTATTTGGAAGAGTTTAATTGTGATTCTACTGTTTTTTCCCCCCTTACCTCAATCTTGTGCTGTTGTTACAAATTAACGAGCTCCAGAATTACATAAATCTAGAACCATGAAATAGGCAGATCACAGAACAGACATCTAATTGGACCAGCAATTAAGATATAAATATACCTTATTTGAATCACTATGTAAGGTAGAGTAATTCAGGCACATTTCTGGTACCCAAAAGAATTATTTTTTTGTGTGCATGTTGCTTTTTTATTACATAGCTTTAATTATATGTAGTCCTCAAGGACTAAAATTGTCATAAATATTTGCATCAGTAAATAATTAAAACTAACATAAATGTGAGTCAAATTGTCCTCAGGGAAAGCTCAAGTTCCAGAAGCGTCAGTAGTGGTCTCATCAAGAACAGAACCAATTTCTAATGGAATCTACCACCCAGTTGCATGATGAATGAATGCTATGAGGGCTCTGCTGTCCTAGAAAGAAGCAGCATAAATTTACTTTAAGCAATTTAATTCTGATCATAACCATCATCTTTTATATGTGCTGCTGGTTTTGAATTACTGATGATGTGACATAAAATTGATGTATATCAATATTTTTCCTTGTGTCTTAAGCACAAGGAAATGATTTCCAGCCAGTACTGCCATAATATCTCCAGAAGGAATAAAATACAACTGTTATCCCTACCTATGTACTCAGTTTGTGTCTACCAGTACACACGCACACACACACACATGAATAAACTCAAAAAATCAACCCAATATCAGAAAACAAAACGAAACAAGCACAATTGTATTTTGATTGCCTATTAAATTTGAAATAAGTTCAAACATAAGAAACTCTGTTTTCAGATTACCTTGGATACTCTGTTTGCAACCTCTCTGCCTACTGTCAGCCCCTGAACAAAGGTCCGTGCAGCAATGAACGCTCTAGTCACTTGAACTTTCAGCTTCCTGGGTACATCTCCAAATGGTTTCAGCTGGTCTGTATACTTGCTTACACACTCCAAGTAGTCCTCAGTGAAATGATACTGGGGGTTTATGAGCTGGAACATCCTCTCCAGCAGACGAGCCCAGAAATCATTCAGCATTTCCTCCAAGTTCACATTGCCTCCTGTGTAATAACGCTTCAGTTCTGTGAAGAGATCCTGGAACACCTCTGAGTTCTGCATATACAGTGTGCCGTATGTCCGTACAAACATATCATTTAAGGACCTTTCTGCATTCTCAAGAAGTTCTCGGAAAAATTCTGCAAAGTAAACAAGGAGACATTAACAAGGACATATTAGTAAAGCATAAAGGATTTCTTGATTGCATTCCTATGTTAACGTTATATCTATTAGATAAGAAATACCTACTATTTTCAAAAGGCAAAGAAAAACAAAGTGTATCCTGGATTCCCCAAGAAGGTAGAAAGATGTAGCACCATAACACTGAACACCAGAAATACTCATATAATTTGAATGAGGGTACCTCCACTTCCGCTCCACTTACTATTTAATGTAGTTATCCCAACCCCTTGCAAAATCTTTCACAGCCAGTATACTCAATCTGGTATGCTAAATGTCAGGTCATTATTATGATGACAGAACTGAAATAGTAAAAAAATTAAAATAAATAGACAATGATAGGTTCTGTTTAGATGAAGTTGTTACAGTATAGAAGAACACTGTAAATACAAAGCTGAAAATTAATTTGCAAATAGTCTTGAATGCTTGAAATGAGCAGAATCTCCTTTAAAAGTATGATTTGGTTAGGAAATTCTAAGAAAATTTTAAATAATCTACTACTTTATTGAGATACTTTACTAGAACTTCCTACTATCTGCATCAGACTACTAATTTTAATTTGTGTTAGTTGTAATGGAATTGCAGACTTTACATTTTTAAATGCATTTCATACTTTAGTACTTCCATTCATCTTCTCTACTCAGGCCTATACCATTACCTATTTCTAAGTTTTGATTTCTGGAATTTATTATTACTGGGAAATGGGATACCAATCAAAGTAGAGATCTATGAAATCTCTCTTTATACCTTGGAAAAGTGTGATCATCTATTCTGCTAATATCCCTTATCTGCTGTATGTCGCTTAAGTTTTCCCACTGAATTCACTGAGATTATAGTCATTTTTAAAGCACATCTGACAAAAGCAAACACTGCTGCTTTTGTTTTACAGAAGATCTCATCTTCCTACAGAGTCAATTTGTCAGCCTTCTTAAATCTCCTTTGGAAAAGGGTTCAGTGATTGTTGTAAATAGAGCATTGCAGACAGCATGGAAGAGATGGCAACAGCCTTGGCAAAACTTGTATATTTGTTGCTCTGAAATGTTTCACACATATGCAGGAGTCATCACACAGCCAAATGTAGGATGCCAGATTCTAAATATGTGGTGGTTGCCCATAGACACATCTGTGTGTGCTCTCTGCAGGGACACACTGATTTCTTATAGTCTTGGCTAATACTATTATGTGAATACCCTTTTGATAAATAGCCCTGCTGTGGCTACAGAGACTCATGAAAATGCAGTATCATTTCAGAGCTAAAAACACAATGACATTTAAGAGCACCAAAGAAAAAGTATGCACTAAATATGAGAATGTACAACAGAGATCACTTGAAAGCTGGGTTTATCAAATGGTGTGGCTACACAGACTTAGAAAAGAGCAACTCCTTTTTGGCAGAAATAGTGCGGAGTTGCAGTCTTTGATCTCCTAGATAACTGCAAAAAGGTTATCATGAAAAATGCATACATGGAACACTGAAAACACACTCACTACATCAAAGCACTCATTAAAGGGAAAAATACATTCTAATAAGTGTATGAATGTCTAAGCTGTCATCAAAATCATAGCTTCTTAGATGGCATAAACTCAGTTTGGAAAATAATATGCATAAACCAAAAAGTTTATGAAGGGAAACAAACAAACAAACAAAATTAAACAAACAAACAAACAAAAACAACAAAACAACAACCCAAAACTTGTTCTCTGATGCCAAGTAGAGTAACCTGAGGTCCACAGTACAAAGTTCAGAAGTGTTCTCTGCTGTTTTTCCAAATTACCTACTAATTCTGACAAACCAGTTTAAGAGAAAAACAAAAACAAAAGCATATTGTTTTTCACTTTCCACCCTGACATATTGGTATCCTTGACATCTGAATCACTACTATTTCACACAGCCAACATTTATTCTTCTAAGAAATAATGCATACTCTCTGTATTGTTGAATATATCTAGCTCTCTACTCACACGTACTGGAAGACAAAAAGATGGCCAAGAATTAAATTAAAGTCTGTTTTAAGACTCAAAACAAGATTTTAGACCAGTGCAATAGAATGGCAATTGTGAAAGACAGTCATGAAAGCAGTGAATCTAGACCCCTCAAATGCTCTCCCATTACAATGTGTATATCACAGGGCTGCTGTAAAAAATCTAAATATTGGCTCCTCCAATCCATAGCTATGCTGAGAATTGCACTATTCATCTGGAAAGGTTGTGTAAGTCAGTCACAGTGAAGCATAAGAGTTTCAGCTGCTGACATCTTCTCTGGTCAGAGATTGTTTACCTTTTATTTCTTTGCACAGGCATATCATATGGCAATCTCACAGGCAGTTTCTTGGAAGATGGATAACAAAAGCTTTTAAGGAGGGATAGACTCTTATTCCATACTTCTACAGCATACATTACAGTGTGATCCAGGCTGGTTTCAGTCTTTATTTATACTGCAATACATGTATTACTAGTAAATGTACAGTCTTAAATCCCATACTAGTCTAAATGTGACACCAGACATTTGCGTTTTTTGGGAAGGCTGATGTACTCTCTGAATGTTTGTTTATTTAATTTAATGTATGTTTATTTAATTTTAAGTCTTCTTGTAGGACTCTATGCCTTTAAAAAATTAGACTGTTAGTCTTATATATGCTTTGATATGAAAGAGTTTAAGTGTTATCTTAATCAGTACCTCTATACAGGATTAGGAAAATAATGCACCACCACCAGCACAACTGGACACTTCATGCAGTTTGAGAGAGAAGTCCTGTTGTGTTAATTAGAAAACATCTTAATGTATTCCTGTCCAGCAAAATGATTACTCTTGTGAATGATCACTTTCTTTCTCAGCCAGGAAATCTTCCATACATCAGGAAAGTAGACTGCTTTGTGTTGCTCTTGTACAGTTACTCTGTCCTGACATAACTGGGCACTTGTCCAGCTGCATCAAGAGAAACTGTACTTGGCTCTGCACTGGCTGACATTTTTCCATGGTGTTCATAGTAATTTAAAGATTTTTTGTTCATTGCAAAGGTGGTATTTCATCAACTTACAGCTACCTTTTGAAAAATAATGTAATACTTCAGCTCAAAGTAAAAGAAAGAAAATGAGATAGACATTAGTCATGTTACTTAATGTGATTTCAGAAGGCACTCAAGTACTAGTGTTGGAGAAAAGAATCTATATAAGACAGCTGCACAGTGCTTGAACATATATATCTTGTAAATTTTTTTGCTGCCAAAATTGGTTATCATGAGCGTTGTTAATGCTGGGAATAATTCTTAGTAATTTTAAAAGGAGATGCATTTATATGATAGAATATGTCCTGGGTGTGTCTTACGTTGCAAATTCATTTTTATACAGCTTCCATTTATTAGACAGAAGTTCATCAGAAAGACAGCTCAGATCCACTACTGAATTAATTCAGAAGTGTAATGTCAAAGACGTATTGATCTACATTGCAAGCAACTGAAAAGAAAAAGCAAATAATGTGATTTGAAACCATTATATATATATCTATATAGGCTTAAATGGTGGGTTTCCAAACAATAGATAATGCTTCAACTATTTTTAAACATTATTTGTGCATTTTAAATGGAAGATTGATAACAGTCTCTGCAAATAAAGTTTACTGTTACTAAACTTCTAGTCTATGATAAGACAACTCAGTGAAAGGGCATGAACCATAAGTTAGTGTACCCTACCAGATGGTATGTAATGCTCTCATTAAAAGTAGGGTCTTAGTTCTCATACTACACTGTCAACTGAAAGCTGGCTTTTTCACTCTACTTCAGTATAGTTAATCCAGTGTCAGAATTTAATTCAACATGTGACCTAGCTGTCACCACATCAGCGGATCAAGACTGGTGATAATACTGCATCATGACAAAGCGTAATATCTCCCTTCAATAGAATTTAACCACAACTAACTAGAGACAATAATTGGATAAGTGAAGTTGTATTGTGCATGAGATGATATTCTGTGTTAATTCCCAGACCGATAAGTTCCCTTCATTTTCTTTCCTTCTGTAGTATAAGCAAAAAGAATGTCTGATTGCAGAACAACTTGCAAAGCTAGAAATAATTTGTTACTTGATTCTTGAAAACAAAGTGACATGCACAAGAATTAAGACTAAAATACTAAAAGGCAATTTTGTTTATTCATGATGCATTCTGCCCATTTTTCATATTTTGCAGATCTTTAGATTTGAATGTTGTACTATGGCACATCTGGTATGCTGAATATCCAGAATCACTGCTGCTTGAAAAAACAACACAGTTGCAGAGAAGTCTACAGAGATTCTTGCCAGATACCTGTGTGATTTTTCATCAGCCTTTACAGAAAATATTGTTCAGGGTGGTACACTGATGTCACTTTTCATTGACACTAACACCACCACAAGTCATTTCCCAATGTAGATTTATTCTGCTTGTGGGTGCTGATTTTTAAGTTGTTCACAAATTTTGGTAATCTACCATTTGCTGTGAAGATGCCTATGCCCTTACAGCATATGGAATTCAGATACCTAAATTCATTTGATGCCTTTGAACAGGCCTAGTGACAGGGCTGATGCTAAGAAGGATACTAGAATTCACATAAGCTGACTGTCATTTGGGGCATCTTTACGTAAAGACATTTCCATTAATGATGTACATCAATGACAGATTCTTTTCTTCAAAGCCCTATTTCTTTCTTTCTTTGTTCATGAATAAAAGACCTGTTCTAGTAAACATGGTATCTTTCAACAGGATGCTTGAAAAGGTGCATTTTTTAAATACAATAGATAAATAAATAAAAAAATAAAATAATTTATAAAAATCCACGATGTTGTTAAGTAGCGAAATTTGTGATTTATCTCATTGAAACTTCATTGAAATTAAACTAAATTAATTCTGTGTTTGTTTTTTTCTCCCATATTCTGTTTTTTTAGGTTTCCAGAGACATTTTTCCAGACAGTAACTAAACTTTCAACACATAAAAGAACTCAATTTAACTTTCTGATTGAGAAAAAATTGCTGTAAGGAGAATACTTACACCAGATCATTTCCTCCCTTTATTTTTGACACTGCATTTGTATTTATATTCAAGAGCAAATAAATTGTAGGCATGAAGCTATCAGAGTATTGGTATTACGTTTTAGTGAGTTTGAATAACTAATTTTAAAATTCTCTTATAGCTTTGAACTTTAGAAATACTCACTGTTCACAGCTGGGAAACAAATTTCAGATCCCATTAGGAACAACAAATTCTGCAGTGGTATGAGATCTGTTCAAAGTCGTTCTTCTCTTTTTACGTCCTCATAACTCATTTTGTATATAGAAACATCACGTTTAAGGATAAGAAACTTCTATACTTGCAAATTTCAGAATAGGCGATTTACATCCTCTACCACCTATGGGTGAAATGACCTAGCTTATAATGGATATTAATACCTCTTCTAGAGTGTCTTCCATCTATAAATATCACAAGATTATGAAATCTTTTGGACCCTATTAATATTTTTAGAAGTCAGTGTAATCTCAAAGGTTATGAGTGAAGGTGAACATCACTCTCCCCTGTTCAGTCCCTTCACTCCTCAGACTACTGTGAAATGTTATAATGGAAACTAATTCACATTTTTTTTTTCTTCCCTCCTTACCAGTGTCTATGACTTCTTCCTTAGTATGTTTCCTAGGCTCTGCCCACACCGTAATCTTGAGACAGGCTGTTACAAGGAAAAAAGGAGAACCAGAGAAAGGGGAGACTGGGAAGGCTGCATCCTCACCCACAACCCACTCGGCAGCGTGGAGAAAAAGCAAATAGCACTGCCCCATGCTAAGACAATGGGCAGGAGTGTGGGGACGAAACACAAACGTCTGTCCTGGGCTAGGTTGGACAGATTAGATCAAACAAGTGACAAAAATGTTAGGCTGCTATTTACACATCAAACACCATTATCAGAATGTGAACCCAATCAAACAAATAATTGAAAGCATTATTTAACATGAGTGTACAAAGAAGCTTTTGCATAAATGAACATTAATATGCAGTTAAAGGAGCTGTCATACATTCAAGGCTGATTACATGCATTGATGTAAGCCTATAATAACTTATTGTATCACACTGAAGTTAATATGAACATTATCTACAACTTCAGTGGATGCAGGTGCAGCCTTTAAGTGCAAAACTTACTGTTTCTTATTGACAAGAGTTCATTTACTAACACTTCAGTGTGCCTAAAATGAAACTTGATCCCGCCATTGATTCTACATAGACAGTCCTGCAATTAGGTGAAAATTATCAGTTTCACTTGAAAATTATGAAATTAGTTACTAAAACATACTTTTTGAAATCTTTACTAGAATCTCGATTCATATTCTTTTGCATCTGGTGATTTCTGTTGATATATCTTCCATAATAATTACAAAAGCTGAAATTCCTAAGAACGCCTCAAAACATTCCTTGAGCTTATGGGGATAACCAAGAAAGAAAATATTAGGAATAAAAAGGAAGCAGTGTGATAGCTTTTCAAGTCATTCATACATATGCTAAGGTTCATGCATATTCTGAAGGTTAAACTTTCATTATCAAGTGAAGAGTGCCCAAGTGAAGTACTTAAAAAATACAAGCAGAACAGTACCTGGCATCATAAGGCCACCTTCTAGAATATTTATTACTGGATACCTAAACACTTGCAACAGTAGTATTTTCAAGAATATCTATGACCAAATAGAGACATGTAGTATCTCATGGATATCTGTGAATCTGGGAATGATGAATTTTATAGCATATATTCATAAAAATGCATAATGCTTCCTAAAAAATTCACGAGTAACCAGAGTTTCTTCTGAAAAAATACTTAATGCTTTCATGAAAATGATATTAACAATATATAAAGTATGGGATTTAGTGAAATGATGGTTTTAAAATACAGAACCTACTTTGTTTTCCTCTGTTTGGCACTAGAGGCTATAAAATATCCAGTTCTGTAGTTAGGGAGAATGAAAATCCTTTGCCATGTCTATAAACTTACTGGAATACTTTTTTCTTTCCTTTCTATTTATTTATTTATTTAATATGGGGAAATATGATTTGGACCAGAAGACACTGGAAAAGAAGGGGAAGAAAAATGGCACTGTTTTAACAAGCAGGCCCCCCCCAAAAAAGTGCTATTTACTCTTGTTAAGCTCAGTTCAGTGGTGATCAAATAAGGTCAGGCATGTCTAACTTGCAGCCTGTGGGCTGCGTGAGGCCCAGCACAGCTTGTGTTTTGTCCCACCTCCTCTGCCGCATTAATGTGGCAGCTCTGATGCTACAGATACAGCTCCACTTGCCATTTTCATTAAAGGTATTGATAACAAATATAATTTCATAAATACGTTAGCCGAGAATTTTCACAAGGACTGTATAGAATTGCAGTCAGACATTCAACTCAAATTAAAAACTGATCATATCTCTTTACCAGATTTTTATAATGCCTCTTTTACCAAAGAAAAAATACCCGACACTTCACAGTCATGTCTTACTCATGTCATCGCTTTTGGGCAATATGTCCATTTCTGAATTATTATTGTAAAAAATGAAGCACAGGATGAGTAGTATTAATAAAAATCTTTGATAAACACCTTGAGAACTCAATAGAAATGGCAGCCACTGCCACTGAACCCACTTGATATGTTACTTTCACAAAAACAAGTTCAAAAATCCCACCAGTTTTATGTTTTTGTTGTTCTGTTCTTTATGTTTTAATTAAAACAAACAAACAAACAAACAAAATAAAATAAAACAAAAAACCTCTTTTGTAATTTATATACATTAAATTTACTCTATTTTTTATATGTGGCCCGAGACAATTCCTATTTGCTGAATGAGGCCCAGGCAAGCCAACAGGTTGGGCACACAGGGGCAAGATGTTTTGCTTGGTAGTAATGTGGAATTGAAGTAGGGTGGTATGAGTAGGTTGTGGTTGGACTTGATGATCTTTCCCAACCTGAGCAATTCTATGATTCTATGATTCTAGTCACAAAGCATTTAGTTAACATTACAAATCCATGTTTATTTATGGTAGTTGCAGTTGTTATAACATATTTTTGCTTTAAAATTCAAAGCACCCCATGTTGGGTGAGGTGGATGGGACCCTCTGTGTCCCTGTGTCCCAGCCCCTGCTCCAGCAGCAGCACCCAGAGCAGGGTGCCATGGCCAGGTGACTTCTGGAGAGCTCCAGGGAGGAGACCTCACAGCCTTTGGGCAGCCTGTGCCAGTGCTCCGGCACCCACACAGCACAGTGATGCCCCTGGTGTTCAGAGGGAGCCTTTTAGGCTACAGTCTGTGCCTACAGTCTCCTGTCCTGGCATGGGGCATCACCAAACAGAACCTGGATCTAGAGTTTTTGCACTCTCCTCTTCTTCAGGCTGAACAGTCCCAGCACTCTCAGCCTCTTCTTGTAAGAGAGGTGCTCCAGATACTCTGACCTCTTCTAAACATTTTTGCTTACTTTGTGGAGCTGTCAAAGCTTGTACATTCTGTCACAGACTCTGATTTAGGCTGATATAGCTGGAAATAATAATTTCTTGTGTTGCTAGCATTAGTACAATCTATCACAGATTGAAATGTACTTTGGCATTATTATTATTATTATTATTATTATTAATTTCATATTGTGACTAATCTGTTGAAGCTACTTTGCAGACAACTATTTTACTGTACCTTTTTCTTTGGAGAATCTCAGATGCACTCTCTTTTTCTTTCTTTTTTTTTTTTTTTTTTTTTTTTAATTTCTACTTTTTATTTATTTATTTAATTTCCTTTGCATTGCTATGAAGTTTGACAGCAAATAAAAAATTTAGTCTCATGTTATTTTGCTGCTGGCTGATACACTGGCGTGAGGTCTGAAGGGCCTCTTGTTATTCTTTACTGCCAAACGTGAGATAGTAAATACATGATCTGTTCTGGATGGATGAAAAAGCCAGAGGCAAGTATCCAGGTCTATTAAGAGGAACTAAAAGATTAGAAAACTATACACATCCTCATCCTTTAGATTATGCTTCTATTCTTGAAGTAAAGCATAGGCTGAAGTGACACTGCAACAGAACAATGAAGAACATTTCTGTTTTTAAATGGAGAGGTGAGGTCACAGTATCACTAATTCAATCATATAGAGAATTCAGAGAATAATATAAAAATTGGAATGTTCAGACAAGAAAGGACATAGAAAAACAATGCCCCTTGGCTGAAGCTTATTCAGAATGTCACATACGCTTTCAAAGACTTAAAATGTGAGAAATTATTTTTTACCTCAGGTAGGAGAAGGAACAATTATGAATTAATGAAAATAGATCATTATTTTTTAATGTCACAGAATCTACTTCCTTCACCTCTGCTTATGCATGTTGTCCTATCAGGTGTACACCTTATCTGCTCATGAATCCTGAATATATTTTACAAGTTTTTCTCATTTATTCCTTTACTTTTAACTTTTTTATTTCTTGATATAAAGAGGAAGTTGTTATCATTTCAACCTGGTAGGCAACAGACTTTTGGGTCTGCTAATCTTTGATACAAAATAAAATGATGAGAGTAAGACAAAATTGCCTTACTTGGATTATTGTTAATGGGCTCAAATCTCCACTGACATTCTGCTCCTTTGATTTCTTCTATCCTAACCTGGAATATACGTGGTCAGTACTGTGAACCTACTTTCCTGCTCATCTGTTTACCCAGTTTTTCTTTGAACTGCTGATGTTAATGAATCTCTTCTCCAGCTCTAACTGCTGCATTCGGTTATCATCAAGCACAGGCATCAGCTAGGACTCTAATCTTGCTCTGATGGATAGAATACTAACCTTTCACAAGATTAGAGACACAAGGTGCTCTAGAGATAATAAAATTCAAATAGGTTTATTTCAAAGGGCAACTCAATCTTGATTTTGTTCATGGGTCACTTGACAGATCGTTTGCCAATGTAGTTTTTGTATCCTTCTGCGTCTTGCTCCTGTGCAGTGCTCCAACTATTTCAAATTAAGTGGGCCCCAACAGGCAGAGTTCGGCAAGGGTCTAGCTTCAGCAAATATAGTGAGATACTCATTCAGCATGCAACTGACAACTTTGCTAAAAGTACATCTTAGGTCTGTGGCTAGGATGGTGGAAAAGTTTTTCCTAACATTTACAGAAAGACATAGAAATTACGGTAACAACAAGCATATTGAATGCTTTGAATTTTAAACACCTTTTTGACCACAGAGCAAAATAATCTTGCTAGCACCATGGCAGCTGTACAATATGTAGAGCAGCTAAGAGTTAAGAGATCTGCAACTTGTAGGGAACCATTTTTAATGTAATAGCCAAGCACACCACTGTAAATTTGTTTAAATATTTGTTGTAGACGTTAGCGAGGATTCGGGATGTGACGTTATAGGACCTCCCATATTCCATCCCCTGCCTTGTGATGTATATTGAGCACATATTTCAAACATACTCACAAGGGGGTGTAGACAAAGTGATTAAAGTATATAAGGTGCTAACTGCCCTTAATAAATGCCACTTTGCCATCCATCACACTGGTGTGAGAGTGGCTTTTGGTCCTGGTGTGGGAACAACACCAGATTTCAGGGCAGGGGGGTGGCTGAACCATGGAAACACACAGCAACAAATATTAAATATTTATGTTGGATGTTTACAAATGCAAAGATGTGACTATTACAGGTACTGAAACAAAATTCCTCTAGATGACAGTTTTTGCCTTTAGTGACCCATACATCAATTTAGGATCCTATGAGATAAAGTAGGTGAAAGCTCCTGCAGCCTCTGGGGTTGTAGCTTGCACATATTCAGAAGTACCAGAGAATGTTGATCTGTAGTTTAAGGAAGTAAAAGTAAAATAGAATAACCCACCTGATAGAGATTTCAAATGAAAGTCTATGCAAACAATAGCACTTCCACAATTTAACCAGGAGGCTGGTCATGGTCTGTGGGAACTGATGCTAGAAGCAAGAAACCTCTCTGAGAGATGGGCAGAGAGGAGGAAAAGCAGATGAAACACCCCAGAAGCTCACTTAAAAGCAGTCAGGAAGTCAGAGAAAGATAGAGGGACATTGTATGCTTCTTTCTGGGACAACACTTCAAAACTGTATGCTCTAGGAATTAATATTTTTCCCTCTCAAAAATATTTAGAACTGTCTTTCCTCTACAGAATTTAATTTCTGCATTTAGAGATGGGTAGGGGTTTAGAATAACTAACCTTTTTTTCAGATAAGATTGCATTATTTCATCTTTCCGAGGGAAGGACCACTACATCATATTTAAAAATCAGTGGTTGAGAAGCTTGCATAATAACTAAGTGGTAAAAATTTGATAGAATATGCATTTAAAATGTGTACTGGAATAAGTGTGAAATCTAGATACTAGAAAGTAACATTAATTTTTCTTTTACTGTTTTGAAGCCTTAGAATGACATGAAAAATGAAGTTTTTGTCTTTGGCAGCTCACAATCAAGTCCATTCCTAGAACTGCAGTCATATCTCCGGAACCCATTGGCAATCTTTAAATTTCATGATTGAGTGAGTTCTAAATATTTTAAAATATATGCATATGTATATATTAATAGACAGTTCATTTGACATTATTGTCCCCTATAGTAAGAAGCTCTTGAAAATAATTTGATAATGCATACTTTTAAGAAGAAATAACTTTATGTGTCAAGGAAATAACTAACTGCATGTTATTCTTGTGATCTAGTAATGAAATAATGCAGATATATGTTTCTGTCTCTTGTTTAGACTAAACATTGGACATTACTTTTCTGTAAATGTATGTGAAAGTAATGTTCAGGCATATGAGACTGAAGGATGCTGAAGTTGAAGGAGTCTCCTTCTGATAGAGAGTGTAAATTTTTCATATCAAGGTATGTGTAATTTTCTACCTATGACAGATGAAAAATAGGCTATAAAATTGCCATAGGAACATACAGACTAGAGAACAGAGAATTTAAATACTTGTTACAAAAATTGTTTACACAGAATGGAGCTACAGCATATCATGCCCTTTTAGGAATATCAAGGCTCCCAACCAGCTTCCACAGGGAAGGTTATGGAAGCAAACCATCTGGGCTGCAGGTGGATCCTCTCCAAGAGACAAGGCTTGGGACAGAGGGTGTTGTAAGTGTTAGGGAGCCTCTTTGGACAGCTCTCCACACCAATGACAGAATTACCACAAATACTGCACTACATAAATTTTAGAGGTGTACCTCATCTGAATAGGATGTCTGCACATGTCTTTGAAATCTTCGGTCAGTACAGATAGGTGAGATAAAACAGCTGAAGAGACATGAAAGGAGACAGGGAGGGGTGACCATGGAAACCATTTAAAGTAATGTCCAAAATACCATGGGCATTGAAACTTGGAAAATCTTAGCTTCCAGAAAAGCATTCCTTGAAATACTGGGTACCTCTTCTTCCAAAGAAGTAATGGAAGTAAAGAAATAGAGTTTTGTTTGTTTTTCCTTGTAAATCAAAATCTGACACAGAAATATTGTAGTCCAGAAGACTACAGGAAATATACTTGCAAATGAAAGAATTACTAAGGAGCTCATTGTCTGTTTCAATTTTAATGCTAGATATACAGAAGCATGAAGTCTAGCATTAGACCTAGATCCAAATAAAAAGCCTGATCTGTGAGTCAAAACGAAGAAAAGTGTAAGGATTTAATTTGATTTAAATGCATCTGTTCTTATAAGAAACAACAATAATAGACAGATTAAGTGCATTCAGAGGAACGCTTGGCCTAAAACAGCATGCTTTTCATTGTTAAATTTGAATTTTCTTGCTTTTCTGGGATTAAGTCACACCCTTAACATTATGTTAATGTAACTTTTTGTGGTTTAATTACAAGGTTTCCTCTAGAGTTTAACATAATAACAATTAATCAGCTAGTTCTTAACTTCCACAAAAGGAACTGTCATCTGTTATTATCTGCACTGCTAACCCACCACAATGTCAGCTGAACTAAAAACAAACAATTATATGCCACAAAAGCAGCACCCAAACAGTGTCAGTGGCTTAGACAAATGAAAAGAAAAATTCCACTCTTATCCCTGAAACTTCTCTATATTCATTCCCTATTACACTAGCAGCACACAACTATCAGCATTTAAATGAATGTCATACACCAAAAAGGTACTCTAGCAAAATAAAGAGAGTCTGACATGATTTGTGGATCATCTAAAATCAAATAAAAATGGAAAAAAAATCAAAGCTTATGCTGTTTTGCAATTTGCTATCTTCTTTTGTGATATCTAAATATTAATTATTTGGTTTACTTTCAGGTCAGATTTATTTTCACAGCCATTGTAATTACACTTGTCAGGAAAAGAGAAAAGAAATAGATGGAGATAGTAATTAATGTGAGAGGCTAAAATAATGCATTCTAATACAGTCATATGAAATTCAATAAATAGTTTAACAAAAACAGGAAGACAAGATATGGGAAATGAAAGACAAAGGGGAAAAAAAAAAAAGATACTGAAAGCATTTAGACTTTAAAAATATAAGGGATTTATTCTGTCAGCATTTAAATATCCTTAGGTTAAAATTCTCTCTTCTTTGTAAACTGAAGGCATAGAGATGAATAATATTTCCATGTGGGTGGATTGAAGCGGGAAATAATAAGAAGTGAAATCCCACTGTTGTTACTACTTTTCCTCACTTTTCAGTTTTCTCTGGAGTGCTGTTCTACTCACAGAAGTGGCAAAAAAAAAAAAAAAAGAGCATTTTGAGTCAACAGATTTATTCAGTGACAAAAGATGTTCTTCACACTCTTTACTCCTGTTAGCTCTGAAGCCAACAGATGACATGATGAGGGGGGACAGAGGAGGTGCTGCTAACACTGCTTAGCCTTGACCAACCTCTCTCAATCTCTTCCTCTTTTATTTTTCCTCCAAATAAACAAACAGATAAATAAGGGGGAAGAAAAGAAAAAAGAAGATTAAAAATACAAACAAACAAACAAACAAACAAACAAACAAAACAATGAAAAAGAAAATAAGACAGTTGATCATGAGACATAGTTGAAGAATGTGGAAGAAATCAGGGATTTTCAGAAGCCACAGTTATAGACTGACCACACCTACTGTTTCACTCTCTGCTGCACATATCACAGACAAAGCTAAGTCTCACATTCCACCGGCAGCAATTGCTTTATTCATTAGTAATAAACTCCTGTAGTGTGGGATCTGCATACAATTCAATTGTTTTTGTTGTTGTTGTGTTTTTTTTTCACCCCTAAATTGTTTGTCATCATAAAGAAGTGGCAGCAATTCAATAAGACAAGAGTAATGCAGCAAAAAGACTGGAGCCCATTTTCAATACCTAATTGCCATAAAAAAGCATTAACAAATGATTAAAAAGATAAATCAAAAGTTTTCAGGAAGACTAAGGGGCCCAGTCAGTTTTATGGTTTCATTTGAGCTACAAAGGCGTTATTATACATCCATTTACAAAACAATGAGCTCTTATTGTTTATGAAAGTTTAATCTCTTGTTTTATTGCTTTAATATATCTAACACTGGTAAGGTTTACTTTAAAATGAAATCTCTGACTATATGATGTGGATATTATTTTTTACATTCAGTCCACAAATGGAATGAGTAACATCATAATTGTACTCATCTATGAAACAATTAAAGTAGAGATAATTGCTTCTTCTCTCATAATTGCATATAAAGTAAAAGAATTAATATTTTATCATTTGGCAATGATTCTTGTTAGCACAATGTTCTGACATCAATTTTTTTTGGCCACAGGCATTTGAGCAAGTGCTGGAAAAAGTTCTGATGAACCAAAAACCACATTGCCAGTAAACTTTCAGTTAAGAAATGCATCACCTTAGGTTCACATCTCTGACAAATCGTTGACAGTTCAAATAACAAGAAAAAAGCACCTTAAACACTTGTGGAAAACAAACAAGCATGAGTCTGGTGTATTTCTGCCCTTCAATTGATACATCAATCCTAGATTAAACTACAGAATGACACCGTCTCATTATGATAACAAGTAATTGTGGCAGCTGTTATCAAAGACAATTTTATGCGCAGTTTTTAAAAGCTCAAAAAATCAACTGTGCAAGTGTTTCTGCTGTTACAAACTGCCATATTATCCTCTGAAAGAAGCCCAGAGGGGCCGTGAAAGTTCTTTATTTTCTTCCCTGTTTTGTCCAGTAACATGTTGACCTCTGAATTGGCAGCCAAATTGATTTTTATTTTTTATCCAGTATTTTAGGAAACTGCTAATAAAATAGTTTTAAATTTCTGAGGTGAGCCTTAATGATGTGATATGGGAGACTTTCTGTCATGCACCTTAACTTGGCAATTACTGAGCATTAACCTGGTAAGCAATGAGACACTTGGAAGGATCAGAGCAGGAAAAAGCTGTTGGTCCTCTAAAGTGCAGAACTGTTACCTGCTCTTCAAATTTATCAGCTCTTCTTCTCATTTGCTGCCCCATTCTGTTTTCATTTCATAGAATAGTAGTTGAACTGGAAGTAACCTTTGAGTTGGAAGGAATCTTTACAAGTCATCTAGTCCAACCTCCTTCAGTGAACAGACACTTATACCTAGATCTGTTTGCTCAGAGCCCTGTCTAGACATGGTTCTATAATTCTGTCCTGCCACTAAACTAACACAGTTCTCTTCACTGATTCCGTTCACTCTAACTTTGCTCCAGAAAAAAACTCTAAAGAAGGTGTCTCTAAATGTCTCTGTTGTGAGAAATAAAGTGTTTTAGTAGCAAATTCTTCTTAAACATGTTTAACTACTTGTGTTACTGATCTGATGATTTGCAAATGTGATATAAAAATCAAATGCTTTTAATTTTTGGTAGAGCAGGATGTTCTTTTTTCCATGAAGGCTTTCTAGAAACATTAAAAATACAACAAGGTCATAGACAGAAGGAAAATGAACAGCATAAAGAAAATAATTACAAATGTTTATATTATATTATAGCAAGAAGTTTGTTCACGCGATCTTAGAGTTGGAGTCTGCAATTTTAAAGGGTTACACTCATCCATCACTGCCAAAAATAATGAAGACCACCATGAAGTTAAAGGAAATGTGTGTATTCCTTTAAAAAAATATATTAAATAAATAAATGAACAGACAAACCACACACACACAAGATCCAGCCCAAACTGACAATTAAACAAAACCCTAGGAGCTTAGGAAGAGGTCTGAAGCAACCTGAACTTTGCTGAAGGAGTCACAGGAATCAAAGCAGTTGATTCTTTCCCATTTTCCTCTCAGTGTAACTTAATGATACATCACCTACACCACTAACAATCCCACACTTATAAAATTATGTGGCTTTGAAAGTTTGGGTAGAGCAGATAATAATCTACTGATTAGCATGTTGTTGCTGTATACCTTCCATATTATGCTCGGTCACTAATGTGTATGCATGTGCTACAGTTGTAACTTTTAAAGTCAGTATTATATACTTTTATTTACATTGGCGTAGCCACAGCAATCTTAGTAAGTATGCATAAAATATAGAAATGTGCATCAATCAGATAGAACAGTTATAGATCTTTCTCATAAAAATGCAGGAACCCATAAATCTATGAGTGTTTAAAACAGGCATGACAACAGATTCATTGCCATCTTTTAAGACTATCATTACTTAGATACACAACTGTAAACTTTAATTGCAAATCTTTTCATGCCACAATAAAAATAATGTTAAAAATCTTGACTGTTAAACTCAATGCCCTGGAATTACATGCATTTTAAGCTTCTTCTCACACTATGTAGGCTAAATATGAAAAAGTGCATTTCTTTCCAGAAGAGTGTCTGGTTGACAAGAAAATGTTTGTTTCTACAAATATGTAGTCAGAAATTATAACTGATCCATTATTTCATACTAGTAGTTTTTCTTCATTCATCACCTTCAAGAGTACTTTGAACATTTGTAGGCAGTTTACTGGTTGATAAATTTTAACTGAGTTTTTAACCTCTAATGATTCTCGTATCCCTCTCCCCTTTATTTTTATTTTTATTTTATTTTATTTTATTTTATTTTATTTTATTTTATTTTATTTTATTTTATTTTATTTTATTTTATTTTATTTTATTTTATTTTATTTTATTTTAAATCCTAAAGGTTTGTTTCTCTATTATAGCACTTCTAAATGGTCTCTGGAATAATTCCTGAGTGTGATATACAGCAGACATTGCTTCAGTGATATCTGATATTATTGCAAAGCATCCAGGTTACAATGACCAACTCATAAACAACAAAAAACAAAATCAAATGGATAAAACAATAAAACTGGTAAAAGCTCCTCAAATTTTCCTCTCTGCTATAATTCTGCCCTAGACAGATATATTTAAATAGCGTAAACTGTGCTTTGTTGGGGGGGAAGTGTGCATAGATGAAAGCCTACATATGCAGAACCCCTTCATAGAAGGTGTACATATGAGGTGATGCCTGTGCTAATTCTGTGCAGCTCATTAACCATGTGATGCTTTCCAAATGGTATGAAAATTATGTTTTCAGTACTTTACCACAATTCATGAAACAGGATAGGTTATATAGTACTCACTTTTGCGTATCTATGTTTGTACTGCAAGATACAGAGTGAGTTTGGGTACAAACATAGGAATGCACTCCACTCCAATTGATTTGATCTGTGACTTTATATGTTTGCATTCATCTCTTCCAATGTTGGATGCTGCAGGCACTGACATTTATAGCCAAATTGGTCATAGAATGGTCCCTTTTAAGTCAGTCACACAATGCTACTGAGATTCTCAGAATGCAGTTGATTTGACCTAACATTGTTTACACATTAAGAACATATAAATTGCACCCTGAAGCTCTTCACTGACAATAAAAACACAAAGAGTGACTAGAAGAGATAAAGATATCTGCAATATACATGGTAAGGACAATCACACCCAGTGTGTGTTCTCTCCCTATAGGAAAATTTAAACTACAGATTGTAAGTTAGACTGTTCAGACCTTTCAATGACTTGATCTATGCAGATTGCTCAGATGAAAGGATGAGACTTGGGCTGATGTGAAGGGATTGAGTGTTCCTCAGTTTTTCCCACCAGGAAGACATTCTAAAGCTTCATGCCATTTCCACAAATTAGAATGGAGGGGAAAATATATATATATATATATATATTTCCCATACTTATCTTTTCCAGTCCCACAGTATTTATATTTTACTGAAATTATTGTTCTGTCTCCTAAATAGGTCTATTAACACACATGATTCTAGCCCAAAGAAAATTAACAAATTATGTACATTTATTTAATGTTCTTTACCCAGTGATCTTAAAACTCTGTAAGCTGTTTCCAACTATGGCAGCTTTTGAGGGCTATCTGAGAGGAAAAGGAAAAAAAAAAGCAAAAAGTAGCTCTAGCAGTTCTTGCTTTAATGTCATTAGCACTGGAGCTTCACAGAATCACAGAATTGCAGAATTGTAGGGGTTGGAAGGGACCTCTTGAGATCATCGAGTTCAACCCCCCTGCCAAAGCAGGCTCCCTACAACACGTTGCACAGGTAGGTGTCCAGGCGGGTCTTGAATATCTCCAGAGAAGGAGACTCCACCACCTCCCTGGGCAGCCTGTTCCAGTGCTCCGTCACCCTCACTGTAAAGAAGTTCTTGCGCACATTCGTGTGGAACTTCCTATGCTGAAGTTTCAGCCCATTACTCCTGGTCCTGTCCCCATGCACTACTGAAAAGAGACCAGCCTCGCCACTATGGCTCCCACACTTCAGGTATTTATAAGCCTGGATCAAGTCCCCTCTCAGCCTTCTTTTCTCAAGGCTAAACAGACCCAGTTCTCTAAGTCTCTCCTCATAGGGGAGATGCTCCACACCCTTCACCATCTTTGTGGCCCTCTGCTGGACTCTTTCCAAGAGATCCCTGACTTTTTTGTACTGGGGAGCCCAGAACTGGACACAGTATTCCAGATGAGGCCTCACCAGGGCAGAGTAGAGGGGGAGGATCACCTCCCTTGACCTGCTGGTCACACTCTTTTTAATGCACCCCAGTATGCCATTGGCCTTTTTGGCTACCGAAAGATAACAGGAAACATTGCAAACCCTGATGATATATGAGAAAGGTAAGCTGACAACTAACTGGTTTGACTAAGCAACAAGTACACAGTATGATTTGAGCCATTCCCTAAGAACAAAAACAATACTTCCAACTTTGAGGTAACTGACATTTGGGGCTTTCCATGGAACAGACCTTGTGCATCTCCAGCTGGAAAAGTATAGTGACTGACAACAATTTGGGAATCAAGCTGACAAACATATGTTGTGCTGAAATTACCTTAAAACAAGGTTGAACTTAGTATATCAGAGTTCCATTTGTGTGAACCACTCTAGCAATTGCTGATAAATAGCAAAGAGTTCCAATGAGAAGCAACAAGCTGGTGAATCATAGCTGCCTCCTGATGTTCATTTGATTATAACCACAGCTTATGAATGTCATAAATGTGTTCAGGGGTTATTTGATAGCTTTCTGTTAAAATAAGGATGCAGAGAAAGGGCCTCTGGAAGGAGTGTGCAATGAATGGATTTCATTTTTTTATGGATTTCATTTTTTTATGATCATCTCCTCAGCATTTTGAGAAGAAATACAATAGCAAATTAAGCATATCAACAAGGGACTCATAGGCCATTTTAATGTGACCACTGTAATAATCAAAAGAATTGAGAACCTGTCATATCAGAAGACACTAAAAGAGTTTGTCATGCTTAACCTGATATTACAAAGGTTGGAGTGGGGCCAGATATGATTACTCCCTAGTACATATGAGAATTAAACACCAGGGACAAAAGACAGCTATTTAAGATGATGGATAAAATGGGCATAAGAAAAAAAGGCCATTAATGCAGCTTAGAATTAGAGGAATTAGAATATGTCTACTCTGTTAGAGTATCTAACAGAACAGAGAGTTTCTGTAACAAATTTCTCATAAAAGAATCAAGGAAATAAAGTTGAAGGCTTTTAAGAATAAAATTTATGCTGTAGAATTGGATGACCTCTGCTCTTCTGATTTACACTGAAAACTGCTGAGCATTTTCTATACAGAATGCTCCATTCCAAATCCCTGAAAATAATTATTCCTACTCATGCTTATACTGATGCTTTGAAAAAATACAGTTTTTCTACAATAAAATGCAATGGATAACAAGATTTTTTCCTCTTCTAATAAATACTTACATTAGTTTAAAAGCAACAACAACAATAACAAAAACAACCACAAAACAAATCAGCAGATATTCAGTGGAATGAGTTCTCTAATCTAGAACTGAAATATTCATAAACAGGATTTTGCAACAGCATGATGCCATATGAAAAATCAATGACTGTTGTGATATGACATCAGGTTCTTCCAAAGATGTATATCCAAAACTAAAAGCTACTAAGAACCAATATATGACAGAATAATATGAAACAAGAAAAAATAAAGACATGGATGAGTTCATGAATTCTAAGATTTTGGAAGTTTTTATTTAATGGGAGAAAGAAGAGTGTCCACAGCATAGCTATACAAGCTTTATCTTCCAGAATCATTTTTAAGTTTTGTGATGCATGCTACACATACCAATTTATCATAACTAAGTATCTCTGACATACTATCATGAGAAGCCAAAAAGCCTCGATCTCTGACTATGAAGTTAAAGTCAAAAGCATTTGGGCAGTTGGCAATTGCTTTTTACATTTTAAGGAAAGAGTAACAAATCATGATTTTGTCTTAGAAACATGCTGCAGGAATACAAAGGTTTTTCTGGTGGAATTAATAGAATCATTTAATAGAATGGTTTGGGTTGGAAAGGACCTTTAAGATCATCTAGTTCCAACCCCACTGCCATATGCAAGGACATCTCCATCTAGACAATGTTGCTCAGAGCCCCATCCAGCCTGGCCTCGAACACTTCCAGAGAGGAGGTAACCAAAACTTCTCTCAAACAGTTCCAGTGTCTCACTGCCCTCAGAGATTTCTTCCTTATTATCTTCTTTAAATATATCCTCTTCCAGGTGTAACAATTACTCCTCGTTCACTACATGTCCTTGTAAAAAGTCCCTCACCAGCTTTCCTGTAGGCCCCCTTCAGGTACTGGACGTTCACTATTATGTCCCTCACAGAGCCTTTTCTTCTCGGGCTAAACAGCCCCAGCTCACTCAGTCTGTCCTCACAGGGGAGGTGCTCCAGTCCCCTGATCATCTTTGTGGCCCACCTCTGGATTTGCTCCAATTCCAGACATTGTTTCAATCTCCATTAGGTTATTGTTTGTATGGAGGATGGTAATTTGCCACTATATATGAAGAGAGTGAGTGAAATCACAGAAAAAGAATAGGAAAGCTGTATTTCTGTACACTTACAGAGCATATGTAGACCATGAAAATTCACAGCTTATTTCTTCTGCAAGTATAGGTATGTTATCCAGTTACATACAGTGTTATATATCACAGGCTCTCAAATCTAAAGGATACTGTTTCTACAGAATATGTAATGAGTACCTGTCTCATTTTCTGTAACATCAGATAAAAACAGTGCTAGGTGTTCACTGGTTAGAATAAAAAGCAGGTGTGCAAGGCTGAAAACATAGCTCTGACATTGATTTTCTTTACAGCTTTGTGTTTTCAAGTTTAAGATATGACTTTTCAACCTCCTGCAAGCAGAGTAATATGACATTTGTATGCGTTCCTGTGCAGTTAATGCTACAGATGCAAAGTACCCTACATTTATCTAAAAATAACACCTAAATGACCTATGTGACACTTAGAATTGTAAGTCCAACAGAGTGAGATATCCACTTGAAAAGGTCCACATATAACTTTATAATTCTTTGTCATAACAATTACCCTAATCCGATGTTGCATTTCTTAGAGAATGTTTGAAAATACAACCTATATATGGGGTACTTAGATATTATAGAGACAGAACTAATATATTTAGGCCATGAAGCTAAATTTTAAGTACTATACAAACATTAATTTCTCAAGCTTTAATACTTTTAATATTTCTTGTGAAAGGAACAGTGTTTGGGGAAGGAACAACAGCTTTGGAGTAAAATGGAGCACGAGATTTATATTTCTCAGGTGTTTCTCCTGGTGCAAAATCTAACAGAATTGGATTAAACACTATCACTTGCTATTTAATGTTGCTTTTAAAAGGTGTTTGTTGCTTGACCTGATTTTAAAGGATTTAATACTCAAACTTTTAACTCTCAGTAGTGACTCTAAATTTTATAGCTTTGAAACAAGGAAAAGAAATAAGATGTTCTGTGTTGCTGTTGAGTCAGAATGAGTATTCATTCCTATCATGTTCAGAAAGGCTTATATGGCTAAACACAGGGAAACATTGCATTCTATTCGTGCAACTGAAAACTGAGAACTGAACAGGTAATTAGGAACTTAGTTTTTCCTGCATAGGAAATTGGATTTTCAAAGAAATAACAGACAGATCTCAAAGTTCAAGGTAGATAAATAAGAGAGAATAAAATAAAATACTTAGACCAGTATTTTCTGAAATACTGAAATTACTGTGGGGAAATAACAACAATCTCAGTAGGAATGTTGTTTTTCCATTTTACTCCTACTCAGAAATCAGAAGCTGAAAGCTGATATTTAGGGCATTTGTTCTTAATAAAGGGGGTTAAATGTTAGTCAGAAGCAGGGGGAATTGTTTGCATCGGCAAAGGAAACACACAGTGACAAGTGCCTCCTTCAGGATTTCCCTTAGACAGTGAGACTGAAAAAAGAAAAAAATAATAAAAAATAATAATAATAAATCTTTACTTACAGATCTAGCAGTCTTTATCCATCTCCACCTGAAAATATTTTTCTCAACTTTGTCTCTGGTCTGTCTTCTGGATGCCCCTCTAGAGCTCTTATTGCTACCTTTCCTGTCTGCATATGTTTTAAAATACACAATTTTCAAACTAATGCTCTGTAAGGATTTTCCAAACTCATTAAAATGCACTGTGTTGCAGCTAGTTCATGATCAGTATAAAATGGACAATCTTATTTCCACATTGCTGAAACCTGATATTCTGGCCAGGACATAAAGTGATAGAGCATTAGCTAAATTCTTTATCTTTGCCATTCTGAAACATGATAATTACTCTAAAGGGAGACAAAGTTTGAGAAAAAATTCCTAATGACTAAGGCTGACAAATGTGAGATCTTTTTCCTTTCTTTCTTTCTTGTTAAACCACATTTGGTTTCTCTCTGCCTACCTTTCCAGCCTGTTCAGATCTCACTGAATGGCAGCACAGCCTTCTGGTGTGTCAGTCACCCCTCCCAGCATTGTATCATCAGCAGACTTGCTGAGGTGGACACTATTCCATCATCAAGGAAGATGTTGAACAAGACCAGAGCCAGCCCCAGCCCCTGAGGAACATTGCTACATTCAGGCCTCCAACTGGACTCTGCACTGACTATCACAACACTCTGAGCTCTGCCAGTCAGCCAGTTCTCAACCTACCTCAGCATTCACTCATCTATTCCACATTTCCTCAGCTTCATTATAAGGATATTGTGAGAGACAGTCTCAAATGCCTTGCTGAAATCAAGGTAGACCACATCTATCCCTAGTAGTTCAGTACTGCTCTCCCCCCATCCACACAGCTGGTGATGATGTCATAAGAAGGCTACCAAGTTGGTCAAGCACGACCTCCTTCCTGGTGTCTCCATGATGGCATCCAGAACTATATATCTACCTTAGAAATGAATGTAATTGCATTCTAGAAGTGCCTATTCTTTTTCTGTAAAGAAAGCTTGTCTGATTACTCCAGACACAGACAGTGTATTATAGATGAAAAGCCTCCTTCCATGGAATTTTGCAGAAGAAAAAGAAGGGATTTTTTAAACTTCCTCCCACTCTTTGTTGAGTGAATGACTATTTACAGTACCATTCACAGAAGTCAAGCAGGTTAATTTGAACAACTGATTTTGGAAGCTGCTCTTGCTTCACTAGCAGTTTGCTACTAGCTGTCCCCAGCTGACACTGGGCAGTGGAAGGTTTTGAAGCTTCCGTGTCTTTGGAATTTGTTTTTCAGCTACTACCTTTACTCTTCCTGTACCTGCCAGCCTTAGTATGCAACTTAGCATTATACCAGCAAATGCAAAAAAATCCTAATGTACCTCAGCATTATCCTTAACTTTCTGTATACACACCTCCTAAGATCTAAAAGCCTTTTTTGCTGAAAAGAAAATGTCTAGAATCCAATATGTTCGTGTTTGTTCTCTTATATAGCTACACTATCCTCTATTATTACAGTATTCCAGCAACCTGTTAAATTTGACCTGAATAAATAGCCAACGTCACAGTAAATGATCGTAATATAAATTTTTAAAAAAGAATTTCTGTTTTAAATTCTGGTTCTGTCTCTGCATTTATGCTTAGACTTGCAGTAAATGTGCATAGACACAGTGTATCTTAAAATCACACACAAGCAATAAGTCTGTTCTACAAACATAATACTATATTAGCAACTTGGAAATCAGAGTGCAGAATAATGAACACTTAGCTTCGTTTTTTTTTGTTTGTTTGTTTGTTTTGTTTGTTTGTTTGTTTGAAATGCATCTCTTGATTGAAATGAAAGAAGCAGACAAAAAAAATGATGAATCTCTAGGTTGTTTTTATTTGGCTTATTTATTTTTTTTTATGCCACCTTCAAGTTGATTTATAGCATTACATTAAAATAACTTGGCAGTGGCAGTCTTTGTTGAGAAACAAATGGATCAAATTAACCATCCTGTGTAGTACAATTCCAGACAACAAAGTGCCAAACTGTACATAGGTAGGTTCTGCACTTTTTAAATGTTCTGTATATACCTTAATGCTTGCTCTAGCCATTGATTGATTAGACTACAGTTATCATGTAAAAGGATCAGCTCCATTACAAGGGGAAAAAAAAAAAAGCAACAACAAAAAAAACCCACACAACAGCTATCAAGTACTTGGACCTCTATTAATATCGCTTTAGAAACACTCAGTATAAATGAGAGCCTGAAATGAGGGACAAAGGTGAACTTCTTCAATACTAGTAATTAATTCTTGCTTTGCATAGGGTAATTGAGGGCAATCATAGAATATTGTGTGTCATTTCATTAGTAAGCCATCAGATGGACTTCAGTTTGCATAGTCTGGTAAATCTGTTAACCCCTGAGTACTTCGGCTCCTGGACTTGTGCTTTCCCATCATTCCCTTCTTCATTTTAAATATTGTCATATTCCTTTCATTATCTTATTTTCTGTAGACTAAACAAACAAACAAGAAAACAAAAAGCAAAAGATCCAAGTTTTGTTTAGTACGTGAAAGGGCATGAATAACTAATGTAAAAACATTCCAGATCACCACTAAGTATGATCTTACACTTTAACAAAATTCCCTGCATGGGATTGTCATGCCATTGGGATCATCGCTGTCATAACCTTTGTAGCTTCCTTTTATATGTCTGTTAAGATCTCTTAACCTAGCTGCACAATCCATAGAATCAGGCTGTCAGGAAACCAAAAGGCATCTGCCAGTACAATAGATACTAACTAGAAAAAGTTCAGGTTCTGAATCACAAATTAGCAACTACATTCTTCACATCTTAATGAGTTCTATGTACATAAAGGACATCTTCACTGGTAGTTTAACTCACTTTTTCTGCCAAATCTGACATATACCTTTTTTTTTTTTTTTTTTTTTTTTTTTTTTTTTGCTGATCTTTTTGCTGGTGACTCTCTCAATAGTTATATTCAAGGCCACCATACACTTGACAGATAAGAGTCCAACTATCATTCTGCAGAACAATTTTCTTCTTCATAAGAGACATGGGACATCAAAATACAGGAGTGTACACTATTCTCTCAGCTTCTTTTTAGAAAGCTAAATAAAGAATATAACTTCCAGACACTGTATGGTGTTTTCTGCAATTTGTTGAAATGTAAGATTTGAATGTCCTCCTGTTTTTCTCTCACTGATTTTGTGGAATTGTAGAGAAAATAAGTTTCCTGACATAGACATACTGATTAGATGACTAAATTACATGGGAATAAATTTAGCTTTAGTAGATCAACAAAGAAGTTTAGGATTCTTATTTGTGAATTCCTTCTAAAAATAAACATGGCTTCAGTCAAGTGCTTCAAAAAGTTTCTAAAAGTCAGTAATACCTTGAAGATTAGACTATCACCATGCTAGGTAATAAGAGGTTGTGAGATTAGAACTTTAGATTTAGTATTATACATAATGAATTTAAAAAGTGGATAATAAAACATAATACATGTATGAATTGTTGTTACACAAAAATTTGCATCAAAACATTTTTAATTAAATGCTTACTTTAACCTCATGCTGACTTTGTGCCACACAGACAGAAGGTAGAGCTTTGACCACCTGAGATATGCGCATTTTTCAAAGCAGTGGATAAATTCTTGATAGGAAAGAATTAATACTTCTGTGGTCAGGAGGGAGCCATAATCACAAAATTATATTGTAAAATTCAACATCTTTCTGCAACTAGCTGCTGATGGGGGAACCTTTCTATTCCTCCTACAATGTACACTGGTTTTTGTGCTACAAGAGTGGGCAAAACCAAATTTCATCAAAAACAGTAATGAAATATGACCAAAGTGAGATGGGTATTTTTGCTTTGATTGCACTATTTGTTGAAAATGTGTCACTTTCCCTGCTGAAAATATCAGCTCTATAGATCATTTTGAATGCATTCCCATTGGGTTTAGATGGCTGCTTTGCATACATCATGCTGATTTCATCATGTATATCCAGCTGATATTTATCTGCTGAAATTGTGTATTTTGCTGTATGGAGGAATATAGTGAGTTTGATGCATATTAGTAAGACAGAAGAATAGAGGTACTAATAAATTCAGCTTGATATCTGATGACAAAAAGAAAAAAACAAAAAAAAAAAAAACAAAACAATGACCACCACTGATATACACTCAAAACCCAAATCAAACAACTGAAAAAAACTATTAAAAAATGATCTCATTGTTTTTAATGCTATCCGCAGCACATTTGTTTGGTCTTCAGTTAAGCTGATGTCTATTTTTTAATATAGTGTTGTAGGAGGTTTTGTTTTGTTATGATTTGGCTTCATGAAAATAATTTCATTATTCAAATGGAATTGAGTAACTTAATAAGTATGTTTGATCAATTTACCCAAGGGGAATTCTTTCTGAAAAACGATGAACGGGTTCAACAGTTTGATTATTTCAGTAATAAAAAGGAGAAGTGAATCGGTTTCGTTTTAACCACAAATCTTTTCAATTTGCTTAAAAATCTTCATTGTTTTGTAGACGTCAAGAAAGATTAACACACTATTAGAACAGTAATTTGTCACAACTAATGGAGAATAACTTTTTTTTTTTTTTTTTTTTTTTTTTTTTTTTTTTTTACTACAATCAACTAACTCCCCATTTCTTCTATATACTAAAGGCTATTATTCTTATTCATACCCCTAGGCCTCACTAAACCT
The DNA here is from genome assembly GCF_039878825.1 of Excalfactoria chinensis. NCBI lineage: Eukaryota > Metazoa > Chordata > Aves > Galliformes > Phasianidae > Excalfactoria > Excalfactoria chinensis. The sequence goes on from NC_092825.1 coordinate 138,781,034, forward strand.
TCCAGACTGTTTTTCAGATATTTCCACATATAAAGTATTGTTCAAAAAGGTATTTTACTGGAGAAAAATCGTGCATTCTGCACTATTATTTTTATTACTCCTCATTCCCATTTGGGTAGCTTCGATGTATTCATACCATAACCTCTGTTAGGCTAACAATACTCATTTGTTGCTTCATAATCTTCCTATAGATCAGAATGGAAAACATACTTAAAAATAATTTAAGACAATTGTCAGGAAAACAAAAATTTGTTATTTCTACAATATGATGATGATGAGCATTTATTTTGTCAAATGGCACTATATACTTCCTTAGCAACACCAACCATAAGATTTTTATTTATTTATTTATTTATTTATTTATTTATTTATGGATAACAAAGCATTATTGCTCCACCCTTGAGATTACAAGGCCTTGTAAAGCCAGAATACATGCAGTAGCGTGTCTCCTTTATGTACATTATTATTAAGAGATATACTGTATTTCTTATTTTAACTGAATTTAAACCCATCAAAAATGAGAATAGAAGAAACAAAATAATACTGTTTCCAAGCAGGGGTAGGCATATGTGTTACAAATTAACTTTATGGCATGGGGCTGTTGTCTACATGAAGGAGGCAAACAAGAGTGTTTATTGCATCATCACATCAAGTATCTTTCTTTCTTAAAAAAAAAATTAAAAAAGAAATCAATACTTCAAGTAACATGGCTGAAACTGCTAGTACTAACGTCTGAGTAACCCTGGATTAATCACAGGTGGATGATCATCCCATCAGTATAATAGCAACTGAGAGAAATAACCAACTAGTTCAGTTTGTTGTCAGTTCTGAGAAATGAAAAATGGGACAACACACCTACCAAATGGACCTTGAATATAAATCCTTTTTGAGGACCTGCACATTATTCTCAGCCTGTCAAGACCACCACAGCTGAAGGATTTATATAGTGTCTGTTTTCAGCAGAGGCAACAGACCATAATTACCTAGATTGAGTGTTGCTCTAAAATAGCATGACCAGTGGATACTATTTATGAATCTCAATCAGTATGATCATTTCCATTGCAGGCAGATCACTGAGCTGCTTGTTGATCGGTGTCCCAGACTAAAGTAATAAAATGTTCCACAGGTCTTTGCAGGCCATTTCCCTATTCTGATATAAATAAAAATGAATGGAGGCAATGTTAGTTGAAACAAATTTCCAAAATACAGCACTAATTCAATGGTGGTATTATTGAATGCAATACTTTATAGCTACTTTTAAACCTGTTTAGGAGAAAAAGGAAAGGACCTATTATAAAATAGTCATCTCCTTGACATCAGTGCAACTTGTCATATACTTATATGTACCTATACCTATACCTGTATCTGCATATGTGAATACATATGCACGTATATACATATATGTATAGATGCATGCATATTTACAATCACCAATTCATATTTTAGAGTTTGCAGTTCAGTTGCTATAAATGTAATTAAGCATCTCTCCAAAGGTTGTAGATCTCTGAGATCTACAGGAATTTTTCAGGAGTATACAAGGGAAAAATATAAAATATCTTTTTTCTAGTTTCCTTGCACAGGAAGCAGCAGCAACCATAGCCCTGAAGGAATAGTTTGTGTCCCTCAGCAATGGTCAGCAGAAAGACAGTGCTGGCAGCAATTCATTCCTTTTCTTGCCAGAGTTTTGATGTCTTTGAGAATAAGTAATGATATTACTGCAAGAATTCCACATACTTAATCATTTGTGAGAGTCAAAACAGCAATAATCTATCCTTGTTTCTACACAAGTGATAAAAGCAAAAACTTCACCTTCTATTTTCTGTTCTCCATCTGTAATAATTTAACATGTAGAAGACAGGGTCACAGGATAAAGGTGATTTCCAGAGAATTTCCAGAAAAAGATCATTAAAGTAAATTGTGTGAAAGAGCAAAGCTGAAATATGGTAAGCATATGCACAGATAGTATAATAAACTGATCAAGTAATTTCTGTTGTTTGGCTTATCCTAAAATATCAGTGTACAGAAAAACTATAAAAAATAAATTCTTACAAGCATTGTGCTCACAATGCTTAGTGCTATTAGGGAGAGCTAATTAAAAATGTCCAAAACAGATCAAATGACTAACTTAAAAACTAAATGGTATGCATGAACAGACGCTGTCCAACCCAAGCTGATTTTCTGAGTCTCTTTCAATTAACAACATAGATATCTTTGATCACAAAGAGTATATCTAACAGAATTCATCTACAGCATGCAGTAATTTAGAGCAGAAATACTGAATTACATTTCCCACTTCTATAAAGATGATATTTTGCGAACCAAAAAATAAAGTGAACTTTAGATCAAATTTGATCAGAATATGGGCATTAGACATAGGCAAAAATAAATAAATAAATAAATAAATAAATATTGAGAACCTTAAAGTACTTTAAAGGAAGTTCCACTGATCCTTTTCATTAAGCAGCACCACTTTTCTTTTTCATAAAGAAAATAAAAATAAAAACAAAAATCAATCCAATCAGTTCTTTTGACATCAAGGGAAAAAGAAAAAAATAATAAAAGGAGTCATTTTTAAAATAAAAAGGATGCTATGAGACAATTTGAACCACAGTGGCACATAATACCTTTAACTGTACAGAAAGTCTTTATGTGTTTTAAAGAATCAGAGCTCTCAGACATGAGAATCTGGTTTCCCAAATCAGTTTGGGGTTCTCTAGGACTTTCTCCTGTCAGTAACTTTGAGTCAGTTTAAATCTTAGAGAACCATAAAACACTCACTTCAAAAATAGCAATAATGGCACAGGGAGTCAAGAACTGAGTGGCATTAAATCACTGTTTGGGTTAGACACAGCCATTTTCTGCACTGACTTAAATTAATATGGCTAGTTTGCACTAAGAGTGGGAGGATTCCCACAAGCTGTTATTGGACCTCAGCTGTAGGGGCTGTAAACCTAGAGAAGCAGAAAGAAACAGCAGTGTAAGGTAAATTCAAACTGTTCTAGCTAGATCTTATTTGTCTTTACACTAACTTAATCAGCATCATCCTAAGCACAGGTGTGTTCTTAGGTTTTCATTCATTAAATGACAAAGAATACTGGCCTGACCTTTCTTAACTTATAAAGCACAATGAGATCACACTCTATTACTTCTGGGAAGAATTGCAAAAGATTAGTTTTATGATGACTTAATAGTTTTGACATGGCCACAGGGCATATATTGTTCCTAACTTTTACCTTCCAACATATTCTTTACTTTAACATTGTGCAGATGAAATTTATGCTTTTTAAAGTAAAGGAAGACATGAAGCTGTAATAGCAACAAATTACTGGCATTCTATGGAGAAGACTTTGGAAAGAAATGAGAATTGTTTAATTTGTACCCTAGAGAGATCCCAAACCCCAGACTTTCTAAACCTTATTTGTTAAATGTTCAGAGAAACAATAAACCTCAGCAGGGATGAAGGAGCAAGTTGTGAAACTTTAATAAGATCTCCAAGGAAGGTTAGTCAAAAAAATAAAGAAATTATGTTTCTAAAATGTAAAAAAATAGCTGAGGTGAAGTTTCACTTTCATGAACTTTATCTGAACCCTGGATAACCTGGGCAAGCTGTGAATTCTGAACAAAACATCTTTTCTTTGTTGAAGGACAGCCTTAAAATGTCTGTCTTCTATACACTGTATTATTGAGTGATCAAAAAAATTAGAACAGAAAAAAGTGCAATAAATTTGAATAACTAAATCTTCTGTTTTCATTACAGTTGTGCTTGTTTTTAGATTTTGCGATTATCTGTTATCTACTCTCACAATCATCTATTACACTACAAAGGTAATGGTAAGATTTTCATATGTAAAACACACAGATCCACTATGCAACATTACCTACATATGTTTTATATTTTTCTTGTTGAAGGGGTTAAGCCAGAAGAATCATTATTTCTTTTGCTTTGGAGGAAAGGAAAGGGGAGGGGAAGAGAAAAGAAAAGGAGAGGAGAGGAGAGGAGAGGAGAGGAGAGGAGAGGAGAGGAGAGGAGAGGAGAGGAGAGGAGAGGAGAGGAGAGGAGAGGAGAGGAGAGGAGAGGGAAACTGTCAGTGCTTGAGTGCTTGAGTGTGTAATACCTTGATAGTGTCAGTACAGGTAGTAAGATCATGAAATTTGTAAGATGGAAACAAAAGAGAAAAATACCTATTTCTTGTAACAGTGTTCTACAAACACTTAAGCTGTCCAAACTCCTTGCCTACAGATACAAACATAAACACATTTCAGAATGAAACTTATGAAAGAGCAAAAAGCATGCTATGCTATTTCTGCATGATTCACTAGATCTTTTGTGACTGCTGTGTGGAAAGCAACGTTTTGTTTGTGATTTTGCTAACAGAAATGTAAAGGTAATTTGAAATGAACATTATATTAATTTCTAATGAAAAATAAAGGTATTCATGTGAAAGCAAGATCTCATCTAAAATCAAACAAACAAACAAATGACTTTTCAGCCTAAAACAGTAAAAGAAATTCTGAAATAAGAATAACTTGAAATAGAAAACTGAAAGTTCCCTGTTTAGGACCAGCCCTGGCTTCTAAGTCAAACAGAATAGTGTATGTATAATAAACAAAGAAGACTAAATCAATTACTTTTCTGTCATGTATGTTTATGATGAATTATACTTTATCTTATACTTTATCTTATACTTTATCTTATACTTTATCTTATCTTATTTTTATTTTAATGCTTGACCTGAAATTCTTTGTATGGAAAATCCTATCCTCAATAACAAGGTCAGCTTGGAAAATATTTAACTGCATTTATGTCTAAATTCCTGTATGCACCACAAAACTGTGGATGCATTCACATTCTAGAGATGAAGGTAATTAAGTTTCCTGAATTGGCCTTCTGAATTTTTCCTTTTGCATTCAAATCCATATGGAGTTGTTTTGGGCTTACAAAGAGTTAGGCATGACTTTAATGTAAGATGGTGCTATGCAGTGTAACCTGATCTGATCTACCTAGGATTAAAAAATAGCCCACTCACCCCTGCAATAAGGCTTTCAAACAGTGCAAAAGACCTACCATTCACTGGGAGAACACTGGAAGGGTTAGGTAGCTTCATCCTTGAGATAAAGCAAAAGAAAAATGGAAAACAAAGGAAAAAAACCTAATTTTTCTTCTTTGTCTCTGGCTGCATACTGTAAACAAGGAGCTGCTGGACCCAAAACAATTCTCCCATTTGCAATGGCTTTCCTCCACCAGGCTGAAACTTGTGGAGCACAAGAAAGAACACTTGAGAGCCTTTTCCTTGCTTTTGAATTGGCTGAATAAATTTTACTCACTGCACTGTCAAAATGTATATCCTCATGCCTTTTGGGTATTCTCAGAATACCGGATTTCTTGATTTATATAACATGATGGAATTTAAATGCAAAGTGAAACAGCAGCAAGAAAATATGCTTCTGAAGCTATAATATATATTTTCAATATATATATACATATTTAATCATCTCTCATGGATGCTATTTTTAGGCAATCACCTTAAAAAATTACACAGGAGAATCATGTATCTCCTTTCAGTATTAGATATCTGCCTTCTAAACAGAGCAAAGAATATTTTTCTTCATATCCAGCAGATTTCAATCAATCCAACATTTTAGATCGTTATTTTGGAAACATTTTTTCAGCTACTCTGTAAGAAAAGCAAAGGCATGCAATGTTTTCTTTCACTGCATGATCTTACATAGACTCATAGAAGATCTCTATACCTTCTCATCCCATCTCTCCCCGTGCCAATTTACTGGTGACTCAGAACAATTCTAGCTGGTCTCTCTAAGCTCAGACTACCGAGTCAATATCCTGAGTGGGTGAAAGATTAATTATTCCCACTGAGATCAACTATGTCAGGATAGCAAAGGCCAATTACAGACAAAAGCTATCAAGGAGTGGTCACTTCCAACCTGCTGCCAACACCAATCCCAAATGCAAAGGAAAACAGTTTCCTGCTGAACTGAAAAGGCATCGGCGTAAGTACATCTTATGTAGCCAGCATGCTGGTGTCACTTTTATTCATTTTCCAAAGCAGAAGTACAAGCTGTGCTGAACTGCATGAATCATCTTGCAAGCAGCAGTAGGCATGTACAGTGCCCAAAGCAGTGGTGATGCTAGGCAGGAGGGCAACAGAAGGCACATCAAACATGCCTCTGGTACACAATGGGAACAGAGGTTACCAAGTAATTGTGACTTCAAAAACTCTTTTACACTCTGTTTGCTGACAGCTGTTATTATGACATCAAATCTGTAGTCATTATTTGGGGAAGCAGCTCAGCCAAGATCCCACAGTCATTCTGCTTAACCCACTTAGTGGATTACCTCAAGCTGCAGTTTCCAGAAATTCAAGCTCTCTTGTACCTGGTTGCATGAAAGCAGAGTAAAAATATTGATCAGTGGGTGGCTAAATGGCAGCAAAAACATAAAAAAAAATGTCAAGAAAGGAAGAAAGAAAAAGTTGGAGTCATAATATACTCCAAGAACCTCCAGCAGAGGAGTAATCACTAAAGGACAGCATTGCCTTGGGATCCTAACCAATTAAACAAAGTTTTGAATAGTGCTCAAGAGAACTGCATTCAGTTGAGTTTAGTTTTTTTCCCATCTCAAGTGCCATAAAAGTTAATTTTTCGTCTTAGTCCAACTGCCAACCACAGTGTTAATGTCTGAAATACTTCTATCCAGCCTGCAGCACTCTCTGAGGTTTACTTTGGTTGTGATATTGTTTGATATCACTTTTTGTTGCAGCATTAACTGATAATTTTGCTAAGTTACTGAGTTTACATCTCTTTAAAATACCCACACTTTTTTGAAGAACTTCTACTTTGGATAGAAATAAGCATAAGTTCAGTAAGCAGGTGAGTTACTTGGGAGACTAGAGATTTGAGACATTCATCAATTAATATTTGACATATGAAGTGCAATAGCTAAAAGGAAAAGGAGCTAAAAAGAAATCTGAATAATATGTATTTAATAGAGTGAATAACCTGTTCATCATGGCATTCTCATTCTGGACACCACAATCTTACACATTTATTCTGTTTTCTGTTTCACTGTTTCTGTGTTTGATCAGAAGTTCTGTTATGGAACTGGGAAAGCTTTGCCAGCAAAAGCTTTCTTATAGTGGCTCAAAACTGTAATGAATTTCTTTCCCAGTTACTTGGATTTTACTACAAACAAAGAAAACATTATCAGGGAGTACTTTGCCACTTCTTATATGCAGAAAACACTCCTGGACCAATTCCATCTCTAACATTAGGACCAGTTACAAGTTAATTATGACAATTTGTTGAATTGGTTTGAAAATTATTTCACAATCTTTAGTAGCAGATTAGGTATGTTGTTCAGTTGTGCTGTAACATTACTTCAAACACTATGTCACTACTGATATGTATCTGACCAGCAATTGTCAGTGTTCTTGATGTGATTGGAAGCAATTGTCCTGAGAAGAGAGATAAAATCAAATGAAGTTCTTTTTCAAAACTATTGGGTTCACTTTTACATCAAGATTTGGAAGGAAGAAAACTCTCGTTTATAGACTCTTCAGCACTGCAAGTCAGGACATTCACTGAATACTAACTTAACGAAGAAAATTCAGTTTCTACACAGGAACTTATTCTGGAGAGGCCATTGCTAGAAGGAAGTTTCAAGATGCAAATATTTTGTAATAGTGGCCAGTCTCCTTAAAAACAGATGAGCAAACAAACAAAACCCAAAGATCTTGCACAGCTACAGGCTTTGTGACTAATGTGTGGTTTGTTTAACATGAAATTTATGACCTGTTAGTTTGACTGTGTCAAAGAGTGCCCAACTGAGCTTTTTAATCCATATATATATATTCAATAGAATATGAGATGACTACAGTGTAAATGAATATTGGTTAATTCTTTACGTTTAACACAATGTTTGACAGTTTCCAATAGGTCTGAATCACATAAGAAGAGTTATATTCAATCTTTGAAGGAGAGCCTGTAAACAAGGAATCTATTGGTTTGTGAATATTTACAGTATCAAAATGATGAGGTCAGGTAAGCAAATAAGAAGCTAACAGTTCTGTCTTTCAGCAACTGGAATGCTTTATTGTAAGAAGCAGGTGTATGTGGTTTAGAGAACAAACAACTGATTAGAAGTAATTACTGGAAATAGTGCCTCTATTTTACGATGCTGGCATGGTGAATTGGTATCAACTATATAATAGAAACTCAAGCCTCAAGTCATTTCAGAGAATAATTAGACAAACTCCCTATTGATAGTCACAGCAGTGATTCAAATAAAAGTTAGAAAACAGAATTACTGTTATTTCTCTACAAAAGCAAACATCAATCTTGATGTTATGGGTACTCTTGTGTTTGCTGTTTTGACATTACACGCTACAATTTTATTTCATACAAATGCATATTGTATGGTAAAATTCAAATTTAAACAGCACAAATAATTTACACTTATCTAAATAACACTTTATTTTATGTAAAAGATGTAAAATAATAGAAAAAGTCCTGTAAATAATTCCAGTGTTTCAGGAGTGCATCTTGGGAGGAACTGGGGAAAAACAAATTGGCAACAAAATGACAAATATTTGGATATGTAATAATATCCAAGCAATAGTGTCATCCAGCAACCACTTCAGCCAGTGTGGAATTTATGTGTGTGGGTAGCTGAGCTGAATTCAATTAAATGTTTTTGGACATTAGAGATTACGTATGTTAGATAAAATCGAAGTAATGGATGCCACCATTCACAGTATGATCTTATTTTAAGGAAGATTTTAATATTCATCACAATTATAATGCTTAATACTTTATTGAATTAAACAATATGGATAGATTCTGTTGGAGGTCTGTTTCCAGTAAATACACATTTATTTGCCTTATTTTATCTCACTGCAAAAATATGCTTCATTTCTAATGACCGATAACATTCCATTCAATTTAAAGATGGTAATATTGGTCTAAATGCTAAAGCAAAACAAACAACACAAATCGTACTATATTAATCCCCAGATGAGAATAATTATATCTTTATAAATTTATAATTAAGATTTTAAATTATAATTTATAAGCTACTGGAACATAATACACATAACATTCAATGTTATTAAAAATGCATGTTGTGAAACGTTTTTCCTTTCATTTTTATACGTTGGTGTAGATAAACAATATTTTTAAATATTACTTTTTTATATTGCTTCAGTCTGAGACAATCTTGTATTATCCATGATGGAAGGTAAACATCAAGATACTATCCAAAGGTAAGACATGGCAAGGCAAGACAAAGACAGCTAAGAGTCAAGACAAGAGGCAAAGCAAGAGACAAGACAAGGCAAGAAAAAGAAAGGCAAGAGGCAAGGCAACAGGGGAGACAAGGGAAGCTAAGGCAAGGCAAGGAAAAGACAGAAATGTTACATTAGTTATGCATATATATTGAAATGTGTAGAAAAAGTATTGTTTTACTCCAATCATGCACAATACAATTGTTTCAAAGAAGTAATATAATTATTAATAAGGTTGAGATACATTTTCCCTTTATTTATAACACCAACAAACAGCCAATTAAAGCCTTTCCAAAGCCTTTGAAGTTGAAAATGAAAAGTATATTATGCATTATGTTTGCTACGATTGCTGAAATTTCAGGACACATAAGTGTAAAAATACAGCCTTAATATGACAGAAGACATAAGCTGGGGATAGTGTATTTAGCTACAGCTATGAAAAACATATGCAGAATTATTTTTTCACTTTATTATAATTCCAAGTGTTAATCATTCACAGCAGGAGGTGGTTAAGAGGTCTGATGATTTGTTCTGATCAAAACTGTCAGAGAAAGAGAAGATCCCTTCCAAGTGAAAAGAGCAAATTAATTATGCATTCATATACACTACAGAATTGAAACAGGTAATTCAGTGGTTCAGTGGTTCTACTAGAAAGTGAATTTAGATATTCCTGATTTTTTACATTACTATTTTTTTCCTAAATGTTTTTGTTTGTTTGTTTGTTTGTTTTATTTTTATTTTTTCTTTTCCCCTCCTTTATACTAGAGTAATAAAATATGTAGTGAGCCACGGATTTAATTACCTCATTCATTTTTCAGTATCCAGAAAATTTGGGATTGTTTACTTTAATGTTAGATCTTTTTCTTTATGACTTGACTTCTGCCTCTTAAACATTCATCTCTGAGGATTTTCAAATTGATTTAGTTGGTGATGGTGGGTTTTTTTTTGTTTTGTTTTGATTTGATTTTTCTTTGCTACAGACACCATCTGCTCTACCAAAATCCATCCATTAAATATTTTTTTAACACTTAGGAATCTCAATTTATCTTGGACTTCACCGCAAAGGAATCTCTGCTAATGGATCTTACAATCCTGTTCATAGATCTTGTATGTCCATAGAAAAAAAAAAGAGACTTCAGATAAGTCTCAGTCTTCCATAGAGAGAAAGTTCATCAACTGCGTTGGAAATAAAAGGCAAGCCTATGTCTGCTGGGCAGAGAGGTAAAAGCATTAGTCTAATCATATGTCTAATCTCAGCAGACTCTTTTTCCTAAGAGGTAGCAAAATTAGTTTTGAAACATTCTGTTGGGAAATAATTGATTTTTATTTATTTATTTATTTATTTATTTTTGCATACTATATATCCATCTAATCATTTCTTAACTCTTCCATTTCTCCTAAAAGAAGACCTAAAAGATCATCCAGTCCTACCATCACCAATACTTCCCAGATGAATTATATCCCTCAACACAACATCCAAATGTTTCTTGAACATCCCCATGGTCAGTGACTCCACCACCTCCCTGGGCTGTGCATTCCAGTGCCAGACTACCCTTTCCAAGAAGTAATATTTCCTAATGTTCAGCTTGAATCTCCCCTGGCGCAGCTTGAAACCATTGCCTCTAGTTCTATCACTGTCTACACTAGAGAAGAGGCTGACCCTTAGCTCCTACTATCTCCCTTAAGGAAGTTATAGAGAGCAATAAGGTCTCCCCTGAGCTTCCTCTTCTCCAGGCTGAACAATCTCAGCTCCCTCAGCCACTCCTCATAAGGCCAGTGCTCCAGACCCCTCACCAGTTTGTAGCCCTCCTCTGAACGCGTTCCAGGGCCCCAGTGTCTTTCTTGCAGTGAGGGGCCCAAAACTGAACACAGTACTCGAGGTGCAGCCTCACCAGTGCCGAGTACAGGGGGGCAATTACCTCCCTGTTCCTGCTAGTAACACTGTTTTTGATGCAAGCCAGGATGCCGTTGGCCTTCTTGGCCACCTGGGCACACTGTTGGCTCATGTTCAGCCAAGTTCATGTTCAGTACCCCCAGGTCTGTTTCCTCCACACAGTCCTCCAGCCACTCTGCCCCAAGCCTATAGTGCTGCCTGGGGTTGTTGTGGCCAAAGTGCAGGACTTGGCATTTGGTCTTGTGAACCTCATCCCACTGGCTTCAGCCCAGCTCTCCAGCACTGATCCCCGGGGAACACCACTCGTGACCAGTCGCCAGCTGGATTTAACTCCATTTACCACCACTCTGAGCCTGGCCCTCCAGCCAGCTCCTTACCCAGCCAAGAGTGTACCCATCCAAGCTATGGGCTGCCAGCTTCTGAAGGAGAATACCGTTGTCAAAGGCTTTGCTGAAGTCTAGGTAGACCACATCAACAGCCTTTCCCTCATCCAGCAGAGGGGTCACTAGATGATAGAAGGAGATTAGGTTGGACAAACAGGACCTGCCCTTCATGAACCCATGCTGGCTAGGCCTGATCCCCCAGCCATCCTGCACATGCTGCATGATCTCCCTCAAGAAAATCTGTTCCTTAACCTTCCCTGGAACCAAGGCCAGGCTAACAGGCCTGTAATTCCCCGGATACTCCTTACAACCTTTCTTGTAAATGGGAGTCACATTGGCAAGCCTCCAGTCTTCCAGGACCTCACCAGTCAACAAGAAGCGCTGATAGATGATGGAAAGCGACTTGGCTATCACCTCCGCCAGTTCCCTCAGTACTCTCAGGTGGATCTCATCCGGCCCCATGGACTTGTGGCAGTCCAGTTGGAGTAGTAAGTCTCTGACTGTTTCTTCCAGAATCACAGGGGGGTTTAATCTGCTCCCCAGACGAGACTACCAGGTCAGAGAGAGGAGTACCCTGAGGATAACTGGTCTGACCTTTAAAGACAAACGTAAAGAAGGCATTCAGAACCTCTGCCTTTTCCTTATCCTCAGTGGTTTCCTTATCCTCAGTGGACTTTTTTTCATCAATCTATCTCTTTCTCCAGTTGACCTGCATACTTCTTTCACCTTCTGGAAGAGAATTAATTTCCTGGCTACTTTCAGCAGAGGAATTTTAGTGATGACAACTTCCCTGGCCTCTTTTACTGTCAATGCAACAAGACATCTTGCGAGGACTAGATATCTGCATACCTCAGAGTACAATCAGGAGATTTTTTCATGTGTCTTCTTACCTTTCTCTCAGTTTCACCCAACATTGTGAGGACTTCTCCATCTTGAGTTCAGTATCTAGAGGCTAACAACATTCTGGGTTTGAGTTAATTTTACATTAATCTAATTAATGCTAAACTTCAGCTTATATATTCTTCTGTAGTTATATCTTGAGTTTGGTTGGATTCTTTCCCTAAGTATTTCAGAGTAGCTACAAAGGAAATAATGTCTAAACTAATTTCATTCTAACTAATCTCTAGATACATTCACAGCAAATAATGGAAAGTGTATTATTATTATTGTGAAAATTATTTTAGCTGCCCAAGTTAACAAAAAATCCTGGCTCATTTACTTGCAGTAGGTGCTTTGTAAATTGAATCAACAATTGCAATATGAAACAAGAATCTTTCAAAGATTTTCTACTTCTGTCATCTAATAACTATGGAACATAGATAAGATGAATCAGAAATTATTTCCTTTTAACTGACAAAATTTATATGAGTTCTAACTTGTGATCAAATGAAAAAGAAGGAGCAAGTGTGCTAGTCATCAGGATCCATAGCCATACAGTAATAGAATGAAAATTACCCATTGACTCTACCATCTGTTGGATTTTCTTTTCATACCTTTCTTTCCTCACTACAAACTAACATCTCTTCCTCATTTTGACCCATAGAAATGATGTAACCCGACCAAAACTGAAAAGTCATATAGAGGATATCATCACCATCCCTGGATTCAATTAGATCTCAGGCTTTATTTGAAATGTAACATCTAAGGTCCTAACAGCACTTGCTTTCATGTATCTTTTTCATCTTCACCACCTGTTTCTTCTCTTCAAACCTTCCCAGTTATAGAGTCACACCAACAACTTCTAAGATGTTTTCTGTCATACAAAAACCCAACACCGTTGTTGAAAACTGACTTAACGTTAAGTGCAAGTAAAACAGGAAACTGGACAGAGATGACCAGAACTCATTTTGTACAACAGTGTCCACCAGCTCTTTGATCTATTGCTGCATTAAAATTCATGCCAGAATTGGGTTTCACTTCATACGTTTGGATTGAAAAATGCTCAATACATCAGATCTGCCCCTTGCTGATGGCTGAATTATCTGTTTTAGCTGCCTCAGGTATATGAGTGGTTATAGTTTGTTAGCTGGGTATTTCAAAACAGGTGTGTTTAGCAGATTATGACTTCTAATCCATTTCTTTGCAACTTTGCTGGTCTTAGATACTCATAATGTTCTATTTTGTTCAATTGCAATAAGCTTATCACTAGAAAGGCTAATGGTTCTAATGGTACTATCTGTGGCAGCTTGAAACTGCCGTAAGTTTACTGAGTACTGAGTCTAGAGGTAGCTGTCTTTTTTTTTAAAGCTACACTGTATGAGTTAACCCTCATCACTGATGCTGTATTTTCTGTTTTGGCTATCTGTTTTTCTCATATCTGCATTGTTTGATACATTTTGTTTTTAAGGAAACAAGACCAAACTGTAGCAGTGAAAGTTCCATCTCATCTCAACTAACCTTTTATTTTCTTCCAGAAGGACAGTAATAATTATTAGCATTAGTGTCTGAAAATTGTGAAGCAGAAAGACATTTTATTCAAGAAACTCGAGGCCTTTATAATTGTAATGTCTATTGAATATCATGCATTTTCAGATCACTTAGTTTCAGTTTGTTTGTTAGTTTGTCATGTTTAATAATAGGAATAAAGGTTGTTTCCATGGTGGCAGTTTTTGTACAGACTTAGGTCTTGGTATTTGAATCTGGAGTGTGTACAGCTATTTAGCTGTATGAGCACAGCTGTGTCAGAAGATTGAACTGTGAGCCCATGCCTGCTACTAGAATGTATACAGGATCTTCTTTCATACTGGGTACCTCTGCTCTTTGTATAGCAAGTATGCTGCCTCTAATGTTGTTCAGTGTCCTGAAATATATTAGTATGATGAGGGCTATAAATAAATGCTTTACAAAAATCTGCAGAACTTAGGCTTTTTAAATTAAAATCCTGCAGCCTTACACAGCCTTGTTTCTACCTGGAGTGCAAAGTCAGATTTATGCTCTTGCATAGGTGGTGACTCAGGCAGTGCACCCAAAGGGAAAGTAGGTGGGTCTAGCAAACCTCGTCAAGAAAACACAGATTTGCAGAATGTGCTTTGAGAATTTGGCAATATTACCTTAGTACTTCATTAGCTATGTTAATGAATGTTCTCAACTTCCTTGGATGAATACAGATGAAAAGAGAGAAAGTTGTAACTGAATTTGGAAAAAAGTATTTCATAAGCTTGGATACAAAATCAGTCAAACCAATAACACCAGGATGCAAATGTGTCCACAATATAGTTAAAGGTTGCAGTGTTTTGCATACAGTGCACTGAGAGAGGCATAAGGGGGAATGGATTTAAACTTTGACAGGGAAGATTTGGATTAGATATTAGGAGAAAGTTGCCCAAGGAAGCTGTGGATGTCTCATCCCTGAAGGCATTCAGGGCCAGGCTGGCTGTGTCTCTAGGCAGCCTGGTCTGGTGGCTGGTGACTCTGCACATAGCAAGGGGGTTGAAACTAGATAGTCCTTTTCAACCCCGGCCATTCTATGACTCTATGACCTTTTATGGTAGTTAAGAAATCAGATATTTTAGCCTGACACATGTTACTGTGTTCTGCTACTGGAGTATTCCTCAGATGTGAACTTAGAAATTTGGGTTGTAGGACACAACCTCCACTTTTGATATAATTAGAAGAAAAACAAAATGAAAATATTTATAATTACATTAAATACTGCCATACTTACTATAGAAAAATCTGTCTCTAGTTTTATCAGCTCATGTTCCTACATATGGATTTGAATTTCTGTTTAAACTGATTTCCAACATAGTAAATGAAAAATACCTTTTGGATTTTAGGATCTTAAAAATATTTTGTGTGGGAACTGAATGTGATGAAACCACTAGTTGCAGGCAAGAATAGATTATGTTACTTCTTGTACTGTAACATGGACTGAGACAGTATCTGATGGTTTTCTGAAGTAGGAATGTTATAGCATATTAGGACAATTGTCATAATGTTTTTTTTTTTTTTTTTTTTTTTTTTTTTTTTCCACACCTGAAGAAATATTTCAGTATATGGTTTCTGAAACCAATGAGAGTAGAGAGTATTCAACCTTGAAGAGCCAATGCCTGCATTAGTGAGACGTTGGTCCTGATTATTTTTTAGTCACTTTATAAGCTTTGATATGAAGTATTCCAAATAATTGTAATGCTGATATCTCTACTTTTGTTTGCTATTACTCCAGACTACGGATGTGTGAGCTGAAGACTGAGGAACAGCCAGCTAAGTGTCACTATCTAAAGAATGGAGTTTTTCTGTCTCATTTTTTTTCAAGGTTTGCCTTGCTACTTGGGAGCATATGGTGTACATTTTAATAGCTTTTTCCTGCAAACACTTATGCACATGATTAACCTTTTATGTGAGAATAGTCCTCAGTGTCTTACTAGCGATAAGTATCAGGTCCTATGCATATGATGATATTACAAAATGTATGCAGGTCACTTTAACAGCTAATGGTCAAAGATTTCCTCTTAAATTAGAAATGACAAGGAAAATGTGAAGAAGTGTCATTACTTTCTTTGGTCATTTTGTCCTGCACTTCATCAAACCATTAAAATATTCTGTAATCTACAAATTGCCAATAAAAATTCAGAGGCCCAAAAGTGGTGTTGCTGGTTATTATTATTTTTTTTTTAATTTATTTTTAGTTTTCTAACATATCTCATAAATTGTATCATTTATGATATGGTATTCATTGTTTAGATAAAAAGTTTGAAAATTTTAATGATTAAAAAGTTTGGCTGTATATGTGGTACACTAGAGCAGCTGGTCTGTGACTATTCACAGCACTTAATATGTATGAAAGACAACATTTTATATTAACAAATTCACTTCTCAGACAAATGTTACCACAGGGTCAGACTTTCTTCTATTGCACTTGGGCTGGAGAACTTGTGTGTCATTCTCCCCCTCCTTTCCTACTTCTACCTTACCCATTTCTTGCTGACATTCAACCCAGTTTCCCAAATTCAGCATGACAGTCTGCATGTTTAAATACCCTGCTCTTTGTTTTCTGCTGAGAGCTGAGAAATATGATCAGGCTACTCTCATCTCAAAGGGTCTGCACTGTATTCTGTCTCTGATGCATAACATCCCACTGGAGTATTGGATTGTTTATCTACTTGCACTCAAGCTTATCTTCTTCATCTTGTAATGTAGTACATTAAAACAAGTCTCTTGCTCCATTTGTTTGCTTACTGCTTTACCACTGGCAGTCCTCTTGCAGTGTGTTTTGCAGTTGTTGCACTTAAGAAGCATGCACCTTAAAAATGCTAATGGTTAGTTAGGTTAATCATTGAGTTGCTAGAAAACACACAGCGTAGAAACTCTGAATATTCTAGAAACAATGAAGTTATGCCTATTGAAATATTAGTAGTTAAGAAAAAATAATTTAAGGTGTCAGTCATTGTCATACCTAGTCTTCTGTCAGTAGTCCCGCATTTTAACTATAAGACTTCAATCCAGCTATCTTGTGTACTCTAGACCCTATAATTTTCAACAGTTTCTACTTGCAGATATTTCAGAAAAATTAATATTTTTGTGATTTTAAAACGCAATGTCTATCTCTATCTATCTCATTGATACTACATTGTTTTCCTCACTCCCTTACTTGCTAGAACCCAGATGGATTTTTAACTCTCCAATGCAAAATTGTTACTGCTTGTCTTTATAGCCTTTCACATACTCTTAAGGCATAGTACAAATATAAAAATGTTAATGCCAGAAAGTGAATTACTAGAGACTTTGATGACTACATTACACTAAAAATTGATGCTTTCGTGATAGTACTAATGTACACCCCATTACTAAAAAAAAAAAAAAAAAAAAAAGGAAGGAAGCAAGAAGAAAAACTGTTTTCTGAAATCCTACTTATCCTACTTCATGGAAAAATTCTCCTTCAAATTACTGCCTAGGATATGCAGTAATTTGATATAGGATATTTCTTTCTACAGCCTTTCCTCAGTTACGGATGACATAAGCATGATCCCTATTTATTTATTTATTTCCTATTTGAGCACTTTTATGAAAAAATGAAACCCTAAAGCTCTCCTTTGCCTTTGTAATCACCTAATATCATATAAACATCAGAAAGATAATTCAGACATGTATTTATAGGAGGTCATATTTTCATGAAGTCATATAACTCTGTATGACAATAATTGAACTCATGTACTTTGCATTTCATTAAGGTAACAATATTCATAGAATGAATAATAGAATGGGTGGGGTTGGAAGGGACCTGACAGTCCATCTATGAGGGCCAATCCAAAAGTAATGTTTCCTATTTTGTTATATTAGCCCTGTGGCTAACATTTTTATTTTGTTAGTCAGAGACAGATGTTGTAATGGTAGTAGAGAATGAACCTTCCCATCAGTATCCAATTCCATGCTGTTTCTTTGTGATAGATTCATGAGGGGCAGTCCAACAGAATGACATCTGACATGGAAGTGTGTATGAAGCAAAGGGGTGACAAGGAATTCTTCATCAAAGTACTTTACTGACATCTAGATGTGAATTATGGTTGTTTTTAACTTGTGCCAAATTGTCCAACCACAACATGCATCTTTTTACACTTAGAAAAATGGGAACCTCACAGAAAATCAGCTGTGACTCATGACAGTGCTTGTGACCAGAGATGACTGTGGAACTCTTCTCCAGCCCTTTTTTCTTCCTTTTCTCTCCTTGGAGACAACAGTAAAGAATATGGGCAAAGTTTTTAATCAAGCAGAGAGAGCTGCTACTTGAGTATGTCTTCTGCCTTATTGGGGTCTTCCTTGCTGTGAAGCTAGAACTGTCTCAATGTAAAGGTCTTCTCTGGCTGTATTTGTATGAGAGGAAGTAAAGTAAGGCATTTGCCCATTCTGCATTCCAAAAAATATAATTAGTTTATACTTTAAGATATTATTATGGAAGAAAAATAATAATAATCAGTGAATGACAAAGAATGAAAATAATAATAATAATCAGACAGTGAATGGCTTGTTGGTATTATCTTTTATTGTCCCATCTGACAATGAGTCTTTTGAACTTGTTTTAACAAGCTTTATAAAAATCCACCCTGTGCAAAATGCCCTAGCAGTAGACAGATGTAAATTGTGATTGTACTGACCTGTATGCAATTCAGCTTCTCAAAAGCCCTTCCATCTACAAGAGCACTCATCTGCTCTGCTCCACAAAAGCTATCACTTCCATCTTTCTCCCAGTGGATTGTAGCACTCATGAGAGGTAAATCAAAGAAGAGGTCAGAGATTTGAAGCCTTATGCAAGTCAGTTCTCTAAATCCATCCCTGACAGTATCATTTTCTAATGCCCATTTATACCACTCAGGGATAATGCATAGTAATGTCACAAAAGGCTGTTAATTTTATGGGAAAAAAAAAAAAAAGCAAAAAAAAAAAAAAAAAAAAAAAGCAAAAAAAAAAAAAAGCATGAAACTGATAGAACACTTTCAGATTTCAGGACTGTATTGATCCAAACCTTTGTGCTAAGATAAACAGTTACATTTGCCACTAATTCCAGTAAAGTTACTTTTGAATTCTTATGCACCTGACAACATCCAGGTGGATGTTAGAGTTCTTAAATATAGGGGCATTTTCTGCAAAGGAAACAGTACAGGAAGAAAAAAATCATCTGAGTTCCCTAATACAGGGGCTCTAATACAGGTCTAGGTGCGAGCACATATTACAAGGAGGAAAAGAAAAATAAAACAAAACCTTTTCTATCTAACAAATATTTATTTTTATGTAAAAATTAAGTATTTTAATTTGAGAAGAGGTGAAATTAAGGAGATGTAGACAGTTTTGTTTGGTTGGTTTTTTTTTTTTTTTTTTTTTTTTTTTTTCCTGTGGATTCATGACAAATTAATTCTACATATTTACCCTAAATATAATAAAGCTCATTCAGCAGACAAATAACATTAAGGACTGGTGTTTCATAACCAGATATACAAAATATAGCTATTAGAAAGCTCTTTTCACATTCTTTTAGCCTACCTTCTAGCAGATACATCAGTACTCTAAGGCATACCTTGTTAACCATCTACTAAAATTATAACAACTGGGTTGATTGCTTCAGCGTTGGGGAGTTAATGACTAAATTAGACTGCTGGCAATAACAGAACCATCTTTCTAAATCATGTCAATTAGCATCAGAGTTTCTTCCCTCAGTTATCCCAGGGGTCCCTTTTCCTTGCTTTTTTGCTTGAGATAAACAAAATCATTGGTTTTACCTATATACCTATATCTCTGAATCTTTCTTTCTTTTATTTTTTTTTTATTTTTTAACTGTTATTGTTATTGTTGTCGTATTGAGCTGCAGTTGTTGATTGTGTTGTCATCTGCAAGAAGCCTTGGATGAGAGGCTCTTATCCTAGCAGTAAACTGGAGTATCAAGTTGCTAAGCTTCTAAAAGTACAGCTATCCTTCCACCTGACCTCAATTTACGTGCTGTTTAACAAAGTGTTCTGGAGTGTGTTAAAAAAATTGAGTTGTAATTTCCTCTTTGATCTTAAAACTTGACAGAAAAAGTATTAACAGCTAAGTTTCTGAGACATAGATTTAATCCATATGCTGGCTTGGTCACTGCCCATATACCCATGTATTGCAAACTGTTTTTTGCAATGGGAGTCAGAAGTTGTTTCCTAAACAAATGATGCTTCACTCAGAATGGTAAATCAAAGCACCACAGAAACAACAAATTAGCATATGCAGAAATAACACATCACAGTGTATATATTTTAAACAAAGATGGGAGACCATTAGGAAACAGATCAGTTATTTGGTTAAGTGTGGGTTAGTAAAAATTGAAACCAATATTACTGAAACTGCAAAATATTGCTAAATATTAATAGGCACAACTATTGAAAATATACAACATATAGATTTCAGGTGAGGATAGGAAAAGACATCATGTAACCTCTAATCCTCTCTTGAAATCAGAAAGAATGTGTGACTTGCTGATGCCAGTTATGTCAGCTAACATAGGAAGTTTCACCAGTACTGTGCATCTCTTCTGAGTTTCCAAGTTGTTCTTGTACAAGAAACATTAAACAGAAGGGATCCCTGTGAATTTAAAGGGCACTAACCAGAACCTGAAACTGATGAGGATCTGATCCAATATTCTATAAAGAAAAATTTACTTAGCCACATGATAATCTTACAGTAAGTTTGAAATGAACACAAGGGAGAAACAGAAATGCTAATATTAGTGACAACACTACAAGTTATTTAATCTTCTGCCTTTCTGATTCATGTGGAATATCTGGCAAAGAAGAAAGATTCATCTAAAAACAGAACTTGATATAGAAATTTCCCATTTTATAGAAAAGAAAAAAAATATCTGTCTAGGTTTCCAGGTGAACAGGTTAGGGAAATCTTACGAAAAAAATTAGGCCCAGAAACAAAGAGCTTTAAGAAAGAGTTCAAAATTAATACACATATTTCCAAAAGATGAATGAGAGATTATTATGTAACAATGTCCACAAAGTCAGAGTACAAACTGGTGACCATCTCCCAGTATCCATGAAAGGAGAGGATTTGAATTAAGGTCTCCCACAGACTTGATAAATGTTCACCTTTAGTTATTTCTTATTTTCTTCTTCTCTGTAGAAGTACATACTATATACCTGCTAAATCTTTCCTATTGGCTCCATTTAATATATTAAAAGTCCAAGTACTGTATATGAAGCATCAGCTTAGATCATATGCTGTCTGACCTCAGGTTAAATCCCAATAGAGAATAGAAAAGCATCTACAAAGCACAACAGCTTGCAGAGAATAGTTTCCTTGTTGCATGCTGCTTTTCTGCAGGAGCTCAGTTGTATCATTAAATTGAAAGTATATCAGTTAAAAAGACAAAAAGAACACAAATAAAGAATTTTTTATCTGAGAGCATGATACTAACATTTGCTTACTTTCTACCTCGCTTTAAAAACATTAAAAACAAACAAACAAACAAACAAACAACAGTAGATAAATGAACATTCTAGAAGATCCTGTATGGATTTTAAGCCTTGTTATTTCAAGCTCCTGCAGACAACTGAAATTTATTGATCTGTATTGAAACTGCTAGCTGCAACAGAAGGGAAAAGATACACGTACTACCATAAAATCCCTAAGCGTGGCTTGCAAAGCTGCTGCAGAAGACCTGTGAATGAACTTTTTAATTGTGGCTATCTGGACTAAATTCTCTAATTCCCAAGACTGAGGTGGAAATTAGACAACATGAGAGAAGGCAGAACGGGCACTAGAGCTTTCTGCCACCTGTTGTTCACTCTTGTCATTTTGCTAAAGAAAACATCAAAAAACTAAGACTCAGGAGACTTTTCAGGATATTCCAGATTCAAAGGACATCCTATTATCACTTAGAGGAAATAAAAACTTGTTATGTGATTTAATTTCAGGATGTTACCTGGTTGCTACCCTACCCTTATGAAGGTATTACTAATAAAGAATACCCAGGCTGATCCGTCTTGCTATGCATGGAGAAAGCAGAAGAGGTAAAGTGTGGAAGACAGAAGATCACAGAGGCTGGCGCTCTACTCGAGAGCTGGGGAAGAGTAGTGATGGCAGGAGAAGAGTTGTTTTAGGCTGGTGCAGCTGTTTTAGAAAAAATATTACAGGGAATCTGTGCTTCAGATTAATTTTGTCATTAACTGTGTTAATCTCCTGTTATCACAGGATCATAGAATGCCTTGAGTTGGAAGGGACCTCAAAGATCATCTAGTTCCAATACTCTGCTGGGAGCAAGGTTGCTAACTACTAAAGTAGGCACTACATTGGGTTCCTCAGGGCTCCATCCAACCTGGCCTTGAATGCCTCCAGGTATGGAGAGCCCACAGCTTCTCTGGGCAGTGTTCCAGTACCTAACAACCCTCACAGTGAATAATTTAATCTTGACATCTAATCTAAGTCTTCCCTCCTTCAAATTAAAATTATTCCCCCTTGTTCTATCATGATCTATCCATGTAAAAAGTTGATTTATCTCCTGCTAGTGAGCTTCCTTTAAGTATTGGAATGCAAGTATCAGGTATCCCAGGACACTTTTCCAAGGTGAACAAGCCTAGCTCATTCAGTCTGTCTTTGAAGGAGACGTGCTCCAGTTCTCTGATCCTATTTGTTGCCCTCCTCTGGACCCTCTCCAAAGTTCCACATCTTTCCTGTGTTGGGGTCTCCACACCTGGACACAGTACTCCAGATGGGGCTGTATGAGGGCAGAGTAGAGGGAGACAATCACTTTCCTTGCCCTGCTGGCAAGGGAGCAGCCCAGGTAGAGCCCAGGATACCACTGAATTCCAGGGCTGCAAATGCATGCTGCTGGTTTATATAAAGTTTTTCATCATCCAGGACCCCTAAGTCCATCTTTGCAGGGCTACACTCAAGGAGTTATTCTCTCAATCTGTATCAATATCTGGGGTTGCCTCAACATAAATGCCGCACTTTGCACTTGGACTTCACTAGGCTCACAGTGGGCCCACCTTGTTCAATTTCCTTTGGATGGCATCTATTCCTTCCTTCTGCCTAGTGCAGAAAACCTGTGAAGGGTGCATTTGTTCCCATTATCTATGTCACTAATGAAGATACTGAAGAACACTGGTTCCAAGATGGACCCCTGGGAGATGCTCCTCATCACAGGTTTTCATCTGGACATAGAACCATTGACAGCAACTCTCTGGCTACGAAGTTCCAACCAACTTTTATGCACTGAGCAATCCACCCTTCAAATCCTCATCTCTCCAATTTAAATATAAGAATGTGAGACCATATTGAAGGC
The DNA here is from genome assembly GCF_039878825.1 of Excalfactoria chinensis. NCBI lineage: Eukaryota > Metazoa > Chordata > Aves > Galliformes > Phasianidae > Excalfactoria > Excalfactoria chinensis. The sequence goes on from NC_092825.1 coordinate 138,804,362, forward strand.
CTTTCACAAATCCAGGTACACAATATCGCTTTCCCTTCCTTTCTCCACTGACACCGTCTGTCATGGTTTTGCAATGTTGTAATTTTGCTATCAGTATTCCACATCATAACATCATGTTAAGCATAGATAATTTTGACGAATCTGCTGCTCACAGAAAGAAGACTACATGTCCCAGGGAGCACCACGGTCAGTCATATGACCAGGACTATATAATCTCACTTCAGTGCTGGACTCGCTCTCTTGGATCCTGCCAGCCAGGGGGAGAGCCATGTGGGAGCGTTCCAGCCGTTTCGCCTAGAGTTACAGTAGGCCTCTCGGTTTCGGGACTCACTCTCTCTTATTTTACTCGATTCGTTAGCTTTAATTCCAATTATATTGTATTATATTGTGTTATTCTGTATTCCGATATAGTATTTAGTAAATAAGTGTGCCTCCTTAGATCGCTGCCGCTGTATTTATTTCCTTTTCCCTGTTTTCTTTTCCTTTTGGGATAGCGGCCCTGCAGGCCGTCTATACCCCTGTCATGGGTGCCGGTAGATTTTAGGGTAACCTTTGACATAATTGGTGGAGAATGCGGGCAGATTGCCAAGAAATTTGGGCAAAAAGGGGCAAAAGTGGGGAAAAACTGCAAAAGCTGCTGTTTTCCCTGCTGTTCCTTTAGCTTTTACAGAGCTACGAGTTTTTTTTTCGTTAAGGAGCTATCTAAAGTTTACGTTTCTGCACCTGGGAGCTTGACCTTGAAAGTCCAGGCGGACGGCCAATACCCCAGAATATTTTGTAAACTTCTAGCTCTGCTATCTCGTTATTGAAGAGAGGAAAAAAAAATGTGTGCTCTGTTAAAACTGCTAGTAAAACTGCTTTTCAGGGGACTGCATGCTCCTTGTCCCTTCCCTGAATCCATTATGCAGTTTTTGAATGCCCATTTGACCACACTGTTAATTTCCCTGAACATACTGTTGGTTATTTTATTAATCTCACTCAGTATCTGGATTTATAACATTCTGAGGAAGTCTTCCCCAGAACCAGAGAATACTGAGTGGCAGGGAGTGTGGAGAGGCTTTGAGGAGACTTTAAAAAGGCAGACATCTTCAGCGTCATGGAGCTTTACTCCTGAACACTTGAAGAATCCTGAGAGCTTGATCGCATATTTGAGGCAGGAATGTTGCGGCACAGGCAGATCTCAGGAGGCACAAATGATTTGGGGCCTGGCTAATGCCTATTGGGCCTTATTCAATTTTGAAGCTGAGAGAGAGAGTCTCAGAGCTGAAAAGGCAGAGAGGGAAAAAGTTTCTGAAGCTGAGATAGAGAGTCTCAGAACTGAGATGGAGAGTCTCAGAGCTGAGAGAAATGACCTCCTATATCAGCGTGACACCCTCCGGTCCGAACTTGATGCCCTCTGGTCCAGGCAAGACACACCCCAGTCTGAGCGAGACGCCCTTCGGTCTGAGCGAGATGCCCTTCGGTCCGAGCGTGACACTCTCCAGTCCGAGCGTGACACTCTCCAGTCCAAGCGCAACGCCCTCCAGTCTGAGCACGACGCCCTCCAGTCTGAGTGTAACAACCTCCGGTCAGAGCAAGGCTCCTTCCCGAGCCCAGGCGAGGCAGCCTGTAGCGGAGCAGCGCAACCCCAAGCGGACGTCACCGGTCTCAGCTCTCCCGGTGGGTCTGTTCCATATCTGGAAGGGGTTGGTGCGCTTCCAGGCTGAGCAGGCGCCCACCGCTATGGCCATGGGGCAGGAGAACTGCACTGCCCCCATCCAGCCCACTGGAGGCCCGGCTGTCCGGCATGAGGGGTGGCCTTAGATGTGGCTGAACGGGAGAGGTGGCCAATGCTTCATCTTTATACTGACTCATGGATGGTGGAAAATGCCTTATGGGGGTGGTTGCAGCAGTGGGAACAAGACAACTGGCAACGACGAAGAGGTAAACCTATTTGGGCTGCTGAACTGTGGAAAGACATTGCTGCCCAAATAAGAAACATTGTTGTAAAGGTGCGCCATGTAGATGCTCACGTGCCTAAAAGTAAGGCTACTGAAGAACATCAAAATAACCATCAGGTTGATCGAGCTGCCAAAACTGAGGTGGCTCAAATAGACTTGGACTGGCAGAACAAGACTGAATTATTCCTAGCTCGATGGGCCCATGAGACCTCAGGCCATCAAGCAACAGATGCAACATACAAGTGGTCCAGAGACCGAGGGGTGGACTTAATTATGCATGCTATTGCTCAGGTCATTCATGACTGTGAAATATGCGCCATAATTAAACAAGCCAAGAGGATGAAAACTTTTTGGGGGGAAGGGCGATGGCAAAAATATAAGTATGGGGAGGAATGGCAGGTTGATTATATCACCTTGCCACGATCCTGAAATGGTAAGCGTTATGTGCTCACCATGGTGGAGGCAACCACTGGGTGGCTTGAAACATACGCAGTACCCCATGCTATCACCTGAAATACCATATTAGGGCTGGAGAAGCAAGTTCTATGGAGGCATGGTACTCCAGACACTGCCCCAGCAGTTCCACTCCTATCCCTGTCACCTGGGCAAGAAGTAGGAGCCCATGGTGAGGATGGTGTGGATGTGCCAAGTGAGCCACCCTGCAGTGAGGGGGGTCATCCTGCAGCCACGAGGCCTGAGTTCGCTGTTCCCCTACGAGGGTTTGGAGCTGAACTCTCCAGGCCAGGATGTGAGGCTGCTGGCACAATCGTGTGCCCCGGTGGCGCGGTGATAGAAGTGCCGCTTGCAACACCGGAGGCCTGGGTTCGAATCCCCGCTGTGGCACAAGTGGTAGAATTGCCGCTCTGCTACACAGAGGGCTCGAATCCCGGGAGTTGGACTCGATGACCTCTAAGGTCCCTTCCAACTCGCACAATACTGTGATACTGTGATCACCTGCTGGGGAGTTTCTTGCTGAGCCTCTCCTTGATGCTTCTGTTCCACTGAAGGGAATGGATGACTTGGAGGATGGCCATACCACCAGCAGTGATGCTGGTCTGCTTCTCCCCTCTGCTTATGCTCTGGGCTCCTGCCCTGACATCCAGTGATGGAGACAGAGGAGGACAGTCCCAAGAAGTCCTCTGTGCAGTGGCCCTGTAGCTTAGGGAAAGGATGAGTGCACCTTGACGTGGGGGACGCCCTGCTAGTGCTGCCTTTCTCCCTTTCTTCCCTCCACCGTTATCATGTTCCTCTTTCTGGCAGTTTTGCCATTTCCTCGACTTAGCAAATAATAGTGTGTTAAGTTACGGAGTTTTATTTTCAGCCTAAAGATTTGCATGAAAATAGATATAAATTGTTAAGAAAATAAGGTTGCTGATTGCTCACGACTATATATGTGTGTGTGTGTGTGTGTGTAATAAGCATAATGTAATGATGTAGAATAAGGGGTGGAATGTCATGGTTTTGCAATGTTGTAATTTTGCTATCAGTATTCCACATCATAACATCATGTTAAGCATAGATAATTTTGACGAATCTGCTGCTCACAGAAAGAAGACTACATGTCCCAGGGAGCACCACGGTCAGTCATATGACCAGGACTATATAATCTCACTTCAGTGCTGGACTCGCTCTCTTGGATCCTGCCAGCCAGGGGGAGAGCCATGTGGGAGCGTTCCAGCCGTTTCGCCTAGAGTTACAGTAGGCCTCTCGGTTTCGGGACTCACTCTCTCTTATTTTACTCGATTCGTTAGCTTTAATTCCAATTATATTGTATTATATTGTGTTATTCTGTATTCCGATATAGTATTTAGTAAATAAGTGTGCCTCCTTAGATCGCTGCCGCTGTATTTATTTCCTTTTCCCTGTTTTCTTTTCCTTTTGGGATAGCGGCCCTGCAGGCCGTCTATACCCCTGTCATGGGTGCCGGTAGATTTTAGGGTAACCTGTGACACCGTCACTCTATCATAAAAGACCACCAGATTGGTCAAGATTGAACCTTCCCTTGGTGAAGCCCTGCTGGCTGTCTTGGATCACCTGCTCATCCCACATGTGTCTTAATGTCTTCCAGGAGGATCTGTTCCATGACATAGCCAGGCACAGAGGTGAAGCTCATGAGCCTATAGATCCCCAGGTCCTCCTTCCTCCTCTTTTTGTAAATGGGAGTGATGTTTCCCTTTTTCCAGTCACCAGGGACTTTGCCTGACAGCCATGACTTTTCTAATATGATGGACAGTGTTTTGGCAACCACATCACCTGGGTTCTTCAGGACCCTGGGGTGTATATCATCCAGCTCCATAAACTTGTATACATCCAAAGCTTCCTGGAAGGGTAAAAAAAAAAAAGGGAACTCCTGCCACCTGCCATGTAGGAAATCTCTTTGAGGTCATATTTATTTCAGGACCATTTTTTTTAAATAATTATCTTTTGTTATTGGTTCTGGTTCTGATCACTGATGTTATCAGTGCTGAAAGTCAGTGAAGGAAGTCCCAGCACAGGCATCTTGCTAGCTTTAAGTTCATTGGATGAAATCCTGAGAGTTTGCTGATGGCTAAACTTGTATGTGCTCATGCAGAGCTAATATTGATATTGTATGAATATATGTATAGAATAACTGGTGAGCAAAACAGAATACCCAAACTGAGTGGGTGACCATATTACTGGAGTGACACATCCCTCCTATCATGGAGCATGTTCTGAGCAGGGAATCTACAGTATTCAAAAGTCTCCCTTTAAGAAAAAAAGAAGTTTCTAGTTAGTCATAGCTGTATAGCCACAGTCGGACTATGTTTATTTACCGCAGTCATGAAATATACATAATGCATGCAAAAAAAAATAGAGTATTTTAAACATTCTCCTTTTGCAGTGTTATGCCACAATAGCTCCAATTAAGTATCCAGATAAAAAGACAGGAGGTCAGATTTCAGATTGCTTCTGTGGTCCGTTCACAGGATGACAAATATTAAGATGCATGCTTTCCACATAAGTATTAAGTTTTATGCTTTCAACATGAGTGGAAAACAGAAAGTGAATGCAAGTTATAAATATTTCATGTAAGTAAAATCAAAGGAAGCAATTGCTTTCCATTCTGTTATGCTCTTTTATCTCTTCCAAATATATTGTATTTGGTGGAAATAAAATCAGATTGTGCTCTCTGGTTTAACTTTGATAACTGAGGAAAGATGATAAAGTTTAGTTATACTAGAGTCAGACTTATTTTTCCTTTAATAACTTCTTAGTCATTCTCTGAAGAAGAGACCTTGACAGTGCCTATACACAGTCACCACTAAGCAGATTCAACCCCAATGAAGCCTTACAAGCAGTGCGTTATTACAGCAGGCACCAAATGTTTGTCCTAGTACAGTATTTTTGTTTCTGTAACTTTTCCTTTATTCTTTCTCAAGTAAGTTTCTTCTCTTGTAGTCTCTTTGTACTGATATCTGTAGCAACTTTCACTAGCAATATTTTCTCATAAGACTGAAAAGTTGTAGTTTTTGCACTGTGAAATGCACATTCAAATAGAGTATTCAGCCTTTTAATTTGTCTTTCTGACTGTGAAAGGACCTTGCTCTGCCTGGATTTAGTTGTTCACCCTCAAAGAGTTGACTTTTAAGATAGCTTTCCTACACAGGCAAGGAGGTGAAATTATCTTTCAAATACGAAGGACAGCATTTCAGTCTGCCAAGGTGACACACAGCATCACAAGAGTTTCTTATTGGTTCCCTACTGACAGTGCAAGTTAGACTGAGACAGAGAGCACAACCCTGATTCCAGTGGTTCCCTAGATATCCCTAATTACAGACTACCTCTGTCTTAAGCTTGAAGAGTCATGGAAATAATCAAGAATTAATATTAAAAAGTTCCAGGAATTAAAGGAAGAAAAAGTGTTAGGCAGTCTTTGTGATATTTTAATTTGTGCATTCACCTGCAGAAGCCATCATGAACTTCATTAAATAAACAATCCAATGTACATTTTGTGTTAAGAAAGTTATTAATCTGCAGAAAAGATATGCTATTTAGACAAGTCCCAAGTCTTAGGAGATTTGGATGGTGGAAGTTAATTATAAATTTATACTAAAAGTCAACTCATTTACAACCATATAATACGTTATGTATAACTTGATACCAACAACAAAGCAGATTGCACAATTCTGTAAGCAACAGATGAATCATAATTTCATTTCAGATTTGTAATAATTTTAAAATCTATTTGAAAATGTGTGCTGCAGGCACTCAGAATAGATTCTGAGACAATTACATTTTACATCCCCTGGTTCTAGTTTCCATAACTATTATCTGTTTCTTTTAGGAAGCCTTTTAGGTATAATTAAGTCATTTGCTTATTTAATGCAAGAGAGTTTCGACAAGGTACGATCGTTCCTTTCCTAAGAAGTTCTAGTGCTGTAGCATTTTATTACAATTAATAGAATGCACTCAACATGAATCTTACTTTAAATATTAAGTTCCTACACACAATAATGTGCTAATGATACATGGATATACTTGTCATTGACATGCAGCTTCTAGCAGTAAATAAATAGCACAGAAAACCCCATAGATTTTGTGTGGAATGGTTGACTCACCCAAGGGACAAGATGCTTTCCAAAGATATCTAGACAGGACTGAGCAGTGGATCCAGGAGAACCTCACGAGGTTCAGTAAGTCCAAGTATCTATAAGCACAGTCTTTCACCTGGATCATGGTAAACACTACTACAGTCTGGGGGATGTAAGGATAGAGCACAGCCTTTGGGAGTACTGGTGGATGGCAAGCTGGACATGAGCCAGCAATGTGTTCTCACAGCCCAGAAAGCCAACCACATCCTGGTCTGCATGAAAATAAGAGTGGCCAGCACAGCAAAAAGGAGGTGATCCTGTCCCTCTACTCTGTGTCAGTTAGGACTGACTCACCTGGAGTACTACGTCCAGTTATAGAGTTCTCAGTACAGGAGACGTGGACCTGTTGGAGTGCATCCAGATGAGGGCTACAAAAATGATCCAAGGGATGGAACACCTCTCCTACAATTACAGGCTGAGAAAGCTGGGGTTGTTTAGCCTGGATAAGAGAAGGCTGCGAGATGACCTGATAATGGCCCTTCAGTATCTAAGGGGAGCTATAAGAAAGAAGGGGACAGATGCTTTATCAGGGTCTGCTGTGAAAGGACAAGGAGAAATGGTTTCATACTAAAGGAAGGTAGATTTTGAGTGGATATAAATACGTATGTTTTACAGTGACAGTGGTGAGGCACTGGAACATGTTGCTCAGAGAGGAGGTGGATGACCTATCCCTGAAGCCATTCAAGGTCACTCTGGATGGGGCTCTGAGCAACCTCACCTAGATGTATGTATCCCTCCCTATTCATTGCAGGGAAGTTGGAGAAGATGGACTTTAAGTATCACTTCCAACTCCAACAATTCTATAATTTTATGATAGGTTCACAGGATAATACAGGAAGTTTTAGTCCAATCTCCTGCTCAAAGCAGGATCAACCACAAGATCAGATGAGGTTGCTTTGGGCTTTGTCCAATCTAGTTTTGAAAATCTCCAAGGACAGAGATGCTACCTAGTTTTATTTACTTAGATACAAACAATCATTTTTATGTTAGACCTAAATGTAATTTCAGAAGTAGATTTAATTTTTGGACAGTTCAAAACCCCACTCTGAAACACATTTGAATCTGCACAGGATTGTAAGGGGAGAAAGTAAACATTCTCACACTAATATGCTTCTGTAATATCTTATGATAGTAGTGAACAGTACTGTACATAAGCATTTGTTCACTTCTGGCCCTATAAATTATTATGTATAAAAATAACATGTATATTAGAGAAAATAATCAGTCCTTAGTGTACTAAAATCTCTTCCTTCTACAGAATACAGTTGCCTAATTATCTTGCAGGGGTTTCGGGAATCCTACCTTATTAGCATCTTTAATGCATTTTGTCACCTTCAGACTAAAGGCAGTGATAATGGCAACAGCAGTAGCTGTTAAGTGTAGGTCACACTTCAAGGGAGGATTAATGGCCTAGTTTTACTTTTGCAAATGACAGTAAATAAATCTTAATGAGAGTTGGCAGATAGTCACTGCACTGCAGGTAAGAGTAATTCCAAAAGTTAGTTTAGTTTTCAAGTGCAGAAATCAAAAATTAAAGGAAAAGCTGAAACAGTGACCCCAATTTCACAATCTACTGCAAGCAGAATATGGGGAGTCATCTGCTGAGTGATTTCTGTCAATCTATGCCACTGAGTGATTTCTGTCATTCTTAATTTACATTTCCCAAAAGTCACACAAAATTACAGGGCTCTGAAAAAACTGCATTTCTGATAAATTAAATAGTTGCTTGGGTTTTGACTCTTGAATTCTCAAAAGAATTTATTTGTAATGGTGTGGTACAATGCAGTTCTTCAGGTCTTTTTCTCAAACTGAAGTTCAGGGTTGCTGTGGGTAGGTCAGGTTGACTTTAGAGGCTTTATCTGTTCTCAAAGGTGTGGTAATGTGCTGGTTAAGGTTTATCTCCTTGCATATAATAATAATCATTAAAAGTGAAAGCATGCCATATTTCACAGATACGACACACCAAAAGGATAAACAATGAGAATGAGAGGTCCCGTGGAAGAAAGTCATGCTACATTATGATCCACATTGCAGGCGTTTCATATTCATTTCTATTAAAAATCACAGGGAAAAAGGTAATCTTGGCACTTGCTTAGAGTGACAAAGGGTCAGGCTTCTTAGAGTTCCCATGTGTCCAACATTTCAGGACTTGGCTTCAAGAACTTTCTCCAGACTTGGAAAATATGAAATTAAATCACTGTAGAATAAGCTGGTAGCTGAACTTAGGTCCCTTGAAGTGGGGGAAGAGATGTTTTTTATATAGCAACATAATTTTGTGAAACCAAAGAGATGAACCTCAGGGCTTGTGACTCAGGACGAGTTTCTGCTTGTGGTTAGGCCCAAAGAATGTGTACATTAGCAGTTACTAACATGGCAAATAGGAAAAGGAGGAACTGGGATGAAAGGGGAAATTCCTGAAAATTAAAATCTGAGAAATGCAAATTGTTTAAAGACACTTGGAGATATATTGCAGGAGACGCTACCTTGGCAACTACTTGTAAATTTTGCTTGCTTTATAGGACAGAGGGGGATGGACTTTGTCAAACAAGACACAAAGATAACTCTAGTTAAAGAAAGCAGTGAACTTTGAATTTAGATTACAATTAATGTACAGAGTAAATAAGTTGTGTGGGGGGGTGGTGGTACCAGTGTGTTATATCCTACATCCAGCAGGAGATCCAGTTTTTCAAAAATGTAAATGTGATTTATAGCAAATTTTGTGTGAACCTGGATATTGGACATCAGCATTTCTCACACTACTTCTTAGTACAGTTCCTAAATGGGAGACTGTGAAAAAAAGGGTTGAACACCACCTCTGATAAAACATCTTATTGAAAAACCAGAATGAAAAACTCATTTTAAAAGACAAAGATGATGCCAAATTAAATGACTGCATAGAGGTTTTTTTTGAGAAGTGTCTGTACTTAGCATTACTTATTTCAAACAGTGTTCCAATGTTCTGCTTCAGTTCTACCTTGGCTAATATTTGATTATTACTACATAACAATGATTCTGAATCTTCCATAAGAACCTCAAGAAAAATAAAAGTTATGTTTCATAAAATAGAGGGAATTTAACATATATACTCAATCTACCTGCACTGGAACAATATGCATTTTGAACAAATAGCAAAATCAAAGTTTTTACCTTGAAGAAAAAAGCTATCACGTGCCAGCTAATTGTTAAAGTTCTCTTTTAATTAATGACAGTGTTACTTCTAGATAGACAGTAAAATTATTCACAAGGAATCAGGAGAAAAAAAAAAAAAAAAGCTATAAAAGCCCTTGTGATTTTCATACAGTGTTTGTAATAAATGTTTTTGTTTTACCACAATATCCATATTTATTCAGCCCTGTTAGATTTGCGCTATATGCAAAATATATGAATATGGCATCACCAAACTCTCTCCCCTTTCTTTTTTATTTTCTATTAGTTATAGAGGTGAGATGCAAAGACCCTGCTTTTATACCTATTCACAGTTACTTGATACAGATGGAATGCTTTCTGCAGGAAAGTGAGTCTGGATGTAGTTTTTAAATCCTGAATGAAGCATAGGAAGGAAAGACGCAATAAAAGAGCACATAATGAGCACAGATATGTCTAGTCCTTACCATAGGTACCCAGTTGAGCAAACAGTGGAAGCCCTTGTAAGAATTCAGAGAAGCTAGTGAGGAGTAGGAGAATAGAGCTGAACCAAAAGTGTCTTTACAGAGAAAGGTGTTACTTGCTACAGCAAACACTTCCTACAAAAATCATACAACCATGTTCCACTGCTTTAGCCAAAGATGTGACTTAATGTGCAACAATTTTCCTCCACAGACTTAAAATGAGACTGAATCAATGTGCTCTGAAACAGAAGTGAGTGAGAAATGTATAGGAATATTTCAAGGATGGAAAAAAAAGAATTAACAAATCAACAAATACAAGTCAGTCGCCCTACAGAAATCAGAAAAATGACAGTGGAAATATTTAGTTTTGAAAAGTTCTGTTGAAAGGTGTTTTTTAATTTCCAGCTGTTTTCTTTCAGGAAAATTTTTAGTCTAAATCAATTAGAATTTCAAAATGAAGAGTTATGTAAAATTTCCTGATGTTTTCCATTGGAAAAGCAATCAGAGATACCTGAGATGCAGTCCTTATCATTAAATTGCTGGTACCTTAATACTGTATATAATTAAATGCAGTTGTTTCCATCTTATGTCTGACTACTGTTTCCCCACTGAACACAGGAAATGACTTCATGGAATCTATCAGTGACTGCTGACATCTTAATGGAGATCAAATAATGCAATTCTGCTTCTACACAGCACAACAATTCCCCACAGTATATTTTCTATTGATATTTTGTAAAAATGCCTTCTATCCAGTATATTTCAGGATCTGCAAAGTGTGATTTTGTAACTTGACAACTTCATGATGAAGTTGTACTGTGCCTTAAATAGTATTTCTTAATGTTCAGGATGACATACACAGAAATGAATAAAAGAAATCTAATATTCTAATAGAAGTCTTGTGACACCATATCAGATCTTATCAGTAGTACCTTCTGTTTTCATTTCTCATAGTATCATTCATTCCAGGCCTTTCTTTATCTCAATACATCTTATGTAATTTACTTATAAACTAATATGTATTTGGCCAAAGAATACAAATATGAAGACAACCTATAAAAAACCTGATCCTGGAGATAGTTACTTTACCTATGCAACAACTTGAAATAGCAGCACCAGTTGAACATGGAGTCCCATTTAGTGATGTGCATTTGTAAGTAATTATTTAGAAAACTGGGAATGAAAAGAGTACGAAAAATATTGTGTTCAATGAAAGTAAGACTGGTAGGCTTAAAGAGAGTACGGTGATCAAAAATTTTTAATTGTATTGGAAATATTGTGTGGGCAGAGTAGCCACATAGCAACGTGGAAAACTGTTTCAGTGCTACAATTTATGGGAAGCAAAACCAGAGACACCTAAGGATGTCTCCTGAGAATGTCTCAAACCAATTAGCTGCTTGGATTAACTTGAATAAAGTTGCTTCTATCCATGACTGGTACTTCCATTAACAAGGAATAGTGCAGTGAAAAGGTCAGGAGGAAATTTCCAAATGGCTCATGATAAATTCCACATTATTTCTGTCACACAAAACTTATAACATATTTCAGTTGCTGCTTTGCTAAAAATAATAATAAAAAGATCCCTGGTATTAGATTCAAAGATGAAAACTAATGTACTGTGAAAAAGAACTTCAGTACAGTATAATATTAAAGGACATCTGCCATTTCAATCTTCATTTTACAGGCCATTTAATATTTTCTTAAATGAAAACTGACCCTGGGAAAAAAAGAAAACAACACAGCATGTCCTGAACTAAATTGAGATGGATGTAAGAAAGCATACAACCCTGTTCCTGTTCTCTGAAGTTACCATGGAAATAATACATAAAGTACAAATTGCTCCCATGGGAAATTCACAGAATCACAAATTGCAAAAGAACATCTTCCAAGCACTTCTAAAAGCAGCTAAAGAAGTTGAAAAGAAGTTGAAGTTGAGTGGACTTTTTTTTTTCTTTTTTTTCTTTTTTTTTTTTTTTTCCCCCCAAAATGAGCCATAAGTGAAACAAAGAGTAGTGAATTGATAGCTTCTTAATTGGTTGAATGAGTTACCTATCTATTAGGGTTTCCTGCAAAACATCACAAAAACCTCTGTGTAAAAGTGAATGATACAGTATCAAATTTAGAAGAAAATCACTTCTTCACCCTCTGAACTTCTTCCCGATTCAGCAAAACACTTCGGACATCTTTAAGATTCAATCCCTTCCAAAGGAAAGCTTCTAATTTAAACTCATTTTGCCTCCAGTCTATATGTAAGCCCACAGAATCAGATGATGCATGAATACCTTCACTTATTCCTTACTTAAATGTGTTATAGAACTGGCAGTATGGCAAAGAAAAATAGAAGCTTAGAATCAGATCTCTTGTCAAGAAGATGAGAGGATTGCAATGAGGAGTATACATATACATGTGTGTGTGTACATAGATTTTACTTCGGCAGGAATACATATCCAGGTAGTGATGAAAGACATCATAAGTACCATTATCAGACAGCGCTTGGCCATCAGTGCAAATCTATGATTCTTCTAGCAATTTTGTTCTTCTAATGGATAAAACAAAAGAAAGATAAAAGATAAATGGGGTACCTGTAACCTAAATGAGAATTGTAAGGATAATAGGATTTAGAACAGAGCAAGAAAAGTTTTCAGTGGGGTGAAATGGAGCCTGATGTCTATTAACAGGATATATTTTTGGCACTCTAATCTCCAAAGCAAGATAGAAAAGCTTAAATGAAATTTACTCACAGTGTGGGCTGATCTCTAACTGCTAACCTCTGCGGGACATATTTGGGGCTAAATTATCTTCTAATTGCTTTCATTCTATTCTGATTTTTTTTTTTTTTCCTATAACTTGCTACCCATGGTTTGTTATGTTTCTGAAAATGATATAGAGAACATGTTTCTTGGCTTGAGGGCATGACATGTATTTTTCATTTGATTCTGACCTGATTTTTAAACTGTTTACCTGAAATGGGACCAACTGTCAAGGAGCCATGAAGTTTTACTGCACTAAATCTGCAATAGACCTAATTACGTATATGTATTTTTAAATTACAGAACTTCCAGCAGCTAGAAAGCACTGCATTTTCACATCTATATTTTTAAATATAAACTACTTCAGTGAATATAATTTGTGTATGTGCATATTAGGATTCAAATTTCTTCTTTGTAATGTAAATAAGATCTCAGATGAGGAGCATTCCATCACAGTTGTGTAGAAAGTTTGTATAATTTATAAGAGCAGTTTACAGAGCATCAGTAGTTTTGTCCTTTCATTTTCCAGTGTTGCATTGCTCTTAAAAATACATTAAATACCATTTTCATGTTACTTTTCCATATAAACACTAAGCTATCAATCTTAAGATAGAACGGTATCATGTGTTTCCATTTAAGCAGGTGGATAGAGTGCTCCTTAATTTCTGTGAAAAGAAATGAAAGTCCCTTCACATGACCTGGACTAAAGAGTGCAGTATGTGTTTCTCATGGCATCAGAAAGTCTAGAATTTGTAGAAAGGATGGAAGAAGGCAGGAAGAGAGAACACATATTCTTTACAACTGAGTTCCAAACTTACTGATTAAATACTTATATATTAGCTTTATTGACAAGTCTGTTTTCATTTAAGCAGACTTATTCAAAGAAGCATGCAAACTCAAGGCAATCTGTTTCCCCAAAATTGTAATAAAGCTTTGTTGCACTAACAGCTCAGATTTCTGAACATCAGAATGTAACTGGAATCCTTGAGAATGGGTCTTGTTTTGCACTGAATTGCAGGAAATATGTACGGTACTCCAAAAGTAATGCTTCCTATTTATTTCCATGGAAATGATAACAGATACAAAGAACACAATAACATTATTTGATAAGAGCAAATTCTCAGCTACAAAACCCTCTTTTCCAGCATTGTCACCACCATTATCTGTGCATTTTCACCAGCAATGAACAAGAGTATACATGCCACACTTGTAAAAGTCTATACCAGTGAAGGTGACACAATGTCACCCATGCTGAAACGCACCATCCACTGCCTCACAGTGCTGACATCCATTCATTGATCTCCAATAAACATTCAGCATCAACAAATGTCAATGGGTGCCATTTATTTTCTACATAGAAGAATCCAATTATACCCCTTTACTTCATATGTATTTCCATGTCAGATGCCATTCTGTCAGATTGCCCCTCTGGTGCCATCTGTCACACAGTGATAAAATGTAACCAAAAACTGGTGGGAAGGTTTAACTTCTACTGTCATACCACCAACATCCATGCCAACACCAGGGGCCAACATAATAAAAGAAGAGATTTTCTTTTTTTCTGGGAGGCCCATGTAACTTTACGTCTTTCTGTAGCAAACTCTTACAACCAATGCTTTTTAGAAGTTAACTAGGAAGAGATAGACAGAGAGAGGATGACAACCTATGACTCCTCTGTCACAATACCAATCATGCAAATTGGCTGAGTTAGGGAAAAGTATTTAATGCGTGTTTCTTTTCTGGGCAATGTAGTGAAGTTTGGCAAACTTTTAGATATATTTCAATTCCATCATTATTAGGAAGATAAGCAATATAGAGATCTATTATCTGTACATTCCAGTGTAAGCTTTGATTTATCATTTGTTAGAGGAAAATCTGCTTTCCAGTTGTGGATATACACTATTTGTTCTATTCCTAGTTGTACTTTATTTGCTAAATGGTGTAAATAGGATTGAGAAAACTGGAAAGAGCACCTTTCTATTCTGATGTCATTATTAATACGATTGGACTCACGGGGAGAAACATTTAGATGGATAATATTAAGTAGTTCAAAGCTAATTATTTGCCTGGATACAAAATGGACTAAAATACTACAGAGTAATTTAACTGCAAAGATAACTGTAAATAAAAACTATATTAACAACATTTTGTTATCAAAAATGTAAACAGGTGTGTTTTCTTGGAGCAGAGCTCTCTTAGCAAACACATGCGCTGAATTTTGTCCTCATACTTCCAGTCACATAAAGACCATCTGTTCATTCTTTTAAATTCAAATTAGTGCTATTGAGAGATTTATTTCATTAATCTCCTCTACAAGTGTTGCTTCTAAGTTTTGCCTGCATGAGTGTTCTTCTTTGATAGAATAAACCTGGAGGAAATATGGCTTCTACCCTGAAGTAGCTAACTGTTCTTTCCCATTCAGGCATCCTTTTCAGTATCCCAAGGCATATGGTATTAAGCTTCTGTTCTGCAACCTGTGTAGTCCCGAAAACATTTTGTAGCTTTTGTTAGACATTCTTAAAAGGTGCATCAATAAAATGTTCAGTTTGCTACAATGCACAGCTAGGCACCATAAATGAATAATGTATGAGATTACAGATTTGTACACCTTCTTCATGGAAGGAGAAACTTTTAGTTTAAAGCCTTTCTTCATGCTCCTAAACTCCCTTTGTTATGAGACTGAATTAAATTAACAAAAGCTCCAAGGAAAAGATCAGGTTATTGGGGAAGGACTGTTATATATACTGTAGTAATGTGTCAAGGAAAGAGGGATAAATTATCTGTTAGCTTCCTTTCAAAGTGCGTGCCTGCAACTAGTCATCTTGATCTACAGTTTAGGAAAACTTTTAGACTGTTCGTCAGTAAGAAGATTTAATAAATGAATGAGGAATGCAATTACATTGATTATAAGACTCTATTCCATTATTGGTAGAGGATGACTTGACACCATCTGATTGCTCTGAAATCAGCTCTCCACCATACAGCAACACAAATTATCTGGACAGGAACACTCCATTACTAAAAGGAAAGTCATTTGAGAATAACAAAGTGTGAGGTCATACAGAACCTGTCATCCAAGAAAAACAAATCTTTTATATTTTCCTAACTTCCTCTATGAAATAAGCCCCCATTCCTGACTTTACAATATTAAATGGTCTAAGTAATTGTAACTAAAGCATATTAAGCTCTTATAACAAAGTCTGTAGTAAAATTGTGGTTCCTCTAGAACTGTAAGAGAGAAGCATAATCTATGTAGTTAAAAAGGCTTTCTCAAGGATTACTTAGACTCTGAGCTGAAATGCCAGAGGATCTAAGGATTATCACATAACTCCCTAGAGAAAATAACTGATAATTATCAATGATAATTAGACAAATTTGTAGCTTGCAAGCATGATGAAGACACAAGTTGTAATGAGAATAAACCTAGATGAAGCTTTTTTAGTTATCATCCTCTTTGTCCTTGGTCTGTAAGGATTACAAATGGCAATTTTTTTTATTTTTTTTTTTTTCATTTAAAAATTAGACAATTATTCATTATTCAGATTAAAGGAATATTCTGAACTCCTGAAAAGAATCTACAGTGCAGGAAAACTATTTAGATTTCAGCAAAAAACAAAACAAAACAAAACAAAGCAACAACAACAACAAAAAAACACTTCTTATCCATTTGTTTTTGTTGTTGTTGTTTATTCCCCCTTCCTCTCTTCCTTAGTTTCTTGTATGTTTTGCTTAACGGAAATTGTAAGTTTGGAGGATTCCTATTCCTTCTTATACATACATGGATACATCTATAAACATACAGACAACAGCTGTGTCCTGGGAAGAAAAAAGTACCTTGATGGGTTCATGAAGAAAATTCTGATATGCGAAGGATAATTCTGTATTTGGATTATTCTCATTTTGTTTATTTTGTGTTCATTATCTGTGTTAAACACCACTTACAGAGAATCTGCTTCAATATACCTATTAATTTGCTTAGTTACACTCATAAGGTATTCAGGTGCACTGGAAACAATTACGTGTTGCAAATTTCACACTGACAATCAGCGGGATAAAACTCCACTACTAGTAAATATTTTCTTACAATTGCAGTATCACAACTTTCAAAGAATGAATGAGATGGTAAGACTATTTACATAACTAACCTAAATATGTTGACCTGTATATCAAAGAACATAGGGTGCTCTGAAAGTAATTTCTCCTATCAGCATAGTTATCACTAGTGATGAACAAGAGCCTGCATGGCACAGTAATAAAAATCTGCACCAGTAGAAGTAACACAGTGAGTCACAGTTGCTATGATTGCATTCTTTCTAGGAAAATGTTGCCCATGCAGAACATTTTTCATCAGACCAAACAGAAGGAAGACCGAAGGTGCCAGTTGTATACCATATGGTGAGTATAGCAGGACAGCTGAAATTGGTAATGTGCTCCACCATCTTCAAATCGGTATGGGGCCTGGTGTTATCATGTTGTAAGACAAAGGTTGTCTTCTTTTCTGGCCTGACTCTGGAAGTTCAAGGCTTCATTTTAGCCCACATCACAATGCACCGATGGTTTGGAAATCTCTTAAACACTTTCTTCAATGAGGAATTCACATGTTGCTACTCCATGGACTGTTGTTTTGACTCTGGCTTGTAGTGGTAATGCCATGTCTCATTACCAGCAATGATGTCATCCAGGAAACTGTCACCTTCAGCCTTGTATTGGTTCAATAATTCCTGACAAACTGGCATACAATGTTCTTTCTTTTCCTATGTGAGCATTTGTTGGACTCAGATGGTGCAGACTCTGCAGTGTCCCAATTTTGTCACCATCATTTCCAATGCACTGAAGACAATATTCAGTTCTATACACAGTTTTCTTGGAATCCACCAATCTGCATGTATCAGCTGATTGAGATGCTCTTCATTTTGTTGTGTAACAGCTCTGTATGGCTTTCTGGAATGTGGCTTTTCACTCATGTTGCTGTTGCCACTGCTGAAATGAACTACCGATCATCTCACTGTGCTCACATCCACTCTGGTGTCCATAAGTGTTCAGCAAGTGTCAATGAATGTCAGTGGGTGCCACTGTTTCTGCATGGGGAAATTCAGTGACACCACTTCATGCTCACTTCTATGTCGGACATCATTTTATCAGACAGTCCCTCTGCTGCCATCTGTCGCATGGCAACAAAATGTAATAGAATACTGGGGATGCAGGTTCAGCCTCTACTACCATATCACCAACATCCATCTCTGATATTCTGGGCCAACATAATTAAATAAGAGGCATTACTTTCAGAGCAGTGCTCATATGTGTAATACTATTAATGTGAAAAAACTTAACATTCAAATGAACAGAAGATCAAGATTTAAAATATTTATCTGTTATTTTTTTCTTTTGTTTTTCTGAAATTTTAACTTTTTAAAAAAGTTGTGTTTATAGCTGTATTGCTTCAATAGTTCCAAAGCCATAATATTAAAGTATGTGGTAGATGACTGCTTCCATAACAGTGATGCAAGTGTCACTTACAGGTTAGGGAATGGCTGCTGTAGTTCATTCACCTGCATCCTCCATCTAATACAATCAACAGTACAAACTAATTAATGCATCTGATTAAATGCTTGATCCTTCAGGTCCAACCACACTTTGCAAGAATGAATATCTAAAGCTGATCATGAATTGAAATGACAGCATACTCTCATGCTTATGCTCGTGTCATTGTCTTCACATAATTTTCATAGCTTCAGTGTGTTTTACAGAGCTGAGCACTGAATTTTTAAGACTGCTTCTGGGGAAACAAATCTTAGGCAGAGTTTTGAACTTTAAAATGAACTTAGTAAAAATGTCTTTCTCTTGTTTTCTAAATACTGGGACTTATCATTCTGCATAAAACTGTACTTTATGCAAATTGAAATCTAGTACATTATCTGATTACATGTTTCCCCCTGTGATTTGACGACAAAAGCTGCTGGTTTTCATCCCATCTGTCTGTTCAGTAGGACAGAATCTTTAAGTTAAATGAAGCCTAATATATCTGAGGAAGTTTTATTCAGCTTAATGACCCTGGCCAAACTTGTGCAACTACTCTGTTGTCTGCTGACAGGAGGTATATGGCAGGAAGACTATTCACCTTGATGAAACAGGGCCTGTACTTATTCTGCAGCTCTGATTTTGTATCATCACATTTGCATGCAAAGGCAAAAATTTGTCTAAAAAAACAGTAACATATGACAGTTTCTGAATCCCTTTGTGCTTTTTTTGGAAGCTACTTTTCTGCTTATAGGCATTCTTTCCTCAGCTGAAGCGTGGGTTGCTTGTTAGTGTTTTATACTGTGATTTCTCTTGGCCAGAAGTATCACAGGCTTCATTATACACTCAAAAACTTCCATGCTATTGCCTTTAGCGAAGAATATTTGAAAGAAAGATTTACTCCAAAAGAATTCAATTTAAATATTGAAGTTCTGAATATTTGTTAATGTCGCTGTTTTCTATACTGTGGAGCAACATAGCATTATCAAGTAAGCTTTTAATACTTCTGTGTCACCTTCTATGGCAGCTTTCCTCCAGGCTTACATACCATCACTGATACAGCAGAAGTACTAGGAAACTTCTTACATTTTACAGTACATTCAGATTTTAAATCTTTTCAATTCTAAATCAAAGCACTACTTAAACTGCACTGACTGTCAATTCAACTCCTGTCTTGAACTTATGTCAGTGCTTACCTGTATTACATCTACCATACAAGAGGGCTGGAAATGTAGTCATTGCAAAGAACTAATTCTAATGAAGCTGAGTATTTTTATTTACTGATTTGGACTTATATATATATATATACAGAATATTCTAACTTCTAAATAAAATGTACTTGGTTTTTAACATTTTGCTTAAAGGTTACTAATTACATAAACCTTTTGGAAAGAATTTCTCAAATAGTTAATCATTCCACTGTGAGTAATTCTAACCCAGTGTCCCTTTAGAATGCAAAATTGTTCAAACTATATCTGTTAAAAATAAGACGGTCATTAGCATATCTCTCAGGACTACTGTTTAACCTTAATAACTAAGCTGTTTATTGAACCCAAGATCACACTGTAGGGGCTTATCTGTACATTTGTTCCAACAAGATAAGATTCAACACCTGTGGCACTGGAAGTAAAATTTTGTTTTGTTTTGTTTTAATTTCCCTTTCTTATGCAAGGGCAAATTCTCTTCCAGTGCACAAATGGACAGCCATTATTAGTGGGCTCTCAGTATATCATGTACTACTTGTAGGAGCACTCCTGAAAAGGCATAATTCTCCCAACAAAGGAAATCTGTGTGGCAACTGCAAAAGACTATCTGTAAATCCTTCTAGAAATCCCACCTCCCATCCAAACAAAAAACACAACAACAAACACAAAGGTGTGAATAGCAAAAGAATTGTTGCATTCAGGGTGGAACTGATCTCACCTAATAATCTCACCTACAGTAGAATTTAGCTAATATGAATTCAACTTTATAGAAGATTAAGATTAGTTTCATTTAAGAAGTGACTATTTTACCCTACTGATCAAAAAGAGACAGTACCAGCAGTGCTGGACAAAACATGGTCGCAGAGCATTCTCTGGCCTTCAGGCCATGTGAGTCAGTGTGGCTCACTGCATAGCACTACCAAGTTGCTATTAACTGCTGTTATAAGTAGAGCTGTTTTGCTTCTATAGAACCACAGAATAACTTGGGTTAGAAGAGACCTTAAGAACCATCCAGTTCTGACCCTCCTGTCATGGACAGGGACTGATTACCCAGAGACCCATCCAACCTGGTCTTGAGTATCTCCAGAGATGGAACATACACAACTTCCCTTGGCAGCCTGTGCCAGTTCCTCACCATCCTCAGAGTGAAGAAATTCTTCCTTAGATTTAGTCTAAACCTACTTTCTTTCAGTTTAAAACCATTATCCCTTTCCCTATCACAATGTGCCTTTGTAGAAAGTAGTTCTTCATCTTTCTTACAATATCTCTTTAAGTGCTTTGAGGCCGCAGTAACATCTTCCCAGAGCTTTCTCCAGGATAAAGAACCTCAGCTCTCTCAGCCTTTCTTCTTCAGCAATCTTTTTTTTTTTTTTTTTTTTTTTTTTTTTTTTTTTTTTTGTCAACCACACTAATAGATTCAAGTCTTTCCTTTGCTGAGATCCCAGAGTTGGATACCTTTTTTGTTTTTTACGTTTCAGAATGTCTGATACAGTACAGTGGTGCAGCTCACTAGAGTGATATCTTTAAAGCATTAAACTGAGGCTTGTTTTGCAAGTGCCAGAAGGCATCTCAAAGACAAATGAGGCATTATTGGCATTGCCATAGGACACAGAAACTGCAAGTTAGAGAAATACAAGTCTGGTGTTTCTCATTTCCCATACTAGAAATGGTCCCTCAGATGTACTCCACAAGCACTGTCTTGCACAGAATGTGCAAAGTGACATAAGCCATATCTATGCCAGGAAATGGGCAGTAGATAATGACTAGCAGTCCAGTCCTCGAGACTGCTCTATGGCCATGCTTTATTAAGAAGTACAGACAAAGCCAGTTATTAGGCTAAAGGTACTTGGCTGAATCTGATGGCTCAATGTAAAAAGGCAAATAGAAAAAATTAGAACTTCCCTCAGAAACAACTGAATATGGAATGCATGAAGACAAAGAATAAAACAGAAAGGCAGAGATGTTTAGGAAAATACATGCAAAGCCAATAAATCAACTCACAGCATTAATCAGACTATACAAATCTATTTATCTCTTCTTTGAGAATCTTATGTGTGTAATACACAATAACGGTTGGTGCAATCAGGACATTTACCTGAAAATAACACAAGGCTTAGATGTGCACCAACACTAGCATTTCTAATATTTTGAAATGCAGATAATAGTTTGGATGAAACCTTACTGTTTATAATATATTCTGTGACTGTTCTTTCCTTAGCCTTTATTGCCTTGAAAGGCTATTTAAGAAAGTGCCTGACACCGATGTTTTCCCTTCTCTTCACCTTGAAAAGCTGGGAAATAGGTATGAGTTCATAGTTCATGTCTGTTTTTGGTTAGATGGGAATTCTAAAAGATGGATCTTCCTTTAAAAAAAATAACAAAGTTGCTTTGTTTTCTTTTGACGTTCTCTCATTCACATAGTCATGAGAATCTCACATTAAAAGTCTAAAATATGTGAAGAAATAATATACTATGAATTATTTTTATTTCCATCTTCAAGCACTGATGATCTGCATTCTTAGCAGTCCTCTATTACCATCAGTCATAGATCCATACCTAACAGCCTTGCAGTCCCCTTTGCATGTAAATTCCAATAAAAATAATAAAGTGCAAATTATCAGGACAAGTAGTGCTTAAAACTTTGTGTTTTAACACAAAATACTGATGCTGCTGTGGTTTCCACACACTCTCTTACCTATTTATCTTTCAGTCATCTAACCAGCCCCAGCATTTCTAAACAAACTACATGCTCAATACTGTCAAATGATAACCTAAATTTTATTTTTATTTTTTAAATTTATTGTGCTGATACTGTGAAAGATAGATCAATTTTAAGACTTCCTAGTGGTACTTAAGATATATTAAATATTCTCTTTAAATTTTAGCAACCACCTTTTACAATGTTCTTATGTTTGAAGACTTAATAGTTTCAAAACAATGCACAATTAAATTCAAATAAAAGTTGAAACAATAAATCAGAGGTGTGATTATTTCCCTAAAAGATTAAAAGTATCTTAATAGTATCAAAAAAAAACAATATGCTTCCACTTAGATATAACTTCTAATTGGAATTCAGAATTGGAATTCAGGGTCAGATTTATGTTAAACACCTTTGCATATGCTTTCTTCAGTTGAAATGTTTTACTTAAAAAGGATATTTATAAAAACAGTGCTTCAAGCTCATATTTGAAACAGTCATGTGCTAATATAAACTTCGAACATCTTAAAAATGTTTCCTTTCCACAGTTATTTTAGATAGTTAATAAACATTTCCTACAAGTTAAGCTGAGTGTAAAATATGAGTTTATTACATTCCCATCTATTTCATTATTCCTCCGATACACATTTTTTTTTCCCAGTCTAAGTCAGAGAAACATTTACATCTGTGGAAAATAATGATTTCTGTTCTTTCAAGTACACTCACCATATTCAGGAGGTTATGAAAATATATAAAGAACCTATACTTAAGAATGAATAATTTTCCTGGATTGTATTCTCACTGCAGAATATTCAAAAACTTTTTTACCGTAAGCCTAGCTGCAAACAGCTGCATGCCTCTGAATACATTTTCACATAGAAAAATACTTTATCCTTACCTTAGAATATTACCAGCACAGTAATCTATATTTTGAATATAAATCTTAAAACTGTTAGGAAATGATTTTTTCCTAAACTTATCTTAAGTTTAATAAAATGACTCAAGAAAGCACTAATATATGCAGTATTATGTTTATTTATAACAAAATTTAAAAATAACTTTAATCATGCTGTACTGTACACTAAGATGCAGTAGATAGTACCAGTAAATTAATATGTATGTATCTAATAGACAAAAATGTGTGCTTGCTTTTTTAATTGTTGATGAGATTAAATTTTGTAGTGCCAGTCACAAACAAACATGTGTTGCATATAAAGCCTGGAAAATACAGTAAGAAGATATATATTTTAGTGTTGAAAAGATTATTTTGTACTGACTTACTCAGACTATTTAAATAAAATGTTATTAAAATATATATACATGTAAATATATATATGGTTTCCTAGGCATAAATAACCTATTAATTTTGAAAAATAAATGCTTTCCAGTTCTGAAAACAGACAACATACAATAATGAATGCTGTTTGCCCCGTATTTGGTGAACCACTTGGGCTACAGTTAGCTTTTCTGACATTTAAGGAGGAGTGTGGACTGAGGAACTCGCATTACTGGGGTCACACGAGAAACTAATCTGTTAAATTTAACTTGCAGCTGTTTCACGTCTGAGGACACTACAACAATATTACAAAACTTTCTCTAAAAACATAAACGTCTTGCCCCTTGTGTGGACCTAGCCTTTCGACACCTCTAACTTTCGCAGTTATTCTTCTCTCACTTCATTCACTTTATTCACACTTTCTCTACACTTACAGTGGAGAGTAAAATTAAGACTGGAGGCTGTGATTTGGTTAAATGCACAGAAGACATTGGCTGAATATAAAGCAATGAAACCTGAAGTCCGTTGTAATTTTGACAAAATCAATGTGAATAAAAACATATATTAATCTTCAGATATCATGTAATTTCTCAGTAGTTATATCTATGAAGACTGACTTTAAGCAAATTCAGCCTATCAAGATTTTCTAATTAAAAATTCAGTGCAACTGAAAAGACATTATATAATAGAAAACTTTAATCTTCAAAATGTGACCATTTCTTTTCATAAAGTGTGTTTAATTTATACATCCCCATTACCTCTAGTAATAACTAGATTATTAATCTGTTATTTCCTGCACAGTGATGGGCACCATGCGCATGCACACAAAATATATAAACTATATCTCAGATCTATTTATTTATTTATTTATTTTTATACAGTAAACATTAGTGGAGATTATTATCACATGCTGTGATACAATTAATAGCTGATCTTCTCCCAGAATTGTATTTTAATGGCTATGGAGAAGGAAGAGTTTCTTTCTAATTAATCCCTTTATCTATAGTTGCCTGTAGCACATGTTTGCCTACAAAAGAGATTTCCCTCATGGCAGAAATACAGGCTGAGTTCCTATGAGGCCCAGCAGTCAGGTGGATGCATCACTCCCCAGCAGCTGGTTCAGTACTGATTCATGGTACCTTCCAGGGATCAGCAAAGGGTGCAAATGTTACTTCTGGTGAAGATGTGATGTGGTGCTGGAACTACTCCTTTCATACTATTTTAGGTGTTTATAAATCTACTTCTGCTCTTCCATGTACTTCCACATATTAGTTTTGATATGATGATAGCCAAAAGATAGTAATTATTCAAAGATCTAACAACTATCATTGTTATCATCAATTAGCTTCCTTTTGAGAGATCATAAAGTAACAGAGAAAACGTTTGCCACATTATACATGTCATGGTTTTGCAAGTTTGTAATTTTGCTATCAGTATTCCACATCATAACATCATGTTAAGCATAGATAATTTTGACGAATCTGCTGCTCACAGAAAGAAGACTACATGTCCCAGGGAGCACCACGGTCAGTCATATGACCAGGACTATATAATCTCACTTCAGTGCTGGACTCGCTCTCTTGGATCCTGCCAGCCAGGGGGAGAGCCGTGTGGGAGCGTTCCAGCCGTTTCGCCTAGAGTTACAGTAGGCCTTTCGGTTTCGGGACTCACTCTCTCTTATTTTACTTGATTCGTTAGCCTTAATTCCAATTATATTGCATTATATTGTGTTATTCTGTATTCCGATATAGTATTTAGTAAAATAGTGTGCCTCCTTAGATCGTTGCCGCTGTATTTATTTTCTCTTTCTCTGTTTTCTTTTCCTTTTGGGATAGCGGCCCTGCAGGCCGTCTATACCCCTGTCATGGGTGCCGGTAGATTTTAGGCTAACCCGTGACAATACATTAGGCCTAAGCCTTTCTTATGTGAGGGAAGAAAAAAATGGAAGGGAAAATATTATGGTAGATGCATACACAAAAAACATAATTATGAAGCAGAAAATTCTACCTATTTTGCAGTCATATAAAAGCAAATTTTCAGTTCATACATAATTTCAGAGAATACATCATAGAAAGGTTATTAAATTTTAAAACATTCTTCTTGCTTTATATGATCTAGTAATTTAATAAATGCAACTTTTCTTGATGCATTTATCTGTAGATACATATATTTAAGCTGACGTGTATATATATCAAGTTCTACGATGTTTATGGAAATAATACATCTTTTCCTACTTGATTCTGAACTTTTGTCTCCGGAATGCAACAAAAGTCCTCTGTTCTTTCTATGTTTGGTCACAAAGAACACAACATATTTACTATTCTCACATTGGCTATCAAAAGAGGCAGAGTAGCAAAAGAGTCAGAGATGACTTCTGCAAGCATTTCCTCACCTTTTTTTTTTTTTTTTTTTTTTTTTTTTCTTTTCTTTTTTTTTTTTTTTCTGCAACTTAAGATACAGTTTCCTTGGGAGAACTTGAAAGAAAAGACAATTACATAATCTCTACATTTCCTTGTATCAAGTGTACAAGATTTTTGTTGACTATAACTTCTAACAAATAGGACACTTTGTTTACAGTATCTCATAACTTCCTGTACTCTTTCTCACTTTTACTTCACAGAGTTTTAATTATTTCATTCATATCTTTCAAGTAAGAATATATATATTTTTGTTACTTGGGTCTTGCCTATTCCATTATTCTCCCTGAAGTTATTATTCTCCTAAATCTACACAATTAAGTTTGAACTGTTAAAAACCTCACATATTGTTTAAATAGACTTCCTAGCATTTTTAAACAGTGTGTTTATCTGAAGCCATAATCCCATTTTCTTAATCTGTCTACTTTTCTAGGATGTTCCATTTATTTATTTATTTAATAACCTAAATAATTTTGGATCACCTTCAAAAATGGAGATTTTCTCCTAAATTACCAGTCAGATTTCACCAAGCTAACTTCTGAATCTTGTCCTTGATACCTAAAAGCTAACAGCCACTTGTGAGGGATTCCACTTGAATCTCTTTCATAGTGAAAACAAATTATGCCATCAGATTTCAGTTTGTCCACTGTTTTAGCAGTCTTCAACCATGAAAAGAGAGAATAGATCATTTTTGTTTTGATTTGTTTTTCTCCAAACACTGTGCTGATAATACACCATAGCATAATGTTTATCTTTTTATAATTTCATTTTTTTCAGTGGTGTTTAAACTATTTGGCTAGTGCTTAATTAAGATTTAGATTTAGTAATCCATTCTGAGGAAAAACCCCTATTTTCCACCCATCTATATTCATACACATATATTTAGATATATTTATACATCTTGATTACATGGTCCTTGCAATTTGCTCCAGGGAGTGACTCTTACCTTAACTAAATTAGTTGTGAATGAACCAAGCCCATCCTGCTCTTTGTAAATTAGCATAGAAGCATACTCAGGCTATGTATAATTTGGATGTAAGAGATATTCCGCAAGCTTCTTCAACATACTCAGAATGCCATACATAGCATTATCTCACCATGCAACACCAGTTCTCATCAAGGCCTTAGCAGAGGTACTTTAATTTTAAGGTATGAGACACTGTAACAGTTTGTTTATAATTCTTTAAATACTTCTTTATGAAATGGATATGCTAATCGGATTTCTTGATGCCTGTAAAATTTTTGCTTCTATTGCAGGAAGCTGAAAGCACTCACTGTCTGCTGAGCAACATGGCAGCCTTCCCACCTGCTGGAGCAATCCTTGGACCAGTCTGCACAGGGCCTCTCCTGAGTCTTATCTGCAGAAAGGCACAGTTGTTCCACTCCAAAATGAATTTCAGGAGTGATTCTGCATGCATAAATTGGGAACAATCAGGGAAAACAATTTTCTGGGCTGCAAAATGAAATGATTCAATCTGACAATGCAAGTGCAACCATGGTGAAAGCAGCTCAGTTCCACAGCAATGAAATAACAGACTCCCTCCATGACACACCATTCCTGTCCCAGTTTGAAAGACTATAATGTATGACTCCTATCAGAATCAAAATGGTAGAAAGTTCTGCTTTCTGCTCCCCACCATCTGGCTGGGGATGGTAAGGGAGACAGGCCTGGTTCTTTGGCTACTGCAGTTGGACTCTGATGGGAAACCAGGAATTGCAGTGCATGCCGGAGAAGCTGCTTCTGAGCTTTGTGCTGGACCTGGCCCACTTGAGGTGCAGAGCTGTGATGTGCTGCTGCAGCCATTCCCAACTACAGAGCGTAGCAGGCAGTGTGGTGCACAGCTGAGAGAATGTGCTGGGGAACTGCTCTGATGGAGGAGGGTGACTAGGACTGCTACTGCCAATACCTGCAGAGAGAGGGAGACACAGCCATTCCTACAGGGCTAGAAAAGCATGGTGCTTTACCTAGGAAAGGCCTGGATCGTCTTGAGGCTTGGCCTAGGTGATCTTAGTGGTCTTTTTCAACCTTAATGATTAAATGATTCTATGATTTTTGAGACTTCATTATAAATAGAGATTTAGCTGTCATAGTCTTGGTGTTTGTTGCAATTCCAAGACTGTCTAATGTAGAATCGAAACAAGTAGACACATTATCTGAAAATCAGCCTTTCTTCTTTCAGAAATATCATATCATATATCTAACTATATTAATATTTGACATTTATTCACTATACATACATACATACATACATATATATCATTTGTAACTTAGATATATTCTTTCAGTTATGGTCATTCAAGATGTATCACTGTCTATAGCGGTCAGCATTTTACACCTTTCTAATTGCCTCCTTCCCAGAAGCACGGTAATAAAGAACTTGAATTGTGAAGTAACTATGAAGAGAAAAGAGGCATCTGCTATAGAAATACACACCACACAGTCTGAGCAGCTGAGTACTACATGTTAAATAGAAGATGTACTACTAAAATTGAGGATTTTTTGAAAGGTTTTCACTGCCTGCAAGAGAATGATCAATACTGTGAGGCAAAATTTGTCTCTTAAAACACATAGTCTTAATTAAATGTTCTAGCCTGACAACTCGTTCAGTTTAGAAACAGATTCAGTACTAGAAAGACATCCCCCATTTTCTCTTGGTGTCCATCAGCTTTGTAAATATCTCACAATATGCAAGTATCAATGTGCATCAAAAAAAAAACAAAAAAACAAAAAAACAAAAAAACAAAACAACACCACATTTCAAAACCACCAGAAAAATAAAATGTATTCAGGCAAAGAACTGGGAATACATTATTTAAAATTGTTATCTTGAAAATCAGTGCAATTAGCTGGACTTAGAATCACAGAATTCTTAGGGTTGGAAGGGACTTCTGAAGGCCATCAAAGTCCAGTTCCTCTACAATGAAGGACAATATGTATAAAATCAGTTTGGAACACTGAATGCACTAACTCATGAAAAGTGGGGTTATCATGAAAATGTTGGCATACAAGAATATAGTTCTTTAGCTAAAACTTGGAAATCAGGAAGAAAATATTTCACTGCTTTGATTCAGCTGAGACAATGAATGTTTTGATTCTATATTCATCTTACAGATCAAAACTTGCAGATTATTCTGAAGATTTAAGAACACATTCTATATAAGCAAAGAGAAACAAGAAAAAGTTTTTTCTGCCAAAGAAAAAGGCCTGAAATATGTATCTTCCATTGAGTTAGACCTGAAGAATATTCTTTCTAAAACCACACTTCAGAAATGAAATAACAAAAATATAATTTAAAAAAAAAAAAAAAAAAAAAGATTCAAAAATTTTCAGGACATGTTCCTGTAATTAAAGCTCATATTAACTTTCAGAGGATTTGTTAGTAGTAGGAGCTATGGAATCTTTTCACTAAAATCTGGCAAATATAAATCTTCCAAGCAGTAAATGTCACTCTTTTGTACATTGCTTGAACAATATTCCTCCAACATGGAGATGATGGAATGGTTCATTTCTGTTTCAAAAGAATACAAATGTAGATCCTCGTAGAAATACCTTGGACATGTAACAAAATCTTGATTAAAACTAAAAACCAATTTTAGTTTAGAGGATAACAAAACATAAATGCAGTAGTGATTTACAAAAAACAACACCAACAACAAAACAAAACAGCAGCTCTCATACATCGGTATGCGCACGGTGGCGCACGGTGTTAGAACTGCCGCTTGCAACACCAGAGGGCCCGGGTTCGAATCCCCCTTGTGGCGCAAGGGGTAAAACTGCCACTCTGCTACACTAGGGGGCTTGAATCCCGGGAGTTGGACTCGATGATCTCTAAGGTCCCTTCCAACTCACACGATACTATGATACTATGATATGATACAGGATGTCCCCATAGTGGGCAGGGAGAAAGAAAAGCTGACATTCTAGAAGATTCTTTAGTGGAGGGAATTCAAAACTGTATGTTTGGTGGGGTCATAAAATTGAAATCAGATCATTTTCCTGCTCTATACAGCAGAACTGAGGTGCTAATTACAGATATGGAAGGCACTGCTTTCATTTTGTTTGCAAGGTTGGACGGAGCTATGTGCAACCTGGTCTAGTGGGAGGTGTTCCTGCCTTCAGCAGAGGGTTTGGGAACTATACGATCTTAAGGGTTCCTTCTAACCCAAGGCATTCTACGATTCTATGATTTTGACAGAAGGCATGTATTGCCTGGAATCATAGACATCTTCGCACGGGTATCATATCTTGAAGAATGTATCTCCTGAATCTTTGCTCTGCTCTATGTAAGTGAAAGTAAGTCTGTAACATGGAGTGTTCTCCCTAAGGATGTATCTATAGACAGTTCTTGCATTTGTCATGAAGTATAGATTAGATCCTATCAAGTAAGTGCAATATATTCATAATTGTTTCCCCTAGAAAATTAGGCAAGCAAGAGTAGTTAGAATTTATCCGAGTGCTGTGTGTGTGTGTGCCTATGTAGAAAACATTATTTTTGAGTTAAAGACAGTTCTACAAAATTAGAAAATAGTAGTGATTTCATCTCCACAGAATCATAGTATCAAAGAATGCAACAGAACCAAGAATTTTACTTCTACTAGAACATATTGTCCAGTGTGCGTAATGGAAAACAATTTATATCCCTCTATGAACATTATCTGTGATCTTGTATGCATTTCTGAAACATACTGCTTTAATCAGTTTCCAAGTTCACAGTAAGTATATGCTCACAAGAGCTATTTTATTAATGTAACAACTTTCAGTGGATGTGAGTGTAAGAGTTAGTTACTACCAAAGCATAGATGAATAGCACTCATCCAGCCTTGTAGATCTCATCATATAGCAGTTCATTCCTGTTAAAGCAGAGGAGCAAAGATACCTAGAAATTCTACAGTAATATCTTTTTATAATTATGATTTTTAATCATCTTGATTCATCCTTCGTTGCTGTCAAGTTCTCTGGAATAAAAAGAGAGTGACTTGCATTCCTAAGACAGCAAAATCAGGATGTAGAGACAGTCGGACTGCCTAGAAGCATGTATCATTGATTGGTGCTAGGTGACTATACCAGTAAATTTGCTTCTGGCTAGGATTCTGATAGAACCCAAGGTAATTCCTAAGCTTATTTACAAAGCAAAGACAGATATTAAAAATCAATTTGGCCTTGCCCTTTCCTTTCCTTTTTTTTTTTTTTTTTTTTTTTCCTTTTTTTCTTTTTTTCCTTTTTTTCCCTGATTCACTGAAAAACACGATTTGAAAATTGTGTTGAAGGTCAGCTTTTTCTTCCATGCTTTTAACCATCAGAACCCTGCAAACTTAAGCAGGTATTTAGAGGAATACGGTTACAGCTATGGCAGACTTAAGTAGGTACAAATTTTTTGGTACCTGGCTTATGCATACTGAGTCTTATTTAACACTATAAGACTTATTTAACACTATAACCAGAGAGGGTCACCAAAACTGAACAAAAGATTCTCTGAGCCAATCAAGAGAGTCTCCAAGCTCAGAGAGAGCTCTGGACTGAGAGGGCAAGTCTCTGGATCAGGGGGAAGAGTTTCAGAGCTGAGGAAGAAAGTCTCCAAGCTGAAAAGGAGAATCTCTGAGCTGAAGGAGAGAAAGCACAAACCAAGAATCTCTGAAATGAGAATCTCCAAACTGAGGGAGAGGGTCTCTGAACCAAGAAAGAAAGCCTCCAAGCTGAAAGGGAAAGTCTCTGAGCCAGAGAGAGAGAAAGTCTGAGACAAAGAGAGAGAGAGAGACTTCTAATCAAGAAGGAGTCCCCGAACGTATAACAGAGGCTCAACCTACTAAATCGGAGGGAAAATCAATGTCAATGTTAGTTTCTCCAGTAGAAGAAAAGAAGTGGTGGCAGATGTCATCATGCTTGGATCAAAAAGAAGGAGAAGAGAAACAAGGGAAGATGAGGAGACCAACACAACTATTTGACCTTTAAAAATGAGTGAGATTTGAGGTGTGTAAAGAATATACACAACACCCAAATAAGAATACTGTTACCTGGATGTTCCAGTGTTGGCACACTGGGTCGGTAATGTGGATCTAAATGGTAAAGAAACCTGCCAGCTGGCAGGTATTACTAGGGAATTAGCAATTGACAGATAATTTAGTAGAAAACAGAACTGAGCTTACTTCCTTTGAAAGATAATTTTAACAGCCTGCTATTAAAGATTCTCTCACTCCTCCCATTTATTTTTGGTAAATTGATTTATTATTTTTAATTTTTTAGTATTATCTCACCTTCATTTTAATAAATTAGTTTCTCCTATCTCAGTCAGGTTCTTTCCCTCTTTCTTCAACTCCTTCTCCTGAGGGGAGGGAGGGATGTCGAGTGATTAACTCTTCAAATCATGAAACACAACAAAACAAGTTGTGTCTGCTGCTCTTTCATATTTTGCACATACGCATATAGCCTGTTACAGTAAGTCAGTAAGTTAAATAGTTATCATGATTGTTTCAAGAGGGAACTACCATACTGCACATATTTGTCTGATGCATGGCAGACATGTCTCTATTATTTTCATATATGATATCAAGGTAATGTAGGACTAATATAAGAATTTTAATATCTTGCTCCCTTTGTGGGCATCAGGAAAAATCATGGTGTCTTCCTAAATCTGCTTTAGCAGCTGTCTACTCAGCAGGAGGATCAAGGTTTCACATTTTGGTAACTGCTAATCACTGATGCACAGCCCTTTCCTACTGCATATCCACCTCATTTGAAATAAATACAGGAATGGCTGTAGATGATGCTCAGATGTGCATTATCTCTACCTTCGAGTGAGTGTTGCTTGTTTGGCTGGTGACATATCTTTCACTGAAATGCAGGAGTTTTATCTACTAAGGATAATAGGGTTTGCCTTTAGATTTCAACGTGGTGTTTCACAAGTGTGTCATATGCTGTCCACATTGCTTCATAGGTGTTTTTGATGTAAACATATTTTTTCATTCCTCTAAGCCCTATAAAGGAATTTCATTTTAAATACGTTAGTTTGAATACATATAGTAGCAGCCACTCTCTTATATAGGAGGTAATCTTTTATTATAAGGACTATCACACCATGCATACGTAAAAGTCCACACTACACTCTTTCTTTTCTAACTGATGCAACATGAAGCAGTCAAAAGTTATTTGGCAATTGACATTGACATAACTTTACCAGAAGCAAGTGAAGCAATTACAAGACCTGATATGGGTGCAGCTGAAGCAGCTTGATAAGAAAGCACTGAAAAATGACACATCACACAAACAAAATGGTTTCATCAGTGCAACACTAAATCAACATGTATGTTTTTGACACTCCCCATTCTTTCAATAATAGAATAATCAAATAGAGAGGAGGAGTGATATCCCCAATATTTCCTGACAGGCAGGAAATGAACTAAAATAAAACATGCCTGTGCACTGTCATTTGACTGTATTTTAACCTAGACGGTTTCAATTTAATGCTCCATAAACCACTTCATATTTTAGTTTAGCTGGCCTGTGGTTGGCATAAGAAGGTAATCTGTTAGTTGGATTTCTCCTTCATTCCCTATAAAAACCACAATATTTACTACAATTTCTCAAATCAGACCAGACATCATAACAACAGCAACAACAAAAGCATAAAGAAAGTTTTTGGCAAGAGGTCACCTGATGTTCTCTGTCTAATGTAGGCAGCACGTCTGACTAGAGGTAAGAGTTAATGAAGGGAAAACAATATTCTGGCCACTTAGGCAGAAAAGGCATAACAACCACAAGATTATCTGTTTCCCCATTTATGTTGAAAGAATGAGATCTGACCACAGGAAAGTATTCATTTCTGATACATTTCAGTTTACAGCATAATTTGATGTTCGTTATTTTTTTCTCCAAGATTAACCACAAATATCCTTAGATGAGTAAGCTCCTTTTATATTTCTCAGAAGAAATCTAGCATTTCGAGAATTTCACCATAATTTTCCTTTCTTTTTCACTTATCAATATCATCAAAGTCTGTTTGATGATATATCTAGACAAAATGTCATCATATTCCTCAAATGCTAACATGTGACAATTATAGAACATTTTTGTGAAGCAGTAAGGTATTTTATTCAAACAAAAAAGGCTAGCCTTACTTCTTTTAATACACAAGAGAACATCCTTATCTCTTTCAATATTTCCAGCTCTTACCAGGCAAGATGATGATGTGTGCAAGTCTTATATGTATTTCATTATGAAACTGCACATGTTTTGCTTGCTATATTGTTGTGGTTTAACCTGGCCACAAAGCCATTCATATACTTTCCTGTACTGGGATGGAGAATAATTGGAAAAATGTAAAGCGCTTGAGCTGAGATAAAGACAGTTTAAAAAAAATGAAGGGAGAACAAATAAATAAATAATAATCATAAATACACAGAACAAGTGCTCACCACTTACTGATCTATGCTTAGCAAGCCCCTGTGCAGCAGTAGCCTTCACCAGCCAACTCAACCTTTTATTATTCAGAATGATGCCATACAGTATGGAGTATCTCTTTTGCCAATTTAGGTCAGCGGTCGGTCCTGGTTCTGTTCTCTACCAGCTCCTTGTGGACCCCAGCTCTTGGTTTTTCAGGGCAGCATGAGAAGCTGAAATGTCCTTGGCTCTGTACAGGTTGCTGTTCAGCAACAAATATAATACTGCAGTATGAACAAGATTATTCTCTTCCTCAATCCAAAGCACAGCACCATACTATCTACTAGGATGAAAATTAACTCTATCCCAGCCAAAACCAGAACACACCTCTAACCATGTATTTTGTTGCTGGCTGAACTATGCTGCCATATAAAATGAGAAAAACTCCAATCTTGTAAGGAGAATAATAGCTCAAGAATATGCTATAACTAAGTTTCAATAAAATCTTAAAATATCATTCTTTAGAAGAAAGAAAATGTTATAAATCTCACAGTTATTAAACCTACTGAAAATACTGATTGCAATAGGATGCTCTAACACCAGCGTCAACTGTCCACAATAAAATTAGCTAGGAACTATATTATTCCGAATACTCAGTTTATGTATACATATTTATACCTCTTTAAATTTGCTTCTCTATGCATGAGGAGTTATTGATTTCTGAAGGTTCACTGACCTGGCATAACCATTGCTTGGGCACCAAGCAACATCAACATTATAACCTGAGATTGGATAGGAGTAAGAAACAGCATCTATCACTGTGTTTATTGCATTAACAGTTACAAGGAATCATTTTTCTCTTTTAAAAAAATGTTTTTGCCTCACTGTTTCAATTTGGTGTTGAAAAAGATGTTTGAGAAAATACTTAGCACCTGAGATGAAAATCATCTCTATTATCCTTTATTCCAAAGACTTCTTTTATTTGTAACTTTTAACATCTTTCCCTTTTACACAATGATTATAACTTCTCATAGTTTTAGCTCAGATCTGATATTTACATTCACTGGGAAGACAGCTTCTTCACATTTTTACTTTTAATGATTTCACCAATATGTTAAGCTATGTTTAAAATTCCCATCCATGCTTTATGTACCAAAAATTCTGACAACAGACACTGATATAAGATATAAAATTATTTAAATTCAAAAGTACAAAATCACAGCCATATTGTATACTGAATTGTAGTAGGCTTTCCTTCATAGAAAAAGGATCCCAGGAAATGATTACACCTACACCTATACAGCAGAAATTGATTTCTCACAACATGATGTTGAAAGATAGCTCAAACCATGAAGAGGGAACAGGAGAATGAAAAAAGAAAGATCTTAAGATGAAGGACCAGTACTAAGATCAACAATAGTGTCAGTGGCTAACCTGTATCCTAAGCTAGCTAATTGATTGCCCTGAATACTAAAGGTATGATCACTTAATCCTTGACTTGAACTGAAATTCATAAAGTCATGCTTTTCTATTTTATAAAAAGTATTTTTCTTCTGAATATTATTACACTCAAAAAATCAAAATCAAACCAACCATAGTTTCTTTATACTTTCATTAAAAAAAAAAAAAAAAAAAAAAAAAAAAAAAAAAAGATTATAAAATTTCATGTTTTATCAAGTGAAAAGATACTTCTACTTGGAAAAAGTCCACTGAAGCACTTCTTTTGGTCTCATATCTGAAAATTATTAGATTTGAAAGAAGGAAACTAGGCTAAGAAAGCTTATCTATCCCCTTACCTCTTATTTATGTTCACTGATTTTTTAGTGGCTAAGTGTCTTACGATTATTAGTCCACCTTTACGATCCCTTTGACTTTTATTTCTCATAGGAGTTTCATAACTGAAATATTAATTTCCTTGTAATAGCGTTTCAAATGAAAGTTATCAAAATAAGCATATCTATATATATACATATATATATCAATAAAAGGAATTTGATAATGATTAAAAAAAAATCTTGTACATAAAGTTAATTTGAAGTGGACTAAATACTTTAAGATTCATAACATTTTATATTAGCGTTTGTGTACAGCAAATAATTTAATCATTGGCATGCTGTTGACAGTTACTGTTTGAGGCAGAGAAAATAATGCAAGTGGGATTAGTAGGCTTCAGCTTTTTCTATCATGTTGTTCTGTGAGTAGGTTTTTCATGTGCATTACTCATCTTTTTCCATTGATCTTAGGACCATCTCTCTCATTATCAAGTAGATGAGTCATTCTTTTGATTAGAAAGGCAGCATATAGGTCTCCATTGCTACATGAATGCTAAAATTGCTACATTGTGTGCCCCGGTGGCGCAGCGGTAGAATTCCCGTTTGCAACACCAGGGGGCCCGGGTTCGAATCCCCCCTGTGGAGCAGGGGGTAGAAGTGCCGTTCTGCTACACAGAGGGCTTGAATCCCGGGAGTTGGACTCGATGATCTCTAAGGTCCCTTCCAACTCGCACAATACTATGATACTATGATGAATGGCCCTACAGTACCTCAGATAGTAACTAAGATGCACTGTCTATAAAAAACATCATGAGAAGATATCTTGCGTGAATGAGTGTCAAAGGACGCACCATGTGGCATTTGATCTTACATTTAGGCCTAATCTGACCCTAGATTTTTATTAACTTTCACATAATTTAGACACCTGATTCAAATGTCTGTGTTTATATTTAGACACCTCCATCTGTCCTAGTGTACTGATTTATAGTTAGATTGCAGATGCCATTGCTGATATTCAAGTTTTCAAGAGAAGAGTGCACTGTCATAGATGTATATAAATAGCTGCATTCCATCAGTGCACCAGAGCTGTATCAGTACCTTTTGATTCTTAAAAGTAATTTTCTGGTCTGTATTATGCATTGATAACATGATGTAACTCACAGAACGTACAACTAGTTTGACTGGACTTAGCTTGTATATTGCAATACATTTTGGATGATCCCAAAATAAGAAAGAAGGAAAGAAGGAAATAATTAAAGAAGGAAAGAAGGAATGAAAGAAAGAAAAAAGGAAAGAAAATTAATTAAGTAAATAAATAAAAAGTAGTGGTCCACAACATGCTCTTTTATGCATTTTGAGGCAAAGTGAAGCCTGAATTAAAACATAGATTTCATGTAATTTTTGTGTTCTATTTACATCAAACTCAGGGCTTTAATCTGAAGGCATACAATTTAATTTCCAAGGCATAGAATTTTTTCCCAGGTTGATGAACAATCTGTCATTGTGATGATGTCTTCTAATATATGGCAGGGTTGGTATGCATCACCTTTGCTAAAAAGGATATTTCATATATATTGAAATCTAGTCTTGTGAAAATAGGATGGGATGTGAGTCCACATGAATAACAACTGATATTAATCAAACATCTCAATTAAATAGATATTTAAAAAATATAATTTGATTTGTATTACCAAAGTACCTAATGACAATGTTCTACAGCTTCTATAATTTTTCAGTCTGCACTGTAACTGGGTTTAACAGGAAAGGTCAAATATCTAGTCAGTTACTGTTCTTAACAAGAATGATATAGTAACTGCAAGGTCTCATCAACCTAAATGCCCATGACATTTCCATTTGAGTCCTGGCAGTATAAAGACAAATGCTGATTAAATTAAAAGCCTACTGTTATTTAGAGCACATGCTTTTAATCTGAATAAAGAGGTCATACAGAACTGTCCCAAACCATACTTAGTGATATATTAATCATACATACATCATTATCTCCTTATTGTATTCAACGTCTGTCTCTTGTATTTCCCTCCTTATATCTGAAAACCTCTACACCTGCTTCTCACTTGAAAAAAAGCTGCAGTATGCTCCTTGTATATAATTTCTACTATTTCAAACAGGTTGTTAAAATACACAGCTCTGTGATGTTTTATGTAACCAGATTAGCTGACCTTAATCTATATCTTATAATAAAAATGAATCTTAGAGTGCATATTTTAAATACTTATTTCCTATTTTGGAAAGTGTACCATTAACTAAGAGTTTATTGAAAATATAATATCAGGAAGTAAAATATGACTTTCACATTTTAATAAATTCATAACCCAGTTTAATCCTGGTTCTTGTAAGACAGCTTCTTTTCCTGTTGCTGTAAAATATTTTATGTATGAATTTATCTCTTTAATTTACTTTTAAAACCTTCTGCAGATATCCTATGACATTCATGAGTTTGTAGCAGAGTTACCATTTAGCATTATTCCTGGAGTGATAGAAAATCTGTCATTAGAATATATCGTGCATATATCTTTCCTTAAGATTCTCTACTGTTTTACATAGTCTGAGAAAAAGTCTGAAATGCTGAATGGAAGTGTATTTAATATTTTTGTTGGCTTAATTAGCAAAACATCACAAATGAATAAAATTATACTTCATTGGGAATGTCTTTTTTCAGTTAAAAATATTCAAGACCTTGAAATACTCCATTTCTTTCTAAATGTTATTACATTTTTTTTTCAATTTTAGATTTTTTATTTTTATTTTTATTTTTTTTACAAATAACTCTTTAAACTTTGGCTTCTTACTACCTGTACTGGCTGAAAGCTGAACAGCAATAAACACTTTAAGACCTTAATAATTTCCAGTTCTCCTAATGTACCAATTATCATCCTGATGTAATTAAATGGTTTGTTAGTTTTATCCAAAAAGTTAAACTTCTAAATAAGAAGTTATTATTTCATTACTATGTGAAGTCTTATATGATTTGCAAAGGAATTAGGAGTGGAAAAGGAAAAATGCAAACCCAACAGTGATTAAATTGTTTAATCACGTTATTTCAAAGATTTCTTGTCTTTCTGTAATTAGTCTAGCAATTAAGACTTGATCTATGTACTGAAAAATATTTTTGACTTAGTAATTATGTTTTAAACTGCTGGTAGCCTACTCAGAAAGATTAATTTCAACATTAATTTGTACATATACTCATTATTAAGCATCCCTAAAAACATTTAATATATTTTCATTGAGTTCTTTTAGGATAAAAGCCCACCAAATAAGAACTGTACTGTCTCAGACTTAGCAAGCAAGATGTTTTACTGGTACATTTGCTCAATGCTAGAAAATATGATGTGGATAAAAAAGATCCACTGGAAATTTATTTATTTATTTCATTGGCCAACACAAATTGGTTACAGTGTCCATAAAAGAAATACAGAATCTTCCCATATACGTAGACTGCAGAAATCCTTGGTATATCAAAGACTAAAACTTGTCTGTCCCTGGTCATATCCAGAACTATACATGTCTCTTTCACCCCTCCCTCTCCCCCTCACCTCCTATGTAGAAAGACAGCTGATCAGTTTTCTGAGTGCAAAGCTGTTATGAATTGGGTAGCATGGGGTCAGGTAAGGTAGGGTAGGCTAGACTACAGTAGAACAGTAGTAGACCAGAGCAGAGCAGTTGTCAGGTACCTACAAAGATGATCTAATCTGACTACCTGATCTTCTTGGGAAACAAACCACTTTGGTAGGAATAATCAAACTTCATTTGTTGAAAGGCATTAGAGTACTTGTGGCATGAAACACGTGGCAGAGGGACTAGCTGGGAGGAGAGGAGGTTCCCAGGCTGGCCTGGGAAGATGAGCCAGCTGGGGCTGCTAATGAAGATAAAAAAGAAGCTGGGCTTAAGGGCCAGGCAAGTCTTATCATCATACACCAGATTTTCTTGTGGTGTTTAGTCTACATTCAGATTCCATTTTGGGATCCTCCAAACAGATTTTTTCAAGACAGGAATGATATGGGAGGTAGGGAAGTCCTAGGCAGTATAGCAGTGAGACAGTCCATGCCACTCACAGACAAGAAGTAATGTTGATTTATCAGTAATGGCCTGTTTCTATGGCCTAAACCAGCTTTACATTATCCACTAGAACACTACTCCTCGTGGTCTGTCTCTGAGGTGTTCTAGCATAGAATCAACCTCACGAAGAAGGATCACACTGTGACTTCAGCAGGATGTTGGTCTACTTCCCATTTGGTTTTCAATTTACATCATTAAGATATCAGGATGGCATAACTTATGTTTCCAAACAACTTGTGAGGGAATGCATGAATCATTGCTGGAAATCACTGGATAGAGCTGCTGGAGCTACTCTTTTTTCTACTCTTTGTTACTAGCATAAGTGAAGTATGGTTTTCTTCGTACAGTCATTCTTTCCAAAAAGAAACGTATCAACTCTGTCTTCAGAGCTTTTGTAAGAATGAAATCTGTTTTTGTACAGAATGAAACCAACATAAATCAGAATTAAAAAATAGTAGTAATAATAAAAATAAACAATACTTCTTTGGCCAGCACAATCTGTTTTTAGAGTTCCCCTACTTATTTGTGAAGAATATATATTAGGGGGAGAGATATGATAGAAGCTCAATTTCCTTCAGTCTTGTGGCTAGAAGAAATAGAAATACTGACAAATAAATAAACTGACCAAACTGTTATGTGAAGAGTACTAGTTATGTATAGAGCAGAGACTCCTATTCAGAAAAGTTCTGTGACTACATAACATGGAAAAATTCGTGAAACTGCTAATGTGTAACAATTTCCAATGTCCATGAAACTAAGAAATCTTTGAATTGTTAGGAATTCTTATTCTAAGTTCTTTCTGCAATAATGAATTCAAATAAAACATAAGTAAAATCAATTATTTTAAAGCCCCTCTCCACCATAAACAATAAATTAATTCATATTTTATTTCAGATGTGGTTTAATAGAGTCCTGAGGGATCAAAACAGATTTTTGTTAGTGTCCAATCCCACTCTTTAATGGAATTCAAACCAGATTTTTAAAGAAAAATCTAATTCAGTCACCAGAATAAACTACTTAAACACACTGCCTATCAATTACTACAGGATTTCATGTCTAAACTAAATATATGCTGAATATATAAGTAAGTAGTCTGCACCAACTGATTTTCCATTTCAAATAAGTAATCTACCAATGTCAACCTATGTAAAATTTTACATGTGTTTTTACAGCCCCTATTTGTGTATCCAAATACTAGAGATAAGCAGAATGCGCTTCAGAAAATAGTATTTCTCTGCCAGGTTAATCTATTCCATAAACTGCCAAGAACAACAATATATCACAGCCATATATTGTAGAACAGGAGATAATATATGTACACTGATAACCCCCAAGCTCTTGTCATGTTGTTTTGGTCAGTACTCAATTGGCTTGATACATAATTTCAACAACAATGGTTGTAAAAGTTTCAGGAAACATTTAGGAATCTAATTCATTTCACAAGGAGATTTTTAAACTTTCACAGTCTCTTTTCTTGATTTCAGAGTACTTTGGCACTTGGTATTTGAAGACAGCTATAACACAGGAGCATCTGTACCACTTAGTTTCAAGAAGGACATTATTTTTTATTTATCCTGGATCTTGCTAGAATACTAGGCTAGAGCTCAACATGCTTACTAGGCAAATATGACTCAGTCATTCAACAGTGCCAGAAAGTCTGAGCTTTCTACTATGCTATTCTTTCTAGTATTTCAGGTGATAGCCATATAATCAAAAGCAAGGAGCAATGCAAAGACATAAGCAAGACATCTGTAAAAGGTACTGACTGACAAATCTTGACAGCATGCACTGGCCTATAACGCTAACATATTAGCTTTTCATTTTTTAAGATTTGAAATGTAAAGAGCTGTTTCTAAACTTCATCATTCATGATGACGGTCTCTAGCCAGCCCACAGGGTGAAAAGTGACAGTTACTCAGAATGAAGGTCAGTGCTTACCTCTGTAGTTTTACATGCAAACAGTTCAGACACTGAACAGTAAGTTGTCTATTTCTGTTTTCTTGTCATTATAGTCAAAGTATGTGGATAATAAATAAATAAATAAATCTAGTGAGGACATTTGACTGCATTACTTTCTGCCAATTACACTTACTGATTGACTGAAACATTGAGACAGAATTGACATTCTGCATTTGGTTGACTCATCTTCACCTAACCCTCTTTGTCCACCCCTAAAGTTTTCAATATACATCTTTAGGTTTTCTTCTTCCAGCACCCCACAAACAATGTCTTTTTCCAAATTCATGAAAAAAAAAAAAAAAATAAAAAAAAAATCATCCTGGCATAATACAAAATCCTTGGCCGCAGACATCACTTAACAGACTGTGATTGCTGCCCTCACTGCTGTCCATTCTACAGTTCCTTTAGACAATTTCACTCATCTGTTATGTTTATTGTCTCTTTTGGGTCAGTGAGGCAGGATAATTTTTGTATCCCACATTTCTTCAGCATTTTCTGTTATTTGGATCGATTTCTTAACAGATTAATAGCACAGAGTTTCTGAAAATGCATTTTATTGCTGTTAGAAAGAACTTTGAATGGCCTTTGGATTAACAGATAGCACTGTTCTTTCCCTTACAGCATAAAAGTGGAAACATTTATTTTATAGGTGCATACATCTAATTAAGGAGAATATGGAATTAAAAGTAAAAAAAACAAAACCAAAACAAAACATATTGGATGCTGTTGCTTGCATGTTGGAGTGAGTGTTAAGCAGCAAGACTGTTTTAAGCCAATTGATTTTTAAATTTGTGAGGTCACACTGCATATGTAAAACCTTGTAGTTCATCCTTGTGTGAATAAGTCTCATTCAGCAGCATTTTTTCTGTATACCAACTTATTGCCTTTAATGTTGCTATTGCAGATGGGAGAAAGAAGTTGCACAAGACAGCAATTTCCCATAAATAACAGTTAGATATGTCAAAAGCCTCTAGTTAAATTGTCCTTCATTTCAGGTTGTCTGGGCACATATATGTCCCCATTTCCCACTAGGTGATACATTTTCAAGGAAAACTGCATGATACTATGTAAATTTACTACATCTGCATTGATCGGAGCTCAAGGTCATGTTGGTTCTATCTGACTCAGGGGACTGTTAGTAGAAAAGGGCTGAGTACAGAAAGGAGAGAGATACATACAAAAGGAAAGCTAGAGGAGAAAAGTTAAGGATTTCAAATTATCCAGTCACAGCTGCAATCAAAAACAGAAGCAAAGTCTTTCTAGCCACTAGAATACAAAATTTTAAGCTTTCTCACAGCATGGAGTAGAATGAACATTTGTTTCTTGAATAATTTTTATCACTAATTTGACTAAAGAAGGCCTTTCAATTCTGTTCACAGAATCAGAGTGTCAGGGATTGGAAGGGACCTTAGAAGATCATCTAAACCAATCCCTCTGCTGGAGCAGGAACACCTAGGTCAGGTCACATAGGAACACATCCAGGTGGGTTTTGAACATTTCCTTAGAAGAAGACCCTGTTAGTTCTGTCTCACTATAAAAGTGCATATACACATGCACCTACACAAAGACAGTAGAGAACTGACTAGAGATTGATGGAAAGATACCTTTTTGCGCAGCACTGGAGAATGCTGAAACCCATTG
Organism: Excalfactoria chinensis; assembly: GCF_039878825.1. Taxonomy (NCBI): domain Eukaryota; kingdom Metazoa; phylum Chordata; class Aves; order Galliformes; family Phasianidae; genus Excalfactoria; species Excalfactoria chinensis. The sequence goes on from NC_092825.1 coordinate 138,848,212, forward strand.
TCACTTTGTCATGGAAATTAATAAATAAATAAATAAATAATATTTTCACCAAACACTTGAATTGGCTGATACTGATAACAGCCTAATCACACTTGGCCTCACACATTACAGAGCATGAGGCTTTCAAAGTATGGGATACTGCTAATTGCTAAAGAATGAGTAGAATCTGGATGGAGGATATACATTAATGTGCAGAATAAGCCCAAGGGGCTTCAGAAGCATAACACTTAGTCCAGTCAAGCAGTCAGTCATCTCTACTCCTCTTAAATCATTATTCTCTACTAGACAACAATATTACAAAACAAGGTGGTGGAAGCCAAAATGCTATATGCTTTTCAATACAGTTTCAGAACCTATGACCTTTTGTATCCTGTAGAAAATCAGTTCTTGTTTTATCAAGATCACTTGGAGCTTCTAAATTTTATTTGACTGGGTTTTGTTTGCACCTTTTTTCTCTTTTTATTCTTATTTGGAAGGAAGAAAATAACAGTAACTCCTATTTTTAAAAAATAGAATATTGCCTTACAAACTGAGCTACTGATTTCTTACATTTCTTCCAGATGCATGAACAAAATCAAAGCATACTGTCATCTTTCTACAGATACCAATAGATAATGAATTATTACTATTTTTTTCTCCATCTTCCTCTTCCTCTAAAGCCTACTAACAGGTGCTGGATTTTTTTTTCCCAGTAGAAAGCAAAAAAAGGACAATATAACGAATGGATTAAATGTTCATCATCTGATTTTTTTTTTTTTTTTTTTTTTTTTTTTTTTTTTTTTTTTTTTTTTTTTTTTTTTTCTTGGAAAGTGATGGTTTTGGAAATGACAGAAGTATTCTCTGCACTGGAACATAGTTAATGAGCACTTCTATGCACTGGTAAACACAAAATTGAGTATTAAAATTAAATGTATTTTCAACATACATCTTCATCACATACTTTCCTTCTGTATATATGTACCAGCAGAGCTTTTTAAAGACATGATGTGGAATTGTTTTGTATTGGAGATAAACACATATTTGAGTCAAAGACTCACATGAACCTGCAATCAGCTCATCAAAAAAGTCATTATACTGAAGGCCCTAAGGTTCTAAAATCTCACCTGTCTGGCTTTCTTCTCTTTTTTTTTTTTTTTTTTTTTTTTTTAATAAACTCTGATTTGACTATTGCAAGCTGCCATCTAACCCTTAATTTTGCTTTGGTCTGTGGCCCATTTATGACACTGCGACCTTTTGATATCAAAAGGGAATTCATAAATTAAATAGATAATTGCTACTTTACACAGGTGAGAAAAATGTGCACGGGGTAACATTTCAGTAAAATTAATATATCACTTATTTTTACCATATCTCCATTGATTCCAGAATAGATTCGGTATTTCAAAAAGTCATGAGAGGAGGTATGGAAGACTGCTTAAAAATGTCCTAATACTGACTTTCTGAAATGCAAATGTTAGTTCTTAGAATTGACAGGCAGACCCATTAGTACGTATAATCCCAAGTACAAGAAACAACTCTTTACTTCCATTTATGACAAACAGTACTACACAGACTGTTAAAAGCACCACTTTGATGAATACACTGTTCCCTCCTGACTGACAAGGTAACATTGCAGAAGTCATATAAAATCTACTGTTCCACAGACATTCAGTAGAAAACCTTGCATATTCACAAACCCACCAGTAAATGTTTTCAAGGGAGCCAATATCACCCATGGGAAAAGAACTGGGGTTACACCACCAATGACCTCATTCATCACTTCCTGACAGTGGCCTAGATAAAGTTTGCAGTTTTTACCTGTAAATGCTGTTTTGTGAAGTGTAAATGTACCAAGTGCAGTGACACAGTTTCAGTCTCAGACTTGCTTTCAAACCAGTGTTTAAAAGTATACACTTCTCACTGATTGCACTATTTAACCAGCACACTATTAATTGTTGGTTGTCTCCATTTTTTGCAGATGCTTACACAATATATGTAGTTTGCTCTGAAAGTAGCTATCTCATATTTATGTCCATAGAAAGTACAACAAATATAGAGTACAAGAACATTGTTTGATAGAAAAAAATCTCAGCTACAAAACCCTCTTTTTTAACATATTTGTGAATGAATGAAAACCTGCATGAAACACTTGTAAGAATCTGCATCACTGGAGGTGACAGAGCTGCTATGATGACATCATTGCTAGGAAAATGTTACCTATGTAGTCCATTTTTCAGTAACCCTAGTGATGTCAGAAAGCAAAAAATGTCAACTATACAATAGGTGTGATAGGACAGTCAGGACAAGATTGGCAGTGTTCTCCACAGTCTTCAGATTGTTATGGGGCCTGGAATTATGGTGTTGTACAAGAAAAGTTGTCCTCTTTTCTGGCTTGACTCTGGAAGTGCAAACTTTCAGCTTAATCAGATTCACAATGCAGTGTACTGATTAAATAGTTAATAAAAGCTTTCAGGCATGGGTCTTAAACACAATGCAGGGAAAATATGTAATGAAAACATCATATTCTTTGTATCAAAAATCAAGTAATCACATACATTCAATTTCTTAGCGAGATTTTATGTTCATATACTTTGCATGTGAGAGGAATCTATTTTGAAAGATTGTTTTGAAAGAAAGTTGTAGTCTGAAACTGAGTTAAGGTAGAAGCTACACCTTTTGACAAGTGTAACTTTTACACTTTAGAAAATGCTCAGTTGCCAATATAGTGGGCATTATTATAAAAATAAAGCTCTAATTATTAGGATGTATTGACTGAATACCTTTACTGCTACTGAAGTTTTTTTAACTCTCTCTCTCTTTTCCTGTTCCTTTTTATTTATTTTTCCTTTTTTTTTTTTTTTTTAAATTATATTTAGAAAGTTTTCAAGAAATAAAAATAGAACATAATCCATTTTCCAAAGATATCTCTGTACACAAATGTTCTCCATGCACAACTGGAAACACTAAAAGCATGGAAAATATGTGATTGCCAAGGATGTAAAGGCAGCTTCCAAATATAATGTGTTCAGTAAGAGGTGAGCTCATGCATGTGTTATAATTTTAGCATGCTTAACCACTAACTGTAGATAAAAGTGACTTTTATGTAAATAACTTTTTTGCTTCTGAAGAGGAAATGTATATGCAGAGCTTTGAGTCTGAAATGGGTTGAGACTTCTTCCTTGTTAACACTACTTGAATGTATTTTTCAGTACAGAATCATACCCAACACAAATTATGTGCACCTCCTCCCATGCTATCTGCTACATTTCAGGTCCTAGAGTGAAAAGTAATGTTAAATATTAGCCACATTTTCTTCATGATTCTGCCACAGAAGGAAATGTAGATGGAAAATGTAGCCTGATTGCATAGTTACTTCTGTGGAAAATATAATGACTGTGGTCCTAATCACTGCATTTCTATGCAGCCTTGATCATATCTCTTCCACTACATCATGCAAGCGCTTCTGACAGCTGTGGCAGAGCTGCTGTTCTTGAAAAGATGTATCCTAAAAATCAGCACAACTGAGCATACACAAGACAAATTCTGAAACTGGTGAAAGGTAAGGACACTTATTTGAGACCAGTGTCTTCTGATAAAGCAAATAATATATTTTAGTGTATTCTAGTTTGAAGTGAGCACATCCCTGGAAATTCAGCGTCATGCCACTGGATTTGTTCATCTTGGCTGCACTGTATGAGGGCACTGTGATTTTGTACATAAAAATTTTTTATCCTGGTGTATGTTCAATATATGCTGTTGCTGTTCTCTGGTTATTTTCAAGTTAATTTATGTTGTTTATTTTGTAGTAGTACTACGGGAGGAAAAAAAAAAAAAAAAGGAAAGAAAATTATCTATGCCGTATTTAATTTCATTTTGAAAGTGCTTTTCCAATAAGTGTACTTTTGTAGAACTACTCAAGTTCTGTGACATTTCTCATACATAACTCCTATTTGTTAATTTTGTTACTCAGTCTTGCCAATCATTCTTTTCTCAGAAATTATCTAATTCACAGGTGTTTCACCAGACATCACCTTTTATGAACTGATAAGATAGGACACCACATAGTTCTTTGTACCGTGACAATTTATCTTATGGAATTTACATTTTTGTGTTTGTCAATCATTCATAAATTTAATATACCTATTGAATTCATTATGTTATAATAAAAGGATTTTTCTTGCTCTCATCTATTTTTGCTAGATATTAGATCTCACTAGTAGTAGAAGGCTATTTCTTCAGTATAATGCATGATACTGAACTGTTACATCTGAATTAGAAATTATATTCAATGAAATAATTTTAAAAAATCCTCAGAAAAAAATACTGAATCTCTCTGAAACTCACATATGAAGGCTATCATAAATAGAAGAGTAAAAATTCGCTTTATAATGAATGTCCTTGAAAAAAGAACTGCAAAACTTTATTTTCGTAACATTAACTAAAGATCTAATTTATGGACATGTGAACAACTCATTCAAAACTCCATTTCTAAGCACTGTTCGATTTTAAAGAAACCTGTAAGAGTATAAGACCTATTAGTTTGGATAAACTTCTGCTTATTATAAGTGATTATAACTGTTAGTGAGACAAAACTGACCATGTTGGCTTCACTCAGTCAATGGCAAAAGACTAGCACCTCCTGAGTGCTTTCATTATAAAACACTTATATTATTATTTTTCCACTATGTTACACCTGATTAGAAGACAGAACTGTCAAAATATAGATAGTAATTACCCAGAGCTCAATTATAGGTCCAGTCTTGCTCAATTTTTTAATCAGTGGTCTGGATGCAAGAGTAGATGTGCCCTTAACAAGTTTTCTGGTGACACTGTACTGAATGGTTCTGTTGGTACTCTTGATAGATGAAGGATAGATGGACTGGAACATTGGACAATCATCAATCACATGAAGTTCAACAAGGAAAAATGCATGTGAGATGGGGTAATGAAAGATACATGTACAGACTGGGAGACAGGAGGCTGGAGAGGAGCCTTGCAGAAAGGGACCTGGGTGTGCTGCTAAGCAGCAGGTTCAATACGAGTCAGTGATATGCCCTGTCAACCAAGAGGGCAAAAAGCACTGTAAGATGCATTAAACACGGACACCAGTCTCTTTTCCCTAGTAAGCAATGACAGGGTGCAAAGGAATGGCATAAAGCTGCACCAGAGGATGTTCAGAAAACGATAAACATCTGGCTGGGGACTGATTGGGCATCGTTTGGCAGATGGTGAGCAACTGTTTTGTGCATCACTTGTTTTGTAAATATAGATAAATACATATAATTACTATTATTTTCCTCTTCCTTTTCTGCCCAATGAGAATGGAGGCAGAGGTGAGAAAAAGGCTGTGAGATGTTTAGCTGCTTGCCAGGTTAAATGACAATACCCTTGGAGGCCACTTCCAAATATTCTGTTCTGTTCCATTCTATTCTGTTATGTTCCATTGATTATAGACAAAAATTTGATCAGAAAATATAAAGTAACTCATATAAAATAACTACCACAATTCTGGAAGATAGAGGAAAAATAACGATACGATTTTTGAGAGGAAAACCATGGTTTCCTATAGTAGCATACCACTACACTATTGATAACATTAGGGAATCTGCTCTGAAACAAGAAAGAGCTTAATAGCATTTAGAAGTGTTTACTTTTTAGAAAGTGGAAATGGAGTTGTTCTCTGCAGTCTTAGATCAAAATATTTTCTTGATTTCTAGCCATTAAATATCTATGTATCATAATATATGACAACCTGATGCTGAAATGTTCCTCATGTAAAACATAATCTGTAAAACTGATTGAAAAGTATTCCCATAGTTACTTTTCTAAACAAGAAAGTACTGGTAAATATAATGCAAAAGCTTCAAAACAATAAAAGTATGTACTGAAAAGAGAAAGGAACTAAAACCAAACAGAAAATAAACAACAACAAATAAATAAAAAAAACCCAAAACCAAAAAACAAACAAAACAAACAAGCAAACAAACAAAAAAAAAAAAAAAAAAAAAAAAAAAAAAAAACTTCTCAGTCAGAAAGAAACATTTTTCCCTGCTTCATTACATATGCTAAACCATTTGAGGTGGTCATCTTCAAGTGCTAGGAATGACAATATTAGAAACCTGATGACAATCTCTATGCCCCTTTTAATGAACGTAATGAGACAACATTATCTACACTAATTACTTAAATGAGATTTGGATCTTGCTCTTACTCAAATGAGAAAAAAAGATAACAATAAATTGCATTTACACAACTTGTGGCTACTGGCAATGAGACTGAAAACTTTTGCAGAACAGGAGCATAATGCTTTTTTAGCTATACGTTTCATCTGAGTTACATAAACACTTTCATAGGCAGTAATTTGTGTAATCTTCAAACTGTAATTTTTTTTTTTTTTTCCTTTATTTACAGGGTATGAACTCTACAGCTTATTTTCATTTCCTGGCTCAGTGAAAGAACATGACTATCACAAACTCACTGTAGAGATAAAGAAAGAAGCATTTCCATGTTCTATATTAACTTCCTTTCAAACTCAAGGTTGTATGGCTATTTTAAGAACAGTAAATAGGATTTAAAACTGTACATTCTATTTTCATAACTGTCTTCTGTGTCATTATGGTCAAAGATTTTGTGATCTCTAAGGTCCATGTAGTTCATAAATGCTTTCTTATTTTGGAAAAGTTTCTGGGTGCTTAAAACAATGTAATTTACGAGATTTTGCTTACTAGTATTCCACTAACTGAAAGGAGTCTGTCTCTTTAAAACCAGAAAGCAAATTCAGAATAAATTCTGTCTAATCAAGTTGTCTTTGCACCTTCAAAAGTCAATATCACACCTTCAGCTCAGTGGGAAGAAATATTTCACTTTGCTATCAGCTCATCATCAACTGACAATTCAGGGAAGGCAAGCAATTCCTGGGGGTTGTTTCATTCAGTGCTTTTAATCTCTGGGTATTGTGGCAGCTTTATCTGTGACTTTTCCTACACTGCCTATTTCCTTAAAACCCTTAACATGATTTTAGCATAGATTTTGATTGATATTTTAATTTCCTTTATTAAAATACAACATATAAAAGGAAAGGATTCTTTTAAACTCCTAGCTGACAGTGAAATTGTACTTACATTGACATAGAGAGCTAACTTCCTATTAATACAATTGTATTTGACATTTCCATTAAAAGACCTTCCATTGGCATTATATTATTATGTCTGTCACAGCTCACTGTGGCTTTGGTTACAGACTGATTTTAGATTACTGTTTTACAGCATTTTTAAAATGTACCTCAGAGATCAACTTTACAAATGCCTGCATTTGTTTTTGTTTCAAAAGGGTAGTAAGAAAATATTTACTGAGGTCATTTGAATTTTTGCATAGTAAGTCTATGCAATTCTCTAACTTGAAAAAATATAAAGAAATTTTGTTTAAGGAATAAACAAAATTAAGCCATCAAAGTAATGTAGAACACCACTAATTTTATGTCAGTTAAATGTAGAGTTTTGGACAAGGTGAAGAAAAACTCTTAGAATGCGCCACGAGTCAGAGGAAGTGAGATCTAAGTGGAAAAGGAAAGTGTGAGGATAGTCACTAGACTGACCTGACAGTCCTAGAACCATTAAGCATTTGGCTTAAATTCCAAAGAATGTGATTACTATCTTGTTCCCATCATTAAGACACTTTTAAGGACATACAACAACTTACTAAGCACAGGAAACACAATACTTTGGCTTTTAAAATCATTTGATCTTTAAACATATTTGTATAACAATATAAATCTGACTTTATAGCAACATATGATTGCAAGAAGAATATCCTTATAACATAGTTCAGACAGCAATTAATAGAATGTTAACAATAACATCACAAGGTCATGTAGATAAAAAGTAGTTTTCGTAGAATTCAATTTATACACAAATTATTTAGTCAGGTACATGATATATTCTGTCTGAGAGCTTGACCTCTGCATTACCATCTGCTGATTGTAAATTTTGTGAAAAACACTGAGCCAACCTCAGATTTTTGCTTGTTCAGAAGATTATGTTTTCTACATTATTTAACTACCTGTCATTTGACCTTGTCTTGAAAATCAGCGTATGCTTCTCATGTCACGGCATTCACTGTTGACAGCTGGTGTTTATCACCAGAAGCTGCGGGGGGAAAATTACTCTATGTACAGCCTAGCCCACTTACAAAAACTGTTCAAATAAAAATACATAGAAATCAGGAGTGCCTAAATACCACCAGGTAGCACTTCAACAAATATAGGAAATGCACAATGCTTGTATGCGATTTCATAGTACAGTTGCTGTTAGTATTCTCACTGCTCAAGAAAACAGTTAAAGTGATACCTGTAGTGCCTTGTATCAGAAAGTGCTAGCTTTAAATATGTCAAAATTCAGCACGTTTGCCTGCAGTACTGCTGTTTTCCATGATAGGCAAAAATCTAAACAGGGTAGTGAGTGATTATTATTTGTCCTGCTCTTATAGTCATCCATTACTGACAACTGTCAGAGACAAATCTGTGCTAGATGGACCTCTATGCTCATCTAGTACAGCTACATTTCTGTTTTGATAAACACCTGTTGAATAAAACAGTGTCAGGACAGGTATGCAGGAGACATCATATTTCAAGTGTGAAATACAACTCAAGTCCTGGCCAAGCTTAGTTAGTAAAAATACACTGCATGTTTTCATTTACAGGCATCAGCTCCTGTATCATAGACAAATATAAGAATTTACCCTTTGGTAACTGAAAATACCCTCAGCTTCAGCTCTCTGTGTTAATCCAGCAGAATTCCTGCTAATATTTTTTGCACTGAATGCATGAAAAAAACATGTTTAAGTAAACATATAACAGATTGTTGTGTTTATTTTTTATATTGATGTGTTTATTTCGAAAAGCTGTCATGGCTGTGTAGATACAGAACTGCTACACATACAAAACAATGTTAATACATTTATTCTAAAATCTTCTTCCTACACTTTGAGGTCCATCACCTTCATTTACATTAATCTATGCCAGTTAATTCCTTTGCATTTTGCTTTCTTCATTTTCCTTTTCTATCACATGCTGAAAGAATGGCACATATACAGTGCCAAAAGGGACCTGAAAATAAAAATCAAAGGCCACTTAATGTAAGGACAAGACCTCTGGCTCTGGAATTTCCCAATCAGAGATCATAGGACTACTGGAAAGTAAGGAGAAGTATTCTAGAAGAGTGATTCAAAAAAAATTAAGGCTATTTTTATTTTTACTCTAGCATCCTGTTTTCCACAATGAGGTAGATTTTTGTTTTGATGTACTCATGCTTTTGATTGTGATTAAAGAGAACAAAAAAAAAAGTGTGTGTTTCTCATAAGTTTTTGTTCTGCTTTCTTGACTGATTTGTTTGTAATATGCCTTTTATTTTACTGTTTTGGACTACAATATCAGAAACAGATACTGGTGACATGGCAGTAGAGGCTGAACCTTCCCAACAACATCCCATTACACGTTGCTGCTGTGTGACAAATGGAAGCAGAGGGACAGTATAACAGAATGGTGCCTGACATGGAAGTACATATGAAGCAGAGGGGTGTCACTAAATTCCTCCATGAGGACACAAGGGCACCCATTGACATTCATTGACACTGAACATTTGTGGAGGCAAAATAACAGATGTGAGCACAGTGAGATGATGGGTGATGTGTTTTAGCACTAGCAACAGTTATGTGAAAGGTGTGTTCTGAACATCCATGGATTTTTACAACTGCATCATGCATGCTTGCAGGCTCCTGTTCATTGCTGGCAAAAATGTGTAGGTAATGAAGATGACAGTATTGAAAAGGAGTGTTTTGTATCTGAGGAATTGCTCAATCAAATAGTGTTGTTGTGCTCTTTGTATCTGTTGTACTTTTCCTGTTAATAAATAGGAGGCATTACTTTTGATGTTACTTAGTACATACTGTATCTGTAGAACAATAAAAGCCAATTCTATTTCCAAATGTAAGATAAGGCTTTACAGAAAATTCTTGTGTTCTAACAATTAAGCTGGGCTGGGCACACACCACTGTGAATGTGCAAAGCTGTAAAAAACTTCAAGAGTAAGCATTCCACAGCCATCACATAACAGTATCAATTTTAAGGCACTCAGTCACTAAAACAGGTAATATTATGTAGAATAATACTCAACTACCACTCATCTCAAGTCTGTGAGTAAAACTGGAACAAGGAAAGGTGAGAGAAATGACTGATGACTATGTGTGTGTGGGCTCACTCACAAGCGGCTTTTAACAGATTTTTTCAATCCTGTGGATTGTGGTCTTGTAAAAAGTGAACAAGTGGCGCTGAAATGAATTCCTACTGTATAAAAAAATGATATTTTTAATCGTTTTTATTTTGTTGTTGTTGTTGTTTTGTTTTTGTTTTTTGAAGTGTGGTCTTCTGAACAGGATGGTTTTTAGGATGGTCCTGCATATGTGGTTCTATCTTTAAATATACTAAAAATATTCCATAAAAGGGAAAATAGCTATTAATTAACAAGATTTTTAAAAAAATAAACCAGGGAAATATCCCACTGTTTTTTTCATTTATTCACACCAAAGAATTTTTGGAAACCTGCATCAATAGGAAAAAAAAATGCACTTCATACAATGTTTCAAATGTACTTATACAAAAAAATTTGTGTTTTCTTGAAATAAGCTTGTCTTTTCAAATAACATTTTGATTAATTACATGTAAATGAATGCTAAGAAGTCTATAAAGGGATTTGAGCAGTCGTCAAGGTGATTTTAATTAACATAAAATGGGTGTCTCTTTCCTGCTTTCCATCTGTGTTTATGATTGTACTGATGGAGCTTTAGCTCATCTTCATCAGTGTTATACACTGCTGTAAACACTCATATAGTTCAGTCATATACAAAAATTAGTAAAATAAATACTACAGAACTTGCCTGTTTTCACATAATATCCAGTACTATTAATTCATGGCATCTAATTTCAGCTTGGATGTATTCTGAGCAACATAATTTCAAAATATCTAATTAATCTTGTTAGACAAATCACTGTTAAACACAGCAGTAAAACTATCTGAAAAGCGAAAGTTTTACCAGAGAACTACAGCTGCCTGACAAAACCTTCAAATATCCCATCTCATATTCCTAAGAAATATTCAGGAATAAACGATTTATTTAATTTGAAAAGAATACTTCTAATATCTGATAAATTGGCTCACAATGTATTCTAACAATTATGACTCTAATATATATATATATATATATATATATATATATATATATATATATATACATATATATATATATAGATGAAAACAAGTTATAAAGGCACATCTGGAAATTGATTTAATTAGATGACCTTTTTTATGTTCTACTATATTATGACTGTCAGTACAAATCAGCCCTCATTTATATTTTGAATGATGTATGGACTATATTTTAAAAGCTTAGGTATATAGAATGAAATAGTGAATGCAGAAGAACATTTGTCTTCTCCGGTGCATGAATATGTCATTCACTTCTTGTCACAGAATCACAGGATCATAGAATCATTAAGGTTGCATGTGACCTCTAAGATCACCAAGCCCAGCCATCAACAATCACAGCCATGTCCACTAAATCACATCCCTCAGTTCCACATCTACACTTTTTTTTAAACACATCTAAGGATGTTGATTCCTCTACCTCTCGGGGCAGTCTTTTCCAATGCGCTATCATACACTGAAAATAGGTTTTTCCTAATATTCAACTTGGGTTTAGATCCCAGCATCAGCAACAGTTTCACTGAAGGTGTTTTTTTGTTTTTGTTTTTGTTTTTGTTTTTGTTTTTGTTTTTGTTTTTTTCCCCAACCCCGGTATCCTCTCCATTGATTTTCAGGATTAAATGTCAAAAGAAACATACAGTTGCCTTCTTTTCATAACATAAACTATAAATAAATCATGTAATAATTAGTGAACTAAGCCCCTAATTTATTTTAGAGTTACCATAAGTTTCCAGGAGAAATGTGGTGGTTTGAATGATAGATTTAAGGTAATACAGCAGCCATCCCCTCTCTAAACACATTTTCCCAATGACTAAGTACAAAAACATAGTCTCAGCTTTACTCTAGTTTCAGTTTCTACAAATTATTTTTTACTTTTGATGGAGCTGGTTTTGTTTGTTTGTTTGTTTGTTACCAGAAACCATTTATTCATTTAGAGGTTTCAAACAAGCCATTCCTAGGTTAATACTTGCTAAAAACTGAAAACGTGAATTTATGTGTTCTTTAATGCTCTAGCAATTCATCAACAGCTTTTAAATCATCACCACAAGAGCTTCACTAACAATACCAGTGATGTTGCACACTAAATAACATGTTTTCCCTAGTCCCATTTCTTGTCCTCAAATTTACTCCTAGTAGTTGCTATTTGTTATCTCTAGCCCTGCACGGTTAGCCTGTGCTCAGCCTTAACCCAAAGACCCTTTTCAGTGTGACTGCACTTGATATTACAGCATTCAGTGTTTATTTCAGCTCAGACTCTTTAGATAAAACTAAAAAACAACAATATTTATTTTTTTCTACTTAATACGAAAGAAAATCTGGATTTTTTTTTTTTAATTTATTTCATATTAGTAATAGGTATATTAGGCATATATATATAGCTATACATACCTTCAAGACTCTAAGAAACATGAGTTTTAAACCACTTCAGAATAGGGAGGCAGTTGAAAGAAGGCTTTTTATTTACTGAGACTGCAGAGTTTCCTTCAACTTAGTTCTGCATTTGATCTGCAGATCTCTCCTATGTCCACAATCCCAGCAGCTTTAGAACCTCTCAGGAAATAAGACCTTGAAAAGATTCTGAGCAGATCTTCCAGATACCCATCCTCCTTTGTAAATGATGCTACAGAAGCATGATTTTCCATATTTTCCAGGGTGGGGAAAAACATTTTTGTATTGAAAATAATAATAATAAAAAAATAATTCTATAATCTATTCTGATATATTCTACAACCTCTCTATGTATCAATCAATAAGAGCCCCAGTTCATTTTAGAACTTAGTTTGAGATACAACATTTTATTGTTTAATACATATGTTTTGCTGAGTAAAGGTTTCTATACATAGAAGAGTAGAAAATAAAACCTTCAATAGATGATCTGGTAATGTATATACTTTTAAACACAAAAAGTGTTTAAAAATACTAAGAACATACTTACTGATAGACTTATGTTCATCAAAATATATTCAGAATCTTTACTTTTGAGTTAAGATGACACTTTAATGTACAATGCACAGATATATCTAATAAAATAGTTTTCCCCAGTGGAGTGGTGAGAGCTTCCAAATTCTGTGTGGGAATAAAAATGTCAAGCACGGAATATATTTTTCGTTGAAAATTCATTTCTTCCTCCACACCACCTTTCAAAAATTTCTATTCCCTATTTCTCTTTCAAAAGATCTATAATCATTGTTATAATGTTTATAATCATACATTGTAATAAGGTACCAGCGACACCTATAATTTTATTTTCATAGATATTTGGACTAGTTTCATGTTTTGCATTTTTATTTATTTATTTATTTATTTATGAGAGTGCAGAGAAAAAAACAGTTTCTGTTCTCATTAACTGTAAAGAAAAATATGAAAATTTTAGGTATGTCTATTGAAAACAGTTGTCTGTGGGGAAAATAAAAAAAATAAAATTAAAAAAAAAAAAAAAAACACCAAAAAAAACCTGACTTCACAAGATCAAAAACAGTGTCACAAAAGTTTTGAAAAAAATCAAACTAGATATGATGCATGGGAAAGGACATATATACAGAACAAGTAATTATGCCTGCTGAGGTTTCAAAGCCAAAGTTATGAATTTCAGAAATTAATGTTAAGATGAAACCATGTAAAATCAAATGAAGAAACTATAGCAAAACTAAAAACTCATGTCAGTTCATATGTACTTACATAAAGAGAATTAAGTATAAAAAAGCCAAGAGTAAATAAATAATGCATTGCACTAGTCTAGATCTCTCAATTAAGTCATAGAAGCTAAGTGTTCAATGGCATCAAACCACGTAAAGACAAGTGTACTATATGCCATCCCCCTTTTTGAGTTCCAGTGAGCGAAGTATGCCTTACTGAGTGCAGTTGTGCATTATCTTTAGTCCACTCTTAATATAAAATCATTTGAGGTCCCTGTTTTATTTAGAAAAATGTCCAGACTCTTCCTAACTTAAGACTTGAATGTATCTCTGCATTTAATTTTACCAGTATGGATTAAAATGATTTGAGAATTAGACTACTATATACCAGTGCATTTCCATCATTTAACTGACACACGGGGCAGGACACAAGACAAACTCTCATTCAAATAAGTGGTATTGCTGATAAGAAAAAAAGTACTGACTGAAACTAGAAGGGGAACATATTTATCTCTGGTAATTTCTCACAGGATTACTACTGAAGGATGTAAAATACACGTGAATATAATAATGTCAACAACTGCATTATAAGGATAGAATAAAGGAGAAGAAATATGAAGGGAATGTTATACCTAATATACTACCTCTAAAATTGCCATACGTCTGGAAATTAGGTGCTTCTACAATAAACTTTAATTATTTGCTAGAAATCTGACCACGTGGCATTTTTTTTTCTCATAAGCTACACACTAGGCTCACCTTCAATACAACTGACAGAACATAATTCTGATTTAGCATGCTGAAAAAGATCTGTCATGTCACAGATAAGCAAAATGTCACCCAAGCCTCAACTTTGCACTCTGTGAAGACATAAAATTTTGTGGCGCCTGTCCTACTGTCAATGAACTTCATTTTGCTCTTGCTAACACATTTTATTTTTCCTCATTCTTCAGTACTGTGGTTGTGTTTGTAAATTGAAAAATTATTTCAGTTGCTCATTGCTATCTAGACATGAAGAATTTTAACCTTGATTTTGCTCTCAATGTGACAGTGGATATGGAAATATATCTTAGCAAATATTATTCTGTGTTGCTTCATTTTAAGTGCTGTGTACCACAATTTACGTCATAATATAAATTAAAATTCAAGTTTAATAAAAATGTACAGCTCTTGTTCTGAGCCATTTCTATTAAATATTCACCTCCCCAGTACATATCTCCAAGCTGATTTCCCATTGTTCTTTGTCACTGCCTGTTGAAAAACAAAAATGATCAACTAATAGATTTGGGCTTACATGCTGGAAAAAATGTAACAAGACTAACAGCACAACTTTTGCGCTTGTACTCAAAACGGAACAGAAAGTAACCTTCTAAACCTCAATCCTTATGTTGGCCTTGAGACAACATACATTTAACAGTAAGAACTTAAATATAAAAGAAATACAAGAAATGTATGGAAGCAGGAAGCCTACAGTGCAAAATCTTGAAGTAGGAAAATTAATGAAATATCTTTTAACCCAGATTTTTCTCATAGATGTTGGACCTTCAGCTCCAAATGAATGAATAGTTCTCCATGACATTTTTACATATTCTTTTGAAAATACAGTTGTGCAGTTCCCCTTGGTTTAATGAGGCATGTACAGAAAATTGATTCCATCTGACTATGCTAAAACTTGCATTAATTTTCAGAGAAAAATGTCAGGTAAGTTTTCCTCTCCAAACCATTCCATAAATCATTTTGGGTCAGCTTCAACAGAGACTGTTGGGAAAACTTCCATCCACAGTACTGATTTTTTTTCCCCCCCAAAATTTCAGAAAGACTGTTGAAATATGCACTGCTATAGATAGTACACCATGCAGCAGAATGAGTCTTCAGAAGAAAGGATATATTTCATCTGCATGCTGCACATTTTACATACAACTATGCTATTTCCTACAATTCATAACCTGAATTATTTAGAATGACTAAAATAGTCATGAAAATGTTTATATTAAAGTTATATAATTATTGTCAAAGAGTAACTATCTAGAGAAGACTGATTTTCAAAACATTTCTTACTGCTCTACAGTGTTTTGAGTTGCACTGATTTCGTACTAGTAAAGTACAAAATGGTTAAGTAAAATCATTATGCTTGAGTAATTAGAATTTTATAGTCTTTTCAAGTATATTCTCAGCTTCTTGGTAGAATTATTTGTCATACAGAATTAAAATGATACTTTTTTCTTAGCTGCATATACAATAAAATAAAAATGAACAGTTCTCATTAAAACAAAAGCTACCTTGCAAGGAGACATTCTAAGAATGAAATACCTTTAAAAAAATACTTTCTCTTAAAACACTTTTATGAACACCTAGAGATCAAGAAACCAAAGGTGGTTACCAGAGTCAATTTGAATGTGTGTTTTCACAAGGCATTGTTCAGTAAAAGTAGAAACTTGCAAGAACAGTAGTAAATGTAATGGACTTGAAAGTTCCACTATGTTTTTCTTCCATAAATAATTATTTTAAGAAAAAGTAAGAAATATTCTTTGAGGAATCTGAACTAGACATGATCATTTTTTCTATAAATATTTTTATTCAGACCTGTCAGAACTGTCCAAACAGCTTACCGTGCAGTAAAATCATGAAAAAAGTGAGACTATATATTTATTGCATTTGCAGAAAACAGTTGACTTGTATACATTATCAGATGTGTATGGATAGATAAGATCTTATTTTGTGTTGAAGGGAACTTAAGCAATCTAGGAGTTTTGGCTTTATTAGGAACAAGAAATAATGTCTTAAACCCCAGGACATATACTGACATTATCCCACAGTGGCTCAAACAAGTCAAGCCATCTATCTTCACCTAAACCGACTAAATAAATATCTCATATCCAAAGATAAAGACAGAACTTTGTGTTTGAGTTCTTATATCCTATAGAAATATGCAATATTTTACAAGCGATAACTTCCCCTCACTTACTTGTAACACATAAAACTAATATATATTTATGTATGCTTTTTAAAACAAAACAAAACAAAACAAAAACAAACAAACAAACATTGCTTTACCTCTAGGATTTCAAAGTAACGTCCTCAGCAGCTCCCCTGGGACAACAGTAGTTTCTACATTATACATGTGTTGTGCAATGTGCACCAAAGCAATACTAGTTTTGCCAAAATTAATATAGAAAGCATATGGCAGCCCAGCCCCCTGGCATTGCCAGAATATACACAGGAGGAGACACTGAATTAGTTTCAGATACTGCCAAAAGTCCAGATGAGCCGAATACACTAGCACATTTACACCTGGATTCAGAGACCATAGCAGTAAAAGTCTGGGGTTGGAAGCCTTCCTGGAACCTCAGACATACCCAGCTTTAGACTTCTGAAATGATATATGAAAGTGAAAAATTTCTACTAAGTAAGTGAAACTGATTCAAGCGTCCAAACTACCCTAAAGTCTTCTCACTGCAGGCAAATAATGTTGGTTTGTAATGATACTAAAAAGTGTGTTAAATCATACTTATATCCCTCCACCTTTAATTCTTCCTCTACCACACAAAAATTCCCTGAATTCTTACATTCAAATTTTGAATAGTAATCCCTTCCATTTAATAATTGTCTCTTACAGTCCCTAACATGATTAATTTCACCCAGAAGAAAATAATAGTTAACTAGCACTGCAGATCAGGAACATGTGAGTAAATTTAATGCATGTGTGGAAATTACACTAAAGCAAAGAATTCAGGATTACCTTGCTGTTGCAGCTTCCCATGCAGCACACAGAGAGGGAATCAGGAGCCTGCCCCCGTTTGGCAGTTGGGTATTACAAAAAACTGCAAAAAGAACAGATTCTGAAAACAGTCTTGCTAGCTCATTGTATTTAGAATGTTTCACACTTCATGTAAGTACTCTTAAAAAAAAAAAATAAAATCACACTGATTGCTCTTTTGGAATTTAGAAGGAATTTCTTTCCCTCTTGTGGTAAAAACTCTGATTATTTTTCTGCCTTTCATACAAAATGCAAGATTTTTTGCACTCGAATAAATCTCATCTAAATAATATTCCTCTTCCTCACTTATGACTGCACACTATTTCCTGCCTCTGGCATGCTGCCTAGCCTCCCAGAGGCTTGAATGTATGTAAGTACTGACCTACATCAGCATTTTAACATATAGTTTAACTATGAATATTTGAAGAGATTTCAGGTCTGTGATCTACTGAATAGCTCAGATATTGCCATCTTGAAGTCTTAGTGGATAGACTGGGTATTTGCTGTCTAGCTCTATGATATTTTAGCAGATAAGCTTGTGCTGAATTGTAAACATCTCTCTTTTAAAACAAGTTTACGTGCCTGTTTTTAGCAGCACATTTCTACTCAGCGCTACAGGTAACTTTCCCGTTTCACTGTTGCAGTGAATTTTGAGATTCTTGGCACTCCATTCTTAAACTGATGGAAAGAAGCTCATTTTATTAGTTAGTTAAGCAGCTCTTACTCTTCAGATGCAATCTTGTTGATGAAAGAAACGAGTTGATTTGGAAGTGGATATGTAATGTAAAAGTTATTTTTATGTCATCATTATTTGATCTAGCATTTCCTCCAGGTATCTTATTCCTGTTAGTTGCCTTTTATCTTTCTAATATTTCTTGAATCAAAATTATGTCACTTCAGAAGATATATCTCATATATGACAAAGGTTCTGAGACTACTCTAGGCATGAATATATATTTAACAATTTTCTGAATTAAATTCCACCTCTATCTGTACTGTGGCTTACAGTTCAATTTACAGGAGGTACAGATCACCATAGCAAGTAAATACATTAATAAATTCCCTGCTGAGACATAGTTAAACAAAACAGATTGAAAGAGGATGGAAACAGAATTAATACAGTTGAATTTCATCATTCTGTGAAGCAGTCCACCATAAGTGCGTATTAACGCTGTAGAAAAACATATATTAAAGTGAGAAAATAATATATGATTTATGTGATTAAAAAAAAACACCAATATTTGACTTTATGGGCAAATGCTTTTAAGCAAAATAAAATGTGCAGTGTTCTGAGGCTTACAAGTAGTAAGGAAAATCTACCAGTGTAAAACATGATAAGGAGTCAGAGACATGGACTTCAGAGTGAGAATGTAGTCTACCAGATGTTTAAGCAGGATTGCCATAATGTAGCATCTGCTTTTGGTTGACAAAGAATATATGGACAAGACAGCTTGTAGGATTATTAGCAGTTCTAAAATGATTCAAGAATTAATAATACCACTTTGAGTATTTTGTGGTTTAAGGCAGGCAGCTAAGCTCCAGTTTGTTTGGTCCCCCCATGTGGGATGAGGAAGAAAAGTGGACGTGAAATAAAGCATGAGCTGAGATTAACTATTTACTGAGACAGAAAAGGAAAATAGAAACAAAAATGTGATAACTATATCAGTATTTATAACCACAATACAATTATTTGCTACCTGTCTGTAGCAGACCAATAAGAAACACTTATCTGTGATATGCCTAGAATCGTCTCAAACCCTTGCAGGATAAGACCATCACCATGACAACAGGTTAGCTGCTGAAGATGTGGTCAGGGGAGGGAGGCCCTGTGGAGAAAGGACTCAGCCTTGCTCTCTAAAACTCTGCTGTTCAAGTGGAATTCTTGACTGTGGAGTTGTTGATAATGAATCTATTGACAATGAGCCCTGCAAACTTAGCAGGCATAAAAGGAGGCCTAAGAGAAATGCAGAAGATTTTGAGATTTCAGAAATTAGGAACCACTGGATAAGCACTCTCTCACAAACGGAGGATCCCCACATTGGGTAGGCCAGCAATGGAATCCACACAGACAATTTCTTTTTCTTACACCATCTCTCTCCACCCTCTCCCTTCTCTCTTTCTTTTCTTCTCTTAAAGTTAAGTAGAAGAGGTCTTATCTCATTTTTCTTTTTTTTAATTTAATTTATTGTCACATACCTTAGTGTCACAGTTTAAACAAATATAATTGTAAGAGTGATAATACTCTGAAGATAATTGTAGCACAGATTCTCATTGAAATTGATGATTGTGTCTGGACCTTGAGTGTTGTTCCACCTTAACCTAACTAGTGGAATTTGTGAATCTAGTCACGTTTACATCCACAGGCAGGACATGACACAGAAGGCTGATGCCCAGCTATCAGGACAACACCCCACTGTCTGACACCCTGCTAGTAACAATGTCTCACTAGCCATTGACTGACAATCAGCAGCCTCTGAGCAGTAATCCACTCCTACCCAACTCTCCTTAGCTATATTGCATTCTGCATGATAGCATGTGGTATAAGATTATCCCTTGACCTAATTCAGGCTACCCAGACCTAATTTAGTCTCCAGACCACCCCCTGATGCTGTGCCATAAAGGCAGCAGCTGTTTTGGGTGTGCTCCCTTTTTTCAACAGAAACAAAAAAATTGTAGGGCTATTAACACTGTCTTGGCTGAAACCAGGACAAAGTACTGAGACCATTTTAATAAAAAGGGGCAATTATGAATGCGTTAAAATCATGGGTGATTTCTGAACAGTGTATCACACAAAATGTTTATTTTAAGATTATCACAAAGGACAAACATGTTTCTCTATACAGTATAATGATCTGTATTGGCATTGAGCCCATTTTTATGTGATATTTGGCCACATCAGAGAACTGATGGCAATTCAGACAACTCTAAATTGAATTCTAAATATATGTCTGTGTATTACATACTGTACAACCAACCAAACTGAATGCAGAGAAGTTTTCTCACTAATGGCAGATTTTTTTCAAGTTAATGTGAAGATTTATTTATTTATTTATTTTTAATTCAGAAAAAGGGTTTCAGTTCATCTTAAATCCCGTGTCACTCTCAAGAAAGCTAAAATTTTTATGCTTTTCTGTTGAATGAGTTGAGAGACTAAAAGACTGAGGTGCTCATTCTTCTGTGTCTTTCCAATATAGCTGTTTATTCCTTAGGAAACTACATGCTTGTCAGTATCACATACAGCCTAGTGTGAATTCCAGGAGCAAATCCTCCTGGAATCTAATTTCAGGTAGAATAAGGGGTAAGGGATCAACCACCAAGGGATCAGTAATTATAAGTTGTGTCTAAACAACTTGCCTGAATTCCATAATGAAAGGATTAATAGTTGAGCTCCCAACAAGAGCTCATCTAAAATAAGAGGACAAAAAATGAAAATAAAGAATAGAGAATGCGAGTAATAGTTAAACTGACACACACGGAAAGAACAGATCAGAAGAATTGCCTACATTTCAGCTTGTCCAAGTCTTTAAATTGTAAGGTCTTGGTCTCATTTATTATAGCTACATAAAACCCATAATTCACTCAGGAACTTGTCCTGACTCTTTTTCCTCAGGGTAATTTTTTTTAAACACGCGGAAGACAGATCACCATTTCTGAGAATATAAGTAAAGCAGAAATTATAGAGGAACAGTAACATTTTCACTCATATTTAGTTGAGAAGCTCCAGTATCCTACTATCTTTGAAAATCAATGATATCTTCACAGTAATCTTTTTTTGTTTCTGCTTTTTGAAGTTACAGATTAGGATTCAGCTCCAGACTGTTGACATTCAAGCCAGCATGCTTGCTTAAATGTAGAATCTTAAATAAGCAGTTTGAACACCAGCAAACATTGCCATCTGAAACAGCATAATCTGCCTGACCTGCAGGTGATTCAGAAGGACATGGTCATCACTAGGACATCTTATCTACTAGCCTCACATGGACATTTTGAATAATTCAGGGTGTCTCAAATGATAGTAAATGCTAAGATGAAGGTAAATGAACTATTGTCCCCTTTCACCATAACTGAAATTTATGCACCTAACTCATACAGAGACACTAATTTTGCACCTAAATTTAGACAATACTGTTTATGGTCTCTTCTGCTACTAAACTGTCCAGTTATGTCTCCTAACCTCACCTGGTGATAACTGAGAACTTGGGTGCCACTGAAAATTATCTGAAAAATCATGGAAGTTATGCTCTCATTAACAGCTCTAACTGGCACAAACATGAAATGATAACAGAAGCAACTGTCTAAATACTCTGCAGAAGAGTGAGAAATAGCATTTGTGACAGGGAAAAAAAGGATGCAGGTTTATGGAAAAGAGGGACCAGATTAGCCAATGTAGTACAGGT
Organism: Excalfactoria chinensis; assembly: GCF_039878825.1. Lineage (NCBI taxonomy): Eukaryota > Metazoa > Chordata > Aves > Galliformes > Phasianidae > Excalfactoria > Excalfactoria chinensis. The sequence continues at coordinate 138,870,236 of NC_092825.1, forward strand.
AGAAATATTTCTAATCACCAACAAATGCTTCCTGAAACAAATAGTAATTGAACTTAAAAGGTCATTAATAATTTTATAATTTGGATTCCTTGTGTTGCATTGTCCATTGCAGCTGGTACAGAGACAAAAAATACCCCAGTACTGCCATTTATTACTTTGCTACGTAAAGCTGAAGTAGTTTGTAGCACTAATTGGGAAGAGGGATGATGACCCTAATTCATTATTAACACAATTATAGCTTGATTACATTTCAGATTGTTTCAGAAACACACAAAAATTCTGTTAATCTGAAGTAGACACACCCTTTTGTGAGCCAAATGGCATGGTTACATACTCAAGCACTTAGAAGTTCGTCAGAAACTGTACCCGTAAGTTTGCAATTTTATAGCCTCTTTGACACATTCATCATAATTTTTTAGTTACAACTCATTTTATATCTTCCCCAAAGCTTCTAGTCACATTTACTGGTATTCAAGATGTGTTTGTTTTCCTCAGCTTTTGGCCCCATACCTTATTTAGCACAGATTACTAAACCCTTGTTTTGAAAGCAAAATTATATTTTTAATTACTGTTTCCATGATGTTTTTGGAATAGTAAATTAATGTTTATTAATACAAATACCTGAGATTAAAGAGATTTTATTACAACCATTTTTCAGTTTGAGATGTCTACTAACCATGTATATGCAATTCTGATCATGAGACTTGCTTTCTTTATATGTTAACATTAGCGTTGTCCTTGTCCAGAGTAGTCTTCTGCATTTACAATTTACACAACAGTTATGTAAATCTAACCTTACAGTTTTTCATGGTGCATCCAGAAAGTAAGAAACATAGTTACAAAGCAATTTTATAGAGAAGATGAAAGACATATTCCTAAAAACTAGGTGTAGGTTCCAGGAATTTCTCTCCCTTCCAAGTCTTACCATGCTTTGCAGTTAATCTCTCACCTTCACCCAGGAAATAACTACGTTATCACCTCTTATTTTCCCCTCTCATTGTTTTTCTTCTATCCTTTTCTTTAGAGATGGTCTAACTGACAAATACCCGAATGATTGCTCTCAACAAGTATATTTTACTGCTTCAGTTTAAGAATGAGAAAAGGACATGCATTTCCAAAATCTCTACATTTTTTCCTAATTCTACTGTGGCTTCATTAATAATAGTAGCATTCTATTTCACATTCATCAGTCCTGTCACAGTTGTTATACATCTTGAAAAATAGAAACAAATGAACAAGGCATCCTGCAGACAGGATCTTCTTTTGGTGTTGCATGAAAGAATAAGGCAATGGAGTAAGGATTCTGTTATAACTTTTCATGATCATAAAAAGTGAAATGCATCATTCTGTATATTATCATTCCTGACTGCAGCAATTTCTAATTCCAAGTAAAAAAATAATAATGCCTCCCACTAACACTTTTTAAAAGAACGCTTGCATATTTATATGTAAGACATATTATTATAAGACATATATGATCTAATAGTTCCCTAGGAGTATTAATACATAAATTACCAAATGGACGGAGCTACAAAAAAAGGCAAAACCCTGACTGGTATAAACAGGGAATTGCTGCATTGAAGAAAATACTTCCTACTTGTATCAAGTACTTATATCCTTGCTAAATAAGAACTAACTGAACCAACTGATATCTCACTACCTTCTAACTTACTTGAATTTATAAACTATTTTCTTCTTCCCCCAGATTCTCGTGATTCTTCTTCATATATATACTTCAACTTTTTGGACCTCTGAAGTTATGCAGACCTAGTCAGTTTGAACTTCCGTACTTCTTATAGGCAGATCCTTCATTTTTGTTCCATATCTTTCTAGTTATTCAATTTGCCAATGTCTCAGTCGCTGGTGGTTGAAATGGAGCCCAAGCCAAATACCTTCTACTCCAGGTGCTATGGGAAATCTCTCACAAGCTGCTAATTTGATGGCTTATCAATTGATGTCATTGTTACGGAACATCAGAATAAACAGAACAGAGCTTGAACAAAAGGCAAAAAGGACAAAGTAATAACTAACATTAAGATATGTCAAAGGTGTAAGAAAAGGAGACTTTGATCATTAAATATTTCCTTTCTATATCCTGCAAAACTTACATAAGTAAAATTTACAGTGTTCCGGACTGATAGAAATCTGAACACTGATTAATCCTGTGGTTCCAACTGTGTTGGAAACTGTTGTTTAATGAGCGAGATAGCATACAGGGATGAAAAATCTGCAAAACCAAGCAAGCTGGAGGAGAAGGAGGATAAACAAGTGCATGTAAGTCCAAGTTAGTCAAAGTAAAAGAGTGTACTGTTTGAAACTGGTTTAGATATATGCAATCAATGTATGTCCCTTAGGCTTTCTAGTGGCAAAACTGCCTTGAGGATTCAGAAGAAAGCTTGCTGTCATGCCTATAGATCAGTATGAAAACATGACTAATAATAAGAATAGTAATAAAAGCTCACCTACAGGCATAGGAAGTCTGTTACTCATTAAACTGAGAAATAGTTCTAGAGGTATTGCATATTTTAAGTTACACTATATTTTGAGATAATGATAATGGATGAGTTACTAACTTATTGAGCTTCTCTTATCTCAGGAACCAGGTGAAGTAAATTATTCACTGAAATTTAGTATATTTTAAGAAACAACCCCCAAATATGTCATGCTATTTCCTCCAGTGGCTGCTAATTATTACATCATAAATTAAATCCTAGATGTTATCAGTACTCAAATCACAGACATCAAGAGCTTTCTTCACAGTAGACAAACTGTATTTTGGAAGTTAAAAACTCATTAAAAATCTCCAGTACACCTGTGTTCCTTAAATGTCAACTTGAAAAGGAGGCTAGTGTCAGTCTGCTGAATTTGGATCATGCAGTCAGGGCTATAGCTGTTAAAGACTAAATTCAATGTTCCCAGCTGATAATGAGAATATTTCAAATAACAGTGTGATGCATGCAAGCCTAGCTGGAGAACTAGCGACATTTAATAAAAGATGGTCAGAGAGCCACAGCATCCTGAACCACTATTGTGAAAGCATTTGTAAGTGAAAGAAAACTTTGAAGTCCATCAGAAATTTTATAGAAAGCTAGTAAAGATATATTTTTGAACAGATATAATATAATGAGGCAGATGGGAAACAGAGGGGTTTGAGACACTGTTTTTAGTATTAACTGTGTCTCAACATAATAATATTTTAAAGGTGGGAAAATGAAACTTAAGAAACACCAAGCACCGGATTCTCAAAAACAGATTGGAAATCATAGCGTTCAGTCTTTTTCACACTTAATAGCCAGAAATGGTGTTTTGAGAAGACAATGAAAGATATTTCCTGGGAGGGCAAAAAGTTAATGCATGTGAAATGGAGCACAGTACCACATTTGAGACAAATATCTCATGTCAAGAACCAGACCACAGATAGGCAAGACAATCAATTAGAATGAAGCAGGATCTTAGTACCTGTAATAGAATAATTATCTGTGTTTATAACTTCAAATATCAGAAAACCTGGCACACATGCCTAGGAGACAGATTTTGTTATATCTTAACATCAGAAAAACAAGGCTGAGTGTGTTCACCCTCCTAATTTGTTGCAGAGGTGCAGGTCCCTATGGATCTCAGAATTCAGATTAGTATATTATGACAAGAGCCTCTACAATAGATAAGCGAAAGCTAACCTCAAGATTAGGTCAGTTTCATGTAATCTTTATCTGAAGTTGCTGGATTCAGAAACTCAGTGAAATGTGATATATAGAAATTCAGACTTAGTAGTTTAGCAGTGTCTTCTCCCTTAAATAGAGGAACAGTTAGTTAGCTGCAATTCAGGTATCTCCATTTAAATCACAGCTAGTCATTCAAGGCTCCCTTTACAGTCCATGAAAGGAAATTAATGTCATGGTAAGAAAGGTATCTAAGAAGAGTAAGATGAATTACTCTCTGCCTTGCTTATCTCTTCAGACTATAAAAGGAGCCAAGGGAACTGGCTCAGACTTACATATCTATGCCTTAGATGTGTCAAGGTTGAGAAGATTAATCTTTTATATTTTTTTTCCTAAGTTTGTGTTTAAAAAACATAAGGAATTGTTTCCATCTATGTTGCTAAATCATATTTTTAACACTTTTAAGAAAATATAAGTGAAAAGCTGTTTCATGTTTCCCATTCTTTCTAAATACTGTTTTTATTTATCTTTCCATCGCTGCAATATATGGAAACTGTGGGTACCATCACACTTAAATACGTCAAATGCATAAACCACAACAATGAAAACTTAGAGTACACAAAATAATAAAAAAAAAATTAAAAAAAAAAAAAAAACACACAAAAAACAGAACTTCAACTGGTGCCTCTCATTGAGCCTAGAACACTCCATGGGAATGTAGAATCTTTCCTGTTTCAGAAACTGCCCATAAAGGAAAAAATCACATACCTCCACAGAGTTTTTAGGTGAATTTTTCATTTTTTTATTTTTTAAGATTGTTTGAAATTATTTATTAATTATTCTTCATATATGTTTGATCTTATGAGTTCATACAGAGATGATTCACCTGGGATGTATTTCATCCAGAAAAGAACATCAAAAATCCTGAAAAGGCATATATATTACACATTAGCAAACAAGATACTTCTGGCTACATTCAAAATTAATCTAAATAAAAATCAAATAATTACATGGAAGAAAGAGATTGTCATAACAGTGGCTTGATTGCACAAAATTATCTTTGCTCAATGATGTTACTTGTATGTCAGTCAAGAAGCTATGTTGTTCAGTGGTTAAGTTCAATATATGTTTCAGTTTGCTGTGTTGTGTTCTGCGTTATTACACAATTCTAATATAAGACATTGCTAAACGGCGTAACCACGTTTTGATTTTTTTTTTCTTTTTTCTTTTTGATTAAGATGTGGCAGGCTTTCTTCTTGTTTCTATGATAAATTAGAAGTTCTTTTCACAAGACATGATTGCTGGACACACAATTAGCATTGGTATAATTAGGCTACAGGTTAAGTTAGAATAAGAGTACTAAGTATGTCATTACAGCAAATGAATGTAACAGTGTACTACAGAATTAATGGATAAATAATCCAAACTAAGATTTAAATACAAGTTCTCTGCTTTCTTTCAGAAGTAGTATAGGTAATGAATACAAAGGAGAGATCCGTTCAAGAAAAATTTGGGCACTCTATTCTTTAAATCTAGCCACACTGCAGACAAATTTTCCATGGTAACCAACTGGTAGCAACATTAATAGTTCTAACAGATGGAGGATTATTGACTGGTCAAAAACATGGACCCAAAAATAAAGTTAGGTTCATAATGGAAGCTGATAAAAAGAAAATTTAAAAAAAATAAGTAAATCAAGTTTTCTATTATTTTCAAGCTTATAACTACTACTGTAATTCTTCGATTGTCCTTACTATAATGTTAAATTAGGCAAAGAGTATAAGTCGAAAGACCAGAAATCAGCTTTTTTTATTAAAAAAAAAAAAAAAAAAAAAAAAAAAGTCTTACCCTAATGCAGATATCCCTGAACTCTTCCATATCTGCAGCCCCAACCAGGTAAAGATGCATCTCTCTTATTTACTAATCCCTAAGTAAGAGGCAAACTTACAGGCTGTGACCAGATCAACTTGAATAACACATTATCCATGCACACAGATCATTTACTTCAATACTATTAATGGTCTATGTTGAAAATATGAGGAAAAGCAACTTCCTGGAAATGGAACAAGATTAGTTATGTGCAGAATGAATACTCCAATATTTTGGATACAATGAATGTTCATACATTTGTTTCTTTGTCCAAGGAATTATCAGTACATGCCAAAAAATGAAACATACTGGATATGTTCTAAAATCAGCTCATATTTAAACTGATTTGTGCTACAAACTGTGAAAATACAACATAAAAATAAATACTAATAAAATACTAATATAACACATTTCACTTGTTGTAGCTTTTTAATCCTGTATTAAATAAATAAAATTTGTATAAATTGAACAACATGTATTATTTCAGTCTAAATACATTAAAGACTCAATTATATATAGTCCACACACTAATATTTTTACCGTTCAAATAGAATACTGTTTTTTTTTTTTTTTTTGTTACTACACAGAACTTGCAGGAAGTAAAAGTCAGTACTTCAATGTTCAGGGTTTCATTTCACAGTGTTAGTACATGTGGATGACTGTCAGACTTTATGGCATTTTATTATATCAGAACAAGAGGAGATAAAGAGAGATTCTGAAATGTAAATTTGACAACTTGTTGGAAATTACTAATACTGCTTTGATTTTTCAAAGTCAGTGTCTTGCTGCAAATGTGAAATGTTCAAGAAAATTTGAAAAACACTAAAGGAAATGTTGTATGCTTCTGACACTTGAGTTCTCCCCAGCCTAGTCTAACGATACTATCCTACACCTTATTGTTGTCTGTTTAAATCTTTCATAAAAGACTAACTTGTAGTGTCAAGGCCACTGGCTAACATCCATTTCGACGCTGATGAAATTACCTGGAGTGATGCAGAGTCTCCTGAGGCACACTCTGTCAGAAGTAATGAAATATGAAGGGACCAAAAAAAGAAAAAGAATCTGGCTCTGCATAACAGAGCTGAAGAAGAAAAATGTTAAAAAGGGGGGATGGGGGGGGGGAGGGGGAGGGGAAGGAGGAAGAAAGGGGGAAAAAAGAAAAAAAAAAAAAAAAAAAAAGAAGAAGAAGAAAACACTTTGAAAAGTATGAGTGAAAAACATTTTTCTCCAAAGTCATCTTTAAACTCCACAGAAGCAAGACAGATTCACCAACAGTCATGATCTGGACTGCTATGCAAATAGCATTTTGGAATAGTGGTCCTGTTATAACAGGATAGAGAAACAGAGCAATTGATGATGAATAATTCTTGCTGACTAAAAGAAGGTAAATAATATGATTTACAATCAGTTTCTCTTATCAATACTTGAGTAAATACATTCATTTTTCTCATTTCTCTCCACCAGATCTCTACCCTTAAAAATGAAGTTCAGTACATCAACAATAATTACACTTGCAAAAATGATAATTATTCTAATTTCATTAGACAGAAACTTGCAAATGCAGACAAAAAGTCAATGGGTTTCCAGTAACTGTAGAGGACTTTTGATCCAGCAATATGAACTGCCCTTCATATTGAGCAGACATCCTTAAGGTATAGTCTGGAGAAGGCTTCAGTTAATAAGGAACCTGAGGGATTTATTAAGATAGGAAAGCAGAAAGCATATAAAAGCAAGTTATAGACATCAACAGGTACACTTCTACTGTCATAACCCCAACACAATGGACTCTAGTGCAATAATGCAATCTATTTCTTGATGCAGTTCATCAAGAAAGTCACTCTTGTATCTGAATACATAAGGAGGAAAGGAGGTGTTATGCCAGTAAAATCAGCAAAGATTTCCTGAGAGAAGAATGACCATATTGGTGCTTTTGACCTGCAATTCAACTGCTGAAAATTTTGCTTGTCCATCACAGATGTGTAAGAATACAGTGAACAAACTCAAGATGCATAAAATGCAGTACTGCCCTTTCCCCGGCCATTTATCTATGTCATGTAAAGGATTATTACCATTATCACTTCAAATGTCTAGAAGAGGACTTTATCACCACTGTAATAATTGAAAGAAATCTAGAGGCTGAAATATCCTGACTGTCATCTACTGTGCACACACTTCACTATAACCTTCTAGCATCACCGTAGCTAGGTGGAAAAACTGTTTATTTTGAAAATTTCATTGGCTCTTCTCCAAAACCCTTACTAACAGTAAGTTTGTCATACTGAAATATTAATCGTGATCATTTTATAGCTAATCACACTTTCCCAACCCCCCTCTTCCCCTCCCCCCCACCCCCCCCTCCCATTTCTTTCTCCAGTTTATTAATAAAAGCTACTCACGCTTTTGGAACTAATGGTTTCACTAATACACTTACATTCATTACAGATCGTGGCCAATGACCACAAGTATGAAGAAGAGCAAATGCTACAAGTGCCCATGTGGGGTAATATAGTGTAATTTTGATACCTATTATGTGTAATGAGACTTCTGTTTCACTCTGTTCACTTATAATCCTTCCAGAAAAACAAACAAACAAAAACAAAACAAAACAAAACAAAAAAAAACAACAAAAACACCTAAAGTAGAACTAATCAACAATATTCAGAATGGCTACTATAACAATACTAAAAAACAAACATTTGTCTATAGTCCCAGATGGAAATATTACTCCTACCTTGAAGAATATGATTTAAGACTGAAAAATACAGTCAAATTAAACAAGAAGTCATAAACCATATATTTACACTTAAGAACTAGACATTGTGGATATTATCAGTGTATCATTAATTTTGAAGTCTGTAGCTGGGATGTTAAGGAGTTTATCCGGTAAAATTTGTTTCTTAGTACTATGTACACTAATTCTAGGTAAAAAAGTGAATATGCATTTCTGGAGGCTTTATGTCTGTTGGGATTTAGGAATACAGTTATTACATTATTGTTTCCTCAAAAAAATTCTACTTATTCCAGTGATTAATCAGAGTACTCACTAATTTCCAGTACTATTTACAAAACAACAACAACAAAAACCTGAATAATTCACATAATTGTGATTTTTCCAGATCTGACAGCATTATGACCACACATGTATCTATACACTGGAATATTTCTTTTCTAGGTTATTTTTTATTTTTTAAAGTATTTTACAAAAATAAAAGAACAACTCATTTTTCTATGTAAGTGATGTCAAGTTCTACTAGAGGATAAAGTGTAAGCAAATCGAGAACATTAAAGAAACACATACAGCTTACATATTTTTTGAAGAAACCTTGGTAAATGAACAGTAAACTGATATGTTTCAAAGAATGATTACTTAAGATGCCTTAATTTTAAGGTGTTCCAAATTAAGTATTTAAAATGAGATTTTTTTTTATCATTATTAGTAGGATGTCTGTAATTTTTTTATAAATTGAATGACCATTTGAATGTCTGTTAGTATCTCTTGGAGTGCTGTTCATGTATAGGATCAGCAAAACTAAGATTAAAACTAAGAGAAACTAAAGTGAAACAGACACAAAGTTAGGTTCTCAAACAAAAAAGGCACTGGACAGGAGGAATGCTCTCCCCTAATAATTGTAAGAGGACCCAGCATTACACACCATTCTACTCTGAAATCTTTTTTTTTTTTTTTTTTTTTTTTTTTTTTTTTTAATTAATCATTATACTGCTGCAATCCGTACAAAAAGTGAAGACTGCACACTGAAAGAGAACTTCTTGGCACTGTGCTTTTACCTAGCTGACAAAGAATGTCATAACATTACCTAACATATTCAGAGGGAGACGCCCCTGAAAGTAGCAGACAACAGTAACATGAAGCTATTGCAAAACTTGGTTAAAAAAAAAAAAAAAAAAAAAGAAAAGAAAAGTAAGGCTTTTGAATTTATAACCTAAGCTACCACACTGAATTGCTTGGACAACTGAGTCATCAAAAGTCACATGCCCCACAGACATTCACTTCTGGCTGTAAACAAATTTCAGTCACTGCACAGAATATCCTTATAGAAACCATATAGTTTAAACCAAATAAAGACTGCATTTCAAAATGGGCAGACAATTGGCAGAAGACAGAAACATCCAGCTGTTGGAGGAAACAGTTTTCACTGAACTCTCTTTCCTGAGCCTCAAGTGAGACCTATAAAATACCTTCAACAGATGAGCCTGGAAAGTAAATCCCATTACTATACCGGACAGTAAAAGTTATGGACTGAATAAAGATATCGTGCACTCCACTTTTTCCCCATGACACCCTGCCAACCACCCTTGTACATATGATAGACCTTCACCTCTGCTTTAGTAATATCTCCCCCTTTCACCAATTGCCAGTCACCCTTTCCCCTTAAATTGCTTTACTTATTAACAGAGTGAAACTAAACATAACTGTTTCTTCTAATTTTTCACCCTTCAATTTTTAGTTTCCACATAAAACATGTTTTACTGTCCAGTTTTCCTTCAGCTCAGTCTGTCAGTCTATTAAAAGACCCTAAATGCTTTTCTGATTTGTAAAGCATGATGGCTTGGGATGAACAGACATCCCCACAGAATATTCCTGGATTGATTTAATAATCTCATATACAACTCTACAGTTAACTCTGTTCAGTGTTACCAGTAAATGGGAATTAAATATACAACATTAAGTACAATGCAGAAAGTACAGAATTGTAATTCTCAGTGTTTTGATGTACTCAAAAATCATCACCTGTGCAAAATATGTTTATATCAGGTAAGTTGGACTCAGGTGCAAATACAGAAAAATATTTGAAATATTCCCTTTTTTTTAAAAAAAAAAAAAATATTTTTGACTGAAGAACTCAATCTGAAAACATACAAAAACACTGAAAGTCATGGATACTTGGCAACTCTGAAAATCAAGTCTCTATTTATTGCAGTTGATAGTCAATATTAGAACCTCTTAACTATGTTTTGAGAGTGACGTATAAGACTAGAACAAAATGCCTGAATTCCCATTATAAAAATAATTGGAAAAAAGGATGCATCACCAGCTGTCTAAAAGCAAAGTCAGAGATAAAGTAATAACTTTATCTCTGCAACACCTGTATTCAATTACTATGGTACTTCTGTCATTTTATTTTAACAAATTCAAACAAGATCAGTTCACAGCCATCTGAGTCTCTCCACCTTGCAGAGAATTCAGGGTTCATCTCCTTAAAAAAAATAAAAACACTTCAGCTGTACCTCATATGTCTTGCTCTCTATAATCTTTGCTATTTTTTATTTATTTGTTTTTTTTAATTCTGTGAGAAGTAAGTATAAATAGAATTCTACTTTGATCCAAGTCCTTCACACACTGCATCAGCTTACATCACCAGAATAGCAGCAGTTTGGAAATACAATAACGTATGACATTAGAAGCAGAATTTTTGATGTAGAAATTAGAACCAACGAAGAGACAGCACATAATTCAATATTGTTTAGAGCCAATTTAAAGGATAGAAGGCAAAAAACAAAAAACAAAAACCAACAAAAAACAAAACAAACAAACATCAACAACAAAACCCAACAAAATAATGATGATAAAAGTAAACAATCAGATCAGAGCTGAACAATGGATTTATTTTAGTCTCTCAGTAGGCAAAGAATATTTTTCATTACTTGTCGAATTCAAAATTACACTATTAGTAATGGTGAATATTAGTTTTAATCTAATTATAAAAAAAATATATACTTCCATTTAAAGATGAAAATACATTTTCAAGCCAGGTAATTTTTATTCAAATCCATTCATTTATTATTAATGTCAATCAGAGTCTTGATTAGCCTACATACAGGCAGCCACATGTAACTGCATCTTATCCTTATAATGAAGGAAGTTGCAATTAAAAGCAAGCTTTTCCACCAAGGTAAATGCTGAGTATCAGAAACCTAAAAACAGACTGTAATAAGAATAAAGAAATCAAATTGTTACTATTAATCCAAAAGAACATGGCAGACACAAAGAAACGAAACCTACAAAGAATTATGGAAAACACTAAGCAAATCAAAGTCAACAAATATGGCAAAGGTAAAAGAATCTGTCAAGAATCTAACATACTTAGTGCCAGGTTAATTGCAGTGAAATAGTCAGAAATTTGAAATAATGAATAATAAACAGGTTATAAAAGCATTCCAGCATCAATATGTAATGAAATGACTCCTCTAAATAGCTGTATTGATTAGCGATTAAATAAGTTTTAGCTGGATTACTGGGTAGATTGTGATCAAGAACTTCACAAAGCATAAGAGGAAAAGACTGTCCAGACTTAGAATTAATGACTAGTTATTTGACCTCACTAAGTGGATTGCTTTATGGTAGCAAATATTTATGAAATTAAAAAAAAGTACAACCCTGAACCATAATGCTCTTATAATCATATCATATTATAGTATCATAGTATCGTGCGAGTTGGAAAGGACCTTAGAGATCATCGAGTCCAACTCCTGGGTTTCGAGCCCCCTGTGTAGCGAAGTGGCACTTCTACCCCTGCGCCACAGGGGGGGGATTCGAACCCGGGCCCTCCAGTGCCGCAGGCAGCAGCTTAAACCACTGCGCCACTGGGGGCACACAATCATTTTTTCTGTTTTTGTATTGTCCCTGTTTATAGTCTAACTGTACTTCACCTGTTAAAGCCAAATGTATTTCCATGCCACTTTTTAAATTCTATTACTAGCAGAAGAGTTATTCATGGTTAGTTGACACCTTAGCAATCACTGTGCTACAAATAAAGACTGTGCTTTACACTTAGTGAAAAATAAATAATTATTCTCTCTACTCTGTTAAACTTAGTAGTATCCATGCCCTTAACTTCAATACCTAGTAAGAAAGCTGTGGCCCATTTTCCATGTGTTCCCAGAAGAGATTCAAGACCTCACTTAAGTAATTTGAAAATGCAACAGGTGTTCAACAACATTCAACACCTCAGTTGGTGGGAAAAGACATAATTAGGTGTCCTTCCACTCCTCTTCTTGAGGTGAGATGTAGCCTCATTAAGTATTCTAGATTATCAATCAACTTATTATAATACTATCAATTCTGTAATGAATTACAGTTTCTTTTCTTTGGGGAATCTTTGTGTTTCAATTTGATTGTTTCCCAGATCACAAACTCTTGAGCCTATGTTAAACAGCTGTGTATAGCACATATATGAAATGGTATGATTTATTTTTTCCACTGTAAAAATCTCCACTAAATTTTACTTAATGAATGGATGATTTAAATTACTTACTGAAAGAATAATATTTTAAAATCATATTTATTATTTTTAATGTGCAGATCTATTAATGACTTTTTTCATGTATCTAAACACTCTGGTCATACATTTACAAATTACTTGTGATCATATCTTACTGCAGATTATTTTAAGGTATTGAAGTTCCTGAGATGTTGTCGCTTCACTGATATAAATACTAAGCATTTCAAACAGCTGCCTAATTTCAAGTGTCTAGGGCTCTTCACCATAGTCTATTTCATTTGAGACATTGGCATGATGCTAGTTGACACAATGTAAGATCTGTCAAGAGATTCTGGGCTCATAGAGAAAGGACACGCGGAATACCATAAACATACCAAACAGTCCAGCATTAAGGAAAAAAACAAAACAAAAACAAAACAAAAAAAAACCCACAATATTAACAACAACAAAAATCCAGACATGAAAGATGAGATTCACATCTCAGTTAAGAATACCTACATTTCCTTATATGCTTTGGTTCTCACTGTCATCAGCAAGGATGTAAATTTTATTTAAGTCATTTGCTTGAACATAAGCTGTCTAGCAAAATTTGAAATTCTCTAGGGTATCCTGCTGGCCCTTCAGCTGCTAATCCAGAAGTTGCATGTGTGCTGTCTCCTACCTGACAGCTCTGGAAAAATGTTTCAGAAAGCCCACAGTGGCTCAAGTAAAACTAAATACATATGTGCAGGCAGACAGGTGTACTTGGCCAACACAGTAAAGGCAGAACTGAGATCTAATCCCTGATCATAGTTTGATTACGTAAACAGAGTCTTTACTGCCTTCTGAGATGTCAAGCATAGATATTTAAATTAACACCAATGAAAATGCTGTTAATCTCTATTGTCTGTGCTGAGTAAATTTTTTTTTTTTTTTTTTTTTTTCCCCAATTTCTCTATAATGTTCATTACTTTTGTTGCACAATCTGTTTGAGCTGAGTTAAATACCTACTGGGCAAGAAATCCATTTAAAGAAACAGTCCATAAGTACTACTTTTGGACTGCCTCGAAGAATTAAAGCAATACAGCACAGATAATAATGAAGATTTTTGCTAGTAATGACAGTGAATGTTTTTTGTTTGTTTGTTTGTTTGTTTTTTGTTTTTGTTTTGTTTGCAGAAAACATCACCTAAAACCAAATTATGGTAAAGTTTTTGTTACATTTAGTTCACATCACCACAACATTTTATTGATAGTTTCTCCCTTGCCCATGCATTTTACTGGCTCCCAGCATTACAACTGTCTAAGTAAAAAGGTCTGCATAATGGACATTTCTTGATTTCTTATCTTATTTCACCCCATTTTAAAGACAAATCACCCAACCAAGTGTGTCAAATGTAGCAGAAGCACTAGCTCCTCCACTCCCAGAGGCCTCAAGAACTCTCTCAATTTCATGCTTCCTTGCACAACTTTATTTACACTAAAACCATTCTGCTGTGTGCTCCAGAGCAAACACTTGGTCTTGATCTCCCAGCAAATCTTGGTTATATTATTTCAATACTCTGTGAAGCCTTGAGTTTTTACTATAGACTGTGGCTGACATATTAGGTGAAATGCAAGTGAACTGCCTAATGGAAGTTAATGTCCCATCAAAATGGGGTCAACAGGATACAATCAAATGTGTATATCACGAGCTCATAGTGTGCAAGCTCTTCTTCAAAACAGTATTTATATTTGAAGTAGATTCTGTAGCAATGCTGCTAGTCATCTTTATGAAAGTCAAGTTGTCATCTCAGATTCTTTTAACAAAAAAAGTTTTCAAATAAACAAAAAATGTTTTCAAATAAAAAAGAAATTAGTTCTATAAATTTTAGAACTTTCTCAGCAATATTTTCACTAATAAATACAGCTAGAAATATAACCTCAAACACTACAGAAGTTGCATTTGACAAAACTACATGAACAGGCTTTCTAAAAAACAACAACAAAACACCTTATAACTTTTTTTTTTTTTTTTTTTTTTTTTTTTTTTAAATTATTGGCTACAACTCAAGAATTTGAGATAGTACACATAGTATCCACATAAAAAACCTTCAGGCATGTTTTAGAAGAAATAGATTTTCTTCCTGAAAGATACTCTCTAACACTCAAAGCTTTAAAAAAAATGAATAAATAAATAAATAAATCAGTAAATACTGCTGCATACCTATCTTTTATGCAGAATATAAAAACTCCCTTCAAAGACTTTATTTAAATATGTTAAATACTGAGACACTTTTCTAATGCAAATTGGCATGAATTGAAAGACACACTGAAAAGCATTTTTCCTGCATGCCATTCAAAGTTAAATGTACCTATTTTGTACTTCTGTAGAAGTACATTTATTTTTTGCTTCCATGGAACTTTTCTCACAAGAATTTAAATCACAAGATGAAAGAGAATTCTTTCATATTTATATTTTGCAGTGTGACAGAAGGGACCTAGTTTGGGTTCTGACTGCTAGTTCTGAGTCAGTAGCAGCTATTTCTCTTAAACAAAAGGGATAAAAATCCCAGCTATATAAAAAACAACTGTACAAAATGGAAATTCTATTACAAAATAATGCTATGGTATTTATATTGTTATCAATACAACAAATTTTCCTAAGTTGCTTGACAAAAATTGAAAATACAGATGAAACTCAAACTTGGTCGTTGTATAGAAAATTGGTAAGCACAGCCTGAACCTCTGATTAATCAGCTGAGGCAAGTGTCAGGTCAGCTGTGGGAGTACAGGTGAGAGTAAATTATCTGTGCTCCCGGAAGGGGTGGAGCTTGACTCCACCTCCTCTAGACCTCATTTAAGGGCTGACCACAACTAAAGCAGTATCTCTTGGAGATTGCTCCCTGGTGTCTCAGCATCCATATCAGTGAGTCTTTCCTTATAAATTACCTTTTGAATATCTGTTGCCATCTTTGAATCATTCCACCTTACAGTCTTTTAAGTACTGAAAGTTCATTAGGTGACTGCATACTCCCAGCTGTCTAGAGATATATTTTTCACAGTGTATAGTTCAAGATCCCTTATAGGAGTGCTTTTCTTCCTTTCACAATCATGTAACATTTTTGTGAACAAGTGGCTAGGAAAAGTTTCAAGTGGAGATAAATAGCATTTTAAATTCAAATTTCTCTCATAAATTATCTCTGTTTCTTGTTGGGATGTGGGTACTTTATACTAAGTTGGGTGCCTAAATTTTGCAAAGACTTCTTGCAAGACCTTCTGAGAACTCTTCCGGAATTTGACTTCATTTTCTCAAATGACATAAGAGGCCATTTCAGCAATGTCAGAAAGAAGATTTTCATATAAATTTATTACCCTTGGAAAATAAATTACACAATTCTTTTTAATATTATTTACAATAATATTTTCTCTACTACTCCACAAAGTACTTAAAGTGAACCTACAAATACTATTCTAGTTAAGGTGCAATAGCAGAGAGAGCACTTGTTAAAAGCAACCGATGCTCTGCCGGCTGTCATAAACTGACTGACTTACCAATGACACGCAATTATTTATTTTTTTTTTTTTAGTTCTTAGCTGTACAAATACCCAAATTAATGTATAACTGCACTTCCTTTAATCTAATGATTTTTCTCACAGAATTGTTGGTTCATGGTGTGGGGCCCTCTGTGTCCCTGTGTCCCAGCCCCTGCTCCAGCAGCAGCATCCAGAGCAGGGTGCCCAGGCTCATGGCCAGGAAGCTTCTGGAGAGCTCCAGGGAGGAGAACCCACAGCCTCTGGGCAGCCTGTGACAGTGCTCCAGCACCTGCACAGAACAGCACTGCTCCTGGTATTCAGAGGGAGTCTCCTGGGATACAGTCTGTGCCCATGGCCTCCTGTCCTGGCATGGGCATTATGGCAACATTACAAATAATTTCCATCACAGCAAAACATGAAATTTCAGTTCCTTTCCATTCGAATCTTCATGAAGTAGAAAAATGTCCTTTTCCAGTGATAAAGAATAAAACAGTCACCAAAGAACTTAAGTAGGCTTGAAAAATATTCAGCTTCTTCCATCAGCTCCTGAAATAGTCTTCTAATTTTGTTTAACAAACTTATTTAACACACTTATCATCATTTCATAGCCAGTGCATTACTTGTGGGAAAACTTTTAAACTGGCAATATTTTAATATGCTTATATGCAGGCAATCCACTGGCAAGTTTATAAAATATGATCAGGTAATAATTGTTGCTACTCTTCACAGGAATGTAATCCTGTATGCTAGCATTTAGTGGAACCTTCCCAGCTTTCAACAATGCAAAGTCATCTTCTGTCTGAGAAAAAAGTCTGTGTAGATTCTTAGTGGCTAATTAGAGGGATGTGGGCTATGTGGAACACAATTTATATGATGAAAATATTAAAAATAGTGTTTCTAACATATTCTTCCAGAAGTTATTTGTATCACTGACCCTGGGGGTATTGAAGGAACAACTGGATGTTGTGTTGAGGGGCATAGTTTAGTGGGAACTATTGGTAATAGGTGAACGGTTGGACTGGATGATCTTTTAGGTCTTTTCCAACCTTGGTGATTCTATGATTCTATCTATCAGGGAGCTAGCATGTGGAAGATCAATTGCCCAAACTAAGTATTATTTCAAGCACATTTGGTATCCCTCATGTCCTTTAATTACTTGCTTAGAACAACATAAGTCTTCTGGAAATCTCATGCTCAGTTCTGTAACTTAGCTCAGGCAAACTACTTTCTTAAGCCAAGCCCAATGTGGTGCAGTGGGTGAATGATCCTAGCTCAGTCTTACAGAGACTATTAGATCTATTAGTATTGAGGATCAGCCTATTTCATACCTGATTACTGAATTGTTGCCAGCTGAGATTTTCTTGGTATCTCATTGCAGGGTCATATAAATGCTTAATCTAGTAGCTCATTAGTCCTAGCTATGTGCGACGTGTTAGATACTAAACAACTGTTTTGAACTCTAAAAGTGGGCTAAGTTTCTTAAATTTGGCCATACAAGAAAATATTGTGCCCTAAAGTGTCTAGAGCACCCTGAGATGCCTCAAAATACTATTCCCTGCTGCTATGCCAGAAGACAGCTCCAGTGTACCTGAGGTTTATCCACCAGCATATAATCCAGGGAATCTCAAATAGCCTAGACAGACAGCTGACTTCTGACCACCCTAACTTTAGATATCCATTTAACATGGAGATAGAAATCAGATGTTCAGTGCTTCAACTTAGATTCTCTGAGGAACATCCTACTGTCTTTACTATGTTTAATGTTAAGGAGCATCAAGTCTTGTGTTAAGTTCCCTGGTTAGGACATCTCTTTGTGTCCACACCAAGCATTGGCTTCAGACTGGAAAAATGTAAATAAAGGTGCTTCTACAGCAAGTGCCTAGTTTGTGTCTAATTTCAATTGTCCCAATGTATCTGAGAACAGGAAGGTCTCTTGTTATGTTGACTGAAGATGTGGGAGTGTGGGAAGCTGATGAGTTTTAATTTAAATGGTGAAAATCTCTTGCAAAAAAAATAATGCAATTGAAATAACCTGGAATGTGTCTTGGATCATTCTGGACATCTCACATAGAATTTGACACAAAGAACCTTTGTTTGTGTGTTTTGATAACTGTGTTTGGGTAAATGAATGAGCTCAGTGGATCTGGAAACATACCCAGTTTCTCCTACCAGATAGCTGAAGAAATGCCAGCTTCCACTGACAATTTTGGCTAGATTGCAAGCTCAATCATTAAAACACAGGCATCTCCTGCCATGCATTACTCTAATCTGTAGCTTCAAAATGTTAGATTAGAATATAGATCTCCAAAATATTATATATCATATTATTCTATTGTAATTAGTATAGAGATTTATATGATTGCAACAAGGCTAGATCAGTGTTTTTATGAAAAAATAAAATAAATCAAACTTATCAGTGTTTCAAAAGGAACTTGTGTCATGTTAGCTACTCCGGTAGAGACATTTCAGGTATTCTGGGTTTTCTCAAATTACTCTAGGCAGTGATGCTTACAAAATTGATCTGTGTCTCCTCTGACTTATAATGGAAGATCATACAGTTGGTGCTGAACAAGATACTTTGTAACAACTAGTTAAGTTCCCTCAAACAATATGATAAAAAACGTTTTCTAGAAAACAAACAAGCATAAAATAACCCAGTCTACCCTATCTTTTTGCTGTCCCAGCTGAATGCCAAAGTAATGTTTTACTTTCCTAGATATACTGCTTATTTATTTATGTATTTATTGCATGTCTTTAAGAAGAGTGCTGGCATCACTTCTTTGCAAATCAGTCTCTAAATAAATAAATAAATAAAAGTTCAAGCCTACGTGCTAACTTACTGAACAGAGAACTTCTGTAAGCAGGGAGGTACATTCCATCTTTGAGTTTATAATCACAATGTTAGCAATTAGAAAAAATGAGTTATCTTCACACTCAAAAGCAAACCAAGTAAATCTTGCTTTTGAAATTGAACGGTTTAGTTTCATATGCATTGTTCTGCTCTGTCACCCCTACTTCTCATAGACTTATACACATTTCTCCTGTATCTCTGCAGCAGAAACTACCCACATAAAATTAATCTTGATGACATCATGTGGAGCTAGTTAGTCAGAACATTTAAGGAGAATAAAGCACTTTAGCCTTAAGGACTCTTAAAATGAGAATCATTTATTCTCTGTTGTTTTCTGTGAAATGGATTCTTGCTGTTACTAATGTAAAAACCTGCTGCTAAATGTTTTGACTGTACATATTTGCCAGCTGGTGGTTCAGTTCTTACTATTGAGTTGCCCAGAACTGAAATAATTAATTTAGCAAAGAAAAGTATATTGTGTTGTACCTTTTGGATTTGTGACTGTAATCTGTAGTCACCAGGGAGTTTGTTTGGATTTGCAATAATACTGGTGTTGGTAAGTTATAACAAAAGATCAGAAGCTCACTAAAAAGAGTGGAGTTGAAGAAGTTTTTATAACACTGATATAGTTACCACATTACAATGGATAAAGGGTTGATCTGCATCCTAATAAACTGAAAGCAAACTCTGTGGAAAGGATCCCTTCTAAGCACAGGTCTCCCTAATGTTGTATCTTCATGTCAGTGTTGCAGTATGTAAATTAAAGCTCACTGCAGTTCAAGGAAGTGCTTCTGTTGACTGCAAAATGATTGGACCCGGGTTCTCAACAAAAGGACAACATAAATCCAATCAGAGCCATTATTGTCAATTCATATGATTTTTGCTGCATATTTTTTATTCCTGTTAACTCCTTGTGATACAATATGTTGAAAACTGTATTCAGATAGATACTTCTATTCAAATACATTCATTTCTTCTATAGTCCAAACACTATGTTTTTAAAGAAAGGGGTGAAAAGCCCAAGAAGTGCCATGTCATACTGCAGTTCTCCAAAAGATTTCTAGTAAGGCAATTTTTTATTGTATGGTATTCATTACCATATCAAGTAATGTATTTGTTAACCATTTCTCCTTGTGTGCGAGTTTTGGTTTCTTTTAGACTCCCTTCTGCAGTTCAGTGACACCTTTTAAAATCTTTCTTGCACAATGGCTTTAGAAAGTGGAAATTCTCAGATGCCTAATGGAGACAGATGCTGATCCTCCTCCTTTTCAATAGAAAAGAACTGGAGGGTTCTCTCAGGTTCCAAACATCTCAAACCTTTCTACTGAAGACTCTGTTTCCTAAATAAAAGGTGCCTCTGCTTGCAGGGCTGGATGATTGACATGGAGATGTATTGATTTTATATTCAAAGGATTTGAACTAGTCAGGCTGGATATATGATAGATTTCAGTACTGCAGGTAGATGAAGACTCAAAGCGAGTGGAATGTCACAGGTCACTGCACAATAAACAAAGTGAGAAAGCTCTAATGGCATCAACGCTAATTCCTCTGAAAGGCTGCTGCTGTTTTTCTTATTTTACAACCGTGTTGTATTTTATAATTTGTATTGCTACAGTCTGTGTTTATAGACTTTATTTTATTTTATTTTATTTTATTTTATTTTATTTTATTTTATTTTATTTTTTCATTTTTATTTCGGTCCTAGCCTGTTCATACACAATTATTCACAGATGTTTTATTACTGTTTACAGAAAAAACGTGTCAGATTTTAGCACTTCTCTTCTTAATAGTTACCCAAATCTGTGCTTTCGAATTACTAAAACCAATAGGGTATCAGCAATACCTTGGACCCTCTTTTGGCTAAACATGTCCAAACTTAGTAAAGTTAATAAATGCTACCCCATCTAAAAACGGGGAACAGAAACTGCCAGAAGTGGCTGTGAAAGTCACAATGAACGTGTGACACATTTAAGAAAAGAACATTCTGAAAACAGCCTTTTCATTAAGTCAGAAAATATCATTGAACCTGCTTTTTTAACTGTGAAGTGAAAGATGAGCGGGGCACTATTATTTTATGCATGAATCCTCATCTGGATTATTCAACAAGCCAGAACAGCTCTTTGTTTAAGTAAAAATAAATAAATAAATAAATAAATAAATAAATATATATATATATATGTCTAACTCAATATATTGTCTCCAATCGTAACTTTGCAATAGCAGATTTTTAGAACAGGCAAAGAATTCAGAAATACTTAATTGGAAGGAAATTGGGAATAAGATAAGCAGAGTTCTTGCACCACGCTGGCAGCTACACCAAGACTCACTGCCTTGATAAACATTTGTATATGATAAGAGCACTGAAAGTACTTGTTTTTTTCTCCCCCTCAAATACACAACAGAAGCAAACTTGTGAGTAACAGGCTTACATCCTACCTGCTACAAATGGATTTTCATAAATAACGATTTCTTGAATGACATTGCTTTCAGCTATTAAAATCTTATATTAAAAACAGAGAACCTAAAGTATGGATTTTCTAGGCATTTATTATCCAGTACTAGCATTTTGATGCTGAGTGAGCTTAGATACCACTGCATTCATTTTTCAAAATTTACATTTAAATAAAATATTCTGTTTTACACTTCATTCGGTATTAAGAAGTGTATATAATAATATTACCCTTGCAAAAGAAAATGAAATTTTCCCATGATGGTGTTGAAGGTTTTCCATTTATATGCAGATTCTGACTTTTACCTCAGTAAAAATGCATTCTTGAAATAAGGGTAGGAAAATAAATATAATTTTTAAAACAACTCTCAGGAAAAAAAAAAAACAACCAAAAAACATCAGCTCTAATCAAGCATGAATTATCTCTCTACCCTATGGTCCCTAAAGAATTTATTTTTTCACAATTTTTTTATTGATAGGCAAAAGAAGTCTCAAAACATCCAAATTATTTCCTTATTATTACTTTCCCTTTGCTTTATTGCTATTTTTTACTGCTGTAAGCAATATATCCTCCTGACCTCTGTGACTTTGAGATGGTAGTTTACTTTCTCTATACGAAAAAGCAGTATCTAATTTTCTCCTTGACACCCTTCATAATATAGTAGGAGGCACAATTTCTTTCGGCTGCTCTAGCTCTTGCCTGTAGACTAGACACCCCCAGCTTTGATTCAGTGTAACATCCTCATTGTGAGACTCCTTGGTATTCACATAATTATTTTGCAGACATCAGCTTGAAATATATCAACTTTCATGCCAAGTAAAAATATAAATGTCAATCAACCTCTACTTTGCTGTGTCTGCCACACATTGGTAAAGCAAACCAACAGATTCAGCTGCTACACAGGTAAATAACCAGTTTATTTATCTATCTATTTATTATTTATTTATTAAACCGTCTTTTAAGTTGGTATGCCTTTTCTTTCATCAGTTGATCACATAAAAAAAAAAAAAAAAAAAAAAAGAAAAAAAGACTGTTTCCTTAAATCAATCTAGACTTGACTAGTCCGTACTGCCTTGCCTTGGGTTTATACTATATTTGAAAAACCTGGCTAGATCATCATGATGGGTTCTTGTACCATTTGACATCCTCATAGAGCCAGTAAGGCTGGCACAGGACTTCTGGATCAACCATGCTTGTTTTTGAGGTGCAAACAAAAATCAGACAGGACACACAGGAGCATTTCATAAGGCACTAGATCTGCCTACAAGCAGATTTTCAGCATATGAATATGTTGATGAGAATATAAGCTTCTTATGTTATTTTGAGAACTGGTAGATAGAAATTTCTTGCTTTCAGGTTTTCCTTCAGGTCTCCCACACATACTGTATCATATTTGTTGGTCCTCTGCATGTGTCTTGCACACACCATAGCATACCTATCTTAAGTGATTAAAGCCCAGCCCTGCAACTTGATGTGTACAATTTGTGATTTCACAATGTGGTGAAATGCCACTCTGACAGTCTGAAAGAACAAAAGCAAATCAGATACATTTTCTCAACAGAATTGTTTTGTAGTATTTGATAAACATTCTGAATATCACAAAGTATCAGATGACAATACTCTGCAGTAGTACTGATTCCAAATAAACATTTTCATACTAAAAAAGTGATTTTTATTTATGGCCAAACAGTTTGCATTTTCCTATGTTTTCACAATTTCAAGATATAAAAGAAGAATTTTGAAGATCAAATTAGTTAAAATAACATACTCTTGTGTTTAATTGTAATATTAAAATGACATGTTAACTATTGTGAAGGGAATAAAAGTAATCAAGAAACTTCCCTAAACCCATAATCACAATGATTGATATAATTATAGGTTAACAAAAACAACAACAACCAAAAAAGAACAAAACCACAATGACAACATAATATGTGAAGGCCTCTGTGGGAAATAGGTATGCTCATTCAGTGTGTGGGGTAGACATACCCTGTATGTGGCAGGCAAAGATATGCTGACAAAACCAACAGATGCCATGGCCTGTGGGTCAGTATGGAACACAGCTGCTGACATAGATGTGAGCTAATGGCAGGAGATCATTTGGCCTCAGGAATAAGGATTTTTCACTACTGGGAAAATCAAAGATAACACAAATTTAGACACTCACTGAGCATTTAAGAATAAAATAAGAGGCTTAATCCAAATGACTGCATCTTTGTTCCAGAGAAATCATTCAAATGTCTCCAGTGCAGCTCACCCAGTATTATGCTAAAGCAGCACTGTAACGTTACATTCTTTCTAGTGCCACACACAAATGGCCAAATAATTTGAATAAGCAACTAAATGCAGAATGCAGATTGTGACAGAATGAACAACATCAGATCCTTTAGTTCTCAGGTTTCAGTGAAATGGGTCATTGAGAATGATGTTGCCTCAGAGGTAAAGTTGTTAACACTTACCAAAAAAGATGAGGAATTTTCAATTCTAGGAGAATGTTTTGTATTTTCTCTGACTTGCAATTGTCTCTGACTGTGCTACCTGGTTTTACCAGACTGTTTTGTAAAGTGCAATGTTTAACCTACTTTATGTTGTCACTCAAAGTGACTGTAACTTCAGTCATACAAAACACACAGCCACTTATAGGTCATGAATTGATACAATTTTTCATATACGTTTATATGTATATATATAATATACCAAAAAAGTCAAAGGCAAATGTATTAATAATGCTTAATAATATGTGTCTATATTCAACTAGGTGTGCATATTACATGGTCTGTACTTTGTGCTTCAAGAATTAAAACGTTCCTGTAATAAATAAGGAAAAAAGAAAAAAAGGTGGTAACAGATTTAAAAAATAATAATAATAAAAAAAACAAATCAGTATTTTAGATCAGTCTTTCCTTATTAAGAGGAGGAAATTGGTACTAGTTGATTCTATATATCAGTAAAGCAGACAGCTTCATTATAATATTTGATTGGGAAAGTTCTCCTTGCAAGAGTCACTGGGGATTTAATGAATATCTGGAAACAAAAATTTGGAAGTGTGCAGCTATACCTACAAAGTTAGCCTAACAATGATTTTCTGGTGCATTAATATACTGTCAGACAAGCTTAAATTCAAGGAGACTGCAAATACTACTGCAGTACTGGCTATGTTATTGTAAACCAAATATTCTAATTACATTTCTCATGTAGATTCCTTTATGTCCTGGGTCAAAGATAAAGAGAATTTAAGTGTTTGAAATCTTGATGCATTTATTATTATAGTCCAACTGTGATAAAGAGCCATTAAAATCTCATTGGCTGTATATTGCTATACCTAAAACACAGCAGAAGCATTTTGTTCCAGCCAGTAACCATATAATGTTTCTCAGAGTAGAGAACATTGATGGCATTCAATATAACAGAGGACAATAAGTTAATCTGAATGTAAAAAATGGAAAGACAGTAAACACAAAAAAGCATTTTCTCTGTTTCTGCTGTTTGAAATCTGTGATAACAGACCTAAAAGTGAGGTGCCCAGCTTCAGAGCTTGAAACTTTCTTATCCATGCACACACAATATGTTGCAAAAAAGTAGAAAAGCAATGTCCCCATAATCTATGTCTGTTAATAACACCATTAAAAACATGGGGAAACACCAAAGCCAACACAGTTTTTGGTAGAGGAAACTGAACATAAGAAGGATGATAAAGAGCTATAGGAATAGCTCCTTTTAATGTGAGACAGTGGCAACATAATTCTTTCTGGCTACGATCACTCTGATCTATGGTGATAGCCTCTCACTTAACTTAAAATATCAGTGACATGCAATCTTCACTCCAGTAGAGAGGAATAAACACACACACGCAAGATATATTTATTTAACCTATTATAAAATAGGAATACTTTTTTTGCCCCTGATAGTTGTTACTTCTTTCTACTGACTATCAGTGGAGTTGACACTTTGATAAGATGAAGTCATCCACACTGACATCCTGCTTCAAAAAGGAAAGAGAATGAGATAGAGAGGGAGAGGTAAGAAGGAGAGGATAGAAGTTTCAAAGTTACAGAAACTAGGGACAAAACTACAAGGAAAAGTCCTAGTATTACGATAGTGATTAATACTGAAATCCTGTGTGTTTAATGATGTGAATCATGGGAACTGGGAACAATGACAACCAACAGAATTATCTTCAATTACAGAAAGAGAGTCCAGTGTTTAAAATATCAGTGGAAAGACTGATGCTGGGACGCAGCTGATAAGTGAACAAGGTGAAGAAAATTAACTGCTAAAAATGGGAAGGAAGCAGCTTGGATAACTATACTACCAAACTTCAGGATAGCAAGAACAGAGAGTTCAAAGTGTACACAGAACACTGAAGATAGGACAAAATAAAACAGGAAACTTACACCCACCTTTTTACACAAGGCTAACTCTTCTGTGTTTGTACACCTTATTGGAGCCCTCCTTTTCCTCCATATTGTCATATCAAACAAAATCTTTCTCATGTTCTCTGTGTAATACATACTACTACTGCTGAAGAGTTTGCATAAAATTTATTCAGTGTGTGGCCTCATCAACGCCAAGGGAGGATTATAACTTCTTTCCACTGACTATGATCCTCCTCATCTATATCTCAGTATATAGGTTTGTCACAGTAAGGCAAAAAGCCCACTGTTTATATTCCTAGCATCTACTACGACCCTTCAGTAAAGATATTTCTCAGGTATTTTCTTTCCAGCCTGTCGACTGTAGGCACAGAGTTTGCTTTCTCTTAACTGAACTTCACAACGTTCCTGTTGACTCAGTCCTCAGACTTATCCCAGTTTCCCTCAATAAGCCTCTGGGTCAGAATTAGGGGAAGTTACTACACAAATTAGCAACTTCCCCTAATTTTGTGACTTGGAAGGGAATCTGTTCTGTGTTACCACAGAAATCACAGATGATACTGCTAGACAATAAGGTCCCCAGCACTGACCTCCAGGCATCAAGTCACCTATCACTGCCTTTTGAGTATGACAGTTCAGGCAATTTTCTACCCATATAGCAGTCAGATTAGGCTGTCCAGGTTACATCAACTACCAAAAGGCGAGCACTGTGGGAGGCAGCATCAAAAGCCTTACCAAAGTCAAGGTGTATTACTTCCATGTCTCTTCTCTCATTGAGATAGCCAGTCATTTTGTCGGAAAGGCAATCGGGTTGTTCAAGCATGATTTGCCCTTGAATGCCTGCTGTGAACACTCACAGTGCTTGAATGCAGCTGGCCTCACACTCTTTTAATTTTAACACCAGCAAACTGACAATCTCAGTCCTGCAAGGCTGTTGAACCCCAAACTGATGTTGAAATGACACAACCAACACCTGCTGCACTTCAGGACATAGTTGATTTTTCTTTCTTTCTTTTTTTTTTTCTTTTCAGAACAGTGTTTCTAGGGATGTAGTAGTATATACTACAAGACTGTACTTACAATTTAACAGGTAATAATAAAAATATTCAATTTTTAAATACCTCCATGACTTAGGGGTTGACTTCTATATCCAGAAACAAACTTTCACATGAAAACAAATAAAATATGAAATACGTAAACACTGAGTGTTAAACAGAGAGTTTTCAAAGTTATTCAAGTGTTCTAAATATAGTTTACAAGACATCTGATTAAAACCATTGTTTACTGCAATTTTCTGTGAATAAATGACAACATTATTCACATACAAGAGTATATGGGCACACACAGTACACATCTTAGAAATATTTCAAGGTCACATGAAAGGTATATTAGCAGTAATTACTATTAGTATTTTTTGTCAATAGCAACATTCTTAGTATTGTATTTCATATGCAGCATTTTCAAATATCAGGTTTTATTCTTTCCATTTGTAACAACATGTTTTGAAAATGTGTCAGGGCTATCTTGTTAGGCATACACTTTTCTCTTTGCCTTTGGAAGAAAAAAAAACAGATCACTTACTGAACAGTAAAGGTCAAAGCATAAATCAATCACTTAGCTAATAAGCTATCTTCAAGCAATAGCTGCATAAGGAATACAGAAAAAATTAAATCTGTATTCTCTGCAGATATATTTCAAGAAAAAAAGCCTGAAGATGATATCCTGATTTCCATCAGTCCTCTCAGAGTGGAGCTGTAAGATGCTGGATAGCTCAGAGTTCAGTGCAGTACAGGCAGATGCTAGGCTAATTATACATTCATATATATACACCATACATTCAGAGTAGAAGGCATGGTCCTCAGCGTATTTGTAGTATTTGAAAATATCCTAGCATTTTGTCATCAGTTTAATACATAGAGTACTGATCTTTTTACAGCTTTGTTGCTTATATATTTTCTTACTGAATATTTCTAACCATAGGGCTGTTTTATTTCTGCTCTCACATTTTGTCCTAAGGCATGCAATAGTTATTTAAGGGACTGTTATTTGCTTCTTTGTTTTGTTTCATATGGTGTGTCAATATTTTGTGTAAGTAGTCACAACTATTTATATCAAGTTCAGTAAACACTGATTGAAACAGTTAATTCTATCAAAGATTATATTTGTCATTCAAATGCAGCCATTTAGTAATTGCTGTCACTTTCAACACCTGTGATATCAGAATGCTTTCCTGGAAGACAAATAGCACAGCAAAGGCATAAAGAAGGAGGAAAAGGTAAAAGTTAGAACCTTTCATAAAATACATTTTTTACTAAGAGCATGTCTTGGTAGGTGATACTTTTATTCCTCTTCTGAAAGTTATAGGCTGCTTTTGCAAATCATGCATGTGCCAGAAGAAAGCAGCAAACCATCTGTAGCCAGCCTAAAAGGCAGCATCTTTATGAATAAGATATAACCTTTACTGGAGAACTAAGTAGGCATCACTGAACTCAACAGTTGTTTGCTGCTAGGTATGATATGAAAAGCCTTTTTTTCTTTTTTTCTTCCTTTTTTTTTTTCTTTTTCTTTTTTAACTACTGTTGTGCATTGAAATAAGGCAAACAAAAAAGTCTTTGGGAACTGAAAAAATCTTTTAGGGAAATTATATTCAAAGTTCCTACCTAAAGAATGTATAGTCAGGGGCTCCTATTTAATAGCTAAGAAGTGCTAAATTCTGAAATTTAATATTAATGATTTAGCTCACTACAGAATGGTGAATTGGAGACAATTTACTAGATAAAAACAAAAGTTCAATTGAAGTAACAAATTAATTTATTGTTCATTTTGGAGGAAAATTGAACAAATCAAGGATGAGTAGTTATCTAATGTTTTAGAGATTTAATAGGCAGTGAAACATGCAGGGGGGCAGACAGCAGACAGTTCAGTAATAATACTCACAGAAACAACTTTATTGCCAGTCAACCTTAAGTGATTTTATGAACACTGAATTTAAGACAGCCACAAGTCTACTGCAATTTGGTAACACATCCAAAGAAAAAGGCATCCTTTGTTTGATAAATAAATGGGGTGCAGTGATCCGCTTCGGCTGTGGGAAACTGGCATGAAGTTGCACAGCAGAAATCTGATACAATGAGAGTGCTGTTGTTTTGGAAGATCAATGATGAGGGGGTATGGCAGAATTTCAGCAGTCCAATTATTTATGTTAGTAGTATATCTGAAAGAGCTTGTGTCAGATGAAGAATGTGTGCTCTTCTCAAATGAATCATTTATTAATCACCTAAAAGAAGGGGTGAACAGCCCGTTAATTAAATTTGTATATGCTTCGAAAATGAGGTTCTGCAGTCTCTAATACAGAGGTAAGACAAAAAGCCAGTAGTGACTGAAAATAAAAATTGGCAGTAAGTAATGAAATATAAGTGAATGCAATTAAGATAAAGAGAGGAAAAAAGAAAAATCAGTGGGGATAACTTGGGAAAAAGACCAGAGGGTAATAAATGTAATGTGAATGTGCAACATGATGTTGCAGCAAGGGAAAATCAATTTCATTATAAGGCTGATACAATAAAATATTAGAATCTTCTATTGCAGAGTGATACATTCGCTGCATGTTGGTTACATGCAGAGGTTGTAGTGAGCTGGGGGTCGGCCTCTTCTCTCATGTCATTAGTGATAGGACTAGAGGGAACAGTTTCAAGCTGTGACAGGGGAGATTCAAGCTGGACATTAGGAAGTATTACTTCTCAGAAAGGATGCTCAGGCACTGGAATGGACTGCCCAGGGTGGTGGTGGAGTCACCTGCCCTGGGGGTGTTCAAGGAATGATTGGATATTGTGTTGAGGGACATGGTTTAGTGGGAGCTATTTGTAAAAGGTGAATGGTTGGACTGGATGATCTTTTAGGTCTTTTCCAACCTTGGTGATTTGTCGTGGTTTGATGATTTTTGGTTACTGGTAATCCACATCATAACATCATGTAATGCACTGGGAGTTAAAGTGTTAATGTTCCAGTTCTGGGTACCTGCTCAGAGGAGAGGAAGTACATTTCCCAGGGGACTTTGCAGTCATAGACGAGATAGAACTCCAGGCAAGGTCAGCTGATTGGGTTTTTCATCTCAGTACTCTTCTTCACCTCTCCTTGCCCTGACTGCATGCATTGCTTTAGTATCAGTGTAAGGCCTTCAGCTGTTTAGACAGTCTCTCTCTCATTATATTTGATTTATTAGCTTCAATTCTAATTATATTGTACTATAGTTTCTTATCTTGCATTCCAACACCATATTTAGTAAATTAGTTTGTTTCTCATCATATTGTTGCCACTGTTTTGAATTATTTTGGGGTCCCCTGTTTCCCTTTCCTGGAGGCGTGGATTTTGCGAAATCCCTCCACCCCACTAGTCACGGAACTGGGCAGGAACAGCCCATGAACCACTGACATGATTCTATGATTCTAAGCCCTTGTTCAGTTTCCAGTTCTGTTGCTACTAAACTGAGTGGCCCCAAGAAATTCAAATTGCCCTCATGTGCCTCAGTTTCTTCACAATCTTTAAAGTTATATGCATATTTATTTAGCTCACAGAGAAATTACATAACATTAATTAAATTAAGATTGTTTATTACAAGTATTTAAAAGAAAATATAAACAGTAGTGTTGAGATACATGGAGTGAAAAAAATGTCTGAGAATGTCACATGGACAAAAAAAGAAATTTAAATGGGAAAACAATTCTTTGCATATTTATCATCCTGTGAATAATATGTGTGAAGTTATTTGTGGCTAGAGGGACCTGTGTTTTTGTTTGTTTGTTTGTTTGTTTTTTTGTTGATAGCACATACTGCAGGGGAAAATATTCAGAATAACTCATTTATCAATTGATTTCTAATCCATTTTCAACCTTTCTTTGAATCTTACCTAACAATATTAACAGAAATGCTTGACAATCCAAAAGCATGATTTATGTTAAACAGTTAAACATGATAGATTGACAACATCATCATAAAAGTTCTCTATCTTTGTGAAAGAATAATTCTGAAATTACTGATATAAAATATGGTCTTTGAATTATTCTTCTCTATAGACTCCCTAAAAAACTTGGGCTATTTCTAAAGCATTCCCCAGTTTCCCTCTGAAATGGCATTGAACACTTGGGAGGCAAAACCAGATTATTTTCTCTCCTACAGTCATACAAATTTTGTTTGTTATTGTAAACTTTGAATTTCCCACGGTTACTCAAAGAAATGTGACTTATTTGGAAGATAACTTTTCTCCATGAAAAAACAACCCAGTAGTGCACAAATAGTAAAAACTGAGGTACAGAAAAGCTGTAATTCACCTTCATTATTTAATGAACAAATAACACTATCATCTTATTAGAAAGTGTGAGCTGTTTTCCTTGTAAGGCACAGTACATTTAGGTGAAACCTAGATCTATCACCTTAAGAGATTTCAGGTCAATGCCCTAGCACTGTATAAATGTGATACTCCATTAACTCACACATGTTTTGCAAACAAAAGCTGAGAAGAAGCCTTTTAGCTGGTGCAAAACTTGCTGCACTAGTTCATAGATGGTCTATTAGAGAATTTGATAGTGTTCAGTCTTGCTGTGTAGTCAAATAAAGTCTTTGTAGTAGGCTAAGTTGCAGGGCACTGGTAGGAGAAGAGTATGGCCCTTTTTTAAGAGTTTGAAATCTACATTAGTACTTCAATGTTTTTGTGTTGTTCCTGGTTTCAAGCCCTGAATTTTCAAGTTATTTCTTTTCAAAACTTCAGATCTCTTAATTTTGTCACATTCTTTACATTATCTTGTCCTTGTGTCCAAGAGTTACACATGGCTAGACAGTTGAGCTTTTCAGTTTCTCTTGCTCACCTTTCCTGCTTGCAGGCTGGGATAATTTTCTTCATAGTGGCCAGTGTGGCGCTGTGGTTTGGACTCAAACTGAAAATAATGCTATCACACACCAGTGTTTTAATTATATTGCTGAGCTTACACAGAGCCAAGTGCATTTCAGCTTCTTGTGCTGCCCTGCCAGTGAAAAGCTATGGGTGCACAAGCTGCTGGGAGAGGACAGAACAGAACCAGGGCAGTTGAACCAAACAGGACAAAAAGATATCCCATATCATAAGACACGCTGAGTGATAAATAAGGAGTACTTGGCTGAGAAGGCAAGGGGGAAGTCACTTCTTGGGGGGCAGTTGCATTGCACACTGCTTGCTTGGCATATTATATTATTACAGTTGTTATTTTACCTTTCTGTTTTGCCCTATAAGATCGCTTTTATCTCAACTTGTGAATTTTACCTTTTTCTAATCCTCTTCCCTATCTTACTGCAGGGGAGCAAGTGACCAGCTGTGTATGCTTAGCTGCCTGCTGGGTTAAACAACTGTACTCCCCTTCCTTTTATCAAAAGAATCTACAGACCTTTTTGCCAATTCAAAAAGCTTAAAGTTTTTAGCTAGTTTAAAAGTGACTGGTGGTATGCTTGATCATCATAGTAAGGTGACCTTGATCCTAAGCTACAGCTTCATCTAAAATTCTTGAACATTTTAAGGCTGGTTAAATTCATAGCATTCATAGTATTGATGAAGACAATTTCAAATGGAAGGATATGTAAGGTTGCAGTAACAAAATGAGATTTAAGGGGAAAAAAAATGACCAATACCTAAGAATACTCAGGTCCTGTACGTGAGTTTCATAATGTCGTGTTCAAACAAAAAGAGTATTCAGGCACAGTACACCTGTGATAAACTTTCAGGAAAAAACTACTTATGCACAAGTAAAAGCCTAGACCACATCAGAGAAACACATCTGTCAAGCAGTATAACTATGTACATCACAACATGAGTACAAGTAAAGATGGAGTTACAAAGCTTTATCCCAAAGTAAACTTTTGAAAATGATGTGCACAGTGTTAATTTGACTCGCTGTACTTCATTTCATGCATTAGCTAAAAATGCAATTGATCTCCACACAAAGGCTTTATAGTAGGCCTTCACATAACTGAACACAGCACAAACTTGTACTGAGGCTCATATCTAAAAAGATGCAGAATTGTTAAAAGGCACCTCTAGAAGACATCTAACCCAAAGCATTACTGCTCAGGCAGAGTACCCTACAGCACATTACACAGGATTGCATCCAGGCAGCTCTTTCATATTTCAAGAGAAAGAGACCACTCTTATGGCATGGTGGCACACAGTGGGGTGGAGCTGGCCAGGCGTTATTCCATATCATGTGATATCATATGGAAAGCAATACAGCTGTAGGGAGGGGTCACTAAGTTGAAAGGATGGTGGTTATTGTTTGGGATTGGCTGGTCCTAGGTGGTGATGAGATTTTGTATTTGTAATTGTATTGTATATATTATATGTACATATATATATGTTATTATCACATCTTTGTTTCTTTTTCTGTAAGCGGTAAGCGGTTTTTATATCAACCTGTGAATTCTATCTTTCTTCCAATTCTTTTCTTTATGCTACTTGGGGGATATTAATGAGCAGCTGTGTGATACTGACCTATCTGCCAGGTTAAAATATGCCAATGAGTTTGGGTCCTTTATCCCTTTATCTGCTGTTGGATACTACTGAAAAGAATCTGGGCCCGTTCTCTTGACAATCTTTTGTCAAATATTTGTACATGTTGATAAGATCCTCTTTTGGCTTTTTTCTTTTTCAGGTTGAAATGACCTAGGTCTCTTAGTTTTTCTTTATAAGGGAGACGTTCTAGGCCCCTGAACACCTTTGTCACTCTCTGCTGGGTTCTCACCACAGTTTCTTGTCTTTCTTAAACTGATGAGTTTAAACTTAAACTTAAACTAGATAGAATACTTCAGATTTTACCTTAACAGGGCAGAAGGCAGAAGAGATTTGGAGGAACAGCTCCCCCATTTTGCTGGGAATGAAATTAGGAATCAAATAAATAGGGGCCTTTCACATGAATATTAAGTATCCTAGGCTCTGAGGAAAATCAAAAGACCAGTGGGACATGTTGACATTTCTGTAGTCAAGACAATGCAGCTGGGCAAACATAAGAAAAAGGTAGCCTGAGAAACTGGTTTTGACTGGATTGAGTGAAGGAGCTGAGTCAAAGAAGGAAGGTCAACCTGAGGAAGACTTCTGACTTCATCCCAATGACAACCAGAGCAAGACCCCCACTAGGGACTGGGCATGCATCAATAGGAGGGACAGCATGTAAATGAGTTCCCGGAAAAACAATGAATATGTAATGATTTCTTGGAAATCTGTTGAATATGTATATGCTTGCTCTATAACTTTCTAACACTCTATCAGTGCACATGATAGGAGGAGTGATCCCCCGCGTGACCAGTGCTGAATAAACACATACCTGCTTTATAACCTAGTTATGATTATAGAGTTTGATTCCACACGTCAGGAATATTCTTCCTAATGTACCCCAGGATTCCACTGTCCTCTTTTCCTATAAGCACATTTTGCTGGCTGTCTTTTTTTTTTTTTTTTTTTTTTTTTTTTTTTTCTTTTAAGTAGCAAATCTTTGAGATTTAGCTTCCCATTTTGTTACCAAAACAAACATGGACTGGTATTTTTAAAAGCCATTGTACACTTGTAGCAAATCAGTACTCAACTACAAAAATTTACAACTTATTTATTCACACAGTGGCTTTTAAATTTAGGCAAAGGCATATGAGCTTGATCATTCTAATCAATACATGTTAGGAAAGGAGGCAGTTTTTTGTTTCATTGTCTGGAAACCTGAAACATTATAATTCTATTTTTAGTGAGGCTCATTACGTTGCTACATTGCATTTCATTCAGTTTTGCCATTTTATCACAGGATCTTTCTTATTTTCACACACCATCATGGGTTCCTTTGCATGTGAAAGAAAGCATCAAAAAAAAAAATAATAAAAATAAAAATAATAATAAAAAAAAGCATAATTATGGAAGGGAATGTAAGATGCCAGAGACTCCCTGTGCTTTCAGGCTACCCTGTGAACAGTTGAATATTTTATTATCTTGCCAGGAGTTCTATTGTCTCCCTGGCTCTGCTGTTAGAACTGATCAATTATTACTTTGAACTAGGGCTGGAGAAACTCTCGTATGAAGAAAAGCTGGGTGAGCTGTGCTTGTTCAGCTTGGTGAAGGCTCCAGGGAGATCTTATTGTAGCCTTTCAGTATTTAAAGGGAGCTTATAAACAGGAGTGAGACTGACTTTTAACACAGTCTGATAGTAATAGGACAAGACGGAACAGTTTTAAACTAAAAGAAGGGAGATTTAGGTTAGTTGTTAGAGGGAAATTCTTTATTCAGAGAGTAGTAAAGCACTGGAGTAGGTTACCTAGAGAAGTTTTAGGTGCCTGGAGGTGTTCAGGATCAGGCTGGATGGAGCCCTGGGCAGCCTGACCTGATGAATGGTATCCCTACCCATGGAAAGGACTTGGAACAAGGCAGAATTCAAGCCATTCTATGTTTGTTTGTTTTTTCCTTTTCTAAGGTATCTGTAAAATCAGACAATAACAGAATTTGGGTACATTTCTCAGGCTTGCAATAGCTTCTTTCAACATGAAGCATTATTACACGGTCCATTTGAAAATGCTATCTGTTTCCACTTTACGTTTCTAAGATCTCCAATATTTTCATACTTTATTTTGGTAAGAAGAGAAGTACTTTTACAAGATGGTACAGATTTAATAATGCAAGCCATGCTCCAATGATCACATCTACACATTAGTTGCAGGGGAGTGTGAAAAATAATGAAGATATGCCCATAGTTATTCAGGGAGAGTTATGCTATGGCTATAAACTGGAGGTTAAAATATCTGTTGCAGTGTTATTTCCAATGAAAAAGCTGTATAAACCCTTAAAGTGAATTTACTTAATGAAAATTTGATGTTTAACATCTTATTTTTATTTAACAGAGGAGCTCACACATAGGTATTCCTATTCTGTAGAGAACTTTGTTACACCCCTAACTTTGTGACCTCAGAGCTTACTGGAGCAGCTAGGCTGGCAACAGGATGCTGAACCAATGTACCACAGTAAAAATCACAGAATGACATAATTGCAGGGGCTGGAAGGGACCTTGAGTCTAACCCCTGCTACCAAAGCAGGTTCCCTAGACTAGATTGCACAGATAGGCATCCAGGAGGGTCTCCTGTTCCAGTGCTCTGTCACCCCTGCTGTGAAGAAGTTCTTATTCACACTTGTGCTGAACTTCCTATGCTTTAGATTGTGGCTGTTTCCCCTTGTCCCGTGGAAATGCACTGCTGAAAAAAGTCTAATCTCTTTCCTTTGCTAAATAACTTCAGCCTACACAAAACCTCTCACAAAATATGAATTTGTTTAAATCCACGTTTTGGAATCTGAAGATATATCTATTTATACAAATTTTAATGAGTATGGTATACACATGGATTGATTGATATTTAAAGTGTAACTGCATATCTCCTAAATAAATTCTTTAAGTCAATACAACCAATAAAATTGAATCTTTACAATGGCGTAATTATAAGTATTGACAAAATGATGGCTAACACTGAAAGTGCAGTTAAGAAGGAATGTGTTGGAGGATTTCCATTTATTAATGATATTCCAAAAATAAATCCCATTCAGGATAATAGGAACAGGAATGTGTGATATTGGTTATTTTCTGCTAGCTTATTCAGACAGCTGTTACTAGCATCAAACAGGTCTCCATCTCTTTAAACTGTTTTCTGTGACACTGTGATGCTTCAAAGATGGCATTTACACTCCACATCGACACAGAAAACTGCCACGTGCAGTAGGGTTGTGCTGTATAGCTAGGGAGCAGCTGATAATGTTGTTTAATTTAAGAACATCTTTCCTCTGTCTGAAATGTCACAATTCCCATTGACTGCATTACTAGAAGGAGAGTTTCTATCTTTCAACTCCAAGATTGGTAACAGTAATTTCCTGAGAGCATTTGACATTTCCTTATAAAACTGAAGTGAAAAAAAAGAAAGATTAACATTAGAAACCTGTAAAATTAAAAATGGAAATCTAATACTGCTGACACATTTCACAAAATCATACCATCTCATTGTGCAATAAAAAAGAGAATGCCAGAAGTTTATGAAAGTGTTTCCTCTCTAAAATGCAAATAGTTTTCACTGTAAAATAACCTTCACCATCCATTTCAAATCCTTCAAAATACCTTAAATGACTGAATTGTAGTACTAACTCTGTATAGCTTTTTATTTATTTATTTTTACATGGAATACATTTTTAAGCTTTAAGTCTTACTTCTTGATTTGTGAGTTATTGAAATGGTAAACAATTGTTTACTGATTTTATTTATTTATTTATTTATTTAACAAACCGAAATAGTCATTATGTACCTAGTTAACTGTCCTGAGAATACAGCAAATGTATAGCTTGTATTCATTCACAGGTATCAACACCTTTTGTCTTGATCATCTCCAGCATTTTCCCTTCTTGACACCACACATGCTTCAGAAGCTAGTTCATAGAGAGTGGAGATTACTTTGTCTTCCAGTAATGCTTCCATGGTCCTACCAAACTTTGATTCAGCTTTTATACAAGGATTTATATGTATGTCTAATCTTTTAACTGCAAGTGTAGCTCTTCAACAGCAAGGATAGACTTTTATCTGTATGTTGATGTCTCCTAACTCAGATATAGGGAAATTTCCTTTTTAAAATGTTAAAAAACACACGTATTCAAAGCTTAAAGTGAAAAGTGAATGTAATTTGAATTTAAGTGATATTTTTTTTTCTCAACCAGCAAAAGACAATAGCCCACAACCGTGGTGCTTACTTGCCTCAGTATCTATTTTCCACAAAATGGTATAGAAAATAGGAAGAGTATGACCACATTTAAAAGAGATAAAGAGAGTCTCAAAAATGTTTTAGATGTTTCACTATTGTGTTACATTCATCAGAATGGAATTCATATGAGCAAATGTTTACCCTTACTGTATAGGTATCTGTGCGTGAACTAAATGCCCTCTCTGATCAATACCAAAATGAGCACTTAGTGAAGAGACTGTTTCAGATTTATTTAAGGAGTAAACTTCAGTTCTGAGTGATATGCATCTACAGTTCCCTATTGACTACACTGTGGGCTTCTAATATTCAGCAAGTTGAATTCTGCTTTCTGTTTAATAGAAAAAAATGCTAAATCCCTGTCCTCTCAATGAATACTTAGGTTTGGCTATACATGGACAGCATGCTTTCAAATGGGATCATTCTAAGAGTAGACAGCATCCACATGTTTCAGCACAGTGCAGCAGCTTGTCCTTGTAGCTTCATAAATCTGATGCAGCTGGATGGAGGATTACATGCTCCACTGATGAGCTGCACTTAGCACATGAAGTTGCAGAAAAGCAGGGAGAACAAGCCATTGTAAATGGCTGCAGGAGTGTGCAGGAGACAGCAGTTTCTATGGTATTGCCTTCCAACATGACACCTGAACAGGCTATACATCTCAGTCTTACATCCCTGGCAGGAGACTGTTCTTACTACTGGGTTAATCCTTCCTTTCCAAGATTCACTTGTCTCTCATCTTTCAGATGATCTTTAACATAAATTATTTTGATCTCAAATAAGAATAGTTTATAGGCAAATTTTACCACAAAATAGAAAATAACTTTAAACCAGAGTATCAGTGCAAATCCTGACGAATTAGACTCTAAAATATTTGTACGCAACAGAGATTCCTCTGAGACTGTTATCAGCTGTAATAGGATCAGATCAGGTCTAGATAATTTTATG
The DNA here is from genome assembly GCF_039878825.1 of Excalfactoria chinensis. Classification (NCBI taxonomy): domain Eukaryota; kingdom Metazoa; phylum Chordata; class Aves; order Galliformes; family Phasianidae; genus Excalfactoria; species Excalfactoria chinensis. The sequence goes on from NC_092825.1 coordinate 138,908,899, forward strand.
TTTAAATGAATATTCCCTGTCAAATACATGAAAGGTTCTTTTATCAGGAATCTCCATAAAATTTAGAAACTTGAACCAGGTCTCCTACAAAGATTTGTAAACAATTACATGTTACAAGCCAGCAGTTGTTGCTGTGTTTTGGGCTTTTAACTTTAAGTCTTGTAGTTTGGGAAGTGCATAAGTTGCATAGTATGTTAAAAGACAGTATGAGTTATATGGAAATTATAGCCTGCTAACTCTGTGGCTGCCTAACAGTTGCAGAGTTTTTAAAAACCCAGCTGTCCCAAAATGGGTGTAGCATTTAATGGGAAACATATTGCAAAGTGACATTGAACTTGTGTAATGTATAGAAAACAAATCATAAATGTTTTGTCCAGAACTAAAAAACAAATGCCTGATATCATTGCTGCACTAGAATAGTGTGGGTAAGTACATAATCTTTGTAGACAGTGATGTATCTATTTGGTGTTCCCACACTCCTTAGAAGCCTCCTGAATTTCAAATAGCTATGGGGAAAAGACAGACCTTTTTGATTCTGTTTCCAAAAAAAAAAACAAAAAACCAAAACCAAAACCAAACCAAAACAAAAAAAAAACAACAAAACACAACCAGAAAACACATTCTTCCAGTGAAAGCAAATAATGAAAATATATATATATATATCCTTCTGAAAGTCCATGCTTTACTTGCACTCCATGACAGCAACAGTGTACAAGTGGAGACCAGCTGGCTTTACACACTTCTGCTGAAGACCATGAACATAGTTGAGGCTTGAGGCTTCAGGCATGACGACAGGCTCAAACTGGTCTGGCATTCTTGCTGGTATTCTTTTAATTTTTTATTATTATTATTATTATTATTATTATTTTCTCTTTAATTTACACTGCAACTTCTGGTAATGACAATGAAATAGAAGTAGCACTAATGGGTATGTTTTGCTGTTTTCCCTTGATAGGGAGGGAAGGAAGAAGTAAAGACTATGGGAAATGATACCCCCTGTGAGATAGATCAGTGCAGATGCAGATTAGTTCTTAAGCTATTTAAGTTATTTTCCTTCCATGGCATTATGTCTCATAGATTCTGCTGAAGGCTATCTATAACCATTCAAGTTCATGACAGCTATTCTTACACATTTTTTCATTTTTAACACCATTGCCAAGATTCCTACCCTTTTTAAATGAGAATGAGGAGACGGTCTCTCTTTTATCAGGGTCAGATCAATTAAGCTTAAATAATCTTATTTTCTATAATTTTCCTGTAGTTATTCAAAGGATTAGCGAGAAAATGTCACTGAACAGATACTTGTCTCCTCATTAACATTCATGTCAAAACCTTCCGGTAGGGCTGGTTTGTACTGCTGATGGAGCATTTCTTAAAAGAACTGGCTTGTCTGTGAAGCAGCTGCTCAGCAACGCCACTATGCAAGGGAATTGTTGATAATAAGATGATGCTATTATAACTACATTGGGATCATAATATATATTAAGCTGCTTTAAGATATGCAGTGGGGGCCTAAGAATTAGAGAATGATTGCTTGCCTAGTGCTAGGAAGAGGAAACAGCTGATCATTTAATGTCTGCTTATTTGAATTAGTACTACTCACAGACTACAGTTAGACAAAAAATCTGCTATCATTCCTCACTTCCTTTGTATTTCCTGTCCGTATGAAGATGTGCTTGTTCATTTGTTTTTTTCCTAGAATTTGGAAGGGCTTGTATCTCCCACTGCTCAGATAATTGATTACTTTTATTTTATAGGAATTTTTATAATTTCAAAGCTTTATTAGAAAAAATTAGGAGGAGATTCTCTGGATCCTCCTTCACCCAACAGTGAAATTCTACATAATGAATGTTTGGAAATGACTTTGTAATAAGGCAGTGCCATGGTGAGTATACAGACATGGACAATACAGATTAACCTCAGTTACAGATATGTACATTTGGCTCAGCCAAGAAAAAAGTGGCAGTGGGTATCATGTTGTGAGGTGACTCATACTAATTCATACTGATCACAGAATCGTAGGAGTTGGAAGGGACTTCCAGAGGTCATCAAGTTCAACCCCCCTGCCAAAGCAGATTCCCTAAACCAGGTTGGACAGGTAGGTGTCCAGGCGGGTCTTGAATATCTCCAGAGGAGGAGACTCCACAACTCCACTAGGCAGCCTGTTCCAGTGATCCATCACCCTCACTGTAAAGAAGTTCTTGTGCACATTTGTGAGGAATCACTTAGGATATACAAAACAAATAAGAAATACTACTGTCAGATCTTTGTCTACCAGATATTTCAAAACCACACATAATACGAGGAATTAAACACACAGAAAAAAATTGGATCTGGAGGAGTGGAGCAATTGTAAGCAATTCCACCACAGTAACATTTCCTTAGAAGTGTTTCTTTCAAATAAGTAAGAAGTGAATAATATCATTCAGGGCTTTAGGCTGAAAGAACTAATTGCTATCTAAAATGAAAAGCATGTAACTGGTTCCAAAACATTTAATAGTTTCTAAAGTTCTCTGTAAATAATTTCATTTTTAGCTTTTCTTGTATACTGTTATTCCAGATATTAGTTATTAGAGATATTTGGAAAATATTGTACTTCAGGTAAAATGAAATAAAAAAGTGACCTAGAAATGACATTTAGTACCTTCTATTCTACTCAGCACCAGTGAGGTGATGCTTGGAGTGCAGGGTACAGTTCAGGATTCCCAGTACAAGTGAGATGTGTACTGTGGATATCTCAATGCAAGTCCAGTACGAGTCCAGTAAGGTTATTACAGACTGGATAATTTCACATAAAAGGAGAGGCTGAGAACTGAAATGTACAGTCTACAGAAGAGAAGACTCGGGAGGATTTTATTAATGCCTATAAATTGCTTGCGTGGGAGTAGAGAGATCAGAAGAGCCCAGAAACAGGACAAGAAAGAATGGGCATGAAGTTAAAAACAGAATTAAAATATCAATTTAATTAAAAAAATAAATTCATCTGGACACATATTTTTGTTGTGAGGGTGACTAAGCACTGACACAGGTTGCCAGAGGGTATGTGGAGTCTCTGTACTTGGAGATATTCAAAATCCATTTGGGCATGGTTCTGGGCAATCTGCAGACTGACCTTGGGGCACACTGATTAGACCACCACCAGAGATGGCTTCACATCTCAGGCATGCTGTGATTTTGTGTAAGATTATGTGACTGACCTGAGGCTAAGGAGTCAATCTTTATGCTACAGTAGAATGAATTTCATTGATGAAAATTAGAACATGAATAGTAATCAGGGGCAAAACCCTGGAAGGGAAAACAGACCTTAGATTAGCTCTCAAAACGGAAATCAGAAAATCATCTAACTGGTACTTAAGTGTATGAATGAGGGATGGAAGATAAATGATAGAGAATCCAAACTACTGCAAGATGAGAGAAGCAAGACACACAAAGTTCAGATCAGAATTCAGCGTAGAGTTCATACACTGTTAGAAAGTCTTATGTTGTAAAAAATCAGTATTATCATAAGATGTGCCTAGTACAGCAGAATATCAAAAATCAATAAGAAATTCCACATTACTTTTAAGAGTTTACAAAATGACATAAATGTCTTCACAAACATGCAGGCTGAAGGGAAACTTGTTCAGAATAACTCCTCCAGGGAGCAATCACAATATGCTCCCTTTCTCAGTGTTTCTTATATGCTCATATATTCTGGTATTGCTTAAATTTGCTACTGTATTTATTATTTGTGGTATACTAAAATCAAAAGGTAGATTCATGCATCAACACTTTGTGCAACTAAACTACCAAATTAAAATAAAGCAAAAGGAGATGATCTTGAAGAACTAAAATATAAAAGTTAACTTACAATTTAATATTTCCTTTACATGAAAAAGTGTCATACCATTTTAAATTGAAAAATGTCTAAATGTTTTTTATGCTGAAAGACAACCAATTAGATAAATGCATTTTTCCATGATTGTGTTTGCCCTCTAGAATGACTGAGTAGTTTTTCCATATAAGTGAACAACTTTTATATAGTTTTATAACATCATTAAAATACCAAAACTATACAGAAAATTTAAATGATCTTTGATAATATTGAGACTTAACATTGCAAATTACATCTAAAAATGTACGATAAGCCACATAGCTTTTTAATTCAATTACTATAAATTCTTAAAATTTCTACATAATCTTCTTACTCCAAGAATAACATTTCCACTGTTCTTCTACGTATCTGTATGAGTCCCATTAGCAGGGTTGTTGTTTCTTTTTTCAGCTTTACAGGGCCTGTTAGTAGGTTTTCTACCTCCATGCAAGGAAGAAGCTCTTCTTACTCTTACTCTTTCTTTACTCTTTCAAACTACGATTTACACCTCTCAGTGCCAGAGTTGTTTCTATCTATTCATATACAGAAATTCTCAAAGACACATTCAACACATACATATTTATTTCATAAAGACATGACTGAGTATTCAGAAGCTCTTTTGCTCTTTATTAATGTGCAGTTTATAAGAAAAGACTAATAAGCTGTGACTTTCAAATGTGGCTACATCCACAAAAACAGTTCATTCTTAAAGGCAAATGTGTAGTAAATCGTGACAAGAAACTCTTAAGTTTACAAAAGTCTTAAAAAGCTAAGGACCAGACAAAACTGACTAGGAATAAATAGAACCTGAAAACTGTCTTTGTCAATTCCTTCCAGGTTTAAAAAATAAAATAAAGAAAAATAAAGTGTTTAATGCATCTGGAGTGGTTTGCATGAAAGTACCTCTCAAACACAATTGAGGACTGACTGTTTAGAAGCCCCAGAAGTACTCTACAAGGCTGTACATAACTAAAGAAAATCATGTAGGAAAACACTGCAGTCATAAAGCTACAAAAAGTCACAGTACTGAAACACTGCTTTCCAATAAAAAAATCACGAGAGATCCACTGTTCATTGTGCAACAGTGAACATAATTGCAAACTTAAATTTTGCATTTGAAATCAGGAGACAAAAAATATAAACCTCCCTATGCATATCTAATCTTTTTTTCAACATCAGCCAAGCCTGCAGGCACTTAACAGTCCAATCCTTTATGTTATTGTAATTAAAGGCAATACTCATAAGGCTGATAAGCATGCCAGCTATAACTTAACCCTTATCTTAGCCAAACTGACAACTGCAAATGTGATACCTAATTGTAAAGAAAAGAGCATTAAAATTCATTCTGGATCACCAACTTTTAAAATCCCATAACCTTGAAAATAAGTAAATTACACCCAGCCTACCATCAAACTTCTTGTGCCGGGAGACAAAAGTGGTGCGTACAAAGTGACTTGTCTCCTCCACCAAGTTTTCAAACTCCAGTTTGCTCTGCTGGCTTAACTTGTCCTCCATTTCTGAGGTGCAGCATGTATATTCCTGAGGGCAGATTCTCAAATGTTCCCCTGGAATTGCAAGAAAAAAGGCATTAGAAATATTTTAACACAGATGAAAACACATCAGAACTCAATATACATATCCCTTCACTTCAGGAATGTGGCCTACATAAGGATATCTTTAAGGTTTCAACACTTCATTGGGAACAATTTGTTCCTAATAAACAATTTTGCTATATCTGGGTTCTCCCCACAGAGCTGGAGAGATACACTTTGCAGAGCTGCTCTGATACTTCAGAAATATCTCACAATGAAAATAATTCTTGAACTGAAGAAGCTTCTACATAAGCAAATGTATAATTAAAAATCCTAAGACAATTTCTTGTTTTCTCTTTTTATACAGGGTGTCTGGAGACATACTTAATGAGATGACCTGCTACAAGACTTCAGAGCTTTCTTGCTACCAAAGAATCATAAATTACATATTTCTTTAGATAGGTTCTGCTTGCCCAGCTGCACCAAAACATTCTCCCCTTTTCCCCTTCCTTTCCTTCTGTTTGAGTGTCTGTAATTTAATGATTGTGTTTGGGTGCCACATATTTTCTTGGACAGAATTCCTTGTCAGACCCAGCAAATGCTCCACTGAATGGGAGAAAGCAATGAAGAGTTTAATTAATGCTTATGTTATACAGAAATGCAGTGTAAAAGGTAATGAAAGCTTCTTATTTAATTCAATAGATTTATCTCTTGAAGCATTGTGCCAGTTCTTCTGACAATATTGCTTTCTTCAGTACAATCTGCAAGTGGAAACCAATTCTTTAGCTCATGAAATTAAAATGGTCTGTTATTACATGAAATGTGAATTTCCAATTGACACTGTACTAGGGTGTCAGAAACATTTAGCTCAGTTTGTGCAAAGGTAAGAAATTCTACCATTCCCTCTTGAGAAATAAAAAGAATGATCTGCCTGTATGATTAAAGCTACTTGTAAAGCAATGAAAACATTTAGCTTTCTGTACACCAAATCCTGATTAAAAATCCCTCTGCAAATCTCTTAGAGGTGCAAACAAAATGATATACAAAGCCCAGGGGTTAAATAAATATGGGGGACTGATTCTCATTTATATCAAGGCTCCTTTGTATCACTGCTGAGCCATAAAGAAGATTTAAATGCAATTTATATCTACTTTAAGGCTAGTGTTCACCATTGTTATTATGTAGCAAGAAGAATCAGGCCCTGAGGTTTATACTTCCCTGGGGTGCAATACATTTAGCTGCTGCGTCATTTTGAAAACAGCATCAAAAAAGGTTTGTACATGCTTAGAATAAACATTGTTTTGAGTTTGCTGTCACTTTATTTAAATTTTTAGTTTAGTTTCTGAATGATGTCTTTTGGTTTGAAGCTCAGTCATTCCTGAACCTTGACCCATCTCCCCTGACTTAATTTTGTTTTTCTGCAATAGTTTGTAAGATACAGACTGTAATGCTAAGAGACTCCTAGCAGTCTTGAGACTTTAAAAATCTCACATTTATACATCTTTGGGAAGGATCATTTTATTAACAGTTACTGGTCTGTAGTACTACCTTCAGGTCCCAGTCATGTGCAAAAGAACCATTATATAAAAAAGATTCCCTGTGACCATCAAAATATTGTAAAGATTATTTCCTGTAATGCTCTCCCAGTGCAATAACACAATTCCTCTCCATTCTCTAGGTCATGCATCTAAGCCACAAACAATACATGAGCCAACTGCTGTCAAACATAAAAGGTAGTGGCAAATAAGTAAATAAATAAATAATGCTTGGTTTAGACTCTATGCCACTGTCACATTAAACAGAAATTATTCAACAGATAACAAACTACAGAGGAGACAGCATATGAAGACACAGTAAGTTTTCTTTTAGTAACAACAGTGTTCTGAGTTTTTGTTAGACATCAGAAGCACAGGGAAAGCTGAAATATGGTGTCTTTGGAAGCAGTGTTGTATGCTTGATTAAGTAAAATAAAAATACTCTTACCCATGCATTTGACTCCCCCCCTTCCTACATATACCCAGTAGCTTTTCTAGGGAAGCACTGGAAAAATGTGCTCTTCCAGTTATAGCCACAGAGGTAGTTCACACTTTCTGCAATGACAATATCCTTTAGTGTTGTTGCAGTCATGAATTTTAATAAATTCCAGTTTTATTTCCTCTATTCATTTCCCATTAATTTTTTCTTTTCCATCTGGCTCTCTGTTTTCCAGAACTGCCAGACTACCAAAGGAACTAATACTCATCATCAAGGCACTGTGCTTACTGGCTAACAGTTGTAGGTCTAGGTTTTTAAGAAAAGTTGTTCTGATTTCAACCAGGATAGGGCTAATTTCCTTCCTAGCACCTGGTACAACTCTGTGTTTTGGATTTAGGATGAGAATAATGTTGATCTCACAGAGATGTTTTGGTTGTTGCTGAGCAGTGCTTACTTACAGCCAAGGACATTCCTGCTTCTCTTGGTGTCCTGCTTTCCTCTCATAACAATGTGTTATCACACATTAAATCATCTATACTAACTATCTGCCTTCATCATAATTTGCTAATTTATAATCACCTTTTTTTTTTAAAAAAGAAACAAAACAAACAACATCTCTAATTCTTCTCAGTGAATTTTCTTGTAAAGAAATAGTAACAAAAATTATCACGCCACTCTTTATATTCTATTTCAAGATCACTTTTTTCCTCCTCCTATTTCTGGCACAAAAGGCTCAGGTCAGATTACAGATAAAGTAAACACAATTACCTTTGCTCTGTAGCAATGGAATGTTTGCCCTCTGATCAGTCTGAGATGTTCAAGTGCACTAAACAAAGAAGTCTTTAGAATTTGAGGCTCATAAGATTTATCATGCTTGTACTGATCATGACTGACTTCAGGCTCCAAAGACTGACAATCTTGGGCCATTTCCTGGAATGGTGAATGGAAACTCACTGACAAATTACCCTTTCTGTATGAATAACCCTAATTTGCTTTTTAAAAGCAGTGATTATTATATTGTGTTTATTCTTACTAAACACAGTTAGTTAGCAATAGGACAAGGAGAACTAGCCTCGAACTTGTACAGAGAAAGTTCCTCTGTTTTCCTGAGCAGGATCATTTGACATTTGTGTTTTGTAATATATTGTTCTGTTACTCTGCAAGGAGTGTTATCACTCGTTTGTGTATTTACCCACATGAGCTTGTTTGCAGGCTGAATATGTGCTCACAGTTAATGTACCAATACTTGCCCAGGGAAACTTCATATGGTCTAAAAACACATGCTGATTTTAGCAAAGATTTTGATGGCACAAGTGGCATTGGACATAGATGATTAGGTTTTCCCTGTGGTAAACTGTGTCTCATCACTATTTGTGACAGAATGTAGCTACCTGCAATTTTTCAGACTAAACAAGTACAAACTCAGTAATTACCAGCAACCTACCACAACTCTTCTAACTACCATTTCCAACTAGTGGTGGCGACCAACATACCTCTTTTTGTGTCCCATATTATATAAATCAAATCAATTTCCAACCTGAAATTCATCATCTGGTATTCAGTATTCAGTTTCAGTTTTATTAACAGTGTAATCTCACACCTGTCCTCACATGATCCAAATTGGCCAGATTTGCAAGTGAATTTGGTATTTGTGCCACAATGTTTCTTTGAAGTGTGATAAAACATTTAATAAAATATATTTTCTATTAATATATATTGCAGTTTGATGTCCCCACAGCACGTTACATAAGCCACAGTTCTTTCTGAGGCAGTCAGTATTTTATAGTTTCTATCCTAATCATATAGGAAAGGAGAAGAGAGGAGGAGAAAGACGCATCTTACCATGTTGTTAAGATATTGTTTTGTCTACAGAAACATAGAACACTTACAGTTGGAAGGACCTCTGAAAGCCATCAAGTCCAACTCCCCCGCAATGAACAGGGACATCCACAGCTAGATTGGATTGTCCAGGGCATGATCAGCCTGGCCTTGAAAGTCTCCAGGGATGAGGCATCAACCACATCACTGGGTAACCTGTTCCAGTGCCTCACCACTCGCATTGTAATAGATTTTTTTTCCTTGTATCCAATCTAAATCTACCCTCTTCAAGTCTGAAGCCATTACTCCTTGTTCTGTCACCACACATTCTGCTAAAGAGCCTGTTCCCTTCTTTGCTGCAGCTCAACTTTAAATACTCAAAGGTTGCTGTCAGGTCACCTTGGAGAAGAGATTCTCCAGGCTGAAGAGCCTCAGCTCTCTCAGCTTGTCCTCATATTTCTTCCTGTGGATCATTTCTGTGGCCCTTCTCCTGACATGCTCCAAATGATCCATGTCTCTCCTGTACCGAGGACCCCACACATGAATGCAGCACTCCAGATGAGGCCTGACCAGTGCAGAGTAGAGGATGAGGATCACCTCCCTTGCCCTGCTGGCCATGCTTTTTTTGGTGTAGCCAAATGTTACAGTTGGCTTTCTGGGCTGCAAAGGCATATTTGTTGATTCATGTCCAGCTTGCCATCCACCATTCCCCCCAGATCTACATCAGGAGAGCTGCACTCTTTTCTTTCCTCCCCCAGCCCATACTGATAATGGGGCTTGCCTCAACCCAGGTGTAAAATTTTGCATTTGGATTTGTTGAACCTCATGAATTTCACCTGGGCCCACTGCTCAAGCCTGTCTAGGTCAAGCCTGTCTAGGATAGCATCCCATCCCTAGAGTGTGCTGACCTCACCCCACTGCTTCATGTCATTAGCAAAGTTGCTGAAGGGTGCATTTGACCCCACTGCTAGTGTCACTGATAAAGATATTAAAGAGTACTGACCCTAGAATATAGATCAAACTGTAGGACTGGTGATAACTGAAACATATAGTCACCTCACTGCTTTTTAAATCCAGTAACGAATAGAAGTTATTAAACAGCATGGGTAAATGCAAGGTGTACTTTCAGACTTGGTCACTGTAGGCATTGATAGAGTCTGAAGGAATTAAAGATCAGTTTCTTTCCTTCATACTGCCAATTAGATTAATGTGATTGGTCCTTATTATCTAAGGGTTTTTTACAATTACAAAAATTGCCTTCATAGATCTGTTTCAGATATGCACATATTCAGTCCTTTCTGGCCAAGGTAGTATAATTTATTATAGTACTCAGATCTTCTTATTTCTTATCTCTTTGGATTTGCTGCAGTTGTGATTCTGGATTTAGTATTTCTACATATATATATATACATTCCAATTACTTTTAAAAATATGATTAGTAGAATAAAAGATAAATCAAACTCTCATTCACCTCTAATCCTTGCCTAGTCTTTTGAGATTTTGATCTTTTTCTGTATGGGTGATTTATGTGATTTATGTTTCTGCACACCTGCTTTTCGAAGTTTTCAATTATTTAAGTGCTCCGCTGGTGAAATGTAGAGCTTAGGAGAACTCTTTATGATCACATTATCAATTTTTCTAGTCTGGAAAACAATATTCCAATATTTGTATCTTCTGTCACTCATATGTGTGAAGAGAAAATGCTATTGTTGAATAATTTAACTCACAATTATATTAAACTGAAAAAAAAAAAAAAACAACAAAAAATACAAACACCCAAAATGTCTAAAACAGTAATAATGAAATTATTTTGAAGTTAAACTAAATTATAAACATGATCACCTTATCATCACCTTAGCCACCATTCAAATAGTGAAAATGAAAACATTTTTTGGAGAAAAATTGACTTCTAACCAAAAATCCCAAAGCTTCTTCTGAATTTGTAATTATCTCCTCTGTGGGGCATAACAACCCTGCAAGCAGCCCCTGTAAAACTGCACCTGACATTCAAATCATAGAATCAAATTTTCTTACTTAAAGTGAAAGGCTACAGATTATGATTTAAATTAATTCATTTGTAATGTTGTCCTGTCAAGTAGTGATGGAAACAGTATTTGCACAGAAAATGACAGCAGCTGACAGAAGGGAGGGAAAGCTGTCTGTAACATACAGATTACATTGCCAGACATGACTCCCCTAGTTTTAATCACTGGAACACTGAGCTTGCAAAACTTGCATGTTCAGTGGGCTTCAATAAACATGTGCAACTACCCTATAAAAGAAAATGACTCATTTGTTTGCCCTGGACTCAAATCATCTTTCATCAGATTTCCTTTGTTCCTTGAGTGCTTTGAGGTCAATTAAAAAATGAATGCCTTCCAAACAGACCGATAATTAGTTAACAGTCTCTTCATTATGGGTCCCACAGGGAACATTCATTTACAAGAGGCCCTGACCCTGTTGTCCTTGGGAAGCCCTCAGTAATAAGTTACAGAAGCAGAGGCCAAGGCAAACCTGTTCAGAGTAGGACTACACAGATGCTAAAGAAAGAGCTGAAGTCCCTAGAGCCTTCCTAACTAAACTACTAGAAGCAGTACCACTACTCCTACACTCAGGTTCATTTTATTTTCCAAGCATACATTGCCAGACAATTGGTTTTTGATCGCACAGTTTGTGAGAAGACTCTTTAGTTACCTCTCAGGGGGTGTATTACAGGCATTTTGCTCACTGCATTGTGGAAAGCAAACTGTAAGGCTGTGATTCAGCACCATATAGTTTCATCATCTCACTGCTTAGATGGTTGCAATTTTCTGATTTCAAAGCATGTTTCCACCAGGGAACAGCAGCCAACTTCTCCTCCCCACCAACTGACTTTTGCTGTATATTATGTCCCCTACTATAATAGCAGAAATATCTTTTATATCATTTCAGTGAGGTGAATACAAGCAGCATATTGCTTTACCATGACCATAAAGCACAGGGCAAACATGTTTCTGCTGTACTCAGAAAAATTTTGTTAAGAAAGCAGAAAGAAATGTTTTACACAATCATGAAATTATTAAGATTTTAATAAATTTGTATCACATAACAATGAAAATCAAAGATGTGATTGCAGCCTGTGATGTATCACAGACAGATTTACATGGCTTAGTTCAAGTATCCATGGAAATACAACAGGGTGATGTTGCCCAAGCTTAACCAAGTGTGCTGTACTGCCATACTGAGTCCTTAAGGATAAGCCCAAAACAAATTAACACCGTTACTACTATGCATGCAACAAAACTTAAAGCTGCAGATTCCCGTGGAACATTATTATCATCATAAATAATGTTTCCAAAATGCCAAACTTTGCAACATCAGTTTAAAAGTTCCTTCCCTTATTCATATAGCTTTGGTCAGCCTGAGAATACCTATTCATACTAACATTAAACAGATGAACCTACTTGCTTGTTTTCCAATTCATTATGACAGTTTCTTGCAGTTTCATTTCTAGAAACAGTTCACAAAGACTACTACAAGATACATTGTGTTGGTCTTAGATTAAGGTTATATAAGGTATTTTGGTAATAAAACTTCTGTTTTTCAGCTAAGTTCTTCACCGAGATAATTACTCTTCAGCCTAATAACAGAACTCAGCTCAGCCTTTTAACTTCCCCCTTTCCTTACTTCCCTTACTTATGGAAAACAGAGTGCAAAAGGGGAGGCTACAACTTATAAAGACCCCAGAGTTCTGATATTGTACTTGATGAAGGTCTACCTATTAATTTCCTTTCTGTGTGAACTTGGCTCAGTTTTATGTATCTAATTACTGTTACAGTATGAGAAAGTAGATGCTAAAGCCTATTCTAAAGCCATGAAAGGTATGAAAAGGAAAACAGCTAACAATATTGTGAGATTTGGAGGATTCAAGAAGGTGATACTGACATTGGAAAATAAAAATTAAAAAAAAAAAAAATGTGGAAAAAAGTTGGCAAACATCAGTAATTTTAAAGATATTCAGAGAAAGGATAATCAACCCATACTCCTAGTCACAAATATAGATACAGGCTGAGTGAAGAATGGCTTGAGGTTAGCCCCGAGGAAAAGGATTTGGGGATGTCAGCTCATGGAAGACTCAACGTGAGCTGGCAATGTGTGCCTGCAGCCCAGAAGGCCAACCATGTCCTGGGTTGTGTCAAGAGAAACATGACCAATAGGTCGAGGGAGGTGATTCTGCCCCTCTACTCTGTGCTTGTGAGACCCCACCTAAAGTACTGCATCCAGTTCTGGGGTCCCAAACACAAGGACATCAAGCTGCTGGAGCAGATCCAGAGGAGGACCACAAAAAACATCAGAAGTCTGGAGAACCTCCCCTACAAGGACAGGTTGGGGCTCTTCAGCCTGGAGAAGGGAAGCCTCTGGGGGGAACACCTGAAGGGGGCCTAGAGTAAAGCTGGGTAGGAACTGTTTATAAGGACAGATAGAAGCAGAATGAGGAGAAACAGTTTTAAACCGGAAAAAAGTAGATTTAGACTAGATATTAGGAAGAAATTCTTTAGTGTGAGATTGGTGAGACACCAGAAAAGATTGCTGAGAGAGGTTGTGGATGCCCCTCCCTGGAAGCATTCAAGGTCATGATGGATGGACCCTTGAGCAACCTGGTCTAGTGGGAGATGTCCCTGCCTGTAGTGGGGGTAGGGCTAGAAATGGATGATCCTAAAAATTCCTTTCAACTCAAGACATTCTATGAATCTATGATTCTTTGATTCTATGTGTCAATGGTTTACAGGCTGGTTCGGCCTGCTTCTGTGACCAGCGGGATGGAGGTATTTCACAAAATCCACACCTCCAGAAAAGGGAAACAGGGGACCTCAAAATAATTAAAAACAGTGGCAACGATTTGAGGAGAAACAAACTAATTTACTAAATATGGTATCGAAATGAAGATAACACACTATAATACAATATAATTAAAATTGAAGCTAATAAATCAAATATAATGAAAGATTATCTAGAAGCAGTAGGCCTTACAGTAATACTGAAGTGATGCATGCAGTTGGGACGGGCAGCAGCAAGGTGAGGCGAAGGAGAAGAGCAATGAAGAGAAAAGCTTGATCAGGTAATCTTGCCTGGAGTTCTATCTCCTCTCTGACCAAAAAGCCCTCTGGAGAATGTAGTTCTTTTCTTCTGGACTGGTACCTGGAACTGGAGCATGAGCATTTTAACTCCCAGTATCCTACATGATGTTATGATGTGGAATAGCAGTAACCAAAAATCATAAAACCATGACACTATGATTCTATGATTCTCAGCCTGACTGATGACTGCACTGCCACAGGAGAGTTATTGGGTGCCTTATCACTGATCGTACTTCTGCTTTGCATTGTGGCTCATTATTCCTAGTATCCAATCATGTATAATAACCAGAAAATGATTAATTTGTGGTCTTATGTTGTGTATATCCTGCTTGTAGTATTTCTTGGTACACAAGAGAATTTACCCAGAGTGACTAGCAGAGTTGACTCCCAGACATCCCTGGCACTCAGTTTGCCAGATGGGAGAAGACAGTCTGACAAGAGGAGTATCATTCTTTCGCTAGCTGCTTATTGCCTGTGACATCTCCTTCCACAATGAGGAGTATGAAATAAGTAGTAATTTCCTGAAGGTGTAAAACAGAATGTTCTGTAATTTCCCACAGCAAACCTTATGCAATTTAGTAACTCAGATATTTTTCTGCACACTGCTACACAAGAAAATATTGCTGAAATGACTTCTTCAATGAGAATGGATACTAGCTCACACAGGTGGAAGAAGTATAGGTAGAGGATGAGTCGAAGGCTTCCCAATTTTTTGTTCTGCCATTTTTCTGTTTCGTACCAAGGCTCTGTGGTTCCAAATTTTTTATGATAAGTTATAGGTATACTCTCAGCCTCTGGTTCAGGCAAAGTTGTCAGAGTATCATACCCATCCCTGTGCATCAAAAGACTATAGCTGCACCAGTAGAAAAAAATAAGTTCAGCACATGAACCATGTTTTCATGTTTTCAGTTAGAAGGGTTTTGCGTACATTTCTTTGATCTAACATCCTCTGTACAAAATGAATCTTAAACTACACTAGTTAAGCAAGTCCTTGGCCCTTTTTTCAAAGATCCAGAACCTTTGATTAGTGTAGTATCCCTCAGAGGCCAAAGGATTCTGAATTCAGGGAGCCTGGCAAGGCTGGCATGACATTACTATTGACTCTACAGGGTCCTGAAGGAGGACACAGGGCAGACATACATTGGACTGCAGATACTACAAACTTGGATGGACAGCCCAGAAGCCTATCAGGACAAAATGCTTACAGTATTCTGTAATCAGAATTCTGTAATCCAGCATAACTTCATTTGCTCCAAAAACTTTTAACTCATTCTAATTAACAGCAAGTATGCTTCTATATCAGTCAGCCACACAAATCACTGCCAAAAGGAAAATGAAAACTTTTTAATGGGAAAAATAGGAGCTTAGTCTGCATAAATTGCAGATATCCACTGCTCCCAGTAGTGTCTGAGATGTAACTGTATTGTAGCTTTTCAATTGCTTTTTCTACAGTACTTTTTTCCACTAAAAGAAGACTAAGCTTTCAGATATTTTTACTACAGTCCTTTTGCCAGTGCCCTCTCTGGCCTG
Source organism: Excalfactoria chinensis (assembly GCF_039878825.1). Taxonomy (NCBI): domain Eukaryota; kingdom Metazoa; phylum Chordata; class Aves; order Galliformes; family Phasianidae; genus Excalfactoria; species Excalfactoria chinensis. Next base: position 138,924,723 of record NC_092825.1, read on the forward strand.
AGATATATGACAAGGATCAGTGTATTTAAAATCAGTAACTGAATGGAACAGTGTTTCTTGCCCTTCAAGTGTTCTCATGATAAAGGTTTGACCTTTGTGAGTAAAGATCAACTTGAAAAGAAATCCTCATCTGTACATGAAATCTTCTCTTATGTAACTATATTCTTGAATTGAAATTTTTAACTGAAAAACAAACAAACAAAAGCAAAACAAAAAAAACCCACAAACATGTACACATTTAAATCCAGAAGATTATTTTTTGTTATTTCAAAGAACACTGTGAGCTTAGTTTGATAGGCACCATGTTTTCCTGGAAGAGGCTTGGCCATTGTTCTTCATTACAACTAAACAAGCAGTTTGCTATAAGGTTGTCAAGATCCTCTAACCTTATTTATTTTGAGCACTTCATTTTTCATACTATAGAAGAATATTATCCAAAGAGAATCCTCTATTTAGAGAATGTTCTAATGGAACTCAAAGTATTTTCCATGTCACTGTCATTAATGAGTACCTATAGAAGTCACAAATATTTTATTTTCCTTGTATATCTGAAATTCAGTTACAAAAAGTGACTGACAAGGTTCAGTTAAGGGATACATCTAGTAAACTGTAAATATGAACATTAAATTTTCCTTTCCAGTCTTTCTAAGGTATCTGTCTGCTTGATGAGTAAGGGCAATGACAGTAATTTTAAAAGAAAAAATCAAAAATGAAGTAGTGGTGGTTTTAATTTATCTGATAAACTAGGTAAAGCACCTAAAGAAAGATTTCCACTTATAGCTACATAAACTGTCACAGGAACAGCCCTTCTATTTCCATGTTTTCAAGTCACAGCAAAACTGTGTTTGATATCCTGTATGTCTATTTGTCTACCTCTTTTCTGGCTTGATTTAGGGTCAATAATGATATACCATGAGATGAAACTTGATCTGGGGTGGTAATTTAAACTTCAAAACTTGTCAGAAACAATTCTACATAGAAATGATGAACACTTGCAAAGAATTACATATGTAATTAAATGCACATAACAAAGAAATAAACCTTCCCCCTGTGGAACAGTTAAAAACATTTTTAGAAAATTTGTAGTCAAGTTTGGGTGCTGCTGTGACAATAAATAAATAAATCAAGGTTAGTCTGCATTTATGTGATAAAGAAACAAATCTGCTTCTGTAAAGCTAAGACATAGTCAATGACACAATAAATTCAGAATGTTTTATGTAAAAGATGTACAAAACTATACACATCTGCCAGTAAATAACCACTTCTTCCGTGTTGGCACTTTTCTAAATTGGAAATTAAGGATTCATGGTCCTAATAAATACGATGTATTACCAGTTAATAGCTCTCACAAATCTTTATGATTTTAAAGGAGATTTATAGTTTTATAATGAGGAAAATTTTGTGCAGGTGCTATTAACTCATCCAAAAGCTATGTATTAAGAAAAAAAAAAAAAAAAAAAAAAAAAAAAAAAGCAAAGAAAATCCTGCACTTCTTCCATTAAATAGAAAAAAAACAAAAGCATCTTATTAAAGTTTCCCCTTGTGTCTTGTTTTCAAAGAAAAAACTCTGTATTTGAGGTGACTTCAAAGCAATGTAATTAATTTGGTGAATTTCAAAGATCACTTAATGACTGCTTATTGCTGCATTTAATGAATATTCTTTGAAACTTTTTGGCTATTTTCTATGCCCATTCAGCACAGCAGCAGTCTTGAGCACTTGTACAGATGTTTTCAACCATTTTCTGCCAAATGCAAATTTACTTCCTGAGTGATTGAATTATCAATGACAATTTTAGCTGATAAGGAAGAATCAGATTACTACTTGCATTCTTTCAGCATCACTTTAGGAATATTCACAGTCTCTTTTCATGCTTTTTCAAAACAGCATAGCAGGACTGAGTTGGTTTAACATTCTGTCCGTCAGTATGGTTATAAATAAAATATCAAAAACTAAAATTGTATCATAATGTAGCTATCATCCAAAATTAATACTGCATAGTCTTATTGCACAATTCTAAAATTTTATATAATAAGCTAAGAAAATAAGTTATGAAACAGCCATCTAGATCTATCCCTTGCTATCATTTATAATTTACTACTGTCTGACAATTCATAAAGTAACTATTTACCTTAGGTTAGCATAGCTTTCTCAAATATGAAGAGCTATCTACAAAGTTTACTTTAAACTTTATCAATAATAATAATAATAATAATAAATAATAATTTCAGCACCTAGATCATAGAACCATTGAATCATAGAATCACCAAGGTTGGAAAAGACCTAAAAGATCATCCAGTCCAACTGTTCACCTATTACCAATAGCTCCTACTAAACCATATCCCTCAACACAATACCCAGTCATCCCTTGGGATGATGTTACACAGAGTATTCCAAGTTGGAATAGAAGCACAAAGGTCATAGAGTCCAGCTCTGGGCTCCACACAGGTCTACCCAAAATTCAAACGCTATGTATGAGAGCATTATCCAAATATTCCATGAACTCAGAAAGCCAGGGGCCATGTCTTGGGCAGTCTACTCCATACACACTTCCCTCACTGACCTCACCTTTTCCTAACCCTCAAACCCTGATGCAATTTCATGCCGTTCCCATCAACCCTGTTACCGTCACCAGGGAAAAGATATCAGCGCCGCCCTTCCACTCCAGTTGAAAGGAAACTGTAGGGTGCCATGAGACCTCCTCTCAGTAACTTCTTCTCCTTGCTGAGCAAGCCAAGTGACTTCAGTCTCTCCTTCTATATCTCACCCTCTAGACACTTCATCTTTTTCACAGCACACCTTTGGGAACTTTCTAATAGTTATATGTCCTTCTTATATTATGGTATCCAAACCTGCACCCAGAGCTCAGGATGAAACCAGGCCAGTGCAAAGCAGAGTAGGACAACCTCTTCCCTCACCCAGCTGACAGTGTTGGACCTGATGCACCCCAGGGTACGGTTGGTCCTTTTGGCTGTGAGGTTACATTGTTCACTTGTTTCAGTTTGTCATCAACCACGACCTCCAGATACACTTCTTTGGGGCTGCTCTCCAGCCTTTTGTTACCCAGTCTGTACACACATCCAGAGTTGCCCTATCCCAAGCATATTCCATTTATTACGTTACTCACATAGCTGAAGTTACTCATCCATAAACAGCAATAAAAGTAAAAATCAGCAATAGAAGTATATGACATTCATTTACCTCCATGTTTTAGGAACACAATTAAATTATTATTGATTGCTGATAGATTATTGAATTATTGATTTCCCTTTTTAAATAAGTTCTCTGAAATGTACAAAGCCTCACAGACAATCATAAACTCCATGCAAGAATCCCAGTCCTAGTTTTCCTTTTCTTTGACTAAGTAGGATAGAAAATGAATGAAACATACTGGCTTTTGAGTGAAATTTTATTTGGGATAAATAACTAGATAAATAATAAAGAAGTAAATAAATAACTCCCTTAACTAGAATGACTCATTTATCATATTATCAAAAGTCCTTGCTTCAGTCTTTCACCATTATAATCTACAAATCTGTGGTCACACTTCAGTGACTGCTTGTATGCAGACTGGTTATAAATTCAGCCATGCGCTTAACTTCTTTTTATTGTACCTACGGTACTTCTATTGCAAGAAACTAGAAATACTGAGTGATAAAAAGTTTCAATTCTGATAGTAATCTGAAACTATTGTTACTCTTATGATTAACAACATTCTATTAAATTTTCTTTGGCATCACAGAATCACTGAATGGTTAAGGTTGGAGGGCAGTTTTAGGTGTCATCTGGTCCACCCTCCTGTTCATGTATGTTCACCTACAGCCACTTTTTTTTTATTTTTATTTTTATTTTTATTTTTATTTTTATTTTTATTTTTATTTTTTTAATTTTAAATATCTCCAAGAAGGGAGACTCCACAGTAGTCTCATAGTAGCAAGACTTGTTTAGGCACATATGCTAGTGACAAAATCTTGTAAGGGCCCACTGTAATGTGATCATAAAATAATAATTTGAAGTTAACATTCAGCTAAAGAAGATAAAATAAATAATAGAAAATAGATTCAAGGCTTTCTCCAAACCGTTCCCTCGAGGAATGAATTCCAGAGTAAAGATATGAACAGAGCTTTCTGCATTTTTAAAAGCAGATACTGTGTACCTCATGTCAAACTACAGATCTGTGAATACAGACTTCTAAAAGAGAATCAGAAAGCAGAGATTTAATTCTAATTTGATGTATCATTCAAAGTCAAGATACCATCTAAGACTTGTCTGACAAGACACATACAAAGTATAAAATGATCAATCTGATATTGTAAGTTACTTTATTAGCAAATCAGGTTTCTGAATGTTGAGAATTCCACCTACAAAGGGCTGTATTAGCAGAACAGTTTAATTAGATAGAGGGTAGAAGTAACACAATGAACAGTGTGTACACAGGTGAAAGTGTGATCAATCAAACAAACACAGTTGTCCCAGACTGACACCATCTTACTTGATTAAATGCTCACATAGAAGCAAATGGTTATTTCTGCACTTTAATTCTACTTCTCAGAAATGAACAAAGGTCACCACTTTTGTTTCTCATGGTTAAGTTAAGATCATATTTAGTTTTGATCTGCCTAAGTTTCCCTTTTCCAAGTCTGACTGAACCCAGAAACCTCAAAAATATAACTCAGCCAAACTAATATTTTCATTATTTGTCCTCTCACTCAGTGCATAGTTCTGTATAACTTTAAGGCTCAACTGTGACTCAGCTTTAATTTTTTAATCAGATCACAATCTTTACAACTTGATTTTAGATACTGTAATTAAATTGTCAAACAAAGGCCTAATGCTTATGAAACATGACGAAGGGAACTGAAGGAAAAGGAAACAAAAAGAGAGAGGACTCAAAAAATGAATAATTGAGGGTATAATTAATGCAACATTTGTTCAAAAAGAACCCTTTCATTGCTATTTGAATTTTCAAATAAATAAATATAAACAACTAAAAGTAAAGAATGCTAATTCTTTAGATAGAATAAAATCTGTCATTATTTCAAATTCTTTGAACTGACTAAATGCAAAAATGATGCCACAGTATTGATCTATCATGGACCCACTGGGGTGTCAAGATCAAGGAATTTTAATTGTGGCATCATGTAGGCAGCTTCTTCTCCAGTTGAGGTGGAGCAATATAAGTGTAAGCCTGACTCTGCTATATGGTTTGGGGTTACAGATCAGTTCATTTATTTAGCAATTTTCTACTTAAGCTAGACTTGAAAATTGGCAAGCGCTCCACGTCTTCCACATCTTCCTAATGCATGGTTCTTGAAAAAACAAGAAGTAATGTCATAGAATCATAGAATCATAGAATCACAAGATTGGAAAGGACCTATATGATCATCTAGTCCAACCGTCCTCCCTTTACCATACTTACAGAAAAACACTAAACCTATCTTGTAGCTTCCTATCCAGACGCTTCTTGAACGCTGCCAGTGATGGTAACTCCACCACCTCCCTGGGCAGGCCATTCCAGTGCCTGACCACTCTCTGAGAAAAAAGTTCCTTCTTATGTCCAGTCTAAACCTCATCTGATACAACTTGTGGCCATTTCCGCGAGTCCTGTTTGTTGCTTGGCAGAAGAGGCCAAGCCCCTCCTCATCACAACTCCTTTTCAGGAAGTTGAAAAGTGCAATGAGGTCTCCCCTGAGCCTCCTCTTCTCCAGGCTAAACAATCCCAGCTCCCTGAGCTGCTCCTCATAAGACTTGTGCTCCAGATCCCTCACAAGTTTTGTTGCCCTTCTCTGGACACAGGCTGACCAGTTTATATCTAGAGAAATCTTTAAAGTTGCTGGTCTCCAGAAAGCAGTAGTTATTCTTCCTAAAGATTCACTCTGCAGCAAATGTACTGCAGATAGTTATTCTGTTCTGGTGTCAAGATTTTGTGCAATGTTGTATAGCTTTACTGCGAATGCAATAGCTTGATATTTTTCAAAGAACCCTTGTTTCCACAGTAACTTTGAGAAGGTTATGTTGATTTGCATATTTTTTCATGCCAAAAACCATCCAAAAGTGGATAACTGAAAGTAGCTCGTGTAACTATGTAGGGGTGACATATCAGGCATATGGAGTGTGAAAAAGAGGAGTGAAATCATTGAAGTAGAGCTAGAATATAACTTTTCTTTAAAAGTTTAGCCCTTTTATGAAACACTGAGATGACAATGTGGCACTATTTTTCTGGATGAATTCAGTAGCTTTTTAAAATAAATAAATAAATAAATAAATAATTTAATTTTATTTTTTTATATAACAACATCATTCAATTTTATTTTTTACTGTATTGACTGATGTTTCAGTCCTAAAGTTATATTTATAATTACATCACTATTTGTCAGTGTACCGCAACAACAAAAAGACAAATACATAAAATTTCAGATACATGATGCACACATAGCCATAATATGTAGACTATTCCCTGTTTATATGGTCCCATATCTTCAGTGTTCTAACTTAACAGTTGAGTCTCACTGCAATTTACTAGGTTCAAGAACAATTAGACTTCTAAATTTAAAAATGATCTGAGGCCAGCAGGCTGAAACTTTCAAAACATCATTTAAATAGTAGTTAAGACAGAAACTCAAAAAGAAATAAAATAACAAAACAATACAACTACTAGACTTATTATAATGATACTAAGGCAACTAGTACTACACAAAAGCTCTGGGTAAAAACACAACAGTTCATCAGTACAGTGCTTTAAATTAATACACTTAAATACTACTGTAAGGTAGCAATATTTTTCCATTATCATAATCTTACAGTTCTTAGAAACTGAAATGAAGACAAGAGTATTCATTGTTAAACCATGGTAAAGACAGTGTCTTATTAAGATCCAAAGATTTACATGCTGAGTGTATTACATTGTTGTAAGTGCCTTTAGGGAACAAATCTACCTAGGATGCTTAACTTGAAAAATAAATTAAGACATATTTCAGGTTTATCATGCTTTGATGACAGGAAAAAACAAAAAACAAAAAACAAGTTTTATTCTCAGCATAATTTTGGAGATAATAATGTTTAAATCACACAGAAAAATAAAATAAAATAAAAATAAAAATGTGGCCTGCATATTTTGTTCAATTGAATTCTACAGACCAGACTTCAGATGTGATGATTGTGATAAGACTTATCACACTTAAAATCTTACTATTTTATTGTAGCATTTTCCAAGATCTATACCTTCACCAAATCCCTTCTGCACAAATACTTTCCATGTGCATTTTGCTACTTAAGACACACATATAGAAACTGCTTTTCTGACTTCTAGTGATCTGTTTCCCTTTTTGGCTATCTCAAAAATACAAAAACAAGCAAAGAAACAACATCAACAGAAAAGAAGCAAACTGGACCACAGTACAAGGGCTGCTGTGGAGATACTCAAGATTCATCTGGATGCCTATCTGTGTTACCTATCATAGGCAACCTGCTCTAGCAAAGGCTGAACTCGATCTCTTGAAGTCCATCCAACCTCCATAATTCTGTGATTCCATGCAATTTTGTAATTTAATCCAAATTCAAAAAACTATTTTTACTTTTACAAAGTTAGGTGATTCTCTACTTGTTTATTTTGATATATCATGAGCACACCTTTACAACTGTCAAAATTTAATGTAAATTTACACTATGAATGCAGAAAATTTACAGCTGGTTGAATAATACGTATGCTCTTCTTTCATAAGTTCTTTAGTATTTATGTGCAGACCTGGATATTCTCTGATTATATTTTATTTTATTTTATTTTATTTTATTTTATTTTATTTTATTTTATTTTATTTTATTTTATTTTATTTTATTTTATTTTATTTTATTCTGGTCACTGATATACTGTTGATATTCCCAAGGCACACTGGTGCATAACAAGATCATAATCTGTGAATTACCAGCAGGATTACTAGCACAAGGGCACATCATCAGTAGGGTAAAACTAACCTGTCTCATGAAGGTATATATAGAAATGGTGAAGGCTAAAGATCCATTTATTCAAGAAACAATGAAAAAGGAAAGAGAAAACATCATAAAGAAAATATATTTATGGCAATAAGTGACATCATATTGGCAAGTTTATATCTGGTCCTAAATGATGTACTTACTGTTTTGACAATATAAGATAAATTGTATAAATGAAAATGCTGGAAGGTAATTAAGACGCATGGGAAAATGGTAAAAAATCATTCCTTACAAATAATCTTAAGGCTGATGCCTGTACCTGTACTCTAATCCAATGAAAATGTAAGTTCTCTTGAGACTGTCTGAAGTTATATTTGGATAGACAGAAGATGAGATAATCCTTTCTTTCACTTATCGAAGAAAGAACACTATAAACAACTTCAAATGATTTTCTCTATCTTGCTAGGTTACTTTAGTAGGATAAGATCTGTATTAGAGTATTTCTTCCATTTATTGTATAGTTTATCTAGCTGTAGCTGATTTACCCCTTATTAGAAAGCAGGAGGAAAAACTAGGAGATCCATATACAATTTTAACACATGTTCAATTACAAATTTCAAAATCTTTTTCTCAAACATGTACCAGTATTCACCCAGGTCAGTAACTGGAGTCTACTACACTATACAGTAACTGTTACTGCAAGTTAAAGATAATGCCAAATTATGAATTACTCCCAGTTCCATTATCCTTAAATATACATGTAGAGTAATCACAAATGGTACAAAATACTTATTGCAGTTTTCAGTATTAGTGTGAACTTTCACAATTCAGGGAAAAATTGAGACAAGTTTCTTACTGTGCATCTATAAAAGAGCTGTATTATGCTTTTCCACAGATTCTTTTAAAATGATCCATCAAAGAAAGACCTACAAATTACACCTTTCTCTTCATTTGAAAGGTGTTACATCTTTCATTTTCATTTCTTTCTGTCTTCTGAGCATATTTGATCCTCTAGTTTCAAAGGTTACCTCTCTGATTTCACATCAAGAAAAAACACCTGTATGTTTGCCTTGATTTCTTTCATAGAAGTTCTTCTGCTTGGTGTAACATGATTCTAAAGGCAGATCTCTTATTGATATTTTGTTATGGATGATTTTACTATTGTAAATGTACTTTGTCACTAAATCCATCAGCAATACTTAGACTTACATTTTAACTAAAAACAATTTTTGGGAAATATTGGAAATCCTTTATATTTTAAACTTCCTCTGTACATGGTCTATTATTCTTTTTCCGTTTAAACATCCTGTTTCTTATTCAAAATTTAGCAAATTCATCTTACTTTGTGAAAAAAAAAAAATAGTAACACAACAAAAACAACAAAAACAGTAACTTATAAATGTATTTTCACATTATTCTACTCAGAAAAGGTCTGAAAGTTAATCTCTGGCTTAATTTAGTACACATGATTAGCTGCCTGGATGGTGTCACAATCAAGGTTTTGGGTACTATGATTTGGACTGGCTTTTGGGAGGCTAACTATGTGGGCATCAGGTGGAACATGACTGAGCAGGTGAGGCAAGAGTGTTCTGGGAAGCAAGCTGGCTGGATTGATTACCAGGTCTTTCAACTAGATTTGAGGGGGGAAGGGGTTGGAGTTCTATGTAAAAGAGAAGGGATGGGGAATGCTGTCACTTTGGGACACAAAGGAGAAAAGCCTCTGACTTGTCCCAGAGGATCTCATGAGGACTTATTGGAGAAGATAACATTACCAATAGCCTTTCTGGAGTGCATGTACACCAATGCATATAGCCTGGATAACAAGCAGGAAGAGCTGGAAGCCATGGTGCAATTGGAAGTATGACCTAATTGCTAGTATAGGAATGTGACGGGATGATTCACTTGACTGGAGCACAATAACCTAGGGCTACAAGCTTTTCAGAAGAAGTAGGAAAGATGGATAGGGGAGCTGCCCTCTATGTTAGGGGATGGGTAGAGTGCAAAGAGCTGCCTTTGAGAAACAGTAATGATCAGGTTGAGAGCATGTAGGTGAAAATCATGGACTGGACCAATAAAGGATATCTGGTGGTCAGAGCCATCTGATCAAGGGAAGACTGTTGCTGAAGTCTTCTAGATTCAGATACAAGAGTTGTTACTCTCACAGGCTGTCATCCTTATGTTGGATTTCAAACATCCAGATATCTGATGGGAAAACAACATGGTGAGCTACAACTAAACCAGGAGAGTCCTCGAGTCCATTGGTAATAGCTTTCTGTTTCAGGTACTGGACAAACCAACCAGAGGTAAAGTGTTGCTGCACTTGGTGATCACCAGTGCTTAGGAAATCATTAAAGAGATTAAGATCAGAGGTAGACTGGGCTGCAGTCACCATGCTCCGATTGAGTTCATGATCTCGAGAAACATGGCCTGGCACAGTGGAGTCAGGACCCTGAACTTCAGGAGAGTAAACTTCAGGTTGTTTAAGGAATGGTTTAATGTGATCCCCTGGGAAATTGTCTAAGGAAAAGAACAGACCTGGCAGCACTTTAAGTTTACCTTTGTGAAAGCACAAGAACTCTCCATCCCCAAGAGTAAGAAATAAGCAGATGAGGCAGGAAACCAGCATGGCTGAGCATGGACCTGCCCATCAGATAGAGAGGAAAAAGGAAAAGTATAAGCAGTGGAAGCAGAGATGGGTGTTTGGGAAGAATATAGGGATGCTGCCTAAATGTGCAGGGTTGGCATCAGGAAAGCCAAAGCACAGACAGAATTTTATTCGCCCCCAGTGCAGAGAAGATACAGAGCTGTTGGAGCAGGTCCAGAGGAGGGCCAAAAGTGTGATTAAAGGGCTCAAGCACCTCTCCTGTGAAGAAAAGATGAGGAAGTTGGGCTTGATTAGCTTAGAGAAGAAAAGACTACATGTAGACCTCACTGTGGCCTTCCAGAACTTGAAGGGAACTTATAAGCAGGAGTGGGACCTAATTTCTACATGGTTTGATATTGGCAGGAAAAGGAGGAATGGCTTTTAACTAGGAGAGGGGAGATCTACTCTAGATGTTAGGAAGAAAGTTTTTACTCAGAGGGTGATGAGGTGCTAGAACAAATTATCCAGAGAAGCTACGGATGCCTTACCCCTGGAGGTGCTCAAGGCCAGGGTGGATGGGTCCCTTGGCAGCCTGGGCTGGTGGGTGGCAGCCCTGTCTATGACAGGGCATTGAAATTGAATGGTCTTGAAGGTTCCTTCCAACTTAAGCCATTCTATGATTCTATGATTCTGTGACACTATTTCAATACAGCTGTCAATTAGCTTCTAAAATCCTCTTTCTCAACTTCTGGTAAGAACTAAAATACTGTCAGTGCTAGGCAAAAGTATCTTTCTATCTTTTTGAGTCTTCCATAGTATTAGTTTGCATAAAAGACAAAGAAAGAACATGTTGCCAACAGATTTTGAGTGGTGATCTCAAGTGAACAATGACATTGTGGGCTGACTCAAGGATGGATCTGTCTAAGTTTAGATCAATAGACTACAGAGAAAAAAACAACGCAGATTGACATCTATTTCTTCAGCCCAGTATTTGAGGCATTTGTATTAGTAGAAACATTGCCAGGGCAGATTAATGCCAGTGCCTACCTATATGATAGTTTAGTTGCATTTTCTTCAGATATTTGTTTCCATGCCCCAACAGGGGTGCCCTGGTGTTAAAACTGGCAGATGGAAACTATAATAAATGTGAATTACTCACTTTATTGAGATAGAGCTAGTCTTTATTAGTTCAAATAAATAATTAAATACAATAAGTATGCTAAAAAAAAGAAAAAAAGAGAAAAAAATGAAAAAGAACAAAGAAGAATGGCAAGACTTAAAAACATTAAAAAAAAAAAAAAAAAAAAAAAAAAAAGTAACTCCCAAATGTACAGAATGAAACACTTTCTCTACTGGGTGAGTTATAAAATGTTTTTTTGGACAAGATAGCAAATGTACACCTTTTTACAACTTTTACTGAATATATTACCAGATGGCTCTGGCAGCTACCTTGGAGGGAAAAAAAAAAAAAAAAAAAAAAAAAAAAAAAAAAAAAAAAAACAGTTCTCTTATCCTAGAAAAAGTCTCTGAAAATTGAGCATTATTACCATTTTCAGAGTATAATATTTCCTCTTCAAGAAGCATTGTCTTTAAAATATTAACTAAGAAATAAAAAGTTTTTTTATGCAGTATATAAATAGAAAGCAAATGTTTACATTTATCAGATTTGTGTTTCAATTTTTTAGGTTAAAGAGAGTGTTTTTTTTTCTATTTCAGTTTTGCCTAATTTTATCATTAAAATAGAAGATGTAAGTGAATATTGTCATCAGTTTCATCTGAAGGCATAGGAACAATAAATAAACAAAAAAGCAAATCTATTTTTTTATAAAGCAAAACAGTTTTTTCCTTTTCCTGACCAAGGTCTAAGTAGAAATTAATTTGACATTAGATGAATTAAAATTTCCCTTCTCAGAACTACACCTACACAATATTTTACTCCATGATCTGCTATAAGGAAGAAGAATGAATGTCATATTAAACTTTATCTAAACTTTAACACAGTATTTGAACTATTTTCTGCTTTATTGTGTCCAACTAATTACATTTGTCTGAGAACAATGGGATATATGTAAATTCTCTGAACATTTAAACTGTCATATCCAGTGATATTACTGTATGAAAGTGCTCAGCTTTTATTAAGAAACATACTTTTAAGATCTCTCTAATCCCAAAAGAAAGACAAGTTTGTGAGCGGCAGGTATGTACAACATTTTCTTTCTTGTTCTCATTATGCTGAAGAATGTAATTTACCAATTCAGAGAGACTAGTTCCTTTCCTTCCTTCCTCTCATCTTCCCTTCCATCTTCCCTCCCTTCCATCCACTGTCCTCCTGTCCTCCCTTCCTCCCCACCTCCCATCATCCCTTCCTCCTGACCTCCCATCCTTCCTTCCTTCTTTCCTTTAATCTCAGTTTTGCAAGAGGGATAGGAATAGGTAAAAATGGAAGAAAAAGAAAAAGACACACACACAAAAAAAAAAAAACAACAAAAACATCCAAAACATTAGCTTTTAAGGTATGTTGGGGAAGAAGAATGCAGATGTTCAAAGCATTGCTAGAAATGTCTGTGCTGCTGAATTAAATTACTTTATACAAATTGGTGTCCTTCTTTAAAAGAGACAGTTCCTCATTTACTGGACCTATGGAAAGCTTATACTTCTCCAATAGGCTTTGCTCTTACTTTCAGCATTTCTACAGGAGCAGGATAACAGAATTTTTGCTGAAAGTCTTTAAGCGTGACCTCTGTACTTCAGAGATCCACAAAGTCTGTTTGGGTTTGCTGTTGTCAATGCTGTTTCTTAAAACACACATCACTTGTGGATTGCAGAGGTCAAATAGAAGCACAAGAAATGTGTGGACAGGATTAAATGCATTTTTACATAGATTCATCACTACCACTGATGTATATGTTCTTCACTAACACAAATTGAGTAGATTTCAACTTGATTTATTGTTCTGTTCTATTTAGTTTTCAATCTGAGTTCCAAGCAGCATAATGCCATGGCCTGGTGTTCAAACAGAGCTTGCTCTAAACTTCTAAAAATTTAATGAATAACAGGTGCATATTTTCCCTTACTACAAAACGTTAATATTTACTTACAAAGTCTATTTATTTATCACATATATTTAAAAGCAGAAGAACCTTGAAATTCTGGGAGTTTGACAGACACTGAAGTATTGGTATTCAAACTTTATGACATCTTTGAACTACAGAGTAAATCTAAATTCTATGTGCTTCATAAGGATTTCAGAGATTTAAGAGATTGCAACTTGAGAAATCCATTTTAGTTATTACTTAGATCTTAGATTTTTGAGACACTGATTATCATAACATTTTCGACTTCCCGCTGATCCCACATTTAGAACAAAGCTACAGCCCTGCATTTTTCAAATCTCGTATGTATTGTAAAATGGAGAATTCAAATCAAATCACAATTTTATTTCCAAAATTTAATTAAATATATTGCTTGAATCACCACAATAGAGATGTAATGAGTCTGTGCAGCAAAGTATTAGGCAAAGGAAACATTCATCAGCACCAATCAATTGCACTAAATTCTTGTCAACCGTGAGCATGATATGTAATCTACAAGTCGCTAGGAATAAAACATGAGGATTTAACTGTATGCCTGCTGATGAAGTCAGCAAGCACATCTGCTGGTGAGCTGCTATGGAGATACTCTTTTTAAGTCGTGTTGTTTCAACTACTCTGAGAAATGCACTGTATTGCATTCCTACACTTCCAAATAATAAGTAAACTACTAGATTATCCCTGGAGGTGTTCAAGACCAGGTTGGACGGGCCCTGGACAGCCTGATCTAGGACCAGATCTGGAGGTTGGTGACCCTACCTGTGTCATGGGGGTTGGAACTTAATGATCCTTGGGGTTCCTTCCAACCCAAACCATTCTATGATTCTATGATTTTTCACACCACTATCAAGTAGCTCAGGTGGTTTTCAAATGCAAGTTGCTTTCTGAAGAAATAAGTATAATAATAGTAAGTTATTTCATGATTTTGAATGCTGGCAATGCTTATTATTTTTCTGCAAACCTGATCCTCCTGAAAAAGACTTTTAAAATTATTATATCGAAGCAGAAAGTTTTCAAAACAATACAAAACAAAAATGTAAGGGGTACTGAAGGTCTTTCTGCTTGCAGAAACTACAGGAAATCAGAATGAACCTCATCCACCTAGGTTCGCCTACAGATTTTTTAAACACTTTGTAATTGTAAGGCAATAAAATTGTAATTTAGACTAATTATTCTTGATCTTTTGAACTTATCTGAATATGGAACTTCAGAAATATTTTTCTTATGCATATAGCAGGTGAGGACATGCATATAACATATGAGGATGAATATACAATTGTAATGCACAATAACTTTATAATTATCTTGTAATTAAGAGGTCTACTCCTCTGATTACTTGCAGTTAATATCTACCTAGATGCAATATATATAAATGTATAAAACACAAGGAATAAAAATATATATATATAGTGTTGAAAAATTGATAAAATTTTAACAAAAAAGACTTATTTTTCACTACAATGCTATTTGAAAATTCAGTTTCAGTGTTTAAGACTTACACAGCACTTACACTGAAGAAGTATTTGATTTATTATTATTGTTATTTTTTCACACTTTAGATAATTTCTTCATAATAGTACAGACTTTTCTTTTTGGATTAAGCAGATCCAGGCCATTGTCTCATCTAACTGACTGATATACTCTTAGCTCGCAGGATAACTCAGCTATCAATTTAAACTGATAGACAGGCTATTACAAGTAGATTTTTTGTGTTACAAGAATTAGCATCAAAGGCACTTCTTGCACAAGTGCACTTCAGGACATTATTATCAAAGTCAGAAAAAGATCTAGTCTTCTTGTCACTCTGTTGCTCATACATTTGTGAACTGCAATAGCAAATACTGATCTTCCTCTTGCCACTTTTGGAAAGTGAACATGTCCACATAGGAAGGGGTCTGCGCACTGACAAAGGGTTTCCTTCTCCCGATGGTGAGTTACTCTATATCCTAGTGAGTGTTTTTGTATAGAACACCATGACTAAGAAAGAAATTTAGAATTACATGTTGTACGGAATCACTTCAGGCAATGATATAGTGCAATTCAAATAGAGAAGTAGACTCTAGTGACAGGAAGATGTGACATCTTTGGGTCAAGAATGGATCAGCTTGGAAAACATTTGGAATACATAATTTGGGGACATTTTGTTCTTTCTCAATTCACTTTCTGCACAAACAAGGAATCCTGTGTGATCTTGTAGGAGATATCCTTCAAATGACAAGAAGACAAGAGAGGATTTCCTGTTGTGTTCGCATAGGTTAGCATATATGGTTGTGTTGCTGCGTTTCATTGGGAACATACTGAAGGAATTGCAGAGGCTGGCAAAGGAATTTTAAAAATAAATAAATAAATAAATAAATAAAAATGACAGAAGAGTGGCTTGGCGTTAGGACCGGCATTACTGGTGAAACTGGAGTGGGCATGTCTTGGGATTTATATGAAAGACAAAATGAGAGGAGAATATGAGGAAGAAAAGTATATAAATAAAAGCATGTACAATAATGAAACTGACTTAAGTGACTATTTCATGTTATAGAAGACTTCTGCAAGAACAACAAAAGGAGAGTTTTCAGTAGTATGTATGTAATTCTTGACATGGTCAAGAATTAGACATGGTGCTTATTTGTGCATAGTTTTTTAATTTTTCAATTTAACACCTGGATTATGTATTTGTATAACAATATATGTTGCTCTTTTTATTATTATTAATATTATTTTTATTTCTGTGAATTTGGCTTCCTTGCAAATGTGTTGTATTTATTTATTTATTTATTTGTTTGTTTGTTTGTTTTTAATGGTTATATCTGAACATTTAAAATGATAGAGCAATCAAGATCATCATGTTTCTTAAAAATGAGGTATTTTGCCACCAGGACATTTACCAGAACTTTATATTGAAGTTATTATCTTCTTATGAAAGAAATTTAGTATCTGTGTCATTACAAAAGTTTGTGCATATACCATCTCCAAAACCTCCTCCTCAGAACAAAATACTTTGAGCAGAAGTAAGAATTATGCAAAAGAGAAACAAACAGAAAAGGTGTCAATTAACTAAAACAAATTAAAATGGCTTAGCAGACATTCTATTACTATTTGAAAGCATTGTTCGTCTCCTCAAACAGAAAGTATTCAGATGTATTTTCGTTGTCTTTCAAAGGTATTTAGAATAATTTTATTTGTATTTCTGTTCCAGTAATACACAAACTGGAAAACAATATTTATCATGATGTTTGACATGATTTTTAACTAGCTCTGTTTAACTAGCTCTGTTCATTAAATATATATATATATCTTCTTAGAAGTGCCACTGAAGAAAAGCACGTTATTTTTCCGTAAATATTTTAAATTTGATTGAAAGACCTTTCATAGCCTAACTTGCATAGCATTTTACTACCTAAAAATTATGAGAGTCAAATAAGTACTTAGTTAATTTTGCATGTGCATATTTTCAATTTGTGTCCACTATGGCACTGTCAGCTACAGGAACTGAAATGCGAACAGCAAATTATAGACAACAGGAAAACTGCAAGCCAATACATTGACTCATTTAACCATGTTTAATCTTATTGCTAGGCAACATAAAGAAGAATTCTATATTATTATCTTCATGCCTGAAAACACATATTGAAAAACTGGCAAGATGTACTGCCAGTTCAGCTAAGGTTAGTGGCGGAAAAAATATGAGAACATAAGAGAATAATCTGAGGATGTCAGATGCTGGTCAGTTTCTTCTTTCCTGTCTCAGCTAGAATATGAAATTAGACATATTTACACAGAAATAAGGTCACATTTTTAATCAATGGGGAAAAAGAAAGATTTTGGGAGTCCTTGTAAAATGTGTATTTTTTCTGAAGCAGAGGATATGAGTTTGGCAGAGGAAGTACTGGAGGTCCATGTCACGGGCCCCATAACTCCAAAATGGTGATGCAGAAGAATCACATTCCCTTTGTTACTGCATCACGTCATTTTGGAGAGCGGGTATAACAGTAGGAGGGCCAGTAAAACTTAGATTTTACTTAGAACTAGACTCAGTGCTGCAATAGACTGGATGTAATTGAGAAGTGATCTGACAGCAATTTGGTAGAGATTAGCAGTGGCTAAAATGGTAAAGCTCATGGAATTCTACATGCACGTCTGTGTCACAACGTATAGATACACATCCTTGACAGCATTGTCTGACTGAAAGTACTAATGAACTAACTAACAGCAATACAGCAATGAGCACTTTGTTAAAGAAAAAGGAAAGCTATCCAAATTATACACTATTATTTTAAAAGCCACACAGAACATCATTTATAATAGCATTAGCACTTAAGACCTGTCAGACTTCCAAAACTTTGCTCTAATTGACTTGACTTGCATTTGTGACTGCTGGGCACCTCTGCAACCTTAATGCTGACATTTCCTAACATTTGAGTGTGTGACGTTCCAGACTCTGTTTACAGGGGTCTATCACTCTTCTAAAAGTCACTTTTTTTTTTTTTTTTTTTTTTTTTTTTTTTTTTTTCTGCATAAAAACAAAGCAAAATAAATGTCACAAGTCCTTTGTGAAATTGTAATGAGCCCTGCTTTAAATGTTAGATGCACTGGATGTTCAAGCTAATTACCAGTTAGTTTCTAAGTCTACATATAAGTTAGAAAGTAATTTGGATCAATAGAAGAGGATCAGCAGATCCAGGCAGTTGGTGCTGAGACTCCTGCAATGGTATATGTGGTAAGGGAGTTTGTCCCAGATTTAATGTAGTCCCCCTAAACTGAATGCTCCCAACAGGCATGTGAGAACTGATTCATTAGTTAGGACACTTAATTCTTAATTCTCTCTCTCTCTCTCTTTTTTTTTTTTTTTTTTTTTTTGTCTTTCACCTGGAATGGAGATTGTTGTTTATTTACTTGTTGGAGCTTTTTTCTAACAATCCTGGCTGTTCAGGAAGAATGTTTTCCAGTTTATTTGACAGTTACTTACAGAGGAATTATTAATTATCTTCTGATTACTGAGAGAAACATGATCAAACTTTCCTTTTCCCTTTTTCTTTACCTTTGCTCCAATTTCAACCTGCTTTTGTTGTTGTTGTTTTGTTTTATTAACTTTTAATTTTATTCCTGCAAATCGTCATCATCCTGAGTATCTCCCTTCAATTCTCCTACACTTTGTTCCTGGATTTAAAATAAGTTGTTTTTCTCCTCCTCCACAGTGACTGTGTCCACCTAGAGAACAAGATCATTATGAGTTCCAGGGGCTGACCCAGGGGTGCTGCAACTGGGTAGAGAAATTTCCTTCTTTAGTGCAGCCATAACAAAGTCAGAGAGTAGATAATGATTTGAACTCTGAAGTTCAGTTCTCAGTGAGATGGCAAATCAAGGCAGCAACATGGATGATAAAGAACGCTTTCATATTCAAGAGGGGTTTCATATTTCAGGAAGAGTCAGATAAACTAGGACTCTTCAGATAGCAAAAGAGACTGCTGAGGAAAAGTGAAGATGAATAGTGAAGACTAGGAGTCTTGAATCCACACTGGCACTTTGTTTCATTTTGGAGAACACTTGAAGCAGACTTCCACTTTGGTTCACATTGTAGACCAGCTTCTGTGTGCTTGAGACAGATTCCTTAAAAATGAAAATAAACTGAGAGATACAATCTAGATACTTACCTAAAATTGCTCAGCACGTAAGTTATTCATACAACCAGGCTACAGTTAGCTTGAGGAAAAGGCCCTGTAAACACATATCATTAGCACAAATTGTTTCATCCTGCAGATTCAGTTTTTTTCACTATCTCTTTCAAGATGTGTAACCTGAAATCAGATTCAATAGATCTTTGAGATTCAGAATTCTCTAGCTGTTTGCTTTGCTTAATAACTGTGTATTGCAGGAAGTCTTTCTGGTGATGCCTAACAAATATCCACTAGCATCCTCACAGCAGAGCAAAATCTCATCAGCAATACTGAGTTTGGGAAGTTTCTCAGTAATACCGTGTTATGCATAGTTGAAAAATACCTTGAACATAGGCTAGATATTTTGGATCTGCTGCTGTTTGATCAAGAATTACAGGACATTTTCTCTTCAAAAAATGAACATTTCTTCCCAGGTAAATTTACCTCATAGTGGTCCTATATGTGTTTAGTCCTTGGGAGTACTATATTAGCATTTTGGTTAGGATCAGCTGTGAGATTTTGAAGCAATTCTACCAGTGCCTGCACCTGTGGTGCTTAGGTTCATGTCATATCTCAAACAGCAGGCATGAACTGCTTTGCTTTCTAATTAAACAGCAGCAAATATAAAGATACACTACAGGACTTTACCTGAGACATTCCAGCATCTAACAGGAATGTATTCCACAGAACCACAACAGGAAAAGTGAAATAAGGACCCTGAAATGTGGGTAACATAGACATCAGGTCCTCAGCACCTGCTGCACTACCAGCAAACTGTACCATAAACTGTATTTCCTCATCAAGTAACAATTACAAGCTGTTCTGTTTCTATCTGTTTTATCTGATAGAACGAAAAGAAGAAGAAGGAGAAGAAAAAAAAATAAAATAAAAAATAAAAAGTAGAAAAAAAAAAAGTTACAGAATGTTCAGAATGAAAATAGTGATAATAAAGTTAATGATAAATTTTGCCTTGGCAGTGCTAGAAGTCACAAATTTAAAAGTCACTGTTGGTTGTCTGGGTCAGCAATTACAAATTGAAGCTATCCTTACAAGATCCCAAGAGAACAATTAGAGGGTATGTGAACAATCTGGCTGCCACAAGCAAGTGTTTTTAAAGCTTGAAATACATTTTTGAAAAGATTTTTTAAAAGAAAATATATTATTCAATCCACACTGGCTCAATTTGCCATGTTATTTAATGTGTCAGAGTTTGAGTTAATAATTTCATGTCATACCAGGAAATGAGAAATCAGAGATCTTCAATGGTCTCATGTTTTTAAACTTTTCAGATTAAAATGAGTTCATTTTATTAATTTCTTATAAATGTTTCATGATCAAAATATACTTCTAATAAAAGTGGTGTAATTTGTATGCATGACATTATTATATTCACTGAGTGAAAATGCAGTGAATAGTATAATTTTTTTTTCCACACTTTAACTTCCTTACTCAATTGCACACAGATCTTGTGAAAGAAATCTGTTACAAATTGACTTTTTCCATGTTACCAGGCTTTCATGCCTCTGCTACAATGTATGAAGAGGGGAGATGGTCACTGCTACTTCATCTGAACCAGAATTTTTTCTTTCCTTATACCCAGTGGTAGGCAAGGTGAAGTTCAAAATATAGAATCATATAATCATCACAGGATGGTTTGGGTTAGAAGAAACCTTTAAGATCATCTAGTTCCAATCCCTTTTCTATAGACACGCTTCCTCCAGACCAGGTTGCTCAAAGCCCCATCCAGCCTAACCTTGAACACATCTAGGATGGAAGCATCCACAGCCTCTCTGTTTTAGCATCTCACCACCCTCACAGTAAAGAATTTCTTCCTGATACCTAATCTAAATCTGCCCTCTTTCAGTTTTAAATCATTTCCCCTCATCCTGTTGCTAGCTGCCTTTGCAAAAAGTCCCTTCCCCACTTTCCTGTAGCCCCCCCAACTTATACTTGAAATGACAAGAAACTTCAAACCAGTTTGGGCATTAAGAGTGCTCAATTACAGTGATTAGGTGATACTACACAATCTGTGAGAAAGGTAAGTTCTAGAAATAGAGACTAGTGCTGGTTTGGTGGTTTAAGAGTCCCTAAGATTTCAGGAAGTTTGTATTTAATATCTTGTTCAGAATCTGAATTTACACAGATGAAACAGAGATGGTTCATGACAACCCTTTTTCTTCTACACTGTTTATATTCTGCCTCTATTGCCTGCTTTTGCAGTTTGCTTGATCTTTGTATTCTTGGATCCCTAGGATTTGTACATTTTGCATGCCTGCAAAACATCTCCTGCAGAGGGAAGGCTAAAGACACAGAAGTGGAAGAGAATAATAGTAGCACAGAGGAAAAAAGATACTCTAAACTGCAATGAACAAAGAATTAGGAACAAGTTAATCTGACTTCAATGCAAATTTCTCTGTGTATGGAACACTTCTTTCACTGCTCAGTGGAATGCTTAATACAATTCTTTCACAAATAGCCAATGTAATATTGTTTCAGAGTGAGAAGATGTAGTATATTTAAAGCTGTATTCCACGTATGGCACAAGACAAATTAATTACGTATAATCAGCCAGTTCAGCTTAGTGTTGAAGATTGTTACTGTCAGCTTTAACTCTCCCTCATTTGTTTGCTAAGCACATCCAATAAAGCAAAATCTCAGACTTTATCTCCTCTTGACTTACCCATTTAGTCAAAGTAATGCACAGAACATCAACGTGATTTACTTTTCAAGTGTAAATAAATCATACACAGTTAGGAGTCTGGACGTCTACCTACATAGCTAGGATATACACCTACTACGGAACCTATCAGCAATGCTTTCATGTATCCACTAGTTGTATTTAATTTAGTAGCTTTGTCTCCTCCTCTTACTGTTTCATCTCAGTCGCTGGTTTTGATACATTAGATCATTAGTGGTCACACAGAGATACTTGTATCTGGGTTAAAACGTCTGCAAGCTGTCAAAGTGTTTTAGTGTAAACATTTGTGACTGGATGTTCACTGGCTCTCTCAGCATACAAGAGACAGATATGCCAATATTATTTACACACGATGATAAATGGGTAACATTACTCTTTTTACCCTAAAGTAAGCAACTCTTCTGGGATGCTGTCTAAGAAATGTTTTTATCAATTGCTGTTTGCTATTCAACTACTTCTACTTTGTACCCCATTGTTTTTTTCTTTTTCTTTTTCCTTTTCCTTTCCTTTTCCTTTTCTTTTTCCTTTTCCTTTTCCTTTTCCTTTTCCTTTTCCTTTTCCTTTTCCTTTTCCTTTTCCTTTTCCTTTTCCTTTTCCTTTTCCTTTTCCTTTTCCTTTTCCTTTTCCTTTTCCTTTTCCTTTTCCTTTTCCTTTTCCTTTTCCTTCCTTCCTTCCTTCCTTCCTTCCTTCCTTCCTTCCTTCCTTCCTTCCTTCCTTCCTTCCTTCCTGAAGGCAAACAAATGAACAGAAAAACAAAACAAACTAGAAAAGAGACCTTTGTAGAATACTTCTGGATGCAATAATCTGCAGCAATAAAAGAATAATTAATGCTAGCAGTGGCTGTAGGTCAAAGAATACATTCTATCACTTCAAAATGTACATTAGAAATATTTTTGTTTACTGTATCATATACATTCCCTATTTTATTTCTCTCTTTATCTCTTGTTAAATTTAATTATATAGAAATATAAAATTAATAATTATATAAAAGATGCTGTCTGAACATAACAGTCATACATTATATAGAACTTGAAAAAGACACATTTAGAAACAATTCTGCTTTAATGCTGCATTCACTACCAAATAAATTATTATTATTATTATTTTAATTATTTCTAAGAATTTGTTTGTTTTTCTAGTTTCTTCTCTATTTGAATTCTTAATCAGATTTGGTAACACTGCAATTATTCCAACAGCAACCAGTTTTGGTGTCACAAATAGGGGATTATGATTTCAGTATACAAAAAGCAAGTGGCAAGAAGATTAACTGTTATAAAATCCTGGAAGAGAGGTGTTCAAATCTAATTTATATAGTACAAAAGAATAAATAAATGCAATCAAATATCTAAGAATATGGAGCTGTTTCTGAAGGAGAGAGAAAGTGAATACTTTTCACAAGAAGCAGGAATATTTCAAACCAGTAATAATGTTATTCTGAAATCAGAGATAGGATTGAAACAAGACAACTTTTTAGGTGACTGTCATTTATAAAAGTCTGTCTTGCATAGTGCATGAGAGTCTGTGTAAAGGTGAGAGGGAATAGGTCACCTAAACATAGCTGCCAAGCTCCTAAAATGCTCTGTTTTATCTGGGATATCAGCATGAGTGTTCAGAATTCTGAATTTGCAGCAAAAACCAAACAGGATAGTGTAGGACATTTAAAATTGTACCAGATATGTGAACTCACCCTACTGTTCTGGCCTTGTGATGCAAAGATGTTCTAGACATAGAGCATACATCAGAAGCATTTCTGTTTGAGAATACCACTGAGCCCCTAAAATGAGGTGTCTGAATCACAGCCTGACTCCTACTTTTACTGACAGTTCAGAGAGATAAGTTTTAAGTCTGTGGTGGAAATTCATTAAAAATATAAAAACAAACAAACCAAACTAAAACAACAGCACTTCATATTAGGAGATACAAACAACTCTCTACCCAAGAGACCTAACAAAGGCAAGAAATCAGATAAGAATAGAGAAAGGAGACAGAAGGGAATATTTGCCTTAATGAGGTGTTGTCAAATCAACTGAGTCTCCGGAAATTTGGCTTCGAGTACACAAAGCACTGTTTGCAACAATGTCAGAAGCATTAGTGGCTATCTTTCAGAGTTTGGAGGGGATGCTGACATTTCAGAAGATTTGAAAAGGTCAGCCACAACCTTTATATACTGCAGGTGGAAGAAGGAAGATACACGGAATTATAAACTGCTTAGCTTATTTTCAGTTCCTAAACAATAAGGGAAGAAATAAAGAATTTTGGAAACATGGAAGAGAACATGAAGATGAATAACAGCCTGCACATGTTTGTCAAGAACATAACCAATTCAATTTCCTTCTAAGAAAAAAGTCTTATGAAAAACAGAAAACTCTATGATATACTAACTTAAAAAAAACAAAAACAAACAAAAAAACTCTTTTGACATTCTCTCATAAGATATTTTCATAAAGAAGTGACATTACAAACAAAACCATTTTAAGACACATGCAAAACAGGTTTAAGAACTATACTCAGGGAGTAGTTATCAATAGTCTATTGTAAGTCTAGAAGGGTGTATGATGATCTTCAGATCTAGACCCAGTAATACAACAGTGCTGTTCATGCTTCTCTGAAAACAAGGATGACCAAACAGAGAAAATATCTATAGAATGAGAAGATAAAAAATGGTTCTGAAAACAGGACCAACAAAAATGCGGTCTGAAAGATAAAGTATGGAATTCAGTTTAGAAAAGAAAAGAAAAAAGCAAGCAACCAACGGTGTTCTTCCTTTGGGTGGAATAATCAAACAAACCAAAACAAACAAACAAACAAACAAAAAATAGACCAAAGACAATTGACAAGGTTGCAGCTCTGAAGAGAAAAATTAACATTCTAAACTGTCAATGTCACATACCTGGAAAAAGTCTATAGAGATGTGTATATAGAGAAATATGTTTTATGAGCTATTTAAAATAATTCTTTGAGGTTGGCAAGGCCTCCATAGTCTGCTGAGGCTATTTTTGCACCTTACATTTCAAAGAAAAATGTGTCAGTTACAGAGATTCTGCAGGGGACAATAACCAGATGTCTAATAATCATAGTCTACAGAAACAGCCAGATTTATTGTACATAGAAGAAAAAATGACTGAAGTCTCAAATATTAAGAAGCTATTGTAAAGAGAAAGAAAATGAGCCACTTACCATGCTTAGAATAAATACAATATGAAAAAAAAAAAAAAAAAAAAAAAAAAAAAAAGAAAAGTATTGCATTTCAGCAAGGGAAATTTGGGCAAGAAAGATGAGCATCCTCTTATAGTAAATCTAATTAAATAATAGAATAGGCTTTCTGTGAAATATTCATTGTTAGTAAAATGTTATCTCTGCAGTGTTGTTAAGTATAGGATTTGGTCAAAATCAAAATGGAGATGAAAAATTTTAGTTTCTTCTAGGATTTTTTTTGTTATTATTATTATTCTTTTGATCTTTATCTCTTCACTCAACAGTTAAAAAAAAACAACAAAAAACAAAAAACAAACAGATCAAAGAGAAAGAAAAAAAAGGTTCTGTACTTTTAAAATGTTAGTTGCTTATTTATTTTATTTATTATTTTATTGACTCAAAATTTCATCTGGTAGTTTTGTCCATGATTGTTGTTTTCTCTTGCTTGTAGCATCAGTTTGTCACAGCAGAATGCTGTAACTATCATCTTAGAATGTTTAAATGTTTAGTGCATCACTTGTGTCTTGCATTTAGATAAAAGGTCTCCTTGATACAAAGCAGCTGATATTTTCTGTAGTGTCTTAAGAGACAAAAAGAGATGAGCAGAATTTGATGGAATTGATCTTATTCAATGAGAGTGGGAAAGACAAATAGAATACTTATGTAGAAGAAAAAAAAAAAAAAAAAAAAGAAATGAGACAGTATTTTATTCAAATGTCTGTTTGTAAACTTGTAAAGTTTTGAGGTGATCTACTAAGCCTGTAAATATCCAGAAAGTTTAAAAATGATTGGATATGTACTTCAACATCCATTTGAAATTGTAAAGGAAGTTTTCCTTGGGGCAAGTAAGCTAATGTTTCTAGAAATATTTAGTCTAGGATGAAAAGCATAATAGTTACCCACAAAATACTGCCAAAGCAGTTCTCTGCTTCATTTCAGTATCATCAGCTGTTTAATGATCTGAGAGAGAAGATAATGGCATCAAATATTGACATCTGAACTGCTCCACTAGATATTAGTTTTCTGTATGCTATTTTGTTCTTTATCATCCGCCCTCCCATACATACTTTACTGTTATTATTATTGGCTACTAGAGACTGGAGCTAAAGAAAATGTAGCCAAGGAAAATAGTCACAGGAGGCAAAGCAACAGACACAAATAGAGACCTGTCAGAGATCAGAATCAGCTGCAAAATTCCTAGCTTTTTGAACATTCAGTATGAAGCAATTTTAATTGAAAAGAAAAATAAGAGATATGGATCATTAATGAGGGTATTATACAATTCTGTAAGACTAAGGATAGAATATCTCTATTTAAAGACAGTTCTCAGCTTTTCTTCTCCAAAGCTATGACTGAGAACTATAGAAAAAAGAGATGCAATGTTAAGTGTTAATCTGGTATCTTCTAATTTTCAGATGACTAATACCATACAAAATTAGATTCCTAGCCTTTCAGTACCATGCATGGAGACATACAACCTAGCTGATCAACATAATTACATAAAGTATGGGGAAGTAGGTAGAATGAAGTTATGAAGCACAATATCAGAGAGTAAAATACAGCTGTTAAATTTAGTGATAAGGAAATAACTTTTCTGGTGTTTTGATTTTGTTGCTGTTGTTGTTGGGTTTTGTCCTCAATGATACACTTAAATACAGTAATAGTCTCTGGACATACTTCATTTGAACAAACAAATCAATTTATTTTTATTTTTATTTATTTATTTTTTTAAAATTATTGCTTTTCCCTGGACACTAAAGCACATAACTTCATAACTTCTTATTATCATCTTTTGGAAAGGCAACAAGGTCTAACAAGTATTCTCCCTAGATAATTCAGAATTAATATGCAAAACAAAGGTTTTGTATTCCCATTTGACTTAAGAAAGAGATAGAATAGAATTAGTTCATTCACACTAAATTCCCAAGAGGGTCGTAAACATTCATTTGCCATTTTCTGATGCCTAATTCAAAAATTAAACTCCTCAAAGCCCATGTACTACTGTTGCCAGACATCATCAGTACATGACTTCCTTGGGTACCTAAAGTATTATATGTGTATTTTCATTTCCAAAGTGTCAGTCTTTGAGCACATTTAGACTATAGAGGCATACTGCAGTAAACAAGAACACTTCTTGCATACTTCTATTATTAGTCTCTCAAAGTGAGATTTCACCATTTATCTTCTGAATAGGTAATTATGTGGCACAGAGACAATTCGGAAGAGCAAGAGCTGTTGTGTCTGGCATTCTAGTCTTCCAAACTTACTAGCTGGTAAGTTTACTCCAGATAAATGAGAACCAGTTCAGCTCTGTACGTCTTTCTGAGGAAACCTGATACAAATTTTTATGGAAGTCAAATTATTCATTCTAGTCTGATTGGATACATCTCACCTATATTTAGCTGTATAAATGTCACTAGTTGTCGGTGTCATTACCTACAACAGCAGTCTATTCTAGATGACTGGCTTTGGACAGAATCCAACTTATGTCTACTTCTATTTTGTTTCCATTATCCAGCTCTTTCTATTAACTACATTTCTTCTTTGGAATAAAATCCTTAATAGCTCTTTAGTGCCTGAAGATTTATGAGATGAATTCCAGCCAGGGTACTTAATGCTGAAGGTTGTTTCTCCCTCAGACTCTACTCCTGAAACTACTCAATTTTCTGTAGAATAGCTTAACATACGTAACATATGTGAAAAATGCTAGAAGCATAATTCTGTAGTTTAGAAGATCAGCATATAGGCACTTGTACTGCATCAGCAACTGCATATTTTTAATACATTGGTAGTCCTATGGGGTAAAGTCTACTGATTTGAAATTCTATAGAGAGTTTTAGAAAATTAGAGCTTTTGTTGAAATAGGTGTTTATGGACTGTTAATTTGCATTTAGTCTACTTCTGAAAGTGTTGCTCTTATTTCTTCTAATGGTGCATAAAAAAAACTGCTGTGAAATCCATGTTTACTTTTTACATGTAATTGCATTTTTGTGTGCTATTTCTATGCCTACTGAAAAGTCTTTACAATAACTTAAATGCAAAGAGACATTGGAAATTCAGCCACATTACTCATTTTGATGTTTCTCTCAGCTGAAAGGTGGGGGAAAAAAAGCTGTTAAACCTTTTTTTTTTTCTTTTTTTTTTTCTTTTTTTTTCTAGTATTGTTCTAGAAGCAGGACGCATGCAGTTCATCTGAAGTGGTGGTAAATAAGTAAAAGAATTAACTATATTCATGCAACCACTCATAATCAATTATTGTTTTACTGGTTTACTCTGGAGGAAAATAAATGATGAACCTGTAGGAGAGCTGATCTCATTAGAAAGATTATTGCGTATTTGTGATATAAACGGGGAGCGATAATGCATGTATCCCTTAAGAACTTTACTTAAGATCTGGATTTACATCATTTTGATACTTTTCCTAAAACAAAGAACAGTTCACTTTGTAGCCACATAAAAAGTTGATTTAGTCTTTGTGATCCTCATCTGGACCATCTCCATTTCTTTCCTGTTTTGGAAGCCTGTCACAGGATTATCTAGATCAATCCATGTCCATTACAGGGCCCATGGGCCCCTTGACCCCCAAAAATGGGAAGAAATAAGGGAAGGGGGTAGGGAGATGGGAGCTGGACTCAAGGAAACAAACAAAGCAGTGGCAATGATCTAAGGAAGAAAACTTATTGTACTAACTATGATATGAGTATACAAAATAACACAATATAATACAATCTAATTGGAACTCAGGCTAATAAATCAAGTAAAATAAGAGATAGAGATGTTTCCAAAGACCAAGAAGCCTACTCTGAAAGTGAAGGTGCTGTGGCTTAGAAGCACACCCACACCCACTGCCAGGCAGTGAGAGAGAGAGTGAGCATCTCTTCTGTGACATATTTCCCTCTCCAGCTGTGAGGTCCTCTGGGACATGTAGTTCTTCTTCTCTGTGCTCCACATGGTGGTGTGATGTGGAATACCAATAGCAAAAATTACAAAACCATGACAAAGCCCCAAACCTGTATGCAGTACTTTAGATGGGACCTCACAAGGGCAGATAGAGAGGGAAAATCACTTCCCTTGCCCTGCTGGTCATGTACCTTTTGATGCAGTCCAGGATACAGTCGGCATTTAGGGCTGCAAGTGCACATTGCTGTCTCATGTTAAGTTTTTCATCTACCTTTTTGAAGGGCTACTCTCAAGGAGGTCTTCTTCCAGTCTCAGTACGTACCTGGACCCATGTACAACATCTTGCACTTACCCTTGTTGAACCTTGTTAGGTACACCAGGGCTTACTTTTTGAGCTTGTCCAGGTTGCTCTGGATGGCATCTCTTCATTCTGCTGTATCAGCTACATGACCTGGCTTAGTGTCATCCATTTACTTTCGCTATTTGATAAAAGCACTTGCTGCTATGATGGTAAAACGTTCATCAGCATGAAAAATTTTGTTTCAGTTATTCACACTTGTTTGAATTTGAAAAATGACTATTTTTGAAAAAGAATAAAAAATAAAAATCCATAGTATGTTCTTAGCTTATTGCAAAAGCACCTTTTTTCTTCAGCTACAGATAAAAATAAATGAAGAAGAAAATAGATGAAGAGAAAGCAATCCATATTTACACATAGTCTATTAGAATTGATTGCCTTTATAATGAATTCAAGTAAACAAAATATTCAATGAAATGAAGCAGTAACAAACTGAGAGACTAAGTTTTGTGAACTCCACATGAACTATTCAAGAATAGGTACATCTTTAGGGTAATATATATTTCTGCTTTATCTTGCAAAGCTCACACAGGCCTTACTGAATATAACCTGCAGTATTTTTATGAAAATATTTCTGTATAACTAGTTCTGTTTATTTACATAAATTCAATTCTGGATAGGACAGTAAGTGAATGTCTAAGCCTTAAGCTATCATACTGACTACCAGCCCTTCTTTGTCTTTCTGAAATGCATTTTCCTTTTGGCTTTCTGCCCAAACACTGTTAAGTAGCATTAGTTCCCAAGGCAAGCCTCATCCTTTTCCAGGTAAGTAGAGGAAGAAATGCTGATTCTACTATTTTTTCTGGTATCTCCACTATGTAACTCTTTAATCCATGGATTGTCTGAATGTCTAAGAAGTCTCTATTCATAGAGTGATGTGCTTTCCCCTTTCACATAATTATAAAAGAACCCAGCAACCCTGTTGCTTTTACACCCGCTTCATCAATCTGAACACTGAATGTAAATGCTATCAACTGCTATTTTGTCTGAAAGGAAAGAAAGATAACACACTTTTACTCACAAGGAAATATTTTGATATCTTTTTCTGGTTTCACTCGTGAGTGAAGATTAATAAAGATACATAGGAAGGGCAGCCAAGGAAATTATCTCATTTATTTTCCATACATCATTATGTGTAATGATTCCTGAGTAGTAATTCCAGAAAATGAAAATGTTAGTATTGGAATATCAGGTAAATTTTTAATAAAATCACCTATGGTTTATTTGCTACCTGAAAATATGATATGACATATCATATTTCATATTTCAATATATTTCATATATGATATGAAATATGAAAGAAATGGTTTATCTTTCTCTTTGAATGGACCCTCTCCTAACAGAGCCATTGCTTCCTCCAGAGCACAGCCCTCTACTGTGATGAGTTACTACTTTATCCAAGTAATTTATTTTCCAGATTAATATTGTACTTGTATTTATTGTGTAATAAATAAATAAATAAATTATAGGCTGGATTTTTTTTTTTTTTTTTTTTTTTTTTTTTTAACCCCACAATAATATCTCAGTCTAAGGGGAAGGAGTTTCTTTTGGAATGTCTTCTGAATACTGAGACTGACTGGCATGACAGGCTTCATTTCTGTTTCCATTTACAAGTCTAAATGTAATATTCCTAATTACATCTCTAAAACTGCACTATGCTTACAGCCCTTTAATTTCAGCTTCCATATGGGAGTACAGTTATAGTACATATAATTTATATTTAGGATTTTGATTTAGATATTGTATGTTCAGATCAAGATTCTGGTAGAAATACACATGAAAACTCACATATATAGGATTTTTTAATTTAATTTAATTTAATTTAATTTAATTTAATTTAATTTTATTTTATTTTATTTTATTTTATTTTATTTTATTTTATTTTATTTTTTTCATTCCATACAGCTGCAGTGCTTTTGCAAAACTGATATTAATCTTTTACATTATGTGAAACTGGAAGAGAGACAAACAGATCAAACAGATCAAGAACTAAGCTAAAAAGTATTCTGGTTTTGGCTTGTCCATAAGATGACAAGATTTTCCCTAGAATGTAATCATAGGTGTCTTTTCAAAAAGTCAAAGCCACAAGAAAAAGTCCCTTGCCATTTAATGAAACTGAAAAATCAGTGACAGACATTCATATAGATTTCCTATCAAATATCTTCTACTAGAAAGTCAGGGAACTGTGATCCCACTTCTCATTTTCCTTATATCAGATTTTCATGCATGTAAACATGTACATTCACCAAAGTCATTTGTCTGTAATTAATGAAGATACTATAACTGCCTTCTGGTGAATCTTCACTGTCTTATCTACAAATACATCCTAGCTGACAACTTAGACAAAATTACTAATTTAAGGGACTTAGAAATTAGTTTAGATGAATTGTGGTGTTCATTTGTATCTAAAGCTGAACAGAAGTATCTTTTTGAACAGATTTGTTGTGACTGAATCATTCTCAAGATCTCCAGGCACAAATTCAATACTATGATAACCTTTTCTGATCTTACTGATATCTGAAGCAAAGATTTTTACTGTGTAGTAAATAATTATGCAATAATTTTGGACTGAACTGTTGCATGAAACTTGCTCCTGTGTTGGTCAAAGCTTCAAGATCACTCTCTGAATTTCTCTCACTCCTACCTTTAGTTAATCAAACTGGTAAAAATCTAGTATGAGCAGTACAAGAGCATATTTCTAAAAACAAGTTAGCAAGATCAAGGTCTTGTTATTTCAATTAAACTTCCTAATGCTGACTCAATTAGTTCAGAATATCAAATTCAAATATTAATGCACTTCTGGATTAAGTTTGGCCTGAATAGTCATATGTAAAAGGAGGCCATTACTCTCCATAATGTCACTAAAGATGGGCAATCATTTTTCATGAATAATTTATATAAAGAATTTTGCCCTTTTCTCTGGTCATTAAGACTTTTTATTCTTCTCAAAGGCAATAGTCAAGATTGATTTGTGAATTATTTGATAACTTGCTATTTCCAGATTGAACAAAGTTTGACTAAAATTAGACTTTATACTTTATGTGTGAAGGGAGTAGTTTCTTACAATAATAAATAAATAAATAAATAAAATAGAATTACACATTTTTTGTTTCCAGCAAACATAGTGTAACAGTTGCACATAAACTCACAGTTTACATTCTTTCTAGCCAAGTTTCAGAAATATTTCAGTATGAGGAATATATATAACTCCAGGCTTTAATAATATTATTGTTATTAAAACTGGAATAAAGATTTTAAATATAATTTTAATATATTACTAGTTATTATCAATATGGAATAAAAAATGTGAATGCTATGGTAAACAATTACCTCATACACACACTGCAACATAAGATGATGTGTTTGTCTACCTAGCTTCCAAAGACCATGGTAAGATTTGTTTCCAAAACTATCTGGAGATTTCTGAGGCCTGTAAGAAAGCAAACATCATTTTTATCTTCAGGAATGACAAGATGGAAGATCCAGGGAACTATAAGCTTGTCAGCCTCAGTGGTACTGGAATAAATAATCCTGGGAGCCATTTCCAAATGTATTAAGGACAGGAAGATGACTGGATGTAGTCAGCATGGATTTATTGAGGGGAAATCATGCTTGACCAAACCAATAACTTTCTACAATGAAATGACCAGTGAGTAGAATAAGATGAGAGCAGTGAACACATTTTATCTTCACTTAAGCAGATAAACTGGATGATAGGACAGTGCTCACCAGCTGCAGATTTGCAGGTCATACAAAACAGAGAGTATAGTGCTGCCATCCATAGGCAACACAGACCTCAAAAGACTTCAGATCAGAAATAGACTAAGAGAAATTTCAACAAAGGTAGATAAAAGCATCTGGGAAAGATTAATGTATACATGTATCGGTACAAGTTGGGAGCTGACAGGATGGAAAGAAGCTTTGCAGGCAGGGACCTACATACCCCAGTGAACAAAAAGTTGAATATATTTATTGCAGTAAATAAAACAAATGGCCTTCTGGTCTGCCATAGAAATAATGCTGACAGCAAATCAAAGGAGGTAATCTTTCCTCTATACTCAGCCTATTGGTGAGGCTGCATCTGAAGTACTGTGTCCAAAAGAAACATGGACATTCTAGAGAGGGTCCAGCAAAGGGTGTGAAGAAGATGGAGGGAATAGAAAACCTGTTATACAAAGAGAAGCCGAGAGAGTGTGGACTGTTCAGCCTGGAGATGAGCAGCATATTTTCTCTACTGAGTTTTTTGACATATTAGGTGCAACAGAAACAAAAGCATCTTACATGATGAAAAATGCAGTCTGTACCACATGCACACATATGATCATGCACTTTCTGAATAGTTAACCTCAGTAATCATTTGAACAAAATCTAATAATGCTGTCTGTACAAAACTGTTAAAAGTTTCTATTCTTTCCTGGCTTAGGCCCCTTAGGATTTTAAAATGTGGTTGAATAATGTCAAGGTAATTCACTACAGAAATCATTGACAGTTATATTTTGGGGCGGTTTTAAATATTTTCTGCATCTCTGAATTGTTTTAATTTTCTCAAACCTCTCACAATAATCATTTTGTATTTTATTCTAACTCATGACTATTATTTCTAATGTTAATCAAACAGCAGCTATCCTATCTGGCATTTTTAAGCCTAATTGTATTATTTTAATGGGTTTGGATATACAGATGCTTCAGTAATTCAGCATAATTTTCTCAAATCTGGTTAGGAATAAAGAAAAGAAAACAATGCTTACTATTAAATTGTGTTATTCTACCATGAGAATAAACAATAAAGAGTGATCATATTTATGTATAGCCTTGTTACAACTGAATATATTAATTACTTTTTTATCAAAACAATTTGATGCTACTAGGAAACAGTGACAAAGGCCACAGGTGGTAATGAAAGAAAGATGACTTATCAGAAATGACTAATAATGCTTGAGTTGCCAAAGGAACCCGATTGTTTCCTAAAAATGTGTGCTTTGACATTCACTTATCAGTGCTACTGAAATGCAGCTCTTATCATGTCCACATAGAAAATTTCATTTCCATCCAACTGATGAATATGCAAATTCTTATATTATTTGAATGTGCCATTTATTTCTTTTCCTGAGCTGAATGAATACAGAAAAGTAAATGCTTTTTGTATATGGATTTAATTTCCTGCAAATGTTAGGTAGTGTGTTAACTGATTGTCTTAGTTTTGATTTTGTTCAATTATGCAGTAGTTTCATTTTTATTAAAGAATAATCATTTATCCTTCTTAAGTTATTTTTGATCCTTTTGTCATATTTCACATTGCTTCTTTTAACCATATATTTCTATTTATATATGATACAGTATATTGAATGTGATATTTCCTGGAGAATACAATAATTTTGTTTCAGATTTGCTTTATAACTTGCTGTGAAACCTCTGAAAATTCTTTGGATCTGAGTGAAAAGAATCTTACAGCATCAGGCACGAGTTGTGACTGGAATAAAGACTAACTATAGCACCAGAAAATCACAGAATGGTTGAGGTTTGAAGGAACTTCTGGAGGTCGTTTGGTACAACCTCTGCTCAAGCAGAGACTGCTAAAACTAAAAGGCTGCCCAGTACCATGTCCAGGTAGCTTTTGAATATCTCTGAAAAGGGACCTGTCAGGTCACCCTGCACAGACTTCTGATGTTCAGAGGAAACCTGTGCATTCCATTATCTGCCACTGCTTCTTGTACTGTTATTGGGCACACTTGAAAACAGCCAGGCTTTCTGCTCTCAGCACCCCCCGTTCAGGTATTTGTACATGTTGATGAGATCCTCTTCTTGAGGCTGAAAATTCTGTGCTCTCACCCTCTCCACACAGGAGAGGTGCCCCCTCAAAATTTCTGTGGTCTTTTCATTGGACTCTCTCCAGTAACTCCACATCTCTCGTGTACTGGGGCCCAAAACTGGACACAGTGTTCCAGGCCTGGCATATATTTGTAATAGCTTTCTGTATTATAGGAAACACTACATGTGTAACTGCAACTCTATAGATGGTTACAGAAAAGGAGTATGCCTTCTAATGGCATTTTCAGAGCAAGACCAGGCTTCAAGAAATGCCCTGGCAGCATCAGAGCACTGTTGGTTTTTTATTTATTTCTTCCTTCCTCATGCAAAAAATAGATGGTCAGCAGATCCCAGATTAGGCAGTTCAGCACATCTTGCTCAGGGATTCATGGATTAGGAGAAAGACTGTGGAACTCCACAGAAAAACTGCTGTGCGATTCAAACTAAAATTCCCTTGAAACTTAAACCTTTCTATGATTCTATGATCCCATGAGATATCTGAATTATATGGAGTCAACTATTTTGATTTGCTAAAGTTTTCTTCTTCGCATACATGTAAATTGCTACCAATTGAAAGACAGTACAAAATCAAATTCTACTTCCTTGTTTCATTTAAAAAACAAACAAACAAACAAACAAACAAAAAAACAATAAATATGATCTTCTTATCTTTAGAAACTCACTGAGAAAATTATCTGTATCATTTTTACTAACTCAGGCATACTAAAGTATCCCTACAGCAAGTGGCTTCAGATTCTTTAAAGCAGGAATTTGAAACATTTTCCAAATGTTGAATATTGTAGACTATTCCCAGTGCAAGATATGTGACAAGTATAAGCAAATCTTATCAACAAATGAGTTATAAAATGTATCAAGAGCTACATCTGAAATTCTAGGAGATACCTTTCTGTTAAATAAATAATTTTGCATATGTAGTACTGATTACATAATGTGATGAGATTTATGTGCTCCAATTTCAGATATCTAAAAATTAATCATCAGTGTTAAGATACCTACAACGATAGAGTAAACTAGATTTCACTAGAAGGTAATTTGTTTGACTCATGAAGATAGATATCTCGAGATGAACTGCTTTCTGGAAATACCTATTTTGTGTCATTGACTGTAAAAGGGAGTCTGAGTGCTCAAGCTCAGTCACTGATGTTTCAGATACTTAGATTACTTAAATTATGGTCTAAAGATATCTATCATGATTACAAAATGCAGGAGACTGCTCAAGAAACTGGTATTTGATGAAAATGTGAAAGCAGTAAGTTGAAGATCTATGATTGTGTGGCCACCACAGAGACCAGAAACTTGACCTTGGGAATTTAACTGAGAAATATTTCCAAAAAACAAAAATATAATAAAATGTTTCAGAATAATTTTTTATTAATAACTGGACATTGATTTTGTTCTATAAAAATGTCATATCAGTATGAAATGTAGACTCTAAAATCAACAGGTTAGAAAATTAACACTTCAGCACTTCATACTCAGAACAAAAGGCATGGAAGAAGTAGAATTAACATGATCCCATATCTGTAAAATCGTCCTGGGATGTCTATCTTCAAGATATCAAGATATTAAAAATCCTAAACCTTATAACAGTAAGCATATCTCAATGCAAATACTTATGGAAGAGGAGTTGGATTATCCTAGAATACAAGAAAGACAAAAGGATTTGCATTATGCAATAAATCCATGCAGATGACTATAGTGATTATGATTATTTTTTCCTTGTTTCCTTTTATTTTTGTTGCTGTGGATAACAAAGTAAGAGATGAATATTTATATTTCAAATTGCTAAACAGATTCTGGCTGAATATTACTAATATCTCACTGTAATGTCTAATGCATCTAACCAGACTAGATGTGAGCTTTGCATATTGACCTTATTCACAATCTCTTCTGTTTCACATGGTTGTTATTACCGAATAGTAATAATGCCTGAAGTTCTTGGTGGAACAGAACTGGCCACGTTATTAAATACACAGTGAGCGGCACACACTGCATAGCTTTTCAAAGTGTTAGTTTATATGAAACAAGTGGGGCCAAGGGGAAGAGAAGGAAGTGACAATGTGATTTGCTCAAAGTCAAGGTCAAGAACTGAACTCACATCCTTTCAACCTGATGTCCCTTCAGCTCAGTCCCTTTAGCTCCATGTTATTATAAGGCCTAATTTTAAGCCTCTCACTTTCCCCTAACAGAGAATACTTAACCACTTAATATTTAATGTTGAGTGGAAGCATTACTGGTTTTGCACTTAAAGCACATCACGGCGTGTTATCACCAAGACAGAAACAAAAAACAGCAACAACAACAAAAACAAACAAACAAACAAACAAGAAACAGATTTTCAAGTGCAAGGTTATGCACTTGTGCCAGGGCAGTCTCAAGTGTTTATACAGACTAGGCGAAGAACCCCTTGAGATCAGCCCTCTGGAGAAGGACTTGGGTAGATGAGAAGCTGGACATGAGCCAGCAGTGTGCGCTTGCAGCCCAGAAGGCCAACTGTGTGCTGGGCTGCATTAAAAGAGGAGTGGCCAGAAAGGAGAGGGAGGTGACTGTTCCCCTCTACTCAGCTCTTGTGAGGCCCCATCTGGAGTACTGCGTCCAGGCCTAGGTCCCCCAGTACAGGAAGGATGTGGAGCCCTTATAGTGGAGCCAGAGGAGGGCCACTAATAATCAGAGGGCTGGAGCACCTCTCCTGTGTGGAAAGGTTGAAGGAACTGGGCTTGTTTAGCTTGGAAAAGTGGAGGCTCTGGGAGACCTCATCACAGACTTCCAAAATTTGAAGGGAGCGTATAAATAGGAAGGGGAATGGCTATTTATGAGGGTGGATAGTGATAGGACAAGGGGGAGTGGTTTTAAACTGAGACAAGGGAGTTTTAGTTTAGAAGTTAGGAGGAAGTTTTTCATTCAGAGGGTGGTGATGCACTGGAGGATATTGTGGATGCTTTCAAGGCCAGGCTGCATGTGGCTCTGGGCAGCCTTGTCTGGTGGTTGGCAGCCCTGCATATGGTGGGGCAGTTGAAACTAGATGATCTTTATGGTCCTTTTCAAATCAGGCCATTCTATAATTCTACAAATCTATAATTTTATGATTCATACATAAATGCAAGTGAACAATAATGAATATGTTACTCCCATCTGCTTAATCTCTCTAATTATTTCATCTGAAAATATTCCAGTGACTTGAAAATTTTCTTAAAATAAATATTTTCATAGGTAAAAAGTGTGTTACTATGTCCATACAAATTCAAATTGAAAGTCACACATCATAAGTACCCTCAGATATCCTATCTAGTTTTTACCAAGCAGTATGATATCTCATAAAGGAAAAAAAGAAAAATAAAAAAAGAAAAAATAAATACTGCTCTTCCATGAGGTCATGGGTTTGGCAACTCTAATCAAACCCAGCTTCATCCTGAAGAGAGACCTTGATTTATTGTCTTCTGCAGGATGAAGACTGGTACCTGGGCAAGACCAGAATTTCATCTTCTCTCTTTTCCAATGAAATCTCTCTCAGAACAGAACAAGAAGCTCTTGTCTATCTCTTACTACTCAGTGTTTGCCACTGTTGATTTAAGCTGCTCCTGAATTCTCTCTAGGCAGTCCATTCTGGTTCTGCGATAGCCTTAATGTTAAAAGGTTTATTACTTCTAATACTGATTTATTTTTTAAATAAACCTGGGAAACTGATATTTTCTTTCTTATTAATACATTTTATTTTTTTTTTACTTTTTTTTTTTTTTTTTTTTTTTTTTCCAAGTTTCAAGACATTTTCTTAACTGAAAAACTTCAGTTTCTTCCACCTTTTCATACAGGTCATATCATCTCGTATTTCTTATTACACTGGATGGACTGCTTGCAATTGTTCATTCTTGGCTGTTGTGTTCAGAACTGTACAAAATACTGCTGTTACAGAATAGTTTCTTCATATGTCTCTCAGAAAATGTTTCTATCTATGAATCCCACAAGGTACTCCACTTTTTTGGCAATATCTTGTCATATTTTACTTCTGCTCACTTTTTAACTCATTGTGACTGTAGAAACAGTTTGTCTAAAACAATATGTAATCAACCATTTACTAGCCTGTACTTAAAATGAGATTACTCTGAAATCTCCTTTATTTATTTTTTAATTTTCATTTCTTGAATAATACACTATTTTCATCCTAATGTTTTCTCCAACATATCATAATCATTAGAATGCTTTTTTTTTATTGTTATTTATTTAATGTTGTATATTTAACTGCTGGCAAGTTAATATAATTTGAAAATTGAATTGACAGAATTCCTACCCCAAATCAATACCATACATATTAAGTAACACTGGATATGGAATAGGTGCTACATAATTCTTCTATACATTCATTTAAACTGACACTGAAACACTGATAACTATTCTCTGAGAATGTATTTACAATCAAGTTAATTTCCAATCAAGCCTGTTAACAGAGTTGATAACCAGCTAATATACAAAAAAGAGAGTAAAAGCCCACAATAGACCTCATGTGACTTAGAATGTCTTGCAAACTTATAATCACATGCATCTTGACAGCACTCATATATATGTTAAGAGAACATGAACAGAGGATATTTCTTATTCAAAACACTAGTCACTCTTCCAGCGTGAAAAATGATTTTGCTAGACTCTCTTATTATCAAAATCATGCATTATACAACAGCACTACTTGTTCAGACTGTTTTTTTCTGATAAGAAACACTGCATTTTAGAAAGCAACCTCTATTTTAATATTTAATACCTCCAAATATCTAGATCTCCAAAAGTAGCAAGCTATTTAGGCAAGTAGAGCACTTCGTGTAATGTTAAAAGCATTTCTGGCATTTTATGTTATCTGCTTTTTAATGGCTGTATTTTCCTAACATTAAAAATGAATTAATATATCTTTCCTTAAGTAGTCTGCTGAATGCTGAAAGAGTAAATCTGACAGGGTTACTCATACCTTGTATATACTGTAGAGACCTGCAAACCAGTTTGTTTTCCATACTTTTGAAAGGAAATGGATTTCCTTCTAAATCAGTATCTCCAAAGCTCATCACATTTATGTCTGGACACCAAGGAGAAAAGCATACGCTTATTACCTTAAAATTTCTTTAAGCTAGGCAGTCAAGTGCTGAATCACTACTGGCTCTACTGGCATCTAAATCCAGTGACAAGAGTGCCATACAGATTCTTCAGATTTAGATGGACTAAGCATTTCAGAATTGAATCCACAGAGCTTTGTGGGGAAGCTGAAGAAAAAAATTTCAACAACAGTAAAATAGAGAACAACATGGTTTTTCTTGAATAAATATTATCTCATCTCAAACAACTTAATTATCTGGGCTTATATCATTATAAAATATGTACTTATGTACCTAGGCAACTTTTTAT
Source organism: Excalfactoria chinensis (assembly GCF_039878825.1). Classification (NCBI taxonomy): domain Eukaryota; kingdom Metazoa; phylum Chordata; class Aves; order Galliformes; family Phasianidae; genus Excalfactoria; species Excalfactoria chinensis. The sequence continues at coordinate 138,965,333 of NC_092825.1, forward strand.
TTTCTAACTATTTTACCTGTTTCTAGTGAGAGTGTCAAAATTATTGTTTACAAAACTGATAAAATATGACTATTAATAGTATTTCTAAGGTAAAATCGGAACTTTAGGATTAGAATAAAGTACTGTGCACTGCATTTTTGTGATTTCCCACTTGTGGTACATTTCTTTCTTCTTCATATTTACATTAGTATTGTTTTGTGAAAAGCAGTCTTTCATTCCAGGCTGTGAGTGGCTCAGTATTTTATCATCCTTTTTCTAATTATACTCTCTAGTAAGAAGTAAATGATAGATCTAGACATATATCTTAAAAGATTAATTTAGCAACATTTTACAAGACAAAATAAAGTCAAAATTTCTCCAAACTGCTATAAAAATTAGAAAGGCAAAGTCAGAGAACTTGGTCTATGAAATAGCTCTTAAAAATGAAAGATGTAATAAAATATAAAACAGAAAAATATGGATGTCTGTGTCAAAACCAAGCAAATAGTAACAAAGAATATTCAGTGAGATTATTTGTATTTTGGGAAGATAATTTTCTTATTTATTAAACTTAGAAATAACGCTGGAACTTTGGCATCAAAGATGTTAGATCTATATGTCTTAATCCCATTCTAAGCCATGGACATTCATTCATGCACCATGTAGACACCATATTGTAGGACAACAATGAACTTACAATTTATATCAAAAAGCCTCATTACAGTATTTTTTTCATTAGCATTACACTATGTGCTGAGACTTCTTCCAGTTTAATGGGAAACAAATGCTTCATTGAGAGCACTATTTTTAGCCATTCCCTAAATTAAAACTAAAGTAGACTAGATGCATTGGCAACAAAATCATGCAAAAATAATTTCAGAACCCAGTCTCAGAGACTTTAATCAATAGCTAAGAATTCAAACACAGACCTGCTTGCCTGTTGTTCCTCTGAGACCACATAAATATATACCTTCACTGCAGAAGATGTAAGACAAAACTCTTTCCAGTCCTTGCTGTGCAAAATACTGATAGCAGCTAAACATAGCAGTTAGGGCCTAAGCCAAAAACTTGATAGTCTTAATACACTAATCCTTATACAATCCAGGTTTCTTCAACCTGTTTACTATCCTAGATACAGAGATTCCAATGTATTCTGCTAATCAGGAAGTAGAAATAGTACCTTCTTAGAAGTAAAGTAGGCAGAAAAGTAAAATCACTGTCCATTTTTGTACAACTGCAAGGAATGATCCACTTCTCTATACATTTACAGAGTTAAAGCTCACTGTGTTGGCCCTCTCAAGTTCGAAATAGTAAAATTGGTATTATGTTACTTTAATGGTAAGTTTAGTTATAGCACCTATTTTAGTAAGGTGAATGCACCTTGAAGTCTATTGCAGGAACCTTGGAAGTTATGTCCTCCAGTACTGTATAGAAGTTTAACATTAGTAGTTATTATACACTGATTTCCTTACAGAAGCAATGGTTCCTTTACCCACATTATATATTTGCGGAAGACTTTCTGTTCCTTGACTCTTGTAATGCAGTATCTTAATTTAGTAGTCCATTTGTCCTACTCACTGAAATACTCACTTGAAGCAACACAAATATTTCACAGATCTTTCAAAAATTTCATCAGAACAATCTACATCAATTTGTAAGAAAAGTGTTTATCTGTTATTTGCAGTTTTCCAAAATGCCAAACAGTGCTCCGTTGTACTGACTTAGTCTACAGACACTTTTCTGCAAGGGAAATCAACTACTTCATCAAGACCAAGCCCTTCCTGTCCAGCTTTGTGGTTTTTTGATTGTGTAACTGCATCAGTGGATAAGGGAATAACCACTGATGTCATCTGTTTGGACTCTGTCACAATCCTGCATACCATCCTTCTCTCCAAAGTAGAAAGATATAGATTTGATGTGTGACTGTTTGATGGACGAGGAACTGGTTGTGAGATTATACCCAGAGATCAGTGGTCAGTGGTCCAGATGGAGATCAATGATTAGTAGCGTCCATTAGGTGTAAGTACTGGGACTGATGCCCTTTGATATCTTCATCAATTGCATCAACAGTAGGATCAATTATGCCCTTGCAGATGAAACCAAGATATGTGGTGCAGTCAACATGACTGAAGTACAGCAAAGGTGACCTAGACAGTCCTGAGTGGTGAGCTCAGGCAATCCTGCACCTGGGTTGTGGCAACTCCCACTATCAATACATGCTGGGGGATGTAAGGATGGAGCACAACCCTGCTGGAAAGGACTTGGGGATATCAGTGGATGGGAAATTGATCATGAACCAGCTGTGTGCCCTTGCAACACAGAAGACTGACCATATCCTGGACTGCAACAAAAGAAGTGCAGTCAGGAGGTCAAGGGAAGTGACCGTGCTCCTTCACTCTGTGGTGGTGAGATCCTCACCTGGAGTACTGTGTCCAGATGTGGAATCCTCGCTACAGGAGAGGTATGTACCTGTTGGAGTGCATCCAGAGGAGTTCCACAGAAGTGATTCAAGGGATGGATTATGTTCCCTACAAGGACATACTGAGAAAGCTGAGGCTGTTCAGCCTGGAGAAGAGAAGGCTGCAAGGTCACCTGATAGCAGCCTTTCATTATCTAAAGGGAAAAAACAGGAAACAAGGGGACAGACACTTTAGCAGGGTCTGCAGACAAAGGAAAATGGTTTCAAATTAACAGATTATATATAAGGAAGACATTGTTTACAGTAAGAGTGGTGAAGCACTGGAACAGGTTGCCCAGAGAGGTGGTGGATGTCCCATCCCTGAAGACATTCAGGGTCAGGCTGGATGAGGTGCTGAGCTATCTGACCTAGCTGTAGATGTTCCTGCTCATTGCAGTGGGCTTGGAGTAGATGACCTTTAAGGGTCCCTTCCAACTCAGATGACAGTATAATTTTACGATTCTACTTTTGATACTAGTAGCACCACTGCAATTATTCCTCTACTGAGTTGTCCTTAGCCCCTAGGCTCAGTCGAGAAATTACATCTGAAAACCAACATTTGATTAGGATAAATGTATAATGTTTCTTAGCTATCATTTACCGTGGATACTACAAACTTATTTTCAGAAGTTATTTAATGAAACAATGACACGGTATTTGACATTCTTCGTAATATATTTGAACTGGTGTATGTCATTTATGTGCCTTGTCTCTGTGCTCAAAACACAGGAAAACAAACAAACAAAAAAGTTCACAGAGATTCTATGATGTTAATGTAAGTCATGGAGCAGCGGCTCAATGAATTATATAAAACAATCAAGTGACAAGGATTAAAATTTGCTTTGGAGTATAAACTTAAAAAAAAAAAAAAGAAAAAGAAAATTAAAAGGTACGCTTTCTGCCTATGTAAGATATGTTGTTAAATGCCTCTAGAAGACTAAAATTAGCATTAATAAAGAGCAAAATTCAAGTGATTCATTAAACTGCAAGAGCTTAGTTTTACATTTCAGATACAATGAAAAATGTCATGAAACATATCCTTTTGGAGCAATTTGGAGGCACCATGCATGAGCCTGCATTGTTTCACTGTTTCATTTCTCACAAATCAAATTCATTTCTCATCAAATCTTGTTTATTCAAGATGTAGATGCAGAGTTTTGTTTTGTTTTGTTTTGTTTTGTTTTGTTTTGTTTTGTTTTGTTTCCCTCCCTCCTTCTCCTCCCCCCGCTGACCTTATGGTTCCCTTCCATTACCCAGCAGAAACCTATGTTTTACATTTCTTACTTCCATGCCTGAGTCTGAGCTTGGAGTTATGCATTAAGACAGCTGGCTCCTTGTACACAACCAGGGTTACCAGGGGCAGTCTATGAAGGCATATCCCAGGGAGGGATGGTAGCCCAGGGAGGTGGTAGAGTCACCGACCATGGGAGTGTTCAAGAAACATTTGGATGTTGCGTTGAGGAATATGGTTTAGCTGGGAAGTATTGGTAATGGTTGGACTAGATGATCTTCTAGGTCTTTTCCAACCTGAAAAATTCTGTGATTCTGTGATCCCCCTCAGCTTCTCCTTCCAGGTAGTACTCCTCTTCTCTGTGTTACTCTTGCAATAGCATTTGCTGGTCTGCACCCTTGGGCAGACAGTAGGGGTGCATTTTTTACTGCAGTAGATGGTGCTGTCCCCTGGAATACAGTTTCCAAGTTAGTCTCCTTTCAGGAGATGAGTGTTTCACAGGCAGGACTGACAGTTCTGTTTTGAACATTTGTGTTCCTGTCACATAATGAGAATTGTACAGCACATGGGAGGCTCAGTAGTGTTGGATTTATGCAAATTTATGCAAGTCTGAAGATTAGGAAGGTCTCGCTGTCAGGAAAACAAAGTTCCTGACAGAAGGAACCATGGTCTGTAGAAAGTTCAGTGCATTTGAAGCAACAATAAAGCGGGTAAAAACTTTGTCAGGTAAAGAATGCTGAAGGAGGGAAATTATAGCTTATTTTCCTCCCTGAAGTGGCAATTATATCAAAGTGGAGTTAAAAGTAGCACATAACAGTGACTGCACACAGCAACTGCATACATGCAACAGTGCCTCAAGGCAAACAGATTTGAATGCCATAATCAAGCTTGCTAACCCCAGTGGCCAAGAATGGCTACAGACAGGTTTAGCTTGACAACATCCGTGTATCCAGAATCTTCCTGTAAATTTCATGGAGCATGTTTTTGTTCAAGCATAATATTTTGCTTTGTTCTTTATGGTGAACAGATGCAGGAAGAAGGGGTTTTATTTGTATGCAGTATTGGCTGGGCTTTCATCTAACCTGGTAACATGGAAAACATTAACCTGAACAGTTTTTGGACATTTTTCCTAGAGAAGATTTCAATGACAACAGTCACAAAGGGAAGAGAGTAACAGAACTCCCTGGCTAAGTCTTTCTTTCACTTTATTACTTTTTTTTCTGACTTTCTGCACTCTGAGATACCCAGGCTTACATTCTTCTTTGCCCACAGCTATTTCTGGTTCCTCATCCCAGCAGCCTTCATTCAGCACCATGAAAACACGCAAGGTTGGCACTGTGCATTTATCTCCTTCCCCCTGGAATGCAGTGGAGCACTAACATGATGGCCATCTACAGTTCTCCTCTGCTTGTGATGGGACTGCTTTCACATAGCTAGGATATACTGAGAAGCTTTACATATGCAGATGACTAATTTCTTACATATGTGATATATATTATTGTTATTCAAGAAACAACCAAGGACACTGAATCTGAAAATCACTATAATTCTACTGTGCAAGTGATGTAATATTATACTCTGAAGATACCTTTAAAAATATGATTGGAGTATTATGTTTCTCTGTTATATACTGGAATGCCATAAATTCTTGTCAAGTCTAATAAAATGGAAGCTTTTTATTTAGCTAGAGCTTAAATCAGTCTGACTTATGCAAAACTTAGAGGGATAAGAAAGGTGCCCTTTGCCATATTTCAGTGATACCTAGTATAAGTTGAAATCAAAGTAGCTTTCAATATTCATTGTTAAGGGCTTTATTCTAAATTCCCACTGGTACAAAATTCACTGGGAGTGAAAATAAGAACAGTACTGTTCCCCATAGCTTCAGCCTGAAAAGTGATGTTAGAGACAATCTGTCCATTAAGATTTTAGGATGCACAGTTGGGATCATTTTCATTTGCAAGCACTTCTAAGGTAAGGCAGTTGTCTCAAGGCCTTTTAACCATTAGCCTTTGCTTTGCTTGATTATGTGAACTGTCATTCAGTGCCTTGTTGTTGCTTTCATGGCCTCACAAGTTTAATGGGCTTTTATCAGTGGAAAGATCCTGTGATACATTCAAAATGTTAAATCTTCAACTGGTAACTAGTGGGGGAGGATGATCCAGACCAAATAGATAGCTGTAATTGGACTGAGTAGCTCTATGCCTCTAAATAACACTGCAAGCAGTGTGCAAGATTACACCTGAGCTCTGAATTAACTGGGTAAGGAACAATCTGTCATTGATGCACATGACAAAATAGCATCTGGTAACAAACTAAATTGCTAGTGAAAATATAAGGTGCACTTTCACAAGCAATATATATTTTATTTCATTTGGCAACTCTCCTAATTGCCTTACGTAATAAACAAACAAATAAATAAATAAATATGTGAAACCTGTTAATCTCTGTCTGCTTTCTGTATACTTTGGGTTTATGAAGGATTTTTCCAAGGATGTTAAAGGGGCAAGATCCTTGCTTAAAACACTTTGAATCTCTTCCAACAAAGATGACAGTAAATCTTCAACCCATTTCTGACCATATGTCACAACTCCTGAAGGCAAATGAAGGCTTTTACATCTCTTAAGCAATCTCTTAAGTAATGACAGCTGTTAAGATATTTATCCTCCTCCCCACATTTTTCTCACAAATGCACGATTTCTCACAAATGCGCTGTGCTTACATTAACCCTATATCCAGAGTCACACATCCTGACCTGTGTGACTGTAAACATTAAAAAAAGTACCATGAAAGGAATACTTAACATGTGCAAATTAAGAAATTTGTTATCAGCACAGCTCATACACTTCCCAGAATAAAGAAACTTCCTTATATCCCTAAACCTTAACGCTCTTCAAGGGTAAACTGTACTTACTCTTAGTTTTCTGGTGCTAATTGATTCCAGACAGAAAAAGAAATAATTCTGTTAAATTCTTTATAGAATCCTTGCAATGACTGAGTTCACTACATCAATCAATCACTACATTTTCTACACTTAAAAATATGGTTTTTGATCTGTATTATCCTGTTAAAATTCTCAGTTTAATGTGTCGGTATTTAATAAAGAATATTAATTTTCAGAAAATGGTATGCTTGCTAAAACTACAACTGAGAATAAGTCTCCCTACAGAAAAACTCATGAGTTATGGAGATGTGCTTGAAAAAAAGTGGAAGAGGACAGTGCTGAAAGAAAACACATTTATCCTTAAACAGTTATATAGGTAAGAAGTTTGCAGATAAAAGCAAAAAATATGGGCTTTATTCTGGAAAACAATTCACAGAAATGCCTCAGACAAGACCAGTCAGTATTCATTTACTGGAAATGCATGATCTCCAGAATCCTAAGACTTTATTACTACTGAAATGCTATGCTTACTGGATGTTACTCATTGAGAAACCACATAGGGGATCCATACACAAAGAATAACTTGTATTCAAACTTAGTTTTTGATATGTCTTGCAGAATGCTGAGTCAAGAAATAAGGAATTTCACACACGTACACTTACATAATTTAATTACAATGAGCTAAATAATTTTTATCACATTTATCTGTTAAAGAAAATCATTATTTGCTGGATTTTGAACATACCACTTGGCACCTAGAATTATTTTTATGATAATCTAGCAACTGTCTAGGAATTATGGTAACAAATGGGTACACATGTTAACAGGTTTCAGTCCTTTCTCTGTGCTAATAAGACAAACTTCCATGGGCATGAAATTGTCAACTTCAGCTCCCGAGCTGATATTTACAATGCTTTTTTTTTTTTTTTTTTTTTTTTTTCTTTTTTTTTTTTTTTTCCCCTCCCCCAAGAAACAGGAGAAAAGATACAGCTGCAGAACCTAATAGTGGCTGTTATCTTAGAGTTCACCTTTTAAGTGAATTATGTGGATTCAGTATTTTCCTCAGCCTTGAAAATATATCTAAAACTTCTACCTTCCTAGTATATGGTCTCACATCTTCTTTAATTTATAGGTAAGATTTCTGTTTCAGTTGTAAAACATGGTCTGTGTTGAGTAAACAACATAGGCTACATAGGCTCTTGATGTCCATCTCAATATTACCATGTGAAAACAATGATCTAACACTGCTTCCTCCAATTACTGTGTGTAAATTTGTAAATCCATTCTATACGGTCAGGAATATATTTTCATGCAAACTGTATATATGACTAAACTTTATCTAGTGAAAGAGTTGCCTTCATTCTCAGGACATAATGAAACACATGGCATATGCTATGTACATGATGAAAAAATAAGCAGAAGTTGCTATGCATATGCATATATATTTATTACTACAAATGAAAGAAATAAAATACATACATGCTTTCAAATCCAGACAAATTTATCTGAGTTTTATACTTCTCATTAATTATATAGGAGAAATGGGAAGATTTGGAACTAAAGAAACCTTTAAGGACAGAGGCAAATAAATAATTAAATACTGCATTGCTTCAGAGAGTTTCCATGTTCTTTAGTCTCAAGATATCTCTTTCAAGCTCCAGGGAATTAACAAATTAGACCACTGATCCATCTATTACACCTGCTTCAGGGGACCACAAAAGGAAATAAAATCAGGGTGGAAACATTTCATCTCGTGATTTATTCTGCTTTATTATTGCTTAACATCCTCTCAACAAGACAAAAGAAAACTACAACAAAAAAAGACTATTAAAAAAAAAAAAAAAGAAAAAAGAAAACTCTGTGTTTGTTTGTTTGTTTTTGGTAATATGTGACTGTGAAAAGGCAAAAATCCATTTCCAAATATTCATAGAAAGCATCTTATATCTCTTTCAAAGGTAATTTTTCTTGAGTATTCATATATGTTGTTAGAAAATAGTGTTTATGTTGAAGTGTAAAAGTCATAGGAAGAAACAACATGAAAAAATGGCAAAGCAATATATTCATGAATACATAAAACAAACATCTCAGTGTACATTTAGCCAAAATTCATTGACTAACTTGAGTTCACATTCATGCTGTGATCTGAGAGCTGGCATATCTGTTCTTGTAAGGGATGATGAGTTAAGGAAAAGTGGATGGGAGTATGTTGTATACTCTAAATTGATTTATTTTCATAAAGGAGAGTATCTGGATGATAAAATACAATCCAGAACCTGGCATCTCCTCTACCTCCATCCATAATTTTAACAATTTTCACAATCTAAAGTTGCCTTCCTGAGATTTTTCAAAATTGCCAGCTGGAAATTCATGCCTATATGGCTTCGTACATGCTATGTAACATATATTCTAATTGAAAGGTTTGGCCTCCTTATGCACTACAAAGGAGCTCTTCTGTCCTTCCCTCTCTTATGAGAAAAAATCACAAGAATGTTCCTTAAAAGCCACAGTATAATACCGAGGAAGATTTAAACATCATCATTAAGCTTGGAAACAATCCAGATCCAGATTTAGCTAGATTCTTTCTGCTGATGTCATTTAATTATTATGCTGAAGTTTTTAGCAGCATGGAAACAGATATGTTTGGTTATGAGTGAGTAAGTGAGTATACATAAAGCTTTTACCAGCACATTAATCACTGAGTATAGAAAGAAGCATGAAACTTGCTAAAAATTCACTGCTTCACTGCCCGTGGGACGTGTAAAGTTTAGTCAAAGACTGCATACCTTTAGTATTCTCCAAATGATGAGTAAGATCTCTGGAATTTGTATTCCCCTAAATAGTACTTCTTTGTTGTTGTTGTTGTTGTTAATGAGAGTAATTCTCCTTTTACAGAGTGAATCGCAACAGGAACAACTATAGAGGCAAAATCAGATTAGGAGTTTTAATTATGCTTTATGGGGTGCCTGATCCTGGAAACTAAAACAGACAGTGAAGAACAAATTAGTCCCAATTCAGGTTAAGGAATGCAAGTACTTTGATGAATCCTTGTATTTATCTGCCTTGATCTGATCAAATTGCATACATTCACTGCTGTGTGATACAACAGAACAGTGAGCAGCACACAGGGACTCTGGATAGCACATATCTTCATGAGAACTTTCCACTGCTTTATTATTTATTATCATACTAAATTTCACTCATGTCTTAGTGGGGAAGTTCCTTTCTTGGCTTCTGAAATTCTAACTTGAAGACTGGGCCAAGTTACTTGTGTGCGTTCAGACTGAAAATAACTTGCTGCAAAGCTAGGCAATTATAAAAGTGACTCTAGCACTGCAGGTTTTGTATCTACCCCTTCTTCCTCTCCTAAATGGGTGAGGTTTTTTAAGTACCTCATTTCCCCTAAATGAGTTAGAGTAGGATAAAATGCCCCAAAAGTCAAATGTAAAATAGAAAGTATTTGCAAAAGCTTATGATAAACTATACCTAAACTAAATGTTCGAATACCAAATCTAAAAGACTTCCCTATATATGCAGTTCCTCAGTACACCCTGAGGAACCTTGCTGTCCTGCATTCATGTTGCACATCCTTCATGAGAGTCTGTTCCTACTGAAACATAGTGGATATTATAGCCTGTTTTTCTGGATGATCCCTGTAACTTACACACATGTTCCATTCCCTGATTTAAATACCTATTTGACTTCTTCAGGAAGTTATTTAGATAGCCCTCCCGTGCAAAGAAAAGTTGTCCTGCTGCTTCTCTAGAGAGGCAAGCATCAATCTGGCAGAACAGCGTTGTCTCGCATACTTGACTGACCAACTACAATCTCTCTGGTTTATGAATAATTTCTTTTTAAGTCTGTGAGAAAAATTCAGAGTGGAAATTCAAGTGATCCCATTGACATTTATTAAAAGAGGTACATTTTTATGCAAACCTGGAGATTACCATGTGTACATGAAAAACAGGGTGAATACATTTAGCTTATTATGTCACCTGATAGACAAAAACCAAATGCATACATGAACTCTGCTGTGATGACAGATGTTTCTGAGTTACTGTCCCCAGATCTGCCTTTGGGCTAAGGTAGTAGCTTGTAAACCAAAAAATAGTACAGTTCCACCATCTAGTTAGGCAAGAAGCACCAGAACAGCTCCAATTTTGTGGCAGGAATTTGAAAGAAATTCTGAAACAGAGGAATCTAGACAGTAATTTTACAGCATGCAGACCTGAAATGAAGGGGAAGCTTGTCTTAGCACTTTGAAAATAAAGAGCATGTTGATAAGAAGCCACGTAGATTTTAACTCTACTTTTTTTCACGCTTCCATTTGCAACTTAGATACTGCAGACAGGGAAACTACATTTCAAGAGATTTTTTTTTTTTTTTTTCCCCCAATCATTTCAGAAAATGAAATAAATAAGAACAAAAATTATGAACTGTGACTATGACTTGCACTAGCTCATTTTCACAGGCTTTGAGCTTTTTCATGGGACAGCATATTAAGTCTGCAGAGAAGATCTCCAGAAAACTATGAGAAAAATTGGAAATTCAAGTGAACAGCAATAATTGTATGTATCCCCATGTATCCTTACACAAACATATTGAAGACTTATGAAAAAGAAATCATTCATATACTGTATTAAAACACCCTTAATATTTGCCCTGATTATTAGTGTTCAATAAATTTGTGATGGCATTTGGAGGAGTGTCATTACTTTGCTTATTAGAATATTTTCTGCAAAAAAGTACACTAAAGCATGACTATTAAGCAATTTTGGTACAAATGACTCTCATGTTCCACCCAAGTAATCATCTGATGAATGCTATATAATCTAAGAAAGTTTACAGTAACATGAAATAAATACAATATGTGTAATGGAGTTACAAATTAAGGCTACCCAGCAGAAGCCATTTATTCTTCTCTAACATTAGCATAAAAATAAAACCCAACTGAGTTTTCTTTCAGCCTTTCCCTGCAGGACCAACTATACCTCCTTTAAAGTGAACTTTCAGGATAATAAAGCAATGGCATGATGAATATTCTAAAAGGTCATCACTAATTAACTGCATTAATGTATTTTACATAGGAACAGCTGTTTGAGGCTACACCAGTTTTTTTCCACAAATGCTTGCAAAAGTTCCTTCAACGGCTAAGAACTATGATATTGGAAGAAAAACAGAGGACAGTCTTTACAAACTCTTCAGTCCACTTGGTGTGTGTGTGTGAACACATTTGTGTATGTGTATACAATTACAGGAAAACATGCTATGATGCTTTTGCTCAGATCATTAGTTTAACAATGTCAGTATGCGCAAACAAATTATATCCTCACATATACTGAAAAAAGCAAAAAAACATCTGCTCAGATAGCTTGAAGCTAGCTCTGGTGTAAGTTTAACTCTTAACTCAAAAACCCCATCTAAAAGAGGTTATCCAATACAGAAAGTTCTGCCTGCATGTGAACAACAAAGTAGATCAGTTACTGGGTTTATCTCTGTGTGAACATCATGAGTCATCTTTACATTAGCAAGCAGTGCACCACAACTGCAGGGATCTGTGGAACAAAGTACTCTCCGCTGAATTTGGAAGATTTATTTTTTAACTACAGATTCTTTCTTGTTCATTCTTGTGCACAAGGTATTTGCAGGCACAAATCTTTCTCAGTTTCATTCCCAAAGCCTTTCTGCATTCAACACTATTTCCATAATAGCAATAAAAACATTGAAAGGTGGGGTGATGGGAACACCTCCTTTAAAGTCATAATGTGCAGTCTACCTAAAATGCTAATGTAGATGCTTCTGTTGTAAAGATGTAATGCAGTCATTCTTCAACTTGATTTATCTCAATGGCCTTAAAAGATGCAGGAAAGCATGAACTGTCCTGTTAAGAAGTCTGACATATCTCCACCTATGCACACACTGGAACTTCTCCCAAAAGTCAATATTGCCCCAAAGTAAAGGAAAAAAAAGTTATTCAGCAATACCTTCAGTGGATGTAAGACTATGAATCTTTCTTCTGCAGAGCAAGACATGTTTTGGCTCAGAAAATTATGTAGATTGATGGTCTGTGTTTGCAACAATGTAACTTAGGCTTCTCTTTCTCTGCTACCACTCTCTGATACGGCTATCATTAGTGTAGGTTTATTATGAGTTTTATCTTATTTAAATATTTTTCTTAGACCCATTGATGCGCACAGTCAGATATTACATTTTCACTATAACTTTCTTTAAAAAGAAAAAAGAAAAAAGAAAAAAAAAGATAGAGATCAGTCTAGCCAACTTCGTTATGTAAATTTTAAACATCTGGAAAGAAAATGTTTGTTTGTTTGTTTTTAAATGGTCCAACTTCTTGAAAATCTTACAGTTCATCTGTTCTTATTCTGGTTTTGGAGACAGAAGCCAGAAGTCCACTTTAACCAACACTATAAACTCTCATAGTAAGACCTTCAAAAACTTAAATATATATTACCGTGAACATACAGAGCAACTTTGACAATAGATTTCAGAAGTATATAGATTTTTAATTTGACTTAATTTGGTTGGAATTTTTTTTTTCCTCACTTTTCTTAGGGCAAAAACAGATGTTATGACTCTTGTATTATGGTCATTCAAGGTTGTGTACTGAAGCTTATCATGTTGGTCATGTGGAAGCTGTTTTATGCTTTCCAAGCATTTACAAGTAACCTGCCAGTTTGGTAAGTGTTTTTGGAGAATAAATCTATTAGGCAAACAGTTGGCATTAATTCTTGCTATGCCATGAGGCTGTATTCCAAGAAAGAATGTAATCTCTCATGTAACACAATGTTTAATACAGATTGCCTGGGAAGGCAGAGGGGAAAGATGGGTCTAAAAACTGCTTACAGACTCTGAGGAATGAGTCATTATTTCCAATTGAAATTCCAAATATTTTTTCGTAGAATATAGCTTTGTCTCCCTAGATGTGAACATTTTGTATTTCTTCAATTCTCTAGTGGAAAGTACACTGCTCCATCCTCTTTTGAGACTAAATGTGCTTTCTGTTTAGATGATCGCAGCAGGGAGCTTCATATTTTTCATACATCCAGTTGGCAAAATAACAATCAACATATTTAGGTCATATATAATATTTACCACTGTATTTTAGGCTGACTACTCAATAAAGCCTCTATTCCATAAAAACTGAAGGAACCATTAAAATGATATAAAGGGGATAGACATGATAGAAAATGGCCTAAAAATCTTTTTTTTTTCTTTCTTTTTTTTTTTTTTTTTTTTCTTTTTCTTTGAATGGAGTATTTGCCTCTCTGCATTCTTGAAAAAGAAAGAGAATAAATCACTTTCTATAAAGCTTCCCTTTATTGAATAAAAGAATAAATAATGCCAAAGCCAGCTGTAAGGCAACAGGGAAGTAAGAATAATATTCTTCTTGGAAAAAGTACCTTTGTCCTAAAAGTAGCTATTGAATATAACACCTAAATGTCAGAGAAAGGAGAAATAAGAGCATAAAGATCTACAGTCAAAAAATGACATTTTCGTTGTTCACTTCAGCAAAGTTCCTTTATCATTTTCTTCAATTCTATCTTTGCCAGAAGAGAGTATTTTTATTTATACATCTACATAGTAGTCAGCACAGTAAAAACAGAGAAGATATCAGTTGTTTGGTTTAATGGGAAATGTTCCAGAGTTCTCTTTTCCTTTCTCAGTACACAATGACATAAGAAAAGAAAGGAAAACAACAAATGTCAAAATATTGTTGAGTAATTTTTGTTCAAGAGGTGGGTCAAAAGCTACAGGCTAAAATCTTCACACTTGATTTCAGAGTGCAAATGTACAGACATAGCTCATTTTTGTGAGGTCACAGTGTACTGAACAATTTTCTTCTTGTATGTATTGAAAATATCCCTCATTTAAGATCTCTTTATTTGTATGCAACTTCGTGGCATGTACTATGATACTTTTTGCTCCCAGTTAAAATTTTAACTCAAAGAAAACTGATATTTGTAACTTGTATGCACAGTACTCATGCAAAGTTATTTGAGTTCTATGCATACATGACAGTCTTCAGTACTGGAAACCAGCTTGGTCATTCATTTATGTTTCTGAGTGAAAAAACAGTACAGAGTCTTAACTTCCACAGAAGGATGCAGCCACAAGGAACTGGAGTCTCTAACACAAAATGGTCACCTGGATTTACAACTGACACACACAGGATAAGAACATCAGGCTTATGCTTACTAATGAGAGGTTTAAACTTGAGGAAAAAGAAGTGCATTTGATAGTGCTCTTTTTGCTTCAAGTTTCAGAGACCACAACCCACCTCTCCTATAATCAGTATTTTCTCAGAGCAGCTCAGAACAGTAGTAATGGGAGCACCGGTAGAGCTGATGGAGAGTTCCGTACAAACTATTTTAAAGCAATGCTATTTCAAGTTCAATCCAACTACAATTTTAGAACTAGAAAATGCAACATTATCTGAGAATGCCATGTTCAGACTCCTCAACTTTTCTTTTATTGGCAAAGCCAAAAAAGTCTACATATATCTTAACAGTATTGCAATTGCGCTTAGGCATTTTCTACAGGAAACTTAATTGAGCTTTTTCAATGAACCACTGAAGCGCAATATCAACTTCAAAAATAAAGATATTTTTTGTAGAGCTATTGATGTTCTCACTTGCACTTTTCAAAGGCTGAGTTGATTCTTTTACTCATCTTTTGTCAAAGGGCTTTTTCTTAAAGCAGTATGTGAAATGAGCTTTCTTGTTTGTTTTCATAATACCTGCTACGGTGAGTGCAATATCTGTGATTCAGATAAGTCATGGATTTTCTGGGAAAGTTATTACAGAGTGATGAATTTGCTTTGGCTGCCATTCTATTTGAATGACATTAAAATCACTTGCTTTTAGGTACTGAATGCAACAGACGCAACATTCATGGTCTTTGGCTTGAATGTAAACTCTACAATCTTGAATATATGCTGCATACACTCGGATAAAATGCTAAAAAGCAAAGCGAACAAGCTTCAGTGATAAAAAGTGATACAAGATACCACACACTTCAAATTCTTTGTGTGGAGAAATGTAGTGTTTGACATTTATTTTCTTTTATGTGTTCAACAGAGTTTGAGCTTTGCTACCAAAAGTAATTGTTCACCATACAAATTCATACAATTCCTACATTCTACAAATTCCTTTAGAATCTGTCCTTATCTTCGAACAAAAAGGAAAGCTTAAAGACTAGATGTAAATACTGAGCACACTGAAGTCAGTTAAAATTTATTTTTTATTTTACCCTTAGTATTTAGCAATTACATTTATAAGTGCTGCCCTGAAAGCAACAACTCTT
Source organism: Excalfactoria chinensis (assembly GCF_039878825.1). Lineage (NCBI taxonomy): Eukaryota > Metazoa > Chordata > Aves > Galliformes > Phasianidae > Excalfactoria > Excalfactoria chinensis. Next base: position 138,981,200 of record NC_092825.1, read on the forward strand.
ATTATGTTAGCCCTCTACATCAGAGACGATGTTGGTGATATGGCAGCAGAGGTTGAGATTTTCTGCCTTGTATATTACATTTTGTTACCATGTGACAGATGGTAGTGGAGGAGCAATCTGATAAAATGTCACCTGACATGGAAGTGCTTATGAAGCAAAGGCATGTCACTGAAATCCTCCATGTGGAAAAAAATTACACTGACATTTATTGACACTTGCTACACATTTATGGAGACCAAACAGTGAATGTGGGTGGATGGAATGTTCCGGCATTGGTGACAGTGACAGTGGCTCACTTCCCCTGGTGCAGCTTTTGTGAGCATCACATGCTGGTGCTTGTTTGCTGGAAAAAATGCATAGCTAATGGTGGTGACTGTTGAAAAGAATGTTCTGTAGCTGAGAAGTGGCTCTATCAAGTAGTGTTACTGTGCTCTTTGTGCCTATTGTAGTTTAAATGGAAATAGCAGGCATCACTTTTGGAGTGACCTGTCTATTTTGGAAAACACGTAGTGTCACTTAAACAATAATTTTGAGAAAGAAAGAAGAAACAAAGAAAAATATTTCATGACTGATTATCAGAGTTATTGGCTGTATAATGTCTAATCTTGACTGAAAACTCAGCAAATCTTTAAATTTGGAGGATCCTAACCAGCAAACTGCAAAATAGAAAATAGTGTACTGTCCTTAAGCATGCTACAGGTTATTTATCACTTGTTATTTCACCATGGATTTTGTAAAGAAAAACTGTATTTTTGAGTTGTAGTGAATGAGATTTGCAGCTTATCATTACTGGGCCATATTTACATGCCCTACAGACACAGAATATTTACCTATTCCCTCTATTTATGTCTTCCCAATTGAAATAAAGAATATGACTGCATTTGTTCGGTTGTAATATTCTACTCCTCCTGGCAATATGAGAGTGTCTTGATAGACGGTAGTCATTTATGACAATATTAATATCTGTCATTCCCAGAAGCTATCTTATCATGCCTTCAAAGTAAAGACCCATGAATGATAGGTTCAAGAACTTTGCCAGGCTTAGGCAGGAAGACAAATAACCTCAATAATCTGCTAGTAAAAGACATTAAAAATACCTTTACCAGATAGAGTGTGAGATCCAAATGTCTTCTCAATTTGTCTGGATTATTCAGGACAGGCTGAAAAGCTTGAGACATAGCAAACGAATATTTTACTTCTGACATCTATGAGACTGTCGAGTCTTGTGCATCCAACAGCTCCCTTTGGCCTTATACTTTCCTTTGACAGCAAAATAAATAAATAAATAAATAACATAATTACGACTGCATATGGTTTTCACTGTTAGTAACAATGCCTGTAACACTCTCTTGGGATGATTAAGTAACCTCTGTCTACAGACATCCACGGCATTTTCCTAAGCTTTAAGAAAATAAGTGAAAAATACAGCGTGTGGTGATCTTTTCAAATCCTGAGTTATATTTGACAATTTTCAGGCATTTTAGAACAGTTCTTCAATGAAAATCATCAGACAAAAACATTTCTGCCTACTAGACTACATATGATTTTCATACCTTGCTGTCTCATCCCGTCACTCTGCATAGTTTTATTTTACTACTAACATTATATGAAATCATTCTGTGAACTTTTGCATCACATTATGTTCCTCTAATAAAACCAGCTTTAGTATTGAGTATAAAATCAGTCTGTGTTACACATACAAGTGAAAGTTCTGAGACATCATGGTTATGCAAAACTTCATATACACAAGTAGACTTGATGTTAGAAGGATTGTTGAAGTTATTTGTTATTTTATTTATTTTTTACTCACCAAAATACTAAGAAATAAAATATTTTAGAACCTTTTTATTTTCTCTTAGCCACATACAAGAAGACAATGCAAATATTGATGAGTATCCTATCCTGATACATGCTGTGCAATTTTAGACTGCTTAATCAATTGTTTTGTATTATCTGTTTTGTTTGTTTGTTTTGTTTTTAATCTACAAATACTTTATAATTTGGGTACGTATTAAGATTACCTCAAATGACCCATAAATCTCTGTCATTCTGTGATATCTGTAAACAGTTGTATTAATTACTATCCAGTTTTGTTTTTTATACCTTTTGCTTTTGCTACAAAGCTTTCTGTACCTTCATAAATGGTTAAATAGGCTTTGTCTGATCAGAAGCTTTTTTTTTTGTTGTTGTTGTTGTTGTTGTTGTTGTTGCACCCCCAGGTTCTTTTTCGTAAAGAAAAAGCAAGGAAAACACCTAAGCTATGAGAATATTTTTGTTTAAGAGGAAGTTTTACAGTGTTAATGTTTAATTATGGAACCATTTATAGTGGTATTTCTTGAATGTGTTTTCAGTTAACGTTGTAAGGACAATCTAACTTCATCGTAGCATAGGTAGGAACAGATATCATCACCTACAAAGCAATTTTGAGATTTGCCTTATCTCAGATGAGATAGACAGAAAATGTTGTGCATACATATCTAATTGACCTGTGCATGGTATTTACGCAGATCTTATATGTGACTGGTATGAAGACTTTACATGTCACTCCCTGGAGAAGGCTCTCGGGAAACCTGATAGCAGCCATTCAGTATAGAAAAGGGGCTATAAGGAAGAAGGGAACAGATGCTTCAGCAGATTTGTTGTGGTAGAACAAGGAAAAATGGTTCCAAGCTAAAGGGTGGTAGACTTAGATTGGAAGTCTCAGGAAGAAATGTTTTACAGTGAGGGTGATGAGACCCTGGAACAGGTTGCTTGGAGAGGTGGTGGATGCCCCATTCCTGGAGATGTTCAAGGTCAGGCTGGACAGCAACCCAGTCTAACTGTAAGTGTCCCTGTTCATTGTAGAGGGGTTGGAGTAGATGGCCTTTAAAAGTCCTTTCAAATTCAAATGATTCTACGTACAAAAACTTAACAAATTAGTGGAGGAGACTTGCATACAGAAAGTTAATTGAGGAACAGATCATGGATCACAAAACCTTTCTCAGAGCTAATGTTTTCTGAAAAATTTCAGCCCATTATGGAAATGAATTTGCACAGTTCCAAATGGCTGAAAATGGACTTGAATCGGACAGTAGTTAAACACAACTCTCAGGTTTACAATACAAGATGGAGTTCACATTTGTATTAAAGTCTATCCATGACAACACAAGATTAAGTACAGATCATTATGAAGTCTCTACCTTCTTCTTAGTGAAGTTTACGGCCTATGCTATGCTTTTCACTGGCACAGAAAAAAATTAAGATGATACAACAGTTTCAGATGAGATCATGATGGATGACCTTTAATCAAAACCTAAAATCTTACTTCTAATAGAATTGGAAATATAAAGGTATAAGAAATAAATTTTATCTCTAGAGATGAGAGGTGATGAATTACCATCTAGCAGGATAATTTTTTTGAGAAAAGTAAAAATAGTAAATAAAATGAAAGATCATTTTGGGGATAAGACAAATCTCTCTGCTTCTGTAAATTTCAAGGAAAGAGACATCATTTGGTTTGTTTAAAAAAAAAATAAATAGAAAAGAACAGACAGTATAAAATCAATTTGCCTAATACTATACAGAGTACACAGATGCTGTGGACCCATATGTTTTATTATGCTTCTGTAGTTGCTCCAACTCATCACTATCCTGGAGGTGTTAGGGTCTTAAATGAACAGTAAATCCGGATGGTATTAGGGACAAACCCTCACATGGTGAAGTTCTGAAGGAGCTCTTGAATTTTGAAAGTATTTACAACTTTTATGAAATCTATTTTAAGGAAAAAAAAATATTTATAGAAAACTTAATAATTTACATTCACATAATAATCCACAAATTTACTCCTATCGCTTTTCACTGACAATATGTTTTCATTTTTTCTTGTGTGACCTTAGTTGGTCTTTTGTTTTTGGTTCTCAGGAGAAATAAATCGTGAAACAAACAAACACACACACACAAAAAAAAGACTGTCATCAGCTACAGCTGGATAAGCAGGATATATTTTCAGTGTCCTTTGGAGTTCTGTGGTATTTCCATTAACAAACTGAGAAGTTGAAAACCTTTAAAGTAATGGTGTTCTCTTTTAGATGCAGCAGCCAGTAACTTCTCAACATTACTGTTCATGTGTAAAACTGAAGAAGACTGGGATGAAATCATCTAGAAGCCCCAGTGGCCCAAAATAGGTAACCTGAATGAATCTAGCAATTTTCTAAGTCTGGTAACAAGAAACCTCAGTAAGTTTCAAAGCAGCTGCCTTACAGTTTCTGTAGATTAGCTGCCTTACAATCTTTCAAGTTAATGTTATCAAGGCTAATGTAACTGCATTCCTTTTCCCTATCTACTCTATTAAACATTTAGTGATTGAAAGAAGTCAGAAAAGTTTACAAAGTAATTCACAAAATATGAACTTCGGAGACCTCTTTTAATATATTTGCATACTATAATTACCAAAACTTAGTAACAAGAAACTAACTTAAAAGCTCAACAATATACTATACAATTACTTTGATTTAGTGTCCATTTCTCTATAAATATTCGTAAATATAATGTGTCAATTTTTAGCTTCCGATCATCACAGAGTCTGTTTGAAGAGCTTTTATCTGCTCTACCCCATTATGTGCAGTGGTGTGTATTTTTACAAAACCAGTCACTATTATTGAAGTAGATGACCTCTAATTTCATTATCTTGCAATTTATGTATTAAAGAGACTATATCATTTTCTATAATTATACCGAATTTGTTTTCAGTTGATGAGGTGTGTTCATCTGTTTTTTCTATAATTTCATTTTCTGATTAATGGTTTGCTGTTATACACATTTCTGATGCTTCCTTAATTAAAACCTTTTCAGGTAAAATACACTTCATTACAGTTACAGTAAACACGCTAATCCAGTAGGATTACCTCATAGTAATTAATGACCAACAATTTATCTAGAGTATTGTTAAAGTAATGATATAGAACACAACAAGTGAGGTTAACAAAGTCTATTTAAAATAGAATATTCAGTGAGATAACAGGTATAATCTGAGTTGATAGGAGTTACTTCTGTAGTTTTTTTTTTTTACAAAAAATAATAATATATATATATATATAAGTTCTTTGCAGCTGATACATGATGTACACCGATCTCTGCAAAAAAATAAAAAATAAATAAATAAAAATAAAAAAAAGTACACCAGCAGAGCTAAAAACCAGCAGGAATATTTTTAACACAGCTGAGAATTCTCTTTTTTCTTAGAAAGAAGTACTACTGCTAGCAGTTAAACATGGCAGTACTTTCCGGTTGTCCACATTAGTGATCCCTGTTTCTCTATTGGAATAGTTTTCAGTATAGAAAAAAATAAAGAGATGAGTTGAATGGCTGCTATGTGGCTGCCCAGAAATCAAAGATTTTCTACTTTGCTTGACTATGATACTTTAGGGAAAACATTGTTCTTGAGCATTCCTGGACACATAAATGCAGTTACTAAGGATGAATCAACTTGTGAACGAAAAGACATCTGGGGCTTGGTTTTGTGTCCTGGACAGTTATCTAGCTTATTTGCCACACTGGAGGCATCACTAGGGCTATTCTAGTACTGTCACAGACATCAGTGTGTAGGGACAGTGCATTATGCTGGCAGTGCAACACATGTTTGCGAACTTATCCAACAAATGGAATTCAGAGCTACAGATTACAGAGAAGCAGTCTAACTTCTCACAGTGTTTTTTCTGAGGCAGAAAGAATGGCAGCTACAGAAAAAGTGCTCTTCGCCAAGGGAAGCTTATGAAGCAAGCAGCAAAGAATGGAAGCTCATGTTATATCATCTGCAGCAACACACATTCAGAAATGTAATTTTTAAACAGTCTAACTTCCTTCTCTATAATTTATCTAACATTTACTAATATTAAAAAATTCACAGTGTGTGAATAAATTCAATGCCATTAATAGTTATAGCTTTACAGGCAGTACATACTCTCTTGTGACTGCTGACCTGCTTGGATAATATGAAGATCTCTACTGGCAGCAGCTGCCTGAAAAGCCACAGCACACAATAGCTGTTTTGAATAGGTAAGGTTTTCTGCAGAATAGCGTGGCATGCAAGCAAAAGACTATATTTCCTCCCATATATTTCACTTACCAGAAACAACACTCCATAAATTCCAGAGTCATTGTGTCTAATTGTCATACAAAAGATTGAGAGGATTAAATTTTATCTCTTTCAGTATAGGAAAAGGGGAAAACAAAAAGTAACTTCCCAGTCCCTCCACAATTATAGTCTGACTGCCTGCATAGTACATAGTTGGGAATATCTTTGCTGAAATAGATCTTGCTGTTTGCTGCAACAGCCTTGTATTTCATAAGCTGCAAGTACTCGGGAGTTAACTTTAGCTTGTAAGCATCGGCTACTTTCATTAAAATATATATTGGTCTCAGAATCTGAATAAGAATTTTTCATTTCCTTTGTATTTTGAATTTGTTAATAAGAAGTTCAAACAAGAATAATGGAGATAAATATCTTTAATTTTCTACTTCATTTTGCCATCAGAATACTCACACAAGCTGCACGTTTCCTCTGTTTACTACTAATTCTTGCCACATGGTAAACTGAATAAAAAATTTAGCAAGGGAACCATTTAAACTATTAGAAATACCACAGAATCTTAGGAAGCAGAAATCTTAGAACAATCCTTGAACAGTAAAATTACATCCAGATTCACTGGTCTAACCCCAAAGTCTCCCCAAAATCCAATCAACTCCATTTCCAGGTTAAAAAAAGAAAGCTTTATTTTGAAATCACTGTCTAATCCAAGAGTACACTGAAAACATTGCCAGCAATGTGTACTTATATTGGCTAATCGTTCCTTGTATTCTGCAAATATAATTTGTCCATCTGGTAGTTCTTATCTTCTGCATATTTTGGGGATCTTCTTTCTCCATCTGTGTTTGTACAGCACCAGTTAAAATTGGATTGTGATGCTCAGTTCATGTTAATAAACACCATGAAAATACAGATTATAAATTATAGAAATTAAATAGTCTTAGTGATAGAGGCCAAGTTTACAAGAGGTTTTTAGGAAGGAAAAAGGTTTCTTAGAATTTTGTGAATAACTACTTCACAGATGTTTATGTGTTACTGAATGTCCATAATTTGTTTATTTTTATGCCTTTTGCTTAGGTTGAAGCCCTAACTGCCCAACTATCCCATTCAAAGTCCTTTGTTAGAACTAATCCTTTCTGACTGTATTATCATCTTGAAAACTTATCGATTTTTTAAAGAGGAATAAATATTGTTAGTCATTAACCTGCAATGCAAAGAAAAGCAGAGAGGGAATATCCCAGGTATGAAAATATCTACATCTCAGAGGTTTCAACCTTAAGATCAGGTATAAGGTTTACAGTGCCATGAGAATGAAATGGTTAAAAATCTCCATATCAGCTAAAAAACCCCATTAATTTTCATAAGCAGCAGCTTCTATGCATTTTTCAGGTAGATAACTTCATAATTCATCTGTGTTACAGAAAGAAGATGCAGAACTTGAGTCTGAATGTGAAGGGTTTTATATGACCTTATTAAAACTAATGATTTATGACATCAGTCCTCAGTATACAGAATCATTACCAAAATATTCCTCTTCCAAAAAACTATCTGTATGGACTTTACATTATATCATTCAAACTAAAGTAATATGGAAACATAAGAGCAATCTTAGATACATTGCTTCAACACGCAGACAAACTGTTTTAGTCTTCTGTCCACTGACTTGAGAGTCTCTCTTGCACACACTCTTTTAATTTTCTTATGTTCATTTTTGTTATATACAAGATAATATATATTTATTATATAAAAAAGTTTTCTCACAGAAACATGTGTCGTTAGATTTAAATTACAGAATAATGTTGCCCTTTATAAATGTATTTCTTCTATTAAATGCACACACACACAAAGACTACTTTAAAGGCACTATAATTTATTTTTGTAAGGATTCAATATAATTAACTTATCTGAATGTTTGCATTACCTAAAGTGAGCTATAACTGTATCCTCTTAATACTAACAACAAAGAAGCAGCTCCTTGTGAGAGGCAGTACGTTAAAGTTTGTTCCAGTTTTCAGAGAACGTACTGCCTCTGACAGTCTACATGGTGTTTACTGTTAGGCTCTGGAAACTGCACGTCTACACTCACTTTACTCCCTCCTAGATTGCTGATTAATTTTATCTATTCATCTTGTTCGCTGTCACCAGCTTCTGCCTTCTGAATGAAGCAGCTCCCTTAGAACTCTTTATTGCATGAAACACACTGTTTGAATTGCATTTTTTTTTTCCTCTGCTTTTCTCACATTTTTGTTTCATGACTCCCATGGTTATCGTGCTTAAACAATAGGCCCTCCAAAGTGAGACCATATATTCTCTTTATGAACAAATGGAAAGTGTCAATTGGTTTCAAAATCTGATGAAATTGTTAGTACCATGACTATATACAGATTACTTATCGCTCATATTATCTCTGACTCTCAATGTACTTCTAAGTACTTGACACAGAAGACTGCTACAATTATTTTGTCAGTGCTGTCATAGCCAACTGCAGCCACAGAAACATACCTAGATGCATACCTACTTCTGAAAACTTTAAACAAAATGCTTTAGACAGTGTTCCTGAAGTGAATTTTGTCAGATTAAAAATAGAACTCATAAAATAAATAAATAAATAAATAAATAAATAAATTCTACATTTGCCTGTTGGAAAAATAAAAAATAATTACCGTATCTTCAATCTGGAACTTGACTTTCAAGTGTGCTGTGCATTTGTAATGCTCTCGCAGGGCTAAGGAAATAATAATTACTTAGGATATTCAAGAGATCATAGATCTAAGGTATACATTTTTTTTTTTTCTTTTTTTCTTTTTATATTCCTTCAAAATGTACTTGTTCCAAACTTGCTTTTATTTTAAACATATTCCAGGTTTACAATTTATCAATATTGATCATGATGTAAAGATACAAGTACTGCTGAAATCTATAGTGCCACCATGCTGAATGTATACAAAGTGTATGTGTATATAAAGTGAACATGTTAGTTAACATTAAATTAAATATTTTCCTGTATTTTTATAAGAATTAAATAACATCCTGTATTTTTATGTGGATTAAGTAATGTCCTGAATTTTCACATGGCAATTGGAACACTTGATCTAAAATGAAAGACATAGACAAGAATCTTTTGTTGGAATTCAACAGTAAGAATAAAATTGTTATTTCTTTCACGTTCTGTAAAATTACTGTTTCTTCAAGACTTTTCTCATTACTACTTGGTTTCTATCTCTACAAAAGCATATTTTCACTAATATCATTCCAAAGGTTTAAGAGAGACCAGTTTTTACTTTCACAGTTTCTGCTCTTCACTTAACTCCCTGAAGGGCCATGTGTTGACTAATTTAAACATTCTTCCATTTCTCAGTGAAAATTGACAAATTTCAGTACTCTGCACCATCCTTCGTACAGGCATTAAGATTGGCCCTATTCCTAAATAATTATAATATCCTCAACAAAATTATAATCATGTGCCCTGCCTGCACCAGGCCAACAACTCCTTGGTGCAAGCACTTACCAGCTATTTGGAGCCCTTCTCTGGTTGCTGCTCACATGCTTATCTCTGTGCTATTGTTCAAATGCTGGGGCATGCAGGAGCTGAACATCTGCTTCCTGGGCAAGGTAAGTGCATAGGACATAGACGAGACAAAAAGGAATGGCATCAAGTCATGCCAGGAGAGGTTCAGATTGGATATTAGAAAGAATTTCCTCTCAGAAAGAGTGGCTAGGCATTGGAACAAGTTGTCCAGGGAAGTGATGGAGTCACCATCTCTGGAGGCATTTAAGGAAATGTAGCACTTAGGGACATGATTTAGTGGTCAGTATTGGTGGTAGGTGGATGATTGGACTGGATGAGCTTAGAGGTTTTTTCCAACTTTAATGATTCTATGATAAGGAGAGATTTCTCTGTAACACTCAGTTGGTTTTTGTGTATCTGAAGCACAGATTTCCTGATTCACTGATGACAAAGCTACATTTAGTGACACTTGATGATGTCCATTTCATCAATTTCTTGGATTGCTCCAACTCTTGTGAATGCTTATTATACACAGTAGCCTATAACAATATTTTTGTAGTGCACTTTTAAAAAAATATTAATATTTATTTTTTCCCATCATTCCTAATGAAGGTAATGGAATCTCCCTTCCCCTTCTCTCAGACGTGGAGAAAGGATGATTGAGATCCTCCTAAGAACTAGAAATAAGCTCCTCAGCAAAGAGAAGATAAATAACATTTCTGGAAGTGCATGTTCAACTCTGCCAGAAACATTGGATATGGGCAAAGAATGACAGAAGCCAAAGGCTTAACTCCTCTAGCTAGACGAAACAAAAATTATAGGTACATCTTGACTTAATGAAGAGTTTACATTGGATAAACTAGGGTGAATGCCCTGTCTGCATTTGTACTGAATCATGATACACTGAACTGTATCATGAAGCTCTCTTTCTCACATCCATCAGCTTGCTGTGTTCCATATAGCTGGGGGAATGGGCAAGACATTGACCCCCAGATCTACTGCATCACATCCTGGCTCCCCCCCCTCCCACACAGAAAGAACTTCTGAAGAAAACTAGGGTACATTAGGGACACTGAATACTTGTCATGATAGACAGTTGAGGATGTCACCCATGAAGGAATCAAGACTGGGCTCAATGAAGAACAGTGGAAGTACAGACATCAAATCTTTTTCCTTTATCTCCCATTATTTATTTATTTACCTATCTATCTATTTATGTATTTATTTATAAGGATGAACCCTCCAAAGACCAAATAACCTACAGTACCATCTGCATCTATTGATATAAAATCCTTTACACAAAACCGTTCAGGTGTAATCAGTGTTTAAAGGTCCCAGATTGCCTAAAATTACCAATAGGACATTCAAATTATATTGACAGGAAACTGAGTGTATTACTGTACATGTAAGAAGATGTTCAAAACACGGATAACATATTCTAATGCATTTTATTTTTACAGTACTTAAAAATCTCAGTTTATTTATATCCTCCTTGTTTGATAAATACCAGCACCATTTTTACAGATGCAGAAACAGACATACACAGAAATGCTCTGAAAAGTTTTCCTGTTAACTCTTGTAATTACTGGACTGCTAAAATCACAAATGACAAAAAGTACTGACAAGTGACAAATGACAAATACTTCTTTATTCCAACTAAGGCAAGAAAACTCATCTGTTAAGGACTTTCACCCCTAATGAGCTCCCTTTGAGAAAAACGCTTAACAGTGGGTGTTTGGATTTTTTTAATTAAGATGCGAATTTTCTTTAAGGCTCTGGTCTGAGTTCATGATTGGTTTTGTTTCTTGCAATCCCTTAAATAATTTCAGCACACTGGAAAGCTTTCTTAAATAATAGAGTAGAATCTCACACTGAGTTGTTTATGACATCCTTTCTAAGGTAAGTAAGGGGGATGTTACTATCTAGTTGAAAGGCTGTATATGCACATAAAAGAGGCATAACCACTTCACTAATTGAATTTTTGGAACAACATTCAGCTGTTCAAACATAGCTTTACTGCTGCATTTAATATTTATCTTAACACTGATAGAATGTTATTATTGAGGTGAATGTAAAAATACTCTGTCATTTTAGAATATTCAGATTATACTACCATAAATGTCCATGCCAAGCAGATCAAGACTGTTAAGGAAAGCATGAGGCTTTCACAGTACCCTGACTGTTGTACTTGCTGCCATTTTAGGCTAACACAATTACATGAACTGGTAAACTTATTCTTGCTGTTCAAATGCATTCAAGAAGAACTGGACCCCAGAGCTGGTCCAGCATTCTCCAAGAAAGTAATATTGCACAGCATGGCAGAATTTCTCATCACTGCAAGCAGCTCATCATCCATGAGTTATTCTCAGATGGAGAAGTAACATAGAGCCACCAAAAAAGGGCAAAGAGTCTTAGTAACAGGGGACTCCTTGAAGGGAGGCACTGATGCTCTCATTTGCTGCCCAGATAACCTCTCCAAAGAGTTCTGATATCTTCCTGGGGCATGTGTCAGAGATGTTAAGAAGGCTCTACCGCATCAGATAAAACAAAATGACTACTATCCACGTGCTGTCAATCAAGTAGCATTATAGGAGGCTGCAGTGAGGAAACTGCAGAATATTAAATGGGACTTTGCATCCCTTGAAAAGACACTAAAGGAATCAGGAGTACAAACAGTGTTCTCTGTCCTACGAACTGGTGACTAGGCCCTGTAAAGAAGTGGAGTAGATCAGATAAATTATTGGCTATGGGGATGGTGTTGAGATAAAGATTTGTGTACCTTGGGCAGGCCTTTGAGAGACCAGGTGTGTGGGTGTCAACTAAGCAGAAGGGAAAAAAGTGTTCTGGGCAGCAAGCTAGCTGGATTGATTACCAGAGCTTTAAACTTGATTTGATGGGAAAAGGGATGGAGTTCATTGTGACAGAGAGTGGCCTGGTAATGCTGCCTGCAGAGAAGGGTCCTGGTGGACAACAGGTTGGCCATGAGCCATCAGTGCACCCTTGTGGCCAATAAGGCCAATGGTGTCCTGAGGTGCTGTAAGAGGCCATGCTTTTTACATTACTGTCTCAAAGTTTGCTGAAATGGACAAGTTCAGGGAAGCCTGGCCAAGGTTCCAGAACTCCCTTTGTCTGAGACACACAGAAGGACAAGTCCAGGCAAGTCTGAACCACGGTTCCAGACCCCCTACGCTTGTTTTCTCTGGACCAATGAAACAACGTGCAACGGGACACTGCTGCATCCAGGAGGTGACTTTCCCCGCTTTTCTGCAATTCTTGCCTTTTTCCACCTTTCCTGTTGCCCACTTTCCCTTCCCTATCACCCTAATTTCGATATTCGCCGCTCTCCCTTCCCCATCCCCTCAGCTGTCTATTATTCCTAATAAACTGGTCAGATCAACATTTGAATGTTACTCTTCTTAATCTCACGCCGAGCATAATTTAACAAAAGAACCTTGCCTCTCTCCTTAATTGGAGCGAGACAGGTGCATTAAGAAAAGCAAGCAGAACAAGGCCAGGACATAAAGGGAGTTGATCCTTCCCTTATACTCTGCCTTGATGAGAACACATTTAGACTGCTGAGTCCAGTTCTGGGCTCCTCAGTTCAAAAAAGACAGGAATCTCCTAGAAGGAGTCCAGTAGAAGACCACAAAGATGATTAAGAACATGGAGCATCTCCCATATGAGGAAAGGCTGAGTAATCGGAGACTGCTTGGCATAGGAAAAAGAAGACTGATGGGGGATATGATTATTTATGTTTATAAATCATGTGAAGAGAGGTGGAAGGCAAATGAATGAGACTAGACTCTTCTGGTGATGGGTAGCAACAGGACAAAGATTAATGGCCTAACACCTGAACCTAGGAAATTCTATACTAAGATGCAGAATAACTTATTTACAGTAAGGGCGATGGAGCACTGGAAGGGATTGCCCAAAGAGGTTGTGGAGTCTCCTTCTATGGAGATATTCAAGACCTATCTGGATGCCTACCTGTGTGATCTATTGTAGGGCACCTGCTTTTTTCAGGGGTTGGACTCAATGATCTCTTGAGGTCCCTTCCAACCTCTACTATTCTGTGACTCTCATTAAAAATATCTGAAAAGGCATCACGCCTGAATAGAAGGAAATGAGAGGGAAGCAGGCAATTACTCTTTATTCCACAGGCTACTGAATGAGATCACCATGTTAAGTTCATGTGTCCAGAGGACATTCATGATAACAGTACTTTGCTCAAGTGAATGAGACCTGTACATTGCCAAGTGACAACATCTAAGTATCACTGATTACAGCAATTCTATGTAATGCCAAAACCAGAGGCATACGGGCAATGTTCTAAAATAATTTTATGCGGAGCTTCACTCTTGTGCATCAAATTAGACTTCCATTAATCTTTCAGGCATCTGAATAATTTCAGATATCACTGCTGGCTATATATATTTCAAAGCCCCTAAAACACATTCAAACTAGCTCTTAGTTTTACATGGTTCTGAAATGTGAAAACGCTGCTGTACAAAACTACTGCACTACAGAGTACATTTTAATTTTGCTTCCAATTTGTTGGTCATAAGTTTCAGATGCACACATTCTAACTCATTCAGTGCCCCTCCTCAAATAATTATTTTGAATTAAATATGCTTGGTAAATAATAAATCACTAGCCTGCATTTGTCAACAATATATGGTGCTACTGTGAGAATCTACTGGATTTGATAACTCCAGTTCTCAATTCACTTTGAGTCCTTGTCATGAGGTAATTAGCAGTCAAAATATATTACATCTTCTATAGTGAACCAATAAACTTCCTCCAAGACGAAAACCAAAACTGTTTTCAGTATACTTTGCTTAGACAGAGAGCTTCCTAAGTGGAATATAGATTTGGCTCCCTTGATCCACACACTGTACCTTGACCTGCGGATATCCCTTCTCAGGCTACATCCCAAGATATGCAAGGACATACCAACAATCCTGCTTAGAAAATACCACATTTGGGCAGAAATCTGCCTCTTACTTCATTTCAGGCATTTTGAGAAACACATGCAGTAGTCATGAAGCCTAAGCACATAAATCTAAGCTACAATTCTTACTTAAAACAGGCTCATCACATAGCCATGGAAGGGCTATCTGTATCCCTTGGCTAAAGAACAGAGATCTCTTTCTGGGGCAGATACATGGAGAGATAAGCTATCAAGGGACTTTCCCTTTTACTTGTCTTACTGAACTCCTGTGCCATCAACCATCATTTTAAGCCTTTTGAAATCACTTCATACAAAAGCAACTTTTTGCATTAAAAGATTAAATTAATCTGTGTTAATTATTTATCAAACCGATGAAGTTCTTGTAGTCTTAAACATCTTCAAATACAAAGTGTGAATGCACACAAAGAGGGTCTTCTGAGATTCAGCAACTGGGGAGGAGACATAAATACCTTTAGGAAAGGTCACATTTCTCACAAATGTGCAGCTGTTTGTCTTCTGCACTAAGCACATAACTTAGATGGTACAAACTATCTCCCTGTATATTTTTCTGGCTTCTTACAATCATCTTGGGACCCATTTCTGTTCAGCCAACCAAAAAGAAAATAAGAGCTTTTCTAGCTATTTTAAAACAAACAAGTAAACAAGTAAGAATGTGTCCCTTTTTTGTTGTTTTTGCTGTTTACCTTATTTAATTGTGTCAGTGTCAATAATTTGAAAGCACAAATTACTTTTGAGTGAGTATGTGAAAATCTTTATTCTTTTATCATTTATAGTTCTTGAATAAATTAGTCCACAATCTATATTCAGTTTGAAGACTTTGTCTTCAATTGATACTCAGATTCCCCTCTCATTCAGCACTTTCTTAGCTTTCATGGATTATAAACCACAGAGATCAAGTGACTCTAAAGAAGACACTCTGTTCTTTTACTATGCATGGTGTACCAAACGTGCTTTGGATCTTGATGACATTACAGCAGATCTTGCCTTTAGATCTGACTTTGCTTTATGATACCTATATGTTGACCTATATATCTTCAATTTCATTAGAATGTATTCTTAAAATAAATAAATAAATAAATAAAATAAAATAAATGAAAATACCATTAAAGTTTTATTTCAGTTATTTAATTACTATGCATCATTTTGAGAACTCTTTCTTTTAATACCTTTTCTGAAAGCTGTCAGCATTAACTGACTTCTAATATGAATACAGCAATTTATGAAATAGAAATGTAACAATCCAAATATGCAGGTACATGTTCAACACAATGTATTTAACTGATGATATAAGACAGACCATTCAAATTTGCATTCCTCCCTCCACCTCCCCACGCCCTCCCTCTTATCTGGATAAGTGTAGATTTTCAGAGCTAACCACATCCCACACAACACTGGGAAATAATTTCTGTTTGTATGGACACCAGTGTCTTTCTGAGAGGGACTGGTCTGATCTGTATTATTTAAATTTTATATATATATATATATATATATATTTTTTTTTTTTTTTTTTTTTCTTCAGGAAATTGTTAAACTTTAATTGCTCTTATCTTTGATTCATTTAAATAACAAAATATATTCTCAGTATAAAATTTCAAAATAAATGTGAAGACATCTAGCCTCACTTAAAATCAGAGATATTATGTGATATTTTTCCTCTTAGAGCATTTATATTAGCAATCTATATGAATGAGTTTGAGCCATAGGGACATTTTCTTTTTAAAGTATCTTCCACTGTGAATATATTCATTGCCCTTGAGAGGTCAGCCAGTAGAGGGGGTGAAAATACAAAAAAGCAGTTTTTCTTCCACAGAAGAAATGATGAAATTTTCCATATTGAGATTTCAAGATCTAATTAAATCTATGTTTATGAGAAACAAAAGAGACTCAAAAATTCTAATAAAACTGTAATACCAGAGAACAAAACGAACAATGCTGTAACAGTAGTGTAATTGCAAAAGTGAAGAAAACTGTTCCATTAGCCTGACTGTGAAAATCAATCATTGACATCACATACGAACAAAGCTGAACGAACCTCATTAAGTATTCATTTTAATAGCAGTTCTATACTAGGTCTTCAGGCTATGAGTCTAATATATAACTACCTCTTTCACCAATAATACTTGCCTTATGAATAGAACAGTAGGTATTTCTCTACTAATCGACAGAGGCACAGGCATTTTTTCATTGTTGACTTTCCTCTCTAGCACATTAAATAACATAAATTAGCTACCAAAAAAATTATGGTTATATTTGTATATGAGGGTTCTTTCATTTCAAACCACTCAACAGTTTTTATTGCATAAAAATTACCATTGTGAAACAAAGATATTTATTTTCTCACTTATCTCTTCATTAGCTTTGTTCCTTGTAGGAAATGTATCACTGTTTCTTACTACTCATTTTAAATGGTCCTCACCTGTGGAAGAACTATAGATTGTAACCTATATTTAATTTTTGAAGAGGCCTTCAATCAACTGCCTGGAGATACTGTTAAAACCGACAGATGAAAACAAAAGTACTGTTTGAGCATAGTGTTTTGCTGCTTCCACAATCAATGACGTGGTCAGAAACTTATCGATCTTGAATTGCCTGTTCCTGAATGAATGAATTTCTGCAAAACACCTTCTTCAATTGAGATTGCTCTATGTCCACTATGCAGTTAACAAAAGAAAGAATAAACTCTATGTAAGTATTAGTGCATCTCTGTGATGCACCTCAAAAAAAGAGCAGTAGAAAAGCAACAAGCTGTTTGCAAGCACTGGGGACTAAAGAATATTTATCCTTTTCTCTGTCAACACAATAAGCTTTATCTCCTTCTCTGTGTCCACTGGCAAGGAAGATCAATGCTGTGCTGATCGCAAAATTATACAGCCAGACAGTGCCAAGAAGAATTCTCTTGAATAGTGCATCGAGAAAATAATTTGTTTTCTCTCCTATTCTACGGCACAGTTTTCCTCTCAAGTTCATGAATTTGTCATCTGTCTGTGAGATTTCCACTACTTATTCTACTCAGGTGGAAATTAACCCATAGATATCAAACAGAAAAAAGCAAAAATATTCTGTGATTAAATAAATGTCCATTAACAGGATTCTATACCCAGGTTATTTTAAAACAGAAACAATACATTATTACTACCATGAAGAAAAAATGCATCACCAAGTGCATTTTTTAAATTTATCAGTGACTTCCAACCTTTAGAAAAACTATTTCTAGTTTTAAAACTATGGAGAATCCCCGTCTTAATATTTATTTGCAATAAATTCTTTGTTACCTATAGTGAAATAAAGCAACAAATTAGCTAAAGTGACAATCAGTTATCCTGAATAAGTAAAGATGTGGCTCAGAAAACACTTGAGAATAAAGGCAAGGTAGCCTCTGAGTGATTGGAGAGAATGAAATATTAACCATAAATTGAATGTTTCCTAGAATTTTTATCTGGCAAATGACACACAGTAATGAAGGCCTTAGTCTGGAATATGAGCATAACACTTGGGACCGTAAAGCAATGCAGTTAATAGAATTTGCTTTCTTTACATTTACTGGATTTGTTAGAAAAACATATTATGACCTTTCTCTTCCTAAGGGACATTGATGGCATGTAACTCTTCACTGCTGTTCTGTTTTATATATATTCAGTTGAAATATGTCTATTTTTTATGCAACTGCATATGTCTTCAACATTTTGTGATGCCTTTCCTAAACTGTTATATAAGTCATATTAACATATTTTTCAATCTTCATTTCTTATTAATAGTATTGCTATCTAGCTGGAAGCGCTTCTTACAGGGTGAGTTACTTTATACCCTGAAACCATGGAGGGAAATACTGAGGTTTTCTGAGAACAGCAGTCCTAATTGGGAACTGGAGTCCTAAGAAGTCAAGAAACTGGGAATCACTTCCTTCCGTCTCAGAGACAGAAACTACATGTGAATAGCTGAGACTGCCAGGAGCTAGGACTCCTGTTGTAACACAAAACAGCCTGCTGCACGATGTAATTATATGAAATAATGATAAAACCAGGACATTAATTTGAATTTTACCATGTAACTAAAATCACTGCATTCAGAACACATGGGAAGACAGGTACACTCTTGTTCTACAGATCAGTTGCTGATAGAGTTGTGGAGTATCCTTCTCTGAAGACGTTCAAGATCTGACTGGATCCATACCTGTGCAACCTGTTCTAGGAAGCCTACTTTGCAGGAGGTTTGGACTCGATGATCTCTGGAGGTCCCCACCAACCCCAATAATTCTGTGACTCTGTGACTAGGGTCAAGAAATAGGCACACTGAGGGATCACACTTCACTCCTAAGAGGCAAACTTACTTCCCCATACATTTTCAGCACTCTCCACAGTAGTACATAGCATTCTTCTCATCTAATATCACATTAGCACAGAAATGATATCAAGTTGCATCACACTGAAACTCGTATGGATAATTGGCAGTAGCAGAGCCCTTGAACCTTAAATTCAGAGGAGCAATGAATTACACTTTTGTGCAAATTAACAATAGAGACTAAAAGTTATGACAGAGTTTCACTGATAGCTATTTTCAAAAGAAAATTGCTGAGACATGGGACATGATTGTAGGTCTGGAATAAGAGCCTTATTCTCTAGCCCTCAATTAATATTATCCTTTGAAAAGTTCTTACCCCCACCTGAACTGTATACTTCTCCCAGGTCATATATTTCTTGTCAAGCCAATTTAAGTGTCTAATTTTCATATTTAGTTAAATTTAGTTTAATTTTACTCTAATTTTTTTCCAGATTCTTTCATCCATTAAGTTAAGTAGAAGGAAAGAAAAATTTTGTGTTAGTTTATAAAATAAATAAACTAATCAAATTATTATTTATCAATTGTGTTATTAGACAAAAATAATAAAATAATATTTATTAATTTATTACATTAATGTGACAAGGAGGCTTTTATGTTTTTGACTGCTGTTTGTTTTTCAACTGCAAGCCACCTTGGTCACACAAAATTTAAGATGCCTCTTTTGTAAGCTGTTCAGAATACATGATCTTACCAATGAACAGTTTGTATCATTAAAAAACATAATGTACTAAGGAGCATTTCTTCCTCTTGGCTGGCCTAACTTGAAGACATAAGTAAACAGTTTAAATACCTAGGACCTCTTATTACAAACGCAGTTTTGTTCCCTTGTGAGAATGTTGAATGCTGATCTTTCTATTTCTCATATCCTGATATATTTCAATTATCATTTCTTTCAACTGTTGTTTTTTTGTTTGTTTGTTTGTTTTCTATTTCTTTTTCTTTCACCACAGAGCTGGTATGTAGAGCTATGGAGTTTCTGAACAACAACAAAAAACCTCAAAAGAGTGCAGTTCTGCAAGATTAGCAAGTGTCAGCAACATTTAACACCAAAACTGTGGTGCAATTAAGTAGCAACACTACCCTTATTTATATAAAGAACAGAAGATTTCTGGAATATCTAAGCACCCTTGACATTTGATGTCATGCCTTAGTCTTTACATGTTATGAAAGACCAGGATGTGACAGCAGAGGATATAATTTAATTTAGTTGTTTTTATCTCTGCATGACAGCTGGATAAAAGATCTCCAGAAACATTTTCAAGGAGAAATTGGTATGTTGAACCAAATTATCCTCACATTTGTTTATTTGCAGGTTTCCTTAGCTCTGCAGCAATATTTGGTATGCATTATATTCTTGAAGTAAATTTGCTTTCTTTCCTTTACCAACATGGCATACAAACAAAAAATGCAGTCAAGCAAAGAGCATATACTAGAGATAAGAACTTAAGTGATAGCTTTTATTTAACAGCATGATGTGTGCAATTGGTAAATAAGTTGTGTTACAGTTTATATTTTCAAGTATGACAAGTGAAGAGTACAGTATCACCAGCAGAGAACTCAACAACATAGTCTCCAGTGCAAAGTGGAGATCATTTTCATGTGTAATTTACAAACAATTTTTTTAAGATCCAAGTCCTTGATCTTCTAAATTATATTGGTTGTTCTGAAAGTAATGTTTCCCATTTGTTTCCATGGAAGCTACAACAGATACAAAAAGAACAACACCATGTCAGAGTAAGATCTAAGCTACAAAGCACTGTTTTTCAATATAGTCACTATCATTTTCTATACATTTTTACCAGTGATGGAAAAAAAGCCATGACATGCTCAGAAAAAGTTACATGGCTGTCCAGAACATGACTTGTCTTTAACATTGCTGTTTTGGAGCAGAGCAGCCCTCATCTATAACTACACTCGATGACACAGACAAAAAAGGACACAATCTTTTTTTTTTTTTTTTTTTTTTTTCTCCTCAAAGTTCTGGGGGAAAAAAGATGCAGAAAACGTTTTACAGGAAGAATTTTCCAAATGGGAGTAGACCTAATTTCAGAATTTCAGTTTTTTAATACTTGATCATTTACAAAAGCCTTGAGTGGAATCAATATAATTGCAGTTAAATGCTTTGAGATCTGTTAAGAGAGCTAAAATTACAAAACAAGAAGTGTTAACTTTCACTGCATTTTTTTCTTCTGTGTCATGGCTAACACTCTTTACAAATTATTTATCTTTCAATCACAGTTACAGTTACAGTTACAGTAACTTCTGTAACTGATTTCCCTAAAAAGTTTTTTGTGTAAGAAGTTTTATTGACTTAATCTAGCTCATCAAAGGTTCAGACTATTTTGAAATGGACATTCAAAAGTGTCTAGAAAATAACTGCTTTTACTTCATTGGTTTTGTATGTTCATTTGTTTCTTTCTTTAGTGACTGTTTCTGTCTTGGGCAAAACTGTTCACTCATCTTAGCCCAAAGTATTAAATCCTTTGCTTTAACATCAAATTGTATGTTGCAAAAAAATTATTTATCCAGATTGATGTTACTTCAGATTGCACAACTATTTCCATTTATTAGAATACCTATTTCAGTACATTTTTATTGTATAACAAAACTGGGAGAACATAAAAGCAAACTCATACTAAAAAAGGGTGTTTATTTGTTTACTAAATAAATAAGCATATATATTCCCTCATCAATAACATAATGATAAAGCTTACTTGTTAGAATAAAACAACAAAAACTCCTCAAAATAAGTATTTGATAATCAGTGATAAATGAACAAGAGTTTATATATAATAGAACGTGTACTATCTGTCATTTTTTAAGACTATTCAAACAACAGTGTTTTCACAATATGTACCACTCTTGCACCACTGCGCGATTTTTTTTTTTTTTTTTTTTTTTGTAAAGCAAATAAAGAATAATGGTATCAAGATCAATTACAGTTTCACATTAAAATTCCAGCACATAGTATTAAAGCTGTATGATTCTGGAAAGGCAGTTCTAACATTGCCATGAAGGAAGACAATTTAAATAGTGTATTTAATTAACTATTTTAAATTATTCTTTCATGTTCAGAAAATGTTTTCATCAAGCTCTCTAATCTTAAATATGTATGAAATGACTGGCAGTTTATAGTCTTATTTTTTTTCTTTGCATTTCAATACACAAATAACCAGCATCCTTAATGATCACAGATTTCCATATTTTTTTGTTGTTAATAGAGGTAGCAATTATTCATGATCAATTACTTCATAAAGATGAGAAGGAATCTCTGAAGACAGCAACCATACACTTAAAAGATCCAAGCTTATATTTCAAGCTTCTTGAGATCATCACATGGATATTCCTATACAGCCCTTCCTTATACATCCTGGCTGAACCAATGTATTCAGAAATAATGAGTAGTGTGAAAATTTATTTATTTTGGAAAAAAACTTAGATATGCTGACTTTGTTTCCATAGTTGTTTTTTGTTTTTTGTTTTTTTTTTACTACTTTCTTCGAAAATGTACTTCTCTGTGTAACAGATTTAACAGTTGCTGCATTGTTGCTTTTTTATTAGCTGAATTATCTTTAGTTGTGTGGTAAATTTCTTTACATAAATAATTTTAAGATATAGGCACAAGTTGATTCTAGACTTTGTAAAATTCAAGTTTGTATTTGTGAAAATATCAATTATGTATTGACCAAAATATTGCTCAGCTAGCAAGAAAGTAACAGACAGGTGTTATTCATCAAGTGAAGACTAATTATCCAGGTATATTTGACTGCTCATACTGTCTGCTTTACAGTACAGAAACACAGTTCAACTCAGTTTATGTTTGCCTGTTTAAAGTAGTTTTTCAGCTTTATGACTGTAATCTTCCTGTAGAAACTTAAAAGAACTTGAGTTAACAAGATGCTTCTCAGCTTGCTATCTGATTGAGAGCATAACCTGACAGGAAGGACTTTGGGGTGAAAAGTGATGAGAAACTCAACATGAACCAGCAATGTGCACTTGCAGCCCAGAAGGACAGCAGTATCCAAGGCTACATCAAATAAAGTGTGGCCAGCAGGTCTAGGGAGATGATTGCCCTTGCCTACTCTGCTCTTCTGAGACCCCATCTGGATTACTGTATCCTGCTCTATGACTCTCAACAATAGAAGGATATGTGTCTGTTGGAGTGAGTAAGGTGTAATGACTTTAAACCAAAAGAGTGTAGATTTAGTTTAGATAGTAGAAAAAAAATCCTTAACTATGAGAGTGACTGGACACTGGCACAGGCTGTGGATGCCCCATACCTAGAAGTGTTCAAGGTCAGGCTGGATGCAGTTTTGAGCAACTTGGTGTAGCATAAGGTGTTCCTGATCGTGTCAGGGGGGTTGGAACTAGATGGTTATTTTCTTCCCTGTGACTCATGATTCTGTGATTCTATGATCAAAACTATCTTTCTGTAACATTTGAAGGAAAGTCATAGCGGCTGACCAACAGGTCTTGCTCTCATTTTCTGTTTTGCCTGGATGTGTTGTGGCTTTTCCAGCAGTGATATGAAGAACTGCAACATGTAATTCCGATCTCTGTGGAAAAGCACAAAATCTTTATTTCAATTTTCCAGCAGAAGGGTATGAGTGATGTAGAATCTGTGCATAATCTCAGAGTAATTTAACTTATGCATAAACATGAGTACTAAAATAAGATAGTCAGACTGAAGGGCAGCCTCCTCTAGGAGTTTGAACTTAATGATATCCAAATATTAGGAGCACCTCTATCCTTGATATATCTTGTAATCAGAAACCAATGCAAAAGGAAAATTTAACTTATCTTCATAATATCCTAGTATGTAGAGTCCAACCTTCCGTCCAAAGCAGTGTCAGCCATGATCAGTCAGACAGATCTACTTGCAAAAAAATATTTTGTCATTCTTGGTTAGAAAAATAGCTGCTAGAGGAAATACGAACGCGTTTATATATTGCAATAATAAATAATACTCTGTTCAGTTTTGGGCACCTCAGCACAGGAAAGACATGGAGGTACTGGAGCAGGTCCAGAGAAGGGCAATGAGGCTTGTGAAGGGCTTGGAGAATCAGCCCTATGAGGAGAGGCTAAGGAAGCTGGGGCTGTTTAGTCTGGGGAAAAGGAGGCTGAGGGGAGACCTTATCGCCCTCTTCCAGTACCTGAAATGTTCTTACAGTGAGAGTGGGGCAGGTCTCTTCTCACTAGTGACAAGCGACAGGATGAGGGGAAATGGCCTCAAGTTGCACCAGGGCAAGTTTAGGTTGGATATTAGGAAGAATTTCTTTACAGAAAGGGTAGTTAAGTACTGGACTAGGCTCCCCAGGGAGGTGGCTGAATTGCCATCCCTGGACGTATTTAAGAGACGTTTGGATGTTGTCCTCAGGGATATGATTTAGTAGAGGGTTTTTAGTGTTAGGGTACTAGTTAGGCTGCAGTTGGACTTGATGATCTTCAAGGTCTTTTCCAACCTGGGTAATTCTATGATTTTATTATTCCATAATATAATAATAATAAATGTATATCAAATTTTATGTTTTAATAGTGTAAATGTTTTAAAAGTGGAATACAAGATTTTAAATTACAGAAACACAGGAGACCGATATATCTAATTTCTCCATTGGTAGCTTCGAAATTTTCTGATATTTATTTATTTATTTATTTATTTTTAAATTTGCAAGCTTTCTGATGATCTACTGTGAAGTTTGCACAGTAATTGACAGCACTATGTGGAAAGAACTTAGTCAATCACAGTTTCCTCTTAGAACATTTTATTTAAACAATTTCAAATATATTACTATTCCTTATCTATTAAATCTTAATATATGGTTATGCATTTGCTAGAAAGTCACACTGTTTCCTTTATGACACCTTTACATTAATTGAGTAAAAAAAAAATTGCTGTTGCACAGCATTTTTTGCTGAAGTAATAACAATAAAAACCAAGAAGGAAAATTCACCTGTATTTATGCATATCTAGAAGGTAGAAGTATTTAATTTCTCAGTGTATAACAATGCTAACATTTTCCATTTATTTTAATTTAATTTAAAGTAAATTATAGTTCAGCCCTCTAATGTCATTGTTTTAGTTAATAGCCTTAATTCAGTACTGATGTTCAGATTAGTAATTTTGATAATTCTGTTTGCATCAGCACTGCTTTGTTTTACATACAAAGGAATCCAGAACATAGGGAAATAAAGTCCATATTCACTAGACTTATCACATCAGATTATTATAAATAGGGAAATGATGTCATTAACATCAAAGTAAATGAGCGCTAATCTAAACAGACAGCAGCTGCAATATTGCAATCCATTTTTTCTTCTTTAGAATTCCTCTAAATGAATACATAACCTTGGAAGATTTCTAATTTCTTGCTTTGTGCTTCATCAAGACTCATGAACTTGCATATTCAGAATCACAGAATCATAGAATGATTTGGGTTGGAAGGAACCTTTAAGATCATCCGGTTCCAACCCCCTACTATAGGCAGGGACACCTCCCTCTAGACCAAGTTGCTCACAGTGCCATCCAGCCTGGTCTTGAATGCTTCCGGAGAGGGAGCACCCACAACCTTTTCTTCCTAACATCTAATCTAAATCTACCATCTTCCCATTTAAAGTCATTCCCTCTCATTCCGCCAGTATATGCCTTTCTAAAGAGTCCCTCCCCAGCTTTCCTCTAGCCCCTCCTTCAGGTACTGGAAGGCTCCTATAAGCTCTTGTTGCAGCATTTTCTTCTACAGCCTGAAGAGTCCCAGCTCTCTTAGCCCATACTTGTAAAGGAGGCATTTCAGCCCTTCGATCATCTTCGTGTCCCTGCTCCCAGTGCTCTAAGAGCTCAATGTCCTTCTTGTGTTGGGGGTCCCAGCACTGGACACAAGAATAGAAGAATTCAGGACAGAAGCTTTTTTCTTTTTATTATTTAGCTTTCCTTTGTCTATAAAATCAAAATAGGAAAACAAAAACAAAAACAAACAAAAAAAACACAAAAAGAAGGAAACAAACAAACAAACAAACAAACAAAAACCTGAACATGTTCTAGAAAATGTTTTTTTGGGCTTTTGCTGTAAGAAGAAAACAAGATTTTTTCTTCCCAGCATCCACAGACACGTTCAGTGTTTTAATTCTTTATAGCTACTGTACACTAAAATTTCAGGGCTTAGCTTCATAAACACCACTGAAAAATCCCAGAGGTCATTATTGATTACTAGAAAAGAACTGCAAATGCATATGTCCTTTGTGGCTCTGAAAAGCCACATTAAACAAGCCTTGCTATCCATAGAATAGCTTTTTCAATGTACTGCTTTAGTAAAGAATCACCCACCACTGTTTTCAGAAGAAAAAAATCACAGATTGGCTTGTATCCCACTGACATTTCACAGCTAAACAATTGCTGGTGAAACGGTAAAGAAAACACAGTGTTCCACAAATCATAAACTTAGTGCTATCATTAACATAATAACTAAAAACAGAATTGTAGAATTGCAGAATGGTACGGGTTAGAAGGGACCTAAAGAATCATGAAGCTCCAACCCCACCGCCACAGTCAGGGTCACCAACCTCAACTTTTAATACTAGACCATGTTGCCCAGGGCCCCATCCAACCTGGCCTTGAACACCACCAGGGACCGGGCATTCGCACCCTCTCTAGGCAGTCTGTTCCAGCACCTCACCACTCTCATAGTAAAGAACCCTGATATCCAACCAAATACTGATAACATCTGGTGAAAAGCACTGACAAAAGTCAGGAGACTCTAGCAGTCATACCGAAGTTCAGCTTTTTAATGTCCTATGTACTGCTACTAATCTTCTGACTATTTTAAGCAGCAGTACAAAGACAATGGCTTTTTTCTCCTCATAATTACTACCAAAAGTCAGACCATTTCTCAACAGTCTTTGAAGGTTATTAGGCTATCATGTTTCAAGAACAGTTGGCAATTCCAGTTGTCCAGACAGTATTCCAGCAGCTGTAAATTAGGTTCAAGAAAATATGTGTGAATGAACGGCACCACCAAACTGGAACCGTCAATCTGGACAAAAGATTCAAGAACAGAGTATGTTCTTTTGAAAATTGTATTTGTTTGGTTTTGACAGAATGTCTCAGTTACGTTGGTTTGTTACAATGGGATTATAAAATCATTTAGCAAATATATTATCTAGACATTTGAAGTAGAATCTATGCTGCACAAATGTGATCATTATCTTGACTGCCAGGCATAGCCTAGAAAGCCAGAAACAAACCTGTCTTTTGAAATATTATTCATTGAATATGTGAAGGCAGAAAATCTATCAGAAGTGTCTGGATAGTTTACAAAGTAAATATGGGATTCAAAATCACATCTTTTTGTGGAGATGAATGGGTTTAAATTTACATGGAATATGACACATTAGGAGCTGTCTGAATTGGTGATTCAGTACTTCTAGCAGGAAACAAAGGCTGAGGCTGTAAAGCTGAAAAAAAATGTAGTTCAGATACAGAGAAATAAAACATCCAGGAATATATTTCTCATAACAAGATCATCCTTTTTTTTCTTTCATCCCACATGTATTTATGTTTTGCTGCATAGTTAAAAACATGCTACAAACCACTTATTTGAACCTGAATGGTCCTCTTATAGTGAGGGGGAAAAAAAGAAAAAAAAAAAAAGGCTAAAGGAAACTAGATGGAAATGTGCATAAAAAACATTTAAAACAGAAAAATCTTCCAATTTCTCAGAAGTCTAAAAGAAGATATAAAGGTGCACATAGGGATCATCTCCTTTTTAAGATGGGTCAAAAAAACAGACTTATGTTTTCTCCCAGAGGCAAAGGGCAATGGAAGAAAAATGTTAACAGCAAATGAGACATTTCTCTTTTTAAATTCAGGGTGGAAGTCATTGAGGCACACACATAACAACAAGTTAAATGTGTCTGATACCTGTTAGACTAATAAAGCTTATTTTGAAAAACAGTGTATGCGTATGTTTTGCAAGAGGCACTGCCCTATTGATGTACTAGGAGCAGAAGAACAATAACTCTTATTAATACTAGGTTATATGGTCACCTGCACAGGTCTTGGCTGCAGTACATTCTGTATTTTCTGCAAAGATTTCTGAGAGAACACAATCTTCCGAGGAATAGACTAGTTCCCTGCAGAGCCAGGATCTGTGGTCAGGAATCAATACAGTCTCCTGGAGGTGTCTTGTTTGGTTTAATGGAGAGTGAGCAAAACAGCATGATGTGCAGTATAAATCCATAACACTATTCAAATGTCATTTGAGGCGGCTTCAAGGTTAACAATCATTGCTATCAAATAAGCTGTCAGAATGGCAGGAAGCTTTTGTTCACAGAGAGGTCTAAGGTCTAATGTGGTAATTAAACCCAGAATACAAAATAAACTGTTCTCTCACTGCATACCGGTGTTCTGGAGAATCCTAATGTATGGTTACCATTGTTGCTGCTTATTGTGCAAAGAAATAATTCCTTCTGCTCAGGCAGCTTTACTTTATTTTAAGCATCTGGTACATTAAATGGTTTCTTATGTTGCTGCCACCATTCCTTTTGTTGCTTTCAAAGAAACAAACAAACAAACAAACACCAAAATCAAAATAAAAATTAATTTTTGTCACTTGTATATAAACTGTTTCTGAATGGAACACGTGTAGTTTTTAACCAGCTGATACTGACATGGAGGGAAATATTTCTTGAAGAATGGACTTTCTCAATCAAGTTATAATTTCTTTTGGTATTGAGTTTAGAAACATTGAAGAACTGTGACCCTATATGCCTGGTTGAAGACACCTCAATCACCTTCTCTATCTTGGTCACTTTTGGAAAGGCAATGGAACTTATTATCATCCTTCCTCTACTAAAGCACTAATTGCCAAAAAGATGATTTTTCATCAGTTATACAGGTGATTGTATAGGAGAATGAGATGATTATGAACAGAACTGCTTGGAACATTACCAAATTAAAACTTACTGGTCATAAGGAGAGAGTTTCTCTCTAATGGTGTTTCTGATAGAAAGAAGCCAAGAACTTCTTGTCACCCAGTAGACTTGCAGAGACTAGAATGAGTCACCTCTGCCCCACACTACAAGCATCTGACTTGTAAAAGGACTGACAACAGATGGATATGGGCTATTTTGAAAGATCTCTAAAATTCTAATGTTTCAAACATAAAGACCTGTTGAGTACGCCTATGCCAATGCTTTGCTTCCTGTCATCTTTGAATGGCTCAGAATGGACTTCCAAAGTGCCAACAGCCTATCTACAACTCCTAGGGATATCAAGGTGCATAAGACATTAATGTTTAGAGCCTAGGCAATAGTTAGAGAGGATTTCCAAAAGGATTTCAGCCTGAGATTTGACCTCATAGACCTAAAAATGAACCCAAGTACAATTAGCTTAAAAGCTTCTGTGATTGAATAATTGAGTACATCCATACTGCAAAATAAAGAGGGCAAAGAGAAAGCTCATACGTGGGATGTCTCATTGCCCCCTTAATTGCCTAACTGCTACTTCGTACCTGGCTCTGGTCATATGCAGAGACTTGATACAGCAATCAGTTTTGTTTGCAAGACAAGTAGATATTTGGCCAAAGATTAAAAAATCTTGGCAGTGTAGCATCCCCTGAAAAAAAGAAACAAAAAACAAGTTCTTGTCTTGTCTTTTGTCTAATGAGATGTATTTGCCTCAGGTCCTAAATCAACTGCATCATTATTAATTATTTAATTCTTAAAGGATTTATTAGAAAACAACAGGAAAAAAAAAAACCCTTATATTATGCTGGGCAAGACACTGTATTTCCTGGAAAGAAAGAGAAGACTCAAAGTTGGAAAATCTTAAGCTTTTAGAGTAAATGATTTAATAGTTTCTTAACTGTGGAATATACAGAGCAATATTTCTGACAAAAGGTTACATCTTTCTGAGACAGCTATCAAATTGCTTGTGCAGATTAAATACGTGCTTCAAGCTGTATGCATGCAAGTACTAAAATCACAAAGTGCTGCTGAAAATGCCCCAAATCATCCCTTGTCTAACTGTATTGAAGCCAGGGGAATTATGTCTGGGAGACATCTGTCACATTTATGGGCATGTTTCAGTCATCTCTGTGACATCAGAACAAAGGCCCCTAACAGCAGGAACTCTGTCAAAAGTTCTTGTATGAGAGTGCAAGGCACTGGTACATGAGTCCCTTCTCTGACTAGTTTAAGTCTAAAAAGAGATTAAACCAGATCATGTAGAAAACTTTGACCTCTTCCTTCCATTGATATTTTTTATTCTTGTGTTATTCCAGGCAAGTTTTAAGGCTGTTCCCCTAGCAGGGCTGAGAACCACTAATTACATCTACAGTATTTCCATCAACTTGATAAATGCAAATGCTATGTCTCAGATTATATCAGCAATGTACTGAGGTGAAGTAAAGAAATACTTAACTGCTTAAGACATAAAACTGCCCAATATTTTTCATATAGTTCCTTTCCTTCATCCATCCTAGCTAGTACACATAAAATAGAATATGAAATTAAAAAGTGGAGAGTTGATTAAAATAGAACGCAGATAAACTTGTTTCACAAATATCTGCAATAGATTTAAAATATCCACCTGAAGATTTCTGATTATGTCCTGTTTTGAGTGATTATTTAGGAGGTTAATCACAAAAATGCATACACATTTGAGTTTCTTCCATTGTAAGGCAAGGTACAGTTCCAATATGACCAAATTATTTCCCAGACCAATTTATGTCTTTGAAACAGATGAAAATATGACAACTACCATTCTTGGTTTTGGCTTACACTGCACATGCCTTAATGAGGAGATTGCTACTGAATGGTGACACAGTTGGCCCCTCTTCCTGTCTTCTGCACCTTCCAATTACCGCACAGACTGAAACGGTTAACAAGGAGTGGAAAAGGGATAGTAAAAGTATACATATATAGAGGTTCATCCAGAGCAACACAGTGAATAGCAAATGGACATAGTACTTAATAAGCTATACATAGTATTTAATAAGCTAAATAACAAAAACAAGCTAATTGCAAAATGCATATTTTTAAATACAACTAAGAACATATGGTAAATTCAGTTAAAAGGGAGAAATAACAAATGAAGTGAGAAGAGTTTACAAGCACCGCAACAAATTTTCTTATTTTTTCTGTTAGTATTAAAACAGGGAAAGAGGAGTTGTGGTCCTAAATATATTTTTCAGGTCTGGATCCTTAGGTATTGAAATCTTTGAAGTGAATGCTAAGTGCAGCAAAGCACTAACTGCAAATGAAATAGGTAGGTCGCTGTGGAAAAGGGTTGTTCACTATAAATTCAGCTGTGCCATGAAGCCACAAATTGTAGTAGGAACATAAAAACAGTAGATGGGCAAAGTGTCCTTAGCTCCTGAGAAAGAATATAGGACCAACTTATAAGTTTGCAAGTTCTTATACTATCTGCTGAAAACAAACAAACAAATAAAAAACAGAACAACAAACAGAAACAATATTAAAAAAAAAAAAAAGCAACAACAAAAACAACCTACATTCTTTTTCTCGTGTAAATACCATGAATAAATAGTTCTATTTCAAGTGTTTTATTTTATGTATTTTTGAGGGGGCACCAACATATATATGCACCCCTAGGAAAAAAAATCAAATCCTTTTTCCACAGTAGACAGGCTACAGAGTACTACAGACACAGTCAGTAGCAGAACGTCTGCTCATATTAGAAAAGAATACAAAGATTATAAGTTCACACATGAAAATGAACATGAAAAATCAAAACCATATAAGAGAGACACTCATTAAGCAAGGAAGTAAATAAATAAACATCCTATGTTAATACAAAATACACCATAAAAGACTGCTTCTCTGAGGGAGAAAAACTTATCATTAATATACTGAGTAGATCCCCTCATTAGTGTACTGGAAGAACAAGTTGATTGAGTTGAAGCCTGCAGGTGATCATTTCAGTTAATGAAGTATGAAAGATTGTAAATAACTACACATAGATTTCCACATTAAGAGACTGAATGAGAAACATCAATTTCTGGTAAAATGTATGATCATTTGCATGATGAAAAATACATCAGACTTCTAGTTCAAAACAGGGCCTCTATCTACACTTTAAGTAAAGCACATCAGTATACAACACGTAGGAGTTAAAAATAAATGAGAAATCTTTTGCAATTAAAAAGCAGTCACAGAATGCTTTGGGTCGGAGGGGACCTTTAAAGATCATCTAGTTCAAATTCCCATATATAAGAATGACATAAGAAAGATATAAATCAATTAGAGCATGACCAAAAGATGGTAAAGGGTCTGGAATGCAGGACATAGGAGGAGCTGCTGAGGTCCCTGGGTGAGCTCAGCGCAGAGCAAAGGAGCTGAGGGGAGACCTGATGGAGGTTGAAGCTCCTCACAGGGAGCGGAGGGGCAGCGCTGAGCTCTGCTCTCTGTGACAGCAACAGGGCCCGAGGGAACGAAGTGGAGCTATCAGGGGAGGGGCTGCTGGGAGTCAAGGACAGGGTCTGCACCACAGGGCGGTGGGCATGGAACGGGCTGCACAGGGCTGTGGGCACGGCACCGAGTGCCGGAATTCATGGAGCTTTTGGATGCTGCTTTCAGACATAGGGGATGAATTTTGAATGGTCCCGTGTGGAGCCAGGAGTTCCTTGTGGGTCCCTTCCAACTCAGTGTATTCAGTGATTCTGCTGTTTCTGTTGTTGTTTTGTTGTTATACAAATCTCTCTTAAACCAACCTGCAGATTTCAGTAGTTTTTCAAAAATATAAGAAAGAAAGTTCAGGAAGATGAAATTTCATGCTTTGCTTTCCAAGCTTTTACTGACATTGTTTGTAATAGGATTTTACTGCAATGAAATCTATACATTCACTGAGGGCCTTTTATTGTAGCTTACTTTTGTTCTTATTCATCTAAAGAGGGTAGCATAGGGTAAATGGAGTCAGAATCAAGTCCTTATATTTTCTGCACTTTATCAGGAAGATCATCTTTTTCTATTAAGTCCTTTTAAAAAGCTTTATTAAACATTGATACTGGGTTTAATTGAATCACTGAATGTGCCAGAAGGACATGGACTAGTCACACAGAAGTGATGCAACTATGCATCATTCAACAGGATAATCTTTGCTAATTTGAGTCTCCTGGATCCCACATGCTTAAGCAACTACAAGTATTTTGAAGAGAAACTGGTAACCGGGTAGAAAAATCAATACAAGCAAAGCTAGACAGCTTCAAGAAAAAATAAATAATCTTGGAAGAATAGCCATTTTACTTAGTAGATCAAGCTGTCATGTGCAAAACATCCAGGTTAAATCTGGAAAAATTACACAGAGATTGCCAACAGGCATAATCATTCTCTTCTTACCAAATCTGCATGAAGGAAACGCTAATCTTTAAGACGCTGAATGTTAGAGACTTTTTATGGAAATAAATTCTAATATTGCAAAATATAATTTCCAAACATCCAGTATGTACAATGCTATTCAAGTCTATAAGCAGTATTCCTTTACACTTTAAAAGAGACTGGATAAGGACATCATATACAGCTGTATGTAAGTCTGGTTATTTAATTACAATTAGTTTTTATTTTTGCAACAAATGTAAAAAAGCTTACTGTTTAAGCAGCTATTCACATATTATGGATTATTTTACTAATAACTGGGAGGACTTAGCTAGGTCAGAATACTCAAATTCCTTTTTATTTGAAAATTCAAGAACCAAAAGATGATGCAGCACATTGAGTTAGTTTTAGTGTTTTGGGGACATACATCTTAATATATTCTCTTTCCAAATACACTTTTTTTTTTTTTTTTTTTTTTCCCTACAGTGATGATAAATAAAATAAAAGATTAAATGTTTACATTTAAGTACAAGGATTTTAGTTGCTTGATGTGTCTGCTGGAAGTATCTGTCCCCCTTAGCTATTACTAAGGAAGCCTAGGGCAAATAACCTTCTAGCTTAGGAGCACTAGGTTTACTCCTAAAGCTAGATGTGATGGAAATTGCTGCTAAGACAATAACTAGAAATTCTATTTCATATATTTTCAAAGCTTACCTTTAGGCATTTTGAATTCCACTTATGATACTCCCTCCAACAGCAGAGGAAAGAATTTAGTTAGAATATTATTTTTCCAAACTATGTACTAGGCAAGAAAATTACTCTAAAACTCAGCTCTTACACAGACTGAAACAGCAACCAATACTTTAGGTTGAATAGGAATATATCCATCTCTTCCTGTTTTTTACTGTCAAGTAATCAAGCTCATATGGGTTGCATGCCAGCATAGAACAGATTGTGGTCTCAGTCTAACCTACGTGGAAGGAAACAACCCTAGACAGATTGCTCATTTCATGCATTGCCATCAGCGTCACCTGTGGATGCCCTTGAATTTATACATTCCTTGAGTGTGATAGTGATACATGTGAAAAGAATGAATTCTGCTTTCTCATGCCTATCCCTCAAATACAGTAGAAACATTGTCATAGCTTTCCAGTAGGCTTTCACAGGAACTGCAGAAAGTAATCCCCTGGGAGAAGGTTGCATATGGGCAAGTAGTATAAGCACACTTGCTGTTAAAGTTCTTTATGCCAGAGAGAGAGTACAGCTGCAACACTCAAGCTGAGGAAGGGTCAGTAGGGATGGTAGATATAGAAAACTAATATTGCTATATTCTCCAAGTAAGTGAGTTTTAGTAGCTGGGGGAAAAAACAAAAACAACAACAACAACAACAACAACAACAACAAACAAACACACACACAAAAACAAAAACAAAACATCGAATATGGAGTTCTAAAGAGAAATTTTGGCATTTTGGCAGTTACCTTCCTTCCAGGTCAAAATCATACTTTCAATAATCTTTACTGTGTTCTGTGTCATTATAATGCAGATTCTGTTTTACCTTGGTAAATTATCACTGTTTCTCTCTAAGATTTGGCACGTCTCAAGGAGAGCTGCAACCTCACTATCTCCTTAATATATCACTGTGTGGATAAAACATTAAGAAAGAAAACAGTGGAATTTAGAACTGGAGGAGCCTTTTCCATCAGTTTGATGGAGTCAAAAGGTTAATCTTTTTCATTTGTCTAACTATGCATTAAAAACATAAATGTGTGTAAAAGTACTTTGTCAGTACCCATTAATATGTGCATTGTATATTTTAGACATGTCTTGATAGTAATAGGCACTGGAAAGCAGGCACAGTTCATCGTTTTAATGACCTGGTTTTCCCTCTGAGTGCACTACAAAGCTATGATGTGCCATAAAGTGACACTGGTATGAAGACATGCTAGAGCAAGCCATTCCATGAAAATCAGGCAGTTAAAAGGAGTAATGTGTGAACATGACTTCTAAGTAGCTATTATTTCAGGGCTTGACTGTAAGCCTTGCTTCTTCACACTGGTATAAAGGTAAGCAGGTCTAAAAAGACCTCCCCAGTACTGGCCACATGCAGCTGAAAGAAAGATGCCACTATAAGGTTATTATTCCATCTCAGACATGCTATGTGTTTTTCTGTTTGTTTGTTCTGTTTTGTTTTTTTCCCATCATTCTGCTAGCATAGCTATGCTATTGCAAACAAATATCCTGCATCAGACAGACTAATTGCACCTGACAGTAAAGGACAAAACTATATCTGTACTGCTAATCATCCCCGGTCCCTAGGCCACGTACTAAATTCCCTCCCTCCTGGTTGAACTAGCAGTGCAGTCCTGCAGAGCAGTCTCACTACCTGTGAGTGTCTTTTTGACCAGTAGACATGATTGTTTGATTTTTAAGTTGCTTCAGTTTGAATACCTGAACTAACAGAAAGGCTGTCATACAATCTGTCTGGGTAGAGTGGTATGAACACTAGCATGCTGCTAAGGGAGTGAAGGGCATGACATCAGAACATATGGTGTGTGTGAAAGAATGTGGTCCATTGGGAAATCATAGAGAACTGTGTAGGGCAGAAGAAACCAAACCTGGTACAGTCCTGGTTGAGGACTATTTGTCCCTAGATTTCAACATCTCCTGAACTACAGCTGGATTCTCCTTGGAGGGAGGTTTGCTTTTGGTTTGCTTCACTGGAGAGTCTGGGAATTAGCTAACATATCTACCACTTCACAAAGAAGCAGCTGATTTATTTGACAGTGCCAAACCATCCAAAGAGTCTCATCTCAGTGAAGCTCCAGAAACAAACTGTGTAAGTACATCTGGTGTGTCAGCAGCTCTGCAATACTTATGGGAAGGAAGAGGGCTGCATAGCTAAGGACAGGGATTGTGGCAGGGGAATAGTGGTGTCACAGTGGTTAAGATTAAACACAAACCCAAGGCAGCCTGTATTTAAACCCAAGGCAGCCTGTAGCCATCAGATTGAGGATAAAAGCTGCAAGGCTGGAGCAAGAACTCTAAGGAAGAGAGCAGATGGAGGCAAGTTTGCACCCGAAGCTGCAAATGAAAACCCTCCTTGCCTGCTCCACCCCTCAGGTTCCTCTCTCATACAACAGGTATGACACTCTGGATGTGGAAGACCTGTACGCAGGTGGTAACAGCTCACTCAGTCTAGACATGCTAACAGAACCAAACCAGGAAAAGACTTCCTCCAGCACCAAAGCTACTTGCAGCTCTTTCCTACAGAGAGCTCAGATGAGAATTGAAAATACCAATCTACCAATGACTACTGTTTATCAAATGAAAATTGCTTGTCTTTTGGGAGACTGTATAACTTCAAATTTGAAATATTTACATTTTTACCTTTGTTTTATTTTTATTTTGTTTTATTTTACTTTGTTTTATTTTATTTTGTTTTATTTTATTTCCCTGTTTTAGGCTGTACCTGCTGTTCCATAAACTGTCCTTTAGGGTATGAATAACATCAATAAAAACCCTTGCTTCTTTAAAACACCATAGTCAGAAGAAGGAAGGGAAAGAAGAAAATTAGAATGGAACTGTACGGCTTAAAAGGCGATGGTTGAAATAAATCCATTAAATAATGTCTGAGGTTTTATAAAAAGAAGTTGTATATATCTCATGGAAATATCCAATTACAAGTTCATATTCCTTATTTCATGTTAATGAAGCAACTAGGAGGAAAAATAATTACTGCCAAAATCTTTCCAATTGATTCAGCTGATCTGTTAATAATGTTCTTGGAATTATGCTCTCTTCTCTCTAAACTAGAAGACTTGGCAAATAAATGTTATTTAGAGTTCTTCTTATTTCTATGGAGCATTATTTTGCAGGAAATATTTCTATGAAAAGAAAAAAAAATATTTTGTAAGGACTGGTCTGAAAATAATACCTCCTATTTTATTGTGTTGGTGATGATATTGGAGGTGGATGCTGGTTCTATGGCAGCAGAGGTTTAACTTTCTGACTTATATTTCATTATATTTTGTTGCCATGTGACAGACGGCTATTTATTATGGTTTGGGGACTATTTAAGTCTCCAAGAGTTTGCACATACTGAAATACATATAGGAGGGTCAGAATCAATCTTAGTCTGTAAATTTTTGCATATCAAAAAGCATTGTAAGCTCATGAGGACCAGTGACTTTTTCTCTTAGGAAATTAGAAGTGAAACTTGTTCAACATAAATTTTCCTCTCAGTACAACTTGAAGTAGCTGCAGAATTAAACCCTATTTAGCTGTACTTTTAAAGTGGACTGTCTACAATTGCTATCCTGATTCTAATCATCAGAATGCAGGCTAACTGATTTTCTTTTTTAATTTTCTAGGGTATTAGTAGGAAGCAGTAAAAGGTACATTCAGAGCTTCTTCAGAAGGACCTGAAAACTTTCAATTGTATAATTGTGGTGAGCCCACCCCTTCTCCCAAAAGTTCACAGTTAAATGACAGTATCTGAATTTACAGAATTCAGAACTGAAACTGATTTACCTTTGTTGTTGTTGTTGTTGTTGTTGTTGTTGTTGTTGTTGTTGTCGTCCTCTGGAGAAGAGGAGGCTCAGGGGAGACCTCATTGCTCTCTATAACTACATGAAGTAAAGTTGTTGTGAGCTGGGGATTAGCCTCGTCTTTTGTGTAACTTAGGATAGGACAAGAGGGAATGGCTTCAAGCTGCGCCAGGGGTGATTTAGGCTGGATGTTGGGAAAGAGATGTCAGGCACTGGAATGGGCTGCCCAGGGAGGTGGTGGAGTCACCAACCCTGGAGGTGTTCAAGGAACATTTGGATGTTGCGTTGAGGGACATGGTTTAGTGAGAACTATTGATGATGGGTAGATGGTTGGACTGGATGATCCTGTAGATCTTTTCCAACCTTGGTGATTCTGTGATTCTATGGCAGCAGAGAGGCAGTCTGACAAAATGGCATCTGACATAGAAGAGTGTATGAAGCAAAGGGATGATCACAGCAAGGTGTTGGGTGGTTCATCTGAGCAGTAGCAACCATGACAGTGACAGTGGGTCACCTCCTCTGGTGCAGATCTTTATCTGCAAAGCATGCAGACTCTTGTACATTGCTGACAAAAATGCACAGCTAACGGTGGTGCCAATGTTGAAAAAAAAAAAATGTTTAGCAGCTGGGAATTTTCTCTATCAAATAGTACTATTGTGCGTTAGTATCTGTTGTCATTTCCATGGAAATGAATGAGGCATTATTTTCAGAGAAAACCATGTGCATCTTCAAGCATTTATTATTAATATTATTATTATTATTATTTTTCATAGGAATGACAAAAACGACTTCATTTAGATAGAGTTCATACAGAATTTAGATACATTCAATAGCATTTCAAGAGTACTGTGCTTTTCGGGGGAAAAAAAAAAAAAGGGGGGGGTGGGGGGGGTGTTAAATTCAGAGACTAAGTCTAGTGGGAACTTCACATCCTATTTCAATGAAGTACTAAAAAGAATGGATAAATTAGTTGGTCCAGAAGAGCACAGATGCACTGAAATTGTCAGTTTGAATTTACTTGATATGTTGTATCAATATCACAATGAGAGCTCTCAGATGTTAAACACTGAGCTGTAACCACATCAGCCTTGACTGTGGAAAAGTACACTGATCTCAACCTTAGACAACCATGAACTTGCTGACTTTGAATTCACAGTCTGACGCTGTATCTGACGTCTGTATTTTCAGATACTTTAAGATTCTTTTTTTCTCTCTTCCCTTGAGAGGAACAAGCAAGAGTTCTTGTAAAGAATCTGACTTTGAATGTCTCAAAACCCATGGATTAACTTCATTTAGAATAAATAAAATGCTTTTTTCAAACACTTCTGTTGCATAGCATATCCACAAGGTATGTAAATTACATAAAGTACTCATAAAGCAATGCTTGGAAATTGTATAGCTACTCACAGATATATTTTCTATCTAATGCAGTGTCAGTCAGAGAAGAATTTCCCTTACTCTCAAAATGAAATTGGATCAAAGTTATTGCTTTAAGTTACTAAGTAGCACCGGTCCCGTGAACTGGTAACTGGATTAATTCATTGCTGTCAGTCTATTTCTATTCTCTAAAAAAATACATTTTCTAAGTCTTTTAAAAGTCATATAGTATTTCACCCAAAGTAAGGAACAGATTCTTCTCTTGTGTTCAAGATGTCTATTACACAAGAATAAAAACTACTTGTATAGGAAATCTAGCACTTAGGCTTTTCAAGTGCAATGTAACAGTTTAATTGACTTACTTTAACAAACCTTGTTGAGAATTGATCTGGAGTTATATCACTGTAAGACT
This sequence comes from Excalfactoria chinensis, assembly GCF_039878825.1. NCBI lineage: Eukaryota > Metazoa > Chordata > Aves > Galliformes > Phasianidae > Excalfactoria > Excalfactoria chinensis. Next base: position 139,020,747 of record NC_092825.1, read on the forward strand.
CTATTTTACTACAGCTAGCAGTATTTTATGGAAGCAAAGAGAAAAAAAAAAAACAAAAAAAAACAAAAAAAAAAACAAAAACACCAGCCCTTTAACTTCTGAAGAGATGTGGATTTTACTATGTTTTCTGCAGTTTCTGTTAAGACTCAGTGTAAGCTGTTAGTGTAGCCACTTCACAAAATCACACTGGTTCTCCAGGGATGTGCTTATATAAAATTTATTTTTGACAAGAGAAGCAAAGACAACCAGGAAAAGTCTAAGGAAATATAAGGAAACATACCAGGAAACAATAAGCATAGTATTAAAAACATTGCAAAAGGAGAATTATCCACTTAGAGACAGCACAGCCTCTGCTGCACTACTTCCACCTTCCATTCAAAGGCAAATAAATTTTCCATGACAACTCCTAATAGCCTCCACAGTTGTTCAGTGAACTTATCCTCAAATTACATGGTAATAAAAGGATAACAATCCTTGACTGAATAAATGAAGAGGTGGGTTCTCAATAAAAGCATGCCTTTCATTATATGTCCTTTTTTCTGCTTGTCCAGTAGAGTCATATCTCACAACTACAACTGAATCACTGACAATTAACAAACTAATATGTCTTTATTGTACTTAAATCATTCCCTTTAGCAAAACTGTCAATATTCTAGAGCTGAGTGACTGTTTGCTTAAAAGTTAGCAATGGAATAATTGCAACAATGATCCTTACTTCAAGTAAGAATACTGACACTTGGTATTGCGGCTATCTCTGTAACAACACACTCTGCATTTTGGTGAGGCTTTTTTACACTTTTTTTTTTTTGTTTGTTTGTTTGTTTGTTTTTGTTTTTTTTTTCCAGATTAGTATCATTTTTACATAATATGTAATTGTATTTCTGTAAAATGCCTTTTTTTTTTTTTTTTTTTTGTCTATTAATCTATTTTTATATAGTTAAACTTTTATCTCCCTGATAGGAGACCACCTACAGATATCCTGAAATTTTAAGAATTACATCTGTAAATACATATGTTCTGACCTGCTTGTGTGACACATCCACAAGGAGAATGCAATCAAAATTTAGTTGACATAAACAGACCAGAATTAGACTGGAGAATTATACTGTCACAGGTGAATTTCTGCCAAAAATTATTATTAAGTCCAGATGAAAGTCTGTCTTATTCAGCCCTATTTTTACACATGCAAGATTTGTTAAGGACCTTACATGTAGTAATGCAAGTGATATAATCCCCCTAAATGTTGAAGTCAAAAACAATGTGATCTGCTGCACTTCAGCATCACTATTTTAAGGCTCTCAGTGCTCTGACTACCAAGAAAAAAAAAAAAAAAAAAAAAAAAAAAAAAACCACGCACACACACACAAAACAAACAAACAAATAAAACCAAGCAAAATAAATAAATAAATAAATAAATAAATGGATCAAATACAAACAGCCAAGGATTATTCAAGGCAACCACACAGCCTCCACTTTTTCACACTGGTGCAACTCAATGAGGAGAGGATTACTATAACCTCATGTTACTATTGCCTTGCTATTCACTGGAGCTGAGTTACTGTAGACACGAGATAAGCCAGGCTTAAACTAAATGCAATGGCATGTGAAGAAGAAGAAATAGAGGTTTATAATCATTACAAATTCCTCAAAAGAGCATTCTTCCTTTACACATCCAGAACACACAAATGCTGTGAAAAATACTGGGGATGCCCACATCTCTCTTTCCAGGTATGCACTTGCTCAGACTTTTTGCACTGATAAAGTTAAAAACTTGTAAGAATTTCTTAAAAAGAAATAGGAAGAAGTGTGATTTCTAAAAGTGAAAGTGTTCTGTAAAGTAATTTCAAAAAATTATTTCAGTAAGCAATGTTGATTTTGATTTTACATTGATAAGTCAACATGCTGGTGTTGATTTCATATACTCATGCTTATCAGTGATTTTACTATGCCTTTCAAACACAGATGAATTATAAAGTAAATATATGATCCTAGTTAGGTAGTATGTGAGCAAATTCATTTCATGTGCTTACTACAACATATCAACACATTTCTGAAAGAAAAATATAGAGCTAATTATAGTTTGAAATGAGTAATCTTTCTTATATACATTTCATTCTACTTTCACACCTCAAGTAGAGAACTTTACAAACTTATTTCAATAAAATGTTATGTAGAATCATAGAATCACAGAATGGCCTGGGTTGAAAAGGACCACAATGATAATGATCATCTGGTTTCAACCCCCCTCCCCCATGTGTAGGCTTGTCAACTACTAGACCAGGCTGCCCAGAGCCAAATCTGGCCTTGCTCTGAAAATCACAATCGATTTTTTCTATCATACAGCTAGTTCCTAAATGTTGTAAAAATAATTCTACAAGAAAACAAACAAACAAGCAAAAACAAACAAACAAACAAAAAAAAAAACAACTATTCAATTTCATTTTTCACTTAAAAAAAAAAAAAAAAAAAAAAAAAAAAAAAAAAGAAGGTTTATAACTGTCCTCTTTGAAAGTACATAATACTTTTTGTACATGAGAAACAGGGCTCAGTTTTTAAAAACTATGAAGAAATTCAAATTTCTTGCTAAGTATATATTTTTTTTTCTTTTTCAGTAGTGGATGTTGTTCAGCTTCACCCCTTGAACTAGTGTCTGGACATATTCATTCTCAGTGCTTTATAACACAGAATCTCTGACACATTTTATATCCAAGATGGTATGACAGGGCGTTACTTTCTAATTTATAAACCATTTCTACTGAATTTTCAGCTTTTATTAAATATAATGTATATGATGAATATTTTTAAAACACTCCCTTGCAATTAAAATACACATAAAGTCACATGAGCAAAGATAGAAATATTGTCCTACATTTTGCATGCTTTTCTTATGAAATAGCGTTAAAGAGTGCAGGCTAGATAAAATGCATCGGCTTATTTATTTTATCCACTATTATACATTGTAGTAAGCTATAGGTATACAGCAAGAGAATCAAACAAACAAACACAAGCAAACAACAACAAAAATATCAATTAAAAAAAAAAAAAAAGAAAATGAGACTATGAATAATTAGGTGGCATTTTTGATTCAGTACTGAACAAATGTCCAAGGCTGAAGCTCTTTGTGGCTGGAGGCAGTCATTCATGTCAGACATGGAACTGTGGTCCTGTTTGCTTATAACTCTATAAAGGGTCCCTTGACACTAGTTTTGAGGAATTCAGGGGAAATAACACTCTGTATACTAGTGAGATTTCAATGCTGGTGATTACATTATATCCTTCATTTTTTTCCTTTAACTTGTAGCTTGGGGAAAGAGTTCATCTCTTTTTCAGCAATTTTAAGGAGAAAAAAGCAAACTCCATTGTTCTCTTGTTGCTGATGGGAAGGGAGGTAAATGTTCCTAATCCAAAACAGAGAGTGTGAAGTGCCTACAATTGCACTTTGGGGTAGTGCAGGACAAATGAAGTATTGTTTTTAATAAAAAAGAGAAAATATGCTTTTCTGTACCATATTACTTATGTTCTTTCAAAAGCAGCATGCATTTATCATGCATCTCAAGGCAGAAGAAATAAACAGAATCCTGCAGATTCTTTGAAAATATCATTTACATGTTCTAGGTCTGATGTTTCCTTAAGACGTTATTCTTTGTTATTATATGGGCTTGAATATTATCTAGCTCTTGAGTTCTGACTATGTAGCCTTCAGTGTTCTTAATGTTGTGTAAATGCTATGGGTAGAGTTACCTTAGCAAAGTAGGCAAAGCTAAATTTTAGTAGCAGCCAGAAATATTCTGTATTATTCATTTGTGTATCTGTTTTTAATGCTGCACTGTCTAGTAGCCATTTTTACATATTACTTCCATCATGTCAGTGGTTCTGTTAAAGCATCATAGCAACCTGGATTTCTGATACCATTCTTCAGAAACTAGGGAGACCAAAGAATAAGAACAACTATGGCACACCACTTTGAGCAGTTCACACACAGTATCTTTAGCTAAAATATCTGCCATTTTTCCTTGAGGAACAGAAAGAAAAAGGAGACAGAAAATGGAAAGGAAACCCATAGTGCAAAAAGGGATTCAGAGTCTGAAGATCTGCCTTGCAGTAAATCTTAATGTTGCTCAAAAAATGACTTGCACTTTCAATGCTATACAGGGTCTTGCATTTTTGCATTAACTAGAAATTAGTTAATTTTCTTCATAGCAGTTTGTGTCATGCTTTGTTTTAGATTTCTGAGAAAAATCACTGATGTTTTAGCTATGGCTGAACACTGTTTACATAGCTTCAAGGCCTCATCTGTCTACCACTCTTCCCCCCACAGCTGAACATACAGGGGAGGGTGGGCAGGGGGTGAGGGGATGCATGAGAGTTTAGGAGGAGACACAACCAGAGAGATGACCCAAAGTAACCCAAGTGACATTCTGTACCATATAGCACTGTGTTCAGAAGTGTCAGTTTTCATGCTGAATAACTCTCATGCCTTTTAGAGTGCCAGAATTACACAGGTATAGTGTGTCCCTGTTATATATGTGCTAGTCACGAAATAACTCAACTCCTATCCACATTTTCTGTAGGTGTAACTGGGAGGCAGTAGGGAGAGCCCTTTCCCTTACCCTGCTACAAGATATACTGCTGCTAGAATCAGCAGAAAATCACTGCAAATTACAGAAGTCCACAGACAGAAGGTCTTATTTTGTCACCTCTACTTAGCTATTTCTGTCCTGAATTATTTTTAATGGATATGACTCCTGCCTTTATGCTTGCTTAATTGTGTATTTCTCGGTATTATTTGAGAGTTTTAAGGATATAAAAGTTGTCTGTGTAGTTTCCAGCACTTAAGAAGATAATAAATGCATTTTTTAAAGTGGAACAAGCTGAAGCCTGTTATGCTAGAGGCAAATTGTTAACCTTTTCACTATATAATGGCCCATGGACTTGAAGAAAGGAATAGGATGTGGATCACAGTTCCTTTTATTTTCTCTCTTTATTCCTTAGAGATTCACTTCTCCTCAGATTAAATGGCAATTCTTTCTTTGTCATTAAGCTTTCCAAAAATAGTCTAGTGTTTAAATATAATTTACATGACAGTCAAAAGAATAATCACATAAATAAGAATTTATGAATAATTAATTGCTATTGGTATTACATTAGCAGAATACTATTTTTAATATATGGGTACCACAATGGCATTTTTTACCAAAATGGCGAGGAGCAAGCAGCAATTAAATTAGCAAACTGATTAACCGATTAGTTGTTCTAGAGACAGATAGAGCTTGATTGATTGATGAATCTTTTCACAAGTACATTATGATCATGCCACAAGATACCTGGCCTACTAGGAAAATCTTACCTTAAAACTTTGACCTCGACCACAATAATATAAGAAAATTCTCACAAATTTACGGAAGCATTGTTAATGTTGTTTTCACTGAAAGAGAATTACTTTGCTCTCAACAAAAGGGATGAAATCTGAATTCTGTTGCAGCTGCTATAATCTGTAGAACACTTACAGTTCAACAGGGAGAAAAGAGCTCTGCTGAAGTACTCTTCTAATGATACTTCTGCCTGAAGAGTAACTGAAACTTTCAAAACACTCAAAATGTGCCTATTTTTATGTCCTTGATAGTGAAAGAAAATCCATTGTCTTTTCTTCTGAAAATGTCAAATAAGATATGCTCCCTACTTTTATGCCTTTTGTGTGTGTGTTTCCCTATCCAGATGTCTACTAATTTGTAGAGCTCCATGGAAACAGAACAACTAACTAAAAATATAGTAAAAACTGAGGAGCTGTTGAAAAAGGGAATTTGAAAAAGGTGGGTTTGTGTTTCTTTTTAGGTAATAACATTTGAAAATGAAACTTAAAAGTTCTTTAACAAGAGCAAAAATTAGAAATATGAATCTCCATTTTTTCTGTGATGAATTAGGTTGACATTTCAAATGAGAATTTTTCAGATATAGGTGTTAAAGATTTCTGACAAAATCATTTATCATTTAGTTTGCAGAATAAAGATTTCTCTTATTTACTCTGCTTTCAAATTTCAAAATATTGCCTACAGATAAAGATTTATATGACTTAAAATCTTTACCCTATCCCCATACTACCTAGACAGAAGTATTATAAAGCAGAAATTCATGCTGGGAATATTTACCCAAACTCTGCATCAGTTTATACTCTAAACCATCTGTCTATTGAAGACAGAATACATCTTTATTGTACAGTTTAGACTTTGGCAATTGTATTTTATTTTGTTTCAGTACTCAAACTAATTAAGATTGATGTTCATTTGATAATTAATTTTGGTTTTAATATGTCACAAACCAATAATGCTTAGAATAGCACAAAAAGAAAATCAATGCTGTAGCAGAAATGATAAATATTTAGTTATGAAAGAGGAGTTTCAGATACATTTATTTACTTAAAAGATCAAAATAAGAAGATTAATTAGTACAGATGATAGTTTTTAGGTCCAGAGCATAATTGGAACCATCAGGCATTAATCTCTTCTAAAATCAGATATCAAATTCAAATTCATGCAAATCATTCCACCTCAATACGTAAATTTATATCTGGGGATTAACAGAGAGTTTTACAGCCTAAATGATGTGTTAGCAAAGAGGTAATTGGAAACTTTCACTAGTGTCAGTAAGGAAGAACTTGACACTGTTTTGCAGACAACAACTAGAGTTTTGGTACATCATTTTCTGGGAATGTGTGTATTTTTGTATGGATAGCTATGGGCCACCACATTTCCCATCCAAGAATTTTTATACACAATTTTTTACAGTCACAGCATCACAGAATCACAGAATTGTTGGGGTTGGAAGGGACCACAGGAGTTCTTCTAGCAAAACCCTGTTTCATAGTTTTTCATCTGTTCTCTTCATTTTCCTTCTCCAATTTCAACAAGTGATTCACCACAAGACACTGGTTTCACATACAACGAAAGAGTTTAAGCTTTTCAAATAATTTTTTATGTTTGTTTTTATTGTTTGTGTGTGTGCTTTGTTTTGTTTTTTTTTTTTACATTGTAAAATAGCATAAGGTTTTGACTGATAGCTGTGAATGCAGGGCTTCACTTGATTGTGCCCTACCGCTTCTCTTCCTTCAAAATAGACGCTGCCTTAGAAAAAGCTCAAGTTTATGTTAAGACATCGTTACTAAATGTGTAAAGACCTGCTATCTATATTGTCAACTGGAAGGTATTAGTAGGTTATGCTTTGCTCAAATGACTCCAAAATTTAGTGCTGTTGCCAATTATCTGTCTCTAAGATGCTTGTGATGGCCAATGAATGTCTCCTGATGGCTGGAGTATCGTAACAGAATAAACACTTCCCAGCAGAATAACAGAATAAAACTTCCCCGCCAAAAGGCAAGCACTAGATAAATGTGAGTGTGGTTTCCAGCTCACTTTATACAGCATATCTCTGACTCAGGGTGATTAAAAAGAAGGCAGAGAGCAGACATAGCAGGCAACAAAGCAGACAGCCAGGTGGACAAACTGAACCTGTGAATAAAAGCACACTTCATTACCGTACTGTGCTTCATGAATAGGACTTTGACATGACTCTCTTTATTTCACAACAAAGTACAAAGAGGGATTCAATCTCATTGTCATTTTCTCCTCTGATGCAAAAGATTCTTGGGACTCTAATTATTAGCTAATTTCTCACATTAATAAAGAGAAACGCTGGTAGCATACAAGGAATTTATTTTGAAGGTGATAAAATTGTGAGCAGGTTTCTCTGATGAATTACAAAAGAGCAGATGTGAGCATGTTTACAAAACTCCAAAATGGACACAGCAACTTTAAATAACACTAAACAAGAGAGATCAAAGCAGCATCTGTGCTTTCTGAGAAAAAAAGAAACTGACTTTTAAAGATATACTAACCCTTTGCTGGATTAGTAGTTATCAAAGGCTTCAGAACAAAAACATCTGATGAACTGAGAAGGTCACCAGTAGCCTACCTGCCATAATCTAAAAGAAGTTTCCATGATATGAGCAATGCTAATCAAGCCTTAGTTCTAAATTTGTTAATGGAATTGGCCTATAACTTGAACTCCAAAGCTCAGAAAAAATGTATAAGTCATTCATCTGTATAGGACTGCCAGAACACTTGTTTAACAGACTTTATACATATAAGGATTCTATTCATAACATGAGCAGTTTTCTTTGAATCATAGTCACAATGAACAGTTGTAGGGAACAGTAATGGGGTTCTTAACAATCACTCAAAATTGGTTGGACATATTAAGTCTCTGGAGAACAAAGCCTTCTCCAAAAACTTGCCAATATTATGGAGAACCACCACTACTCTTGTAATACATGGTTCAGTGTCAGTAGTTAATTTGAGTTGGCCAAAGCTCAAGAAAGAGAATGAAGCTGCTGTCAGACAAGGGAAATAAATGCAATGACTTTACTGACAAATTCATGGTATCTCCACTTCTATGTGCACTTAAAGAATTAAGTAAATTGCAAGAAGACTCACTACTTTTCATACAGTGATTACATTTATATATAGCTAATGTACATGATTTATACGAGAAAAAACACATTTGTAAATTATGTGAGAGTGTTTACAAGTGTTTAAACTGAATGGAAATAAACATTATTCATTTCAAAGTAGTATTCTGTAAGCCATTAAGCAAATGCATTCCTGAGAAGAACACTTGTAACTTGTAGTTGCTTCTGTTTTGGCATGCCTTCTTTGAGATCTTTCTGGAGCTTGACAGCTATACTAGAGAAGGCTGCATGAGAATTAACAGATGACTTTTCTGAGAGATCCATTTAAGGATTGGCCAAGATCAGTTTAAGTAGATTGGTTTTCCAGAAGTAGCGGGCCAACATGCAAAATCTTTCCTAGTATGTCATGCTGAAGACTCCTTTTCTTAAAGCCTTTCCCATTTTAAATACTATGGATATATTTTATTTCTTCTACTTTTACAGTACTATCCAGACTCATCAGCAACCTTTTGCATAAATGAGAGGACAGAAGTTGGTTGTTAGCTAATAATATAGTCTGCCTTCTCTAAGGGTTTAACATGGAATGAAATGTAAAGTTTGGTTGCAAATTTGTGGCACTTCATCACACATCAAGAAAAAGCTTGAAGTAAGGCAGATCAGCTTCCTCTCGTCTATTAATAGATAATGGCGTTGTATGTTGAGATCTGCCTGAATGCACTGAAAAATTGTGTAAGTAAATAAATTAGTACTATAATTTTGAAAGTGCTAGTACTTTGTCCTTCCCAAAGTCATGCCCAAGGGTTAATACAAATATATATATCTCCAGAGTGAACTGCTAAAACAAAGTAGATTATGAAGACACACATTGTAATCAGTAAAATGTTTTGCTGCATTTAAAGGTAGGGTTAATAAACAATAATTTACACAATAAGCTTTCAGAACTTATGTCTAAGCAGTCATATCTATATTACCTTACAGGGAATAGAGAGAAACTGTATCTCCAAGAGAGTTAATATTCTTATTCTGTTTGAGAAATGTAAGGTGACAAACTACACAAGGCAGAAGTGATGCAAACGAAATGATACAGGTCTTTAAATAATGTGATTCATGATAAAGTAGGTGTGAATAGGATTTTTTTGCACCTCCACAGTGACTGAGAAAGGTGTGCATTTACAGAGACTATCAAAAGCCTCCAGTTCTTCCAGAATTATGTCACTACTGGTGTTTTGGGTTCCAATTTAGAATGTTTTTCAGAGGTGTGAGGCAGCCATTGGGCCTTTAGTCATCACCAGCTATAGAAAGAAAGCAGGGTTTTGCAAGACAATTGAATTAGAGACCTCACATTTAAGAACAAAACAACAGATTCTGAGATGATCCTTGGCAGAGGATAGATCTTCCCTCATATGTGAACATATCAAATTAAGGTGTATAATGAAAACTATCTATTGCTTAGTTAAAACAGCCTATCCAGCAAGATCATAAAAGCTACCCAGATACCTATTGCAGCAACTAAGGCCACAGAACTTCAGGGAAATCCTCCAAGTTGAAACACCTGCTGTGTTTAAAGTATTAAGTTTAACAGCAGGATATATTTCTTTTTTCTATATAAAGGATGTAAAGGAAGACTCTATTTCTGACTTAGATCCTTACTGGTGTTTAACCACAATGTCAAACAGCCTCCACTGAGAAGCTATTACATCTGGGTGAGAAGCTTCAGAAGAAACTGATGTTTCAGTGAAGCTGTACATCAGTGTCTGTGGTTCATTACAAAGTGAAATGTGTTCCTTTGCATTTAAATGGACAAGGAGATGAAAACTTTAAATTGTGGTTCATTTCAAATGAACATAGGACTGTCCATACATTATACCCTCTCCCCCTGACTTGGTGTGCAAGCAAATAAAAAATACAAGTTGAGTATATGTGAAGTTTTGGTATAATGATACTACTTGATAGGCTTGTGCCTTTACTACACTTACAGAATAATGTTGATTTGCATCCAGCAGAGTAGCTAATATTCTGTAGCTAATTGTGTGCGCTACCATGACAGAATATCTAAAGAAGGACATTACTGTATGCATCTCAGAGGGAATAGGAAGATTTTTCATTTATAGCCACCCATCTGTCTAGTCGTGGCACAATTATGTGCAAGCACAATAAACAAATTTGTGTGCCCTTCAGGAGCAACAGTTCACCTCTGCATACTCAACCTGATCCACAGAGTAGTTTGCTGTTTCAGAAGATTCTGTACATTGTATACTTTATGACATGCTAAGAGATTTGTATTAGAGATTTAGAGGGGAAAAGACAAATGCAAAATCTATTATTAACATGAAGAGCTACAATTAACTTTTAATTGTTTCCCAGTACAATGTTTATGTTTCTGATGTCTCCCAGTGGGATGTCATCTTATGTGTGAAAAGTACTGTAATTTTCAGCTTCAAAGGATCTTGCCCAACTGTAGCTGACCAAAAATGAATGTTATGCTAGAGAACAGAAAATAAGATTCTAAGTAGATTTGGATGACTCAGAGACTTTTAACAGCACTTAATTCTTGAGAATATTGATATCTTGTAGTTTATCATAAAATGAAAGTCAAGGGAAGTTGTTATTGCACAGACTTCTCAGTGACACACTCAGATGTCTTAAAGAGAGCTAAAACACTCATGTATAAGCATGGTCCCCATGGGGCACCCTTCCATCATACTGCAGATTGCAGAGATCCTGAAGTCAGCACTAACCAAGTCCATGTACCTGCATGAAGCAGCTAAGCATGATACATATCCTAACAAAAGTGCAACATTTCACCCAAGACAGAATGTTTCTCGGTAGAAATACATCTTGAATATACCCTCATTCAAGTGCAGCTGCATTGCTTTTAAATTATTGAATTGTTGGTTTTATTGCATGATTTCTGAGTTTGTGTGAAATGTCAGCTTCAAAGTTTTCACAGTGCTATCACTATGCAGTAAAGTTATACAGTGCTGTCAATGCCTTTGGAAAAATATCTTTATTGCACTTGCAGATAATCCATATTCTGAGCAACTGCCCTTCCATTAATTAAAATAAATAAATAAAATAAAATAAAATAAATAAAATAATTCTGCTCTGTATGCTGACAGATTTGCTTTGGTAAATTTGCTAGTATAGATGCATTTGTGGGAGGCATTTTCAAGTTTGTGTTTCTGGTAACAATCATCAGATTGAGACCTATCACCCTAAACTGATTTCTGCTTCTTGGACTTTTAATCTACTGTGTCTCTTCTTCTGGCTCTCCAATCCAGACCAGATTTCCATGAAAAGTAACCACAATTTTTTTCCCTGGCACCGAGGTCAGGCTAACAGGCCTGTAGTTCCCCGGATCCTCCTTACAACCTTTCTTGTAAATGGGAGTCACGTTGGCAAGCCTCCAGTCCTCTGGGACCTCACCCGTTAACAAGGAGCGCTGAAAGATAACAGAAAATCCTCTCTCAGAGGATGGTCAGACACTGGAATGGCCTGCACAGGGAGGTGGTGGAGTCACTGTCCCTGACAGTGTTCAAGAGGTGTCTGGATGAGCAGCTATGCAATGTGGTTTAGTAGCTTGTGGTAGCAGTGGTAGTGGAAGGACGGTAGGACTAGATGGTCTTGTAGGTCCTTTCCAATCTTATGATTCTGTGATTCTATTATTCTGTGATTATTGTTTAAATTTATCACAGGCAATCTTTGCAAAAATGTGTCGTAGTACATATCAACTTATATTCATATTAATTTGCAGTCTTTATGTTCCTTCTCTGGCATACAAACTACAGCATTTCCCAAGTATACTTGCCAATTAGGAAGGGGTCAACTATACAGGTTATGTTAAATTTAAAATTTGCTCAGATAAAAAGAAATTACTGTGTCAACTAAAATTGTTGACAGCAAGGCTTGCACATAACCATTACTCATGTTTGAGGATAACTCAGCTGTGGCATGTTACTAGATGTTTCTGAAGCTCAGTGTAGTAAATGAGAGCTAATATTTCCTGAGGGGCAGAAGGTTTGCTGAATATTTTTTGAGATACCAGATATTCTGTATGTAGCCTTTTGTCACCAATCTACCAGTTAAAGTATTAATGGTTTAAGTGTTGACTTCTGAAGTAGCATCGTCAAGGAAACAAAAATTCTGAGATTTTAATAAAATCCCAAGTACAGAAGTACTCATGCTGACATTATTGAAAGACTATCAGGTAAAACACAAAAGAAAAAAACCTAACAGGTTCTCTGAAACAGTGCTGACCCTATACTTAAAATAATAACATTAACAGAACCAAATGATATACTTTAAAAACAACATTTCATTTCAGATGTCAAGCTGTCAGTTCAAGTAAATGATTCAAAATGAAGCTTCACTTGATTTTTGGAGTATCATCACAAATATAAGAGGACAAGGAAGAGTAGGTTTAAGTATTGCACGGTTCTTAAGGGAGAGAAAGAAAGTCTGATAGACTGGTGATTAACCTGAGAAATATCACTGTTATCTCTCAATATGAGAGACATACTGTGGGGTTTTCTGAGTGCTATTGAGTGGGTATTTTAATACAGGTTTTGTTCTAAAACAAACAAACAAACAAAAAAAAAAAAAAAAAAAAAAAGAAAACCAACAAAAAAACAAGAGGTATGCTCCTAATAATATAATGACATAAAAAAATATTTGTTCATAAAATACAAAAGGTGTTTGTTCAACATCTTCATCAGTGACCTTGGTGATGGGATAGTGGCCACCCTCTGCAAGTTTGCTGATGATACAAAGTTGGGAGGATTGGCTTACATGCCTGAAGGCTGTGATGCTATTCAGCAAGACCTGGACAGGCTGGAGAGCTGGGCAGTAAGATACCAGATGAGGTTTAACAAAAGCAAGTGCAGAGTCTTGCATCTAGGGAGAAATAATTGCACACACCAGCACAGGCTGGGGGATGACCTGCTGGAGAGGAGCTCTGCAAAGGGGGACCTGGGTGTTCTGGTGGATGACAGGTTGGCCATGAGCCAGCAGTGTGCCCTCATGACCAAAAAGGCCAATGGCATTCTAGGGTGTTTTAAAAAGAGTGTGTCCAGCAGGTCGAGGGAGGTGATCCTCCCTCTCTAATCTGCCCTGGTAAGGCCTCATCTGGAATACTGTGTCCAGTTCTGGGCTACCCAGTACAAAAAAGACAGGGATCTCTTTTAAAGAGTCCAGTGGAGGGCAACAAAGATGGTGAAGGGCCTGGAACATCTCCCCTGTGAAAAAAGGCTAAGTGAACTGGGTCTGTTTAGCCTTGAGAAAAGAAGACTGAGAGGGGATCTGATCCAGGTTTATAAATATCTGAGGTGTGGGGGGCAAAGTGGCAAGGCCAGACACTTTTCAGCAGTGTGTGGAGCCAGGACAAGGGGAAATGGACAGAAACTGGAGCACAGGAAGTTCCCCACGAATGTGTGCAAGAACTTCATTATGGTGGGGGTAACAGAACACTGGAACAGGCTGCCCAGGGGGGTTGTGGAGTCTCCTTCTCTGGAGATATTCAAGACCTGCCTGGACACCTACCTGTTCAACCTGGTGTAAGAAACCTGCTTTGGCAGGGGGGTTGGACTCAATTATCTCTGGAGGTCCCTTCCAACCCCTATGATTCTGTGATTCTGTGAACATTAAAAGACTTCACAGCTACTTCTCTTACTCATAGTTTTTTAGGCCCAGGCCTACCACTTATAAGTGAAAAAAACGCATGTAATTTGGCGCAACAGCCACAAGCCATTATCTAATTAATCCCCTAAACCTGACCTCCAATAATGCCAGTATCAAAAAGCACCAAGATTTTTTCCACTAGTGAAGGGAAGAAAGGAAAATATTTCAGTTTCAAAGATGGAGGTGAAGTTTGATAATGGATCCTGAGTAAGGTAAAAGAGGTAAAAAACTTTGTGAGAAAAAGAAAGTGGGCTAGCTGGTGTCAAGGGACTGAGTTGAAGCTAAGTGACAGAGAAGCTACAGTTACAGGAGCTCTCCAGGTGGGAATTTCAGAAAATTGTAGAGATTCCCCCAGGCAGCTCCTTTTGTGACTCATTCAATTTGTGTACTTAAATGTGTTGATTAACATCCTGAATGGGAAATCAAAGGTAACTCACCAAAGGTGAGCTGAAAATATCCAGAATAAAACTCCCACAAATATAAAAATTGTAATGTCTTCTGCACATAGCTAAGATGGTTAGAATCACGCACCCACTGCAGTGGGTAAATAGCTACACAGGCCACAAGAAAAATGGTCTGGGAAGTCTCATCCAGTCTCAACATGCTGTTGCAAAGACCCTTGCCATGAAGACATCTGTTTCCACCCTAAATGTGATCAGAGTGATGTCAGAGTGACTTTTTTTCCCAGTGTAGGCATTGCTGCATGCAAAGCAACAAACTGTTACAGAGGGTGTTATTTATTTAATTTATTTATTTTTAATTTAATTAATTTATTTTTTTGCTAAGAACTCAGTCCTTAATGGTCTGAGCAACAATTACTTAGCATAAAAACAAACAAACAAACAAAAACAATGAACCACTATTCAGAGAAGATGTGGATCTGGCTAAGTTCTATAAATGTCTGAGAAATAGTGTTACAGCTATTTCTTCCACTGCCCACCCAAAAAGGAGGTGTTATGGTAAGTTAGCTTAGTAAGATGAGAATTGCAGAATGACTAAGGCTTCTCACAGTTTGGGTTTAAAAATTACATCTATAACAAGGTAGTTAAACTCCAGCTTTAAATTTCAAAATAAAAGCTATCTAATATTTGCTTTAGAAGATTCAGCATGTAACTAGAAATTGGGAAATGGCAAATCCTGTGTGACAGGTGCCAAGAAATGTAATCTAATTCTGCTTTATCCTATCTTGCTAAAAAAAAAAAAAAAAAAAAAAAAGAAAAAAAAAGACAATAGTGCCAATTTTTTCACTCATTTTTAGTCTCATCATTAACTTCCATCTGCACTTTCATGCAAACTCAGAAAAGAGTTTCAAAAAATCAACTTTTAACTATCAAATTAAGTAGTAAAGCCTCTGTTAGTAACATTATTTTTGGAAGTGTCATTAGTAACATCACACCTCATCAGTTAATAAAATTCAAGATAGATAAGCTGGCATTACTGTGTAAGGAATCTTTCCAGGAAAAAAATTTAAAAAAAAAAATAAAAATCTGGAAAATTATAGGAATATATTAATATGCAAACAACAAAAAATAGATTATTCTGAAGTGTTACTCCGTAGCCCATAGATCTGGTAAATTCTGTTAAATTCTTGAATGTTGTTTGTTGCTCCAGGAGCAGCAAAGAAAACATGTATCAATTGGCAAAATCAAAGATTAATTCAGAATCAGGAAACCCCATGTTTTGTATTTTGCAGCACCAATCCATCATCTTTTTCTTACCATATGTGACAGACTTGTTCCTTTAAATCCCTTTTTCTTTGTCTCTTCCTTGTTGGATTTATTTTGGATTATTTTCTCATTTCCATTTATTGATTATTTCTCTCTTTTATTTAAACCAGCCTTTTAATGAACTATCACCTGACCTGGCAATAATGCAGTGTTCCACTGATACAGCACATGCTTTTGTACATAATAAACACCCTGATATTTTTACAGGATTATTAAAGTAATGGACTTTGAAGAATGCTTCATTGAAAGTAACAGTATCTAAGAAGGAGAAGAATAGATTTACATATGCTCAAAAGATTACTCCCAAATCTATTAAAAAAAAAAAAAAATAATAATAAAATAAATGACACCAATGTTTTCAAGTTAATGGACTAACAACAAGCACAGGCAGTGGATGAATGATAATCATTTCAAACCACTGGCTATTATTTCTGTTTATTTATGGAAGTAGCATGGCTGGGGAGCTGTGACCTGCAAACAGTCACATTAAACACTGTAGATCTACAAAAACTATAAAAGAAGCATGGGTGAGGGAAGACAGACTGTTAGAGTTTCAGTAAGAAATTCTGTTATGCATTTACTTCCATTTGTTAACACTCACCAACTGTAACAGTATAATCACACTCCACTGTTGCCTTTATGTATTTAGTAGTGTGTTGAAGGCAGAGCATTTACAAAGCACTGTCATACAGAATGCATGAAACATGCATTAAACATTTTTGAATTAAATCCAGCTGGCAATTGGTCACAAGTGCTGCTCCTCAGGAGTCATTATTGGAGCCTGTCCTGTACAATAACTTTACTGTTGACCTGCATGAGGGGAGTGAGTGCAGTCTAAGTTTGCAGATGACACGAAGTTGGGAGGAAGTGTTGAGGGTAGTAAAGCCCTTCAGAGCAGTCTGGAAAGGCTGGATCACTGTGCTGGGGCTAATAGGATGAAGTTCAACAATATCAAGTGCTGGGTCCTGCACTTCGACCACAATAACCTGGAGCTGGCTGGAAGTCTGTGTGGAAGGAATGGACCTGTGGGTGCTGATTGATGCTCAGCTAAACACAAGCCAGCAGTGTGCCCAGGTGGTTAAGGAGATCAATGGCATCGTGGATTGTATTAGAAAAAATTTTTAGCAGCAGGAGCAGGGAGATGATAATCCTTTTGTAGTCAGCACTGGTGAGGCCGCACCTTGAGTACTTTGTTCAGTTTTGGGCATCTCACTACAAGAAAGTCAATGAGGACCTACAGCATGTTCAGAGAAGGGCAGTAAAGCTGATGCGAGGACTGGAGAACAAGTCTTATCAGGAGCAGCTGAGGGAAGTGAGATTGTTTCATATGGAGAAGAGAAGGTTAGGGGTGACCTTACCACTCTCTACAACTACCTGAAGGGAGGTCATGGTGAGGTGGGAGTCCGCCACTTCTCTCACATAACCAGCAATAGAACTAGAGGGAATGGCCTCAGGTAGATCCAGGGGAGATTCAGATTGGGTGTTAGAAAATACTTCTTCTCTGAGAGAGTGGTCTGGAGCTTGAACGAGCTGCCCAGAGGTACAAGAAACATTTACATGTGTAAATGTAAGGGAATTGGTTTAGTGGGGAAATTCTGGTGGAAGGTGAATGGCTGTACTAGACAATCATCATAGTATCATAGTATTGTGCGAGTTGGAAGGGACCTTAGAGATCATCGAGTCCAACTCCCAGGATTCGAGCCCTCAAGTGTAGCAGAGCGGCACTTCTACCGCTTGCGCCACAGGGGGGGATTCAAACCTGAGCCCTCCAGTGTTGCAAGTGGCGGTTCTAACACCATGCGCCACAATGATTTACCCTACTCTTGTAAATCTTTTCTAACCTTGGCTATTCTATGATTCTATGGAAGACTGTGTCCTTGTATTTCCACTCTGATTTGCCACATCAAATGAGAGATTCTGGTGCAGCCTTGAGTTGCTAAGCCTGTGCACAATTTCTCGTCTATGGTCTTTGTAATCAACAGATACACAATTCATTCCTGCACCTGTAGCCATCCCTGTGGCCTCTCCAACAAGTCAATTTATTGTACTGGTCTCAACACGATTACCTTATTGACATTTTCCAGCTGAAAGATTTTTGCAAATACCATCCAATTTTCCAGCTCTTTCTAAAAGATCAAAAGATGCACCTTGCATAGTAGACAGGAATTTACACCGATGAGTGCCTGTTGTCTTGAATATAAATGCTGTTCATGGTGTTTGCCCACAGCTAAATGTGTATGTCTCCATAATATCTAACTGCGGTTAAACCACTAAAGCACATTTGTACCAGAGATAAAATATGTTTCTGCTAGAGAATATCTTTTCCTTGAACAAGCTCCAGGCTAAGATCTTCAAGGCCTCTTAATTATGGAGGATGGCACTGAGCTTCATACTCATCATTCAAAATAAAACAGCTGGAAAGGGCACGTTATTTTTTGCTTGGAAATGATAATGACAATGTTAGGTTAGTGCTGCAGTTGACAGGTCCTGGCAGAGATATTAAGGCAAGTGTAGCTCTTGGAAGAAAACTGCTTCTGGGTTAATTTATACAGTGGGAGGGAACAGAAGGGACTTCAAAAACAGAGGACAACACAGCTAATTTACTAACCAAAGTTTTTAAAGATTTTCTTAAATATTTTGTTAAACATCCTAGTTAGTGCTACTAACCACAGCCTTTAGTATTTTAGCTGCCTGCATTAGATGGATCATTGAGATTCACATATTAAGGTGACCAATAAAGTTAATTTTCTCATTTGAACAGAGAGTTTAGAAGATGTGATTATTTATTTATTTATGTCTCTATTTATTAACTGCTACAGAATAATGCAATCTCTTAGATTTTGTTGATCAGAAAGTTGACATTAACTTTGAAACAGGTCAAACCAAAAAATTATGTGACTTTAACTACCACATACTGTCTAAATCAGGAATTATATACAGAAAAAGAATCTTAAAAGTTACTTTGCACATGTAAAAAAATATATATCTTGAGCTTTTCACTGCACAGAAAATCTGGTTGAGGGCATTAATTTTATCCCACTGGACACTAAAACCAGAATAAAAGGGTGAAGAAAAGATTTTAGCAGGATATGAATAGGAAACAAGATACTTAATTCTTTCAAATGGTGATGAAAAGCATATTCGTAATGAATAACTAACAGAAAATACCATCTGCTTCAAAACAATGTTATTAAATGCACTCTGATGTAGATGTGCATCTTCATAGCAGTCTTAAGACTATGTTGTACGTGTCAGATTAGAAAGCAGTATAACTAGAAATAAGTCTTAAGCATACTTCTAAGAATTGTTCTAAAGTAATCAAAACACTACCAGAAAGACACAAAAAATTGTAATCATTTCAGACTGTATTAGTCTTGCTTATCCTTGTTTGTGGTGTAAATGCTTTTACACCAATATTCTGCATTTCAAAATCACTTCTCATACCACAGAGCTAATCTTTTCAGCAATTCCAGTAAATCCTACTTTTTTTCTTTCAATATTCAGAAAATCTGAATATATAGAAATATATAGAGAAGCAGGTAAATGCTGTAATACTGGCATTCATTTCAATACAGCTTGATTGGATAAAAATATATATGTATTTTCATTTCTTACTCTTACACAATACATTCCAATGTAAAACAATTTTATTTCTTGTACTGCACTCTGATTATTTTAACACAAAGATAACAATCTGAAGAAATAATAGTCTGAAAGTAATATAAAAGGATATGCAGAAAACACTTTTTAAGTGATTTATATTCCTCCATGGCACTGGGAAAAAATACGTTGATGTATTTACCAACTCCTTAAAAGGTTGAAAATGTAGCACCATGTTAGCTGCTATGAAGAAAATTAAATATATATCAGTCAAAACCAGAACAAACAATGAGACCACATATAATTTTCTCAATGCATATTTTTTGTTTTATTATTATTATTATTAGTAATAATAATAATAGAAATATAGAAATGTAAGAAAAACACTTCGACACTTCTGTGAATCTTCAGGAATGTGATTTCACGCTTTTCAGCAAATTTGCTGTAGCACTGAAGCTTAGAACTTAGAGTTTTTGTAGTTTAGAAGTTAAATTTCATTAAGGAATTGAATGAAACAGAGCAACACTTATGATATGTATGGTATCATGAACTCTAGAAAGTTTATACTAAGTACGTTTACTGAAGTGAAAGAATTTGAGGTGAGTTTTCAAAGAATTCCAGAAAAATGTGAACTCTTGGTATCTAAAAACTTGCTCTGCTTTGTAGATAATCCCCAAAAAGAGATCTTACATTAAGAATAGATAAGGGTGGATAAGGGTCTTTTTTTACTACACCTCTAACTTCTCCTTCCCACCTATACTGAGACTTATGTACAGATCAAACATGGCAGAAGCCAATGGAAATACCTCCAGTTCTGAATATTCGTCATGACATAATGTATAAGGTGTTGACTTGAATACTAGAAGATGAATTACAGGAAAGAAGCCTGATGCCACAAGTTTTCTTCATGTAATGTTTTACACATATAATGCTTTATATACATGGGTTTAAGTCATGTGTTTTTAATATACACATTTATTTTTATTATCACATATAGCACCATACATTTGTGTAAAATATACATATATGTATGTTTTAAAATGTGTATCAAGAAATGTCAAAAAAGAGGAAAGAAAATGACAATGTCACCAACAGTGTTCCCTGTCCTTCATAGACAATGAAAGAAAATGCTCTTATTTAGGAATCTAATTCTACTAACTATGGCTTCCAGTCTAAGCAGGTTAAAGAGAATTTTTAGCACCTGGAGCAGATAAAATGCATACTTAAAACTCATTAAGGGCCACAGGGCAGAAAGCAAAATGTTATTTAATCAACTCGCTACAACACTGAAATTGCTAACGAAAGACTTTAGTGTTATGCATACAAGCATTAAAGTGTTTTGTGTGTGTTTTTGAGTTAGTTTGTCTGTTTGTTGCTTTTTAACCTTGAATAATTCCTACAGATATATTTTTAAGTAAATACAGTTCCCCTAAAGGCTGTTAAGGGAAAGTATAAAGAAGTAGAGCCGTCTTTTCTGATGAGAGAACAATATGATAAAAAAGACTTCATCCTTACAGGCCTGCCAACTTTTCAAGCCAGATCATTGTGCTGCATACATTAATGTAAGGAGTAGATGATTGGGGTAGATAGAACCATAGAATCATAGAATCACTCAGGAAAAGACCTTAAAGATCATTGAATCCAACCATGACCTGACCATACTACCCTAAATAACAACCCTCTGCTAAGTCATGTCCCTGAGCATCACATTCAAATGTTTTTTAAACACATCCAGGGATGATGACTCAACCACCTCCCGAGGAACTCATTCCAGTGCTTAACTACCCTTTCTGTAAAGAAGTTTTTCTGGATTTCCAAACTAAACTCACCCTGGTGCAACTTGAGGCCATTTCCCCTTGTCCTGTCACCTGTCACCAGTGAGAAGAGACCAACCCCACTCTAGCTGTAAACACCTTTCAGATATTGGAAGAGGGCAACAAGGTCTCCCCTCAGCCTTCTTTTCTCCAGACGAAGCAGCCCCAGTTCCTTCAGCCTCTCCTCATAGGGCATATTCTCCATGTCTTTCACAAGCCTCGTTGCCCTTCTTTGGACCTTCTTTAGCACCTCAATGTCCTTTCTGTAGTGAGGTGCTCAAAAGTGAACACAGTACTCAAGGTGAGGCTTCACTAGCACTGAGTACAGGGGTAGGATTACTTTCCTACTCCTGCTCACCACATCATTCCCAATACAAGCCAGGATGCCACTGGCCTTCTCAGCCAACTGGGCACACTGCTGGCTCATATTCAGCTGACTGTCCATCAGTACACCAAGGTCCCTTTCCATCAGGCAACTTTCCAGCCACTCCTCCCCTAGTATATGTAATATTTGAATTGAGGTTAATTTTTGAAATTATTTCTAATAGTTTGTAGAAAACAACTTAGACTCATCTTTTAAAATTATTAAATAATTGACAACTTGGCTGTCTGTGTTGTGAAAGAATTTGGGTGTTTGCTGCCAGACTTCCCCTCTGCTAGCAAGCATTCTTCCAAGCATTACCCTGAGGCTGTGGAGTTGGATTGTGACACTGTGGATGTTCTTCCTCTACCTCAGCCACAGGGTCATGGAAGCATCCTCATCCTTAATGAGCAAGATTCTGAAAAATCAGCATGCTCCAAAACCACTCAAGTCTTTTAGGTAAAGTGCAGCTGAAATAGCTGAAATGGTGATTACATCCACTGTATGCCTCTCTCCTCCCTGGAATCAACATGAGAAGCAACTGAAAGTGAAACCTGCTTTTTCCTACTCCATTGCTGTTTACAGTCAAGTGCACTTTGTAAACTCAAAATAGGAATTCATACTAATAAAGCTGTCTGCTAAGTACAGCAGCAAAGGGACAAATAGCCATCTTTAATTGTCAGACTGTCTTGGAAAGCAGAAATCATCCCTGCAAAATGACCACAAACACAAGCCAGGAGACTGAGTAACCTCCTACAGTTCTTCATTCCACTGTTCATAGGTTAGAAAATATCAGATAGGGACATCATCAAGCATGAAAGGGCAATTAGAATTTCAGATAATTTTTGACAAACTGGAAAGCTGCCCACACTGAGGAAAAAACTTCCATGTGTGGTAAGACTCTCCAGTGGCTTTGGAAGGTTCTCTGGTTTCCTAACAATTTCAGGATTTCATCAAGTTGCAGGTTAGTAGTTTCATGGATTCTGTACACAGTAGGGTAAAATAATTGAAGTGTTTCATATTTTTCAGAGTAAAGTGAAAAATCATACATAGAAGCTATATCTGCCATTGAAGGTATTATCTGACAGCTTGCATAAAAATGCCCTAAACATACTGAACATAGTGAAACTGCAAAATGATTCAATATCACAAATAAATGACATTAAGATATGCACAAAGAAATGGGTTCAAATTCCAATATCATCATAGTATCATAGTATCGTGCGAGTTGGAAGGGACCTTAGAGATCATCGAGTCCAACTCCCGGGTTTCGAGCCCCCTGTGTAGCGAAGCGGCACTTCTACCCCTACGCCACAGGGGGGGGATTCGAACCCGGGCCCTCCAGTGCCGCAGGCAGCAGCTTTAACCACTGCGCCACTGGGGGCACACCAAATATTTTTGTTTGTTTGTTTGTTTTTAATATAAACACTTACTAGGGCTATTTCAAATAATTTATTCACATTATAAATTATATTTCTTTTGTTTATGACAGCTACAAGACTGTTGTATTAGACTGATGCACTGACTTTTACGTCCACTATTGTAACACATTTTTCTAGCTACACAGCTTATTTTGCATTCTATTCATAGAATCATAGAATCACAAGGTTGGAAAGGACCCATAAAACCCTCTAGTCCAACCGTCCTCCCATTACCATTGCTACCACAAGCCACTAAACCATATCTTGTAGCTCCTCATCCAGATGCCTCCTGAACACTGCCAGGGACAGTGACTCTACCACCTCCCTGGACAGGCCATTCCAGCACCTATCCACTCTCTGAGAGAAAAAGTTCTTTCTTATGTCTAATCTAAACCTATTCTGGTACAACTTGCAGTCTTTTCCTCAGGTCATGTTTGTTGCCTCGGAGAAAAATGGGTATTTAATGTGAAATTCAGAGAAGATAACATAAATCATACAATAATCTTATTAAGGTATTTGCATGTTCACTGTATCTGAACATTCACTACTTCTATTATTAAAAATTCATATCTGTTGCTTTTTAAAAGACACCTAGATAACCAATATTCTGAAATATCAGACATTCAGCAGCCCTGCTTAGATTTTGACAGTTGTTTTGTAAAACAAAAAAGTTACAGTGATACATTTCAAACCTTTGTTCTAGAAAAATATATTATCACCATTTCAAGCCAGGAACAACATGATTTGCTTTCTGTCACGTGACTCTTTATAAGTTTTGTTTTAAGACCTGACATTTTATAAAAAGGTTTTTAAAGTCCAGTACTAAAATACTAATCAAGTCCTTGAAATCAGAAATCAGGAAAAAAAAAAAAAAAAAAAAAAGTTTTTGTTTTATTTTGCATGAATTCTGGTGTGTATTTAATAGTGTTCTGGATCCTGGATCTATGTGATTAGTATAATGAAATCTAGTCTTCTTAATAGTTACAGTGGAAGAGAAACAAAGGTAGATGTGGTCATTTCTAAAGGGAGATCATACATGTCCAAACTCTCAGTCACTCTTATTATTTTGTAATAATACAATACTACAATAGAAAAAGATCAGAACCAATTGTCTGTGTTCTCTGACATCTTAAATATTCTTTTACAGTATTTTCTGGTTTCATATTTTCTGCTAATTATACTTTATATCTGGAGGTCCACTTCTTCTGTTTGATTTCTGTCCTTCATATTCCATGAACACAACATGTCAGAGATGCTTATTATGCAATTTTTATTTTTTCTTATCTGTATGCAGAATCAAGATATAATTTTCACCCTATTTTTCAAATGTATCTGACATGAGATTTTTCCTGAAACATCTTTCATCTCCTGAGATGATTCCTTTCAGTTTGCCTTCCTATTTTAATTTTGCTTTCATTTAGTATATCAGAATATCTCATCCATACTCTAAATTTCTATAGGTTTCACAAAGTTCTTAACTGTCAGCATAAAGGCTAAAATAGAATTCTTAATTTAGACAAGCCAGAGAGCTCTTTACTTTCTTTTTTTTCTGTATATCAATGAATAATTCTATCCTCCTCCTCATTTACAAAACATAGGACTTATCTCACATAGCTCTAGTTCCTTGTAGTCAGGATACATGTAAACTCTTTCAAAAAAAATTGCTTGAGAAACACAGCCTTTCACATCAAAATGCACAGCTGCTGCATTTCCTCATATTCTGAATCTGATTTTGTGTCTTCATTAGTGTACCATTTTTCCTCCATCTCTTGTATATGCAGTTATACCTGCTCATCCACAGCTCTATGCTGAAAATATCTCCATCCTATTTAATTCACCACATCATTCTGTGACTTCATAACTGTTGCCACATCTAATATTAACACCTGTCTTCGTGACCATGCCCTGCATGTAATATTCTTGCTGTGTCTATTATCTTTTGTTCATGCTTCATTAATGTTGTGATGCTGTTTGATTGTCCACAGTTCAAAATGATCCACTCAACATGATGCTGTTCCATATATTTGTGAGAAGCCAGATATACCCTCACTCCTCCATAATCTTCAGTCTCTCCTTTGTTACATATGATGCTTGTACAAACACCCCCAAAATAAAGTCATTCTTACTTATTTTTTAATAACTATCCTGCTACATTTTTAAAATTTCTGTTCTGTTTATGTGCACGTGCTATTTCTTATTGCGTATTTTGTTCTAATTTGGAGAAGAGTAGACATCCATTATTTTTTTACTTGTGCCTTATTGCTCCATGATTTGGGATCTAAATATTAGAGAAACAAACAAAACCCTTTGTGGAGTTAGCAAGCAAGTGAATTTTTGTTTCAATAAAATACATAGGATTTAGGTCTCCTGGGAAATGTTCTTGCTCACAGGTTTCCAATCCTGATTTTCCTTTAAAATGTTTGAAAACCAAATACAAGAAGTCCACTTGTGGAGTCTGTGTTCTTTTTTCAGAATTATGCACAATGACTTATGACAGTTTCAGTGAACATTATTCTCTCCAATAAGCAAAGATATATTTGAGTAAGTGTATGCACTTTATGCCAAAGAAGGGAGAGTTTGAGCAGTCTTTTCTCATCCACATCAGAAGTTACTTTTACTAAAATACATACATCAGTTTGACAGAAGAGCAAGATGCAGCAAAAGCAGTCTAGAAATAGCTTTAGTAATCAATTCATAAAATGCTCTAATACCACAGAGGAGAAGAGTCCCTGAGAAAACTCTCTGAAAAGATACTCAACATAAAATCTTTCAATCCTGTTACATTCAATCAGAATGTTTATGGTGTTCCTTTAAGTACAACTTCATTCCTTCATTCCTCTACCTCTTCAAGTATAAAGTGAAAAGCACAGATTGAAAGCACTGCTGGAATGTGATTGACTAGCTGCCTAAAATATTCAATTTAAGAACTTTGGCAACTGATGGCATTTATGAGGATTCAAACTAACTTATAAGAATTTAGTGAACTTTTAGTGAACTTTTCTCCCCTCAGTTCACCAGAAGTGCTTTTTTTTTTTTTTTTTTTTTTTTTTTTTTCACTCTATTCATGCATAATTTTGAACCAGTTACGTATCCAAGTAGTTCTGGGATAGCTCAATGATTTTCAAGTGTCTCAGGTTATAAAGACATAAGAAAGGACAATGCGCATCTTCCAAATCTTGTAGTCATACATGATCTTTGACTGTAGTCCCTACAAATAATAACCATAGTGTCCTCAGTAAGTCTAAGTTACGTTTACCTCTGCTACATAGGAATAGGTACATGATAGCATTCCTTGGGTGGGGGTGGGAGGGAAGCATAAAAGCAATAAATAAATAAATAAATAAAGCACTTACATCACTTTCATTTATAACCCAAATTTTCAAATAGGAGATATATTCTTCCAAAAAATCTATAAAGGTGTCTAGTTCCTGTACCTCTGTAAGATTCTCCATTCTCTACATGTCTGAAGAACAGTCAGCTTTCCTCGATCACCTTGCTGACATACCATCCCTTTTTCAGTGTCATTGCAATTTCATTCTTATGATTCTTTGGCCTCTTGAGTCCTCAGCAATACAATTATGTCACTATGGCATCTTGAAAATGATGCTGACACTTTTTCATAGAAAAAACTTGTATCCAGCTTCCAGTTAACATAACTGACAGTTTATGATTAAGAGCTTGGACACATTATTTAACTATATAAAAAATATAAGCATCTTTTTTTTTTTTTTTTTTTTTTTTTTTTTTAAGATAGGAATTATATGGTAAATTTTAGAAAATTTAATCCATAATAAATCTTTTCAAAAGATGAACTTAAAAGTAGCCTTCATTTTCAAAATCAGAGAGCATATAAAACCTTGTTTCACCTTGGTAAAAAAGTTTTCCTACTACAGAGAATATTAATCTGAGGTTAATTCTGTCAATACAAGCAGTAAAATCATTAATTAGAATTTTATGCCTTACTGGCTGGAATACATATTTTCCCACATAACAAAGCACAGAGGAATAATTACAGATTGTAAAATTTACCCAGTTAAAAAACAGACTGTATGGGGCAGGGGCTGTGAAATACATGATTACCCACAGATATAATGCTTCCATTTTGCCTGGCTAGCAGAGAAAAAGGCAAAAGGTAAAGAAGTGATATTAGCAACCACACATGATGTTTCACCCTTCACCTGGATCCTACTGTAGTTTGCACTGTCATTCAGCATTAACTCATCTGTTTTCTTAAATAAATCTTTTATTTTTTCTTCATTCTCTTAAGGCTTAAATGAAACTATAGCTTCATTTCATGTCTAAACATTTGTGACACCTTTAAGTTAAATTATGGTTATTCACAATATGTTCTGCTGACCCACATCTCATTGTTACGAACCATCTAGCTTTTTTAGGTTTCAGATTCATTACTAGCATATGGGATTCAGAAGTGGTATATTTAGAAAAAAATGTAGTGGAAATCAGCAAGGATATAAATTCCATATTCTCTCAGTGGTTGGTTACCACTGTGTCTAGAAATAGTCATGACTCAGTAAAGAACTATATACATTAGTCCCCATGCATGTTTACATCAAGTGTGTTCTTAGTATATGGGTTGATATAAAATGTGAATGTGTGTTTGTTGGATGGAGATATTTTTCACCAAATTATCGTACAGAAGGGCAGTGCAACACCACATCTTACTCACACAGAGGTGACATTCAAATGCCAAAATTAATACCTCATCCGTCAAAGTTACAATTTTTTCTTTAAGGAAATGAATGTTTCAGTTGAAGGGACAGTAAAACACAGTCTGAACAGAAGTATAAGGCAGAAAGGATTGAAGAAAAACATATCCTATTGATGTTCAAGAAAGAAGACTATTAATAATGCTAACAATCTCACCAAGATGCACTTTTATTTTTGGCATTTTTTGTTTAGAACAGCTTTGAGTTCTGAAGGATTGCCAAGATTTTTCATCCAGGACTGTTTAGCAGATTTGTAGGTAGATATTGTAATGTACAAATAAGTGCTCTATCTCCTCAGAACAATTTACAGATCACCTTAACTGTAGCAAATTACTGTCTCCTTGGAAAATACCTGGATCAGCTTCAGAACTAGCAGTGGTAAGGCTAAGTGCTGAGGGTGTTCTTTCTACTGGGGAATCTGAAGCATTCCCAAGGAGTTTGCTTTGGGTATTTTTTGACAAATTAAGATCTGCTTATTGCATTTCTAGAATTACAGGTTTAATGAACACATCAAGTAATTCTAACTGGTTTATTCTCCTAACACGGTTATTTAAGAAACAAAGGGATTCAACATGCCAACTTACAGCACAGATGTAGCACATCTGTCAAAACAAATGTGTCCTGCCCAGAAAATCAAAGATGGGAAAACTGGGGAGTTTGCATGAGTAAGAGAAGTGTGGATGACAGGCAGAAGAGGCAGAGAATATATTGCTATATGTAGTACATATATCTGCTTATAGTGTAGTGTATTTAAGGTAGGTACAGAGTGCTTGGAAAACTAAAGATTTGGGGATGAAATCTGAAAAGGTATGAAAGAAAAGTCTGTTTGGTTTAAAGAGTCAATAAAATGACAACCACTGAATGTAACTGGCTTTGGATTAAGCAGTTATCCAAGATCTGGGTCTTTTTAGGCTTGAGAAAAGAAGGCTGAGAGGGGACTTGATCCAGGTTTATAAATACCTGAGGTGTGGGAGTGGCAAGGCTGGTCTCTTTTCAGTAGTGCGTGGGGACAGGACTAGAGGTAATGGGCTGAAACTTCAGCATAGGAAGTTCCACACGAATGTGCGCAAGAACTTCTTTACGGTAAGGGTCACGGAGCACTGGAACAGGCTGCCCAGAGGGGTGGTGGAGTCTCCTTCTCTGGAGATATTCAAGACCTGCCTGGACACCTACCTGTGTGACGTGGTGTAGGGAACCTGTTTTGGCAGGGGGGTTGAACTTCATGATCTCTAGAGGTCCCTTCCAACCCCTATGACTGTGATTCTGTGTGATTCTGTGAAGATAAAGCACCATCAATTTTTGCACTTGAATTAGGATTATGTATTTGTTGGCATATTTTGCAAACCATTAGGTACTTATGTGAATTCATTTCTACAAATCCCTGGAACAAAGGATGAATTTCACAACACAAAAAAATTACCTACTCATATTTAATTAGACAATTAACACCTAATAGATATATTTGTAAGTAGTTCCTTATGTGGCAGATAATTTTTGCTGTAGAATTGTTTACTTGACATTTAAGAAAAACAAACATAATTTTTTTCCAGCAGAAACAGCAGAAACAAACCAAAAATTTACCCATGACTGTCAATAAAACATGATCATTTATAACATACTACTCCAACATTTCATCAGACACAAAATGCCATAAATGCTTCAAATGTCTGACTTTTAATACACTAGTTGTGAATTTCTGACAGTTTTTAGACAGCAAATTCAGAAACCTCCAAGCCAAAAAGATACCATGCTTCCTAACAGCATCAATCTGTTAGTGCAAGGCAGACCTCTACACTTCTCTTTACTACCTATTCAAAGGCTAGACATTTATCAATGAGTCACATGAGCACTGACTTGCTTCTGTTTAGTATTTTTATAAGAGAAGGACATATAATTCCCCCCTCCACCCCCCAAGCAAGATTGGCATCAAGTGGGATGAATTCAAATGCAGAAAAGAGAAATTAAATGAGAGATAGAATGAGGCAGAGATAGAGACCACATTTATAAAAAAAGGTTCAGATTGTCTCATGTATATGAAAACACAGACCCTATATGAAAAAGCTTTCATCACAGGCTACAGAGCTAATGTGTCTTAATTCAGTTCCCCACCATAAAATCTTCCCTCCATGTTGGTTTTAAAATTCGAAAATAAGCACTAGTTTTTGGTTTTGGTTTTGGTATATATATATATATATATTTTTTTTTTCCCAAAATTCAGCTCTTCAAGAGACAGATTCCACAAAATTCAAAGTGAAATAGGAAACTAAATTCTAGGCACCATGCTGAGATATTAATTAGAAGACATTTTTATAAACACCCTCCAAAAAAAATCCTCTTCCTTCCTAGAAGACCTCAGCATTACCTTGGTTAACATTAAATTGTGCATAAATTTTCCTGTAATTGCATCATGAATTTGTTTCCCCAGAACAAACTGAATGACTGATGCAGGAAAATAAGTGTATAATGTTGATTTCAGTTATCTACTTCCAAACCATATGGCTGTTTGCATATCCTGCTCTTTCATCCAATCACCCTGATTATAGCTTAATACATAAAACATCATAAAGCACAAGCTGACCAAAAAGTACTTGAAAATGCAACATCTTTTTTTTTTTTTTTTTTTTTTTTTTTTTTTTTTTTTCTCTTAAATGAAATCTCATCTGCATGCAGTCAAATGCTACCCAACAAGGATTTCTTAAATAATTAGCACAGCAACCTTTAGGAAGAAGATTCATTCCATTTCTCAGATGGCAGTCCTATGTTTGTCGCTGTCCCCACGCTTTTGAGTCTGCAATTTGATCTGGATTAACACTAGCCTTACTCATTTGCTAGGGTCACCCTCAGATTTCCAGCCAGTATTTTGCTTTTGCAGTCAGCAAGCTGCAGCTTCTGTAGCAAATCAGACGGGTGCTAGGAGATTTACTTCAACAAATGGAATCCAGTGTTCATTTTATGAACACAGTGAAAATTCCAAGAAAGAGTCCCTGCTGATCTGCAAAAGTTTTAGTACATTGGTGCAGTAAGTTAAGGTGAAAAATGTTCTGGAGACTTCATGGAGACTTCACAATAAGTAGAGAAACCCTGAAGTGCAAATATCTTAACTGATTTTAATACTTGTTTTCTGTTTCTTTACAAAAAGATGTAATGAAAATGAAAATATTCCTGATTAGTACTGAGAATCTTCTCCAAACCTTATAACATTCTCAAAATAAGTGGAAAAGTTTGTAAAACCCAATTCAGAACTTACAGTAAGCTAGAATCCAAAACAAATGCTTGAGCAAATGAATTTTGGAAAAGAAGCACAATTAAGTGGTAATGAATAAAAAGATTTCTGCTCTAAACTCTATTTTACAGTATATTGTATCTAAATGTTTTCCATTTTTTTTAATTTTTTTTTTAGTTATAGCTAAATGTATTAACTATATAACTATATATTATTATATAACTATATTAAGAAAATAGTGATGTTATCTCCATCAGTATGCTAACTGACTGCAGCATACCAAACTATTATATCTATCTTGCTGGATATGGCCATTTTATTTGTACATTCAAAATGAGGTATCTCAGGTATAAGGCTATAAAGAAATGAAAATAAATATATTTGATTTTCAAAACCAAATCAGTCCAACATTTTAGCAAAAGTCTTTTAAACATTTCTTCGGAATAGCAACTAGAAATTAAATTAAGCATGTCCTGATTTTTCTCACGATGTGCATAAACTGTTACTATCACTTAAAACTTCTTGTATCTCTGTGATATCAGAAGCATAGCTGCTTGGAATCATTGGTATTTACATGCAGTTCTCAGCAATAACAAAACAATGATAAATGATAACACTCAAGGAAAAAGGAAAAGCTTGCCCCCCATAAAACAAGCATTTAACAAACATAATAATAAGTTAGTTGTTATGCAGCACCAACACTCAGTTATACTTGGTCCACGATCTACTGGTCTGTACATTCAACCATGCCATAATCTCCAATCTATTTTCATGTATGTACTCACTCTAGATGCTTTTCAGCAACTGAATTGCTGTGTAGCCATTTGTTCTTATACAACTTTCTAAATCTAATCTCCTTGGAAGTGATTGTGTTGGCTGCACTGCTACTGTCACTATTGCATTGCTTCACTGGCATTGCACAGACATGGAAATTTAAAGAGATTAGATTCCAGAAAAAAACAAAATAAGATATATTTGTTGCATGTGTTTATAAAGAATTAAATTTCAGAGCTGTCTCTAAACACTACTTGAGGAACTCATCAGTTTGGAAGTGTTTTAAATAAAGTGGGAGTTTCCTGTATCTTTTCATTATGATTGCTCTCTCCTCTCATTTTCCCCTTGTTTCAACTAATACAGTGCTTGTATTGAGGCTAGATGTAGCATGAGCCTGATTTTGATTCACAATTATCCTTTGGGATATAGAGAAGGACTGTTTCTCGAGGGACTATATAGCAGCCCTCTGTCCTTTTGACTCCATGTGATTTTTCAAGTATGAGAGGAAGACAATTAACTTCTTTGTGAGATTTTGTATCTCTTAATGTTTTAGCTTTTTTTTTCCTCTGAAGTCTTCTTTCTATGTCTGAATCTTGAGAAAATTAGCAAGAAATATGAATTTTAACACACAGCTGGTATAAAAAAATATGTTAATTCATCTTTTTAGTCACTACAGTATTCCATCCATTCCTTAAAGTATAAAGAAAAACAATTATCTTTAAATAATTACTTTTCTCCACACATTAGCTACATGTCACAAAAAGACTACAATTTACTTTCCATTAGAAAGGGGAACTAAAAAGTTACTCTTGATAAAAGAGCATTATTATATTTCAAGAGGTTTTTGCTCACTTCCAGACTGCATGAAAATAGAAGATCTTATCTAAAGAGCCTACTCGGTTTGGTCCAGCTCAAATCAAGACACAGAATTAATGTGTCATTAATTTCATGGAAACCAGTTGAAATTAGAGTGTCCAGGCTAACAATTGTGTCTTCCTTCCCCTTTTCACATCCACTCCAATTATAACTTTTCTAGGAAATCCAGTGAAGCTACAGGCTACTGATCAGGTGCAGAGAATAAACTGAGTACATTTTCTGCATAGAATAAAAATGATGACCTCCTTTTATCAGGCTTACTGAAAAGTAAAATCCTAACAGTAAAATTTACAATTAAAAACCCTAGTAGTTCTCTGAAAATACACACCATCCATCAGGTCTACCTGAAGAGCACTCAGCAAAGTAGGCAGATGGATAAGTATGACACTATCAGCCCTATGACACTAATCAGCCCTTTGAGGAGAGGCTGAGGAAGCTGGGGCTGTTTAGTCTGGGAAAAGGATGCTGAGGGGAGACCTTATTGCTCTCTTCCAGTATTTGAAAGGTGCTTATAGTGAGAGTGGGGAAGCTCTCTTCTCACTGGTGACAGGGCGAAGGGAAATGGCCTCAAGTTGTGACAGGGTAAGTTTAGTTTGGATATCAGGAAACCCTTCTTTACAGAAAGGGTTGTTAAGCACTGGAATAGGCTCCCCAGGAGGTAGTCGAGTCACCATCTCTGGATTGGTTTAAAAGTCATTGGAAGTGGTGCTCAGAGATATGATTTAGCAGAGGGTTGTTAGGGTTCTATGGTTAGAGTTAGGGTACTATGGTTAGGCTGCTGTTGGACTTGATCTTTAAGGTCTTTTCAACCTGAATGATTCTATGATTCTATGATTCTCTGACTATTGTATAGCTCTGTGCCATTAGCAATAAAGGGAGTTACACTGCAGTAAATTATGGAACTGGGATTGAAATAATATAAAGCAGGGAAGAATTTATCTACTGTACTGTACACCAGTCTCTCCTTCAGCAACTCCTCCTTATTTTCTTTACTTTTCCTGTCTCTAACTGATGATGGAAGCTTTACAAAATTGTGAGACATATGCTTAAAACTTGACACTTTGTGCAATTTTGAAATCACTGCAGTACAAATGAATCTTTATAATACTCCAAACTGCTGAAATCATAAAATTGATATACGTTTTTTGTTTTGTTTTGTTTTGTTTTGTTTTTTCCTGTTATCAAATTTGGACAGATTATACATTTTAGTTTCTCTCTCTTCCTTCCCAAAATAAAGACCAATGTAATAATCTTATTCTTAAATTTCTTCACACAACTATCCACCTTACACAAAACTTCTAAATCTAGTGTACTTTCAATTGTCATGTCTTCTGTGTGCTATTACCAGTATGCATAACACATAGCTGCAAGCACACTTGTGACTGTAAACGTCCATAAAACATCAGCACATCTTCCCTGTATAAGACAACTGTCATTCCATCCTTTCTAATGTAAGATGGCCCTACAACAGCAATACCTTGTGTATTATAGAGAAACAATGACAGTCCAACCAAGAAAATGGATAAGCTACACAGCATAGCCAATTACGTTCATGTATGCTTCACATTTAAACTCACCCTAAATCATGATGAAATTAGACACAAGTATACCTGCTCAGACTTACCAAAGTTATGCTGCTACTCAGCTGTTGCTATTTAGAAGCTGTCTGCATCCCGAACTAATAGTCTGACTTTTTTGACTGATTTGTCAAATAAAATAATCAAGAACTGTTCTGACAGAATTCAAACTAATGTTAACACACTAAATGCAACAACAACAACAACAACAAATCTTTGCAAGAAAAGAGTGTTGACAATGTTTGTCACTTTAAACAATTTTTGGCAATAGCTCAGCTTGTTAACAGGCAATGAAAGACTGCTCTATTAAGCTCAGGGTGATTCTAAAATGGCTTCATACAAGACGATAGCAATTTTCCTTAACACCAAGTGAGGCTGCCTGTTGAGAAAGGGCATGGCACGCTGCAGGTCTTTGCTATTCATAGGTATTGATTGTAATGAGGAAGACATTTTATTGCTATCTAACATTATACTGAGTTACATGAACAGCTATGCTTTTATTTAGTGGAGTCGTATAAAAATGACATAGGGTACTGCTTATTTTAATAGCAATTCCTTTTAATTTTAACTGAAGCATCATTCCATACAAATAATCAAGTATATTACATAATCCTTTGTTTTTAATTTTAAGCCAGCCTTAGAAAAGACGACAATTTCATAAACTCTACCTTGTAGGATCCACCTATCACTTTCATCAATAAAATGTTTTCTTCTGATCAGAACCAGATTAAATTTCTCTGCTATGTTAAAACCTGAATTTTTGTCAGTAACCCAAAGTGTTTGAATCTGGCTGCTGCAGGTATTACAAGGAACACTTAATGAAGCATAAAGGAATAAAAAACAAAACAGAAAAGAGTTCTGCTAACAGAGGGAAAATGTAAATTGGTCAGTGTCCAAAGGAGTAGAGAAAATCACAGCCTCAGCTCTTTGAACTTACTCTGCATTCTGCAGACTCCAGAGGTTGTGTTGCACAATAGTATTTTTATGTGGGTATCAATGTTGCTATTCTGACATAAATCTCTGGTGGAGGAATGTTTCAAACTCCTCAGATAAAACATCCTGCTAGGACAAACCTGGTAAATGCAGGTGATGGGAACAAGTTCTATTCTATTTCATACTGGAGTTAAATTATACTGCCTAGATAATTCTTTCAGCTACAAGCAGGAGGTCTCATAAAAACAAACCTCCGAATAAAGTTCCTGTGTAATACCTTCTAATCAGTCTGCTGGAAGATCTTAAATGCTAAGAGTCCTATTTGATGGAGTTGCTGCAACTTTGCCCTTCCCCTCACCTAGAACATTTGAAAGAGATTTATGCATTATTTTTATTTATTTATTTACTTATTTTCTGTATTGTCCCTGAAATTTTCTACTTCCAGTTAGAAAAAGTGTGCATGCAATGAATTCTGCTCTAGCTTATTTCTCCATTGGCATATGCACTTCTGAGATCTTGTCAAGGATACCTTCATCTTTTTCACTAATATCCTCCTTCTTTCATAGCACATATTTCTGACTCATTGGAGGGCCTCCATCAAGTCCACGATGATAGGAAACTATTTTTCTGGGCAAGTTACAACATCCACACACTCAAAGAGCAGTGCTAAAATACAAGTCTTCTTTGATCACTTTAAAAAGAAAATAGCTTTTATATGTATGTGTAATGAAAAGTGACCTGTTTGAAAAAGCAACATACAGTAATGTTTCCTATTTTATTAGGCTGGCCTGATTTGTCAGAGGCAGATGTTGATGGTATGGCAGTAGGGGCTGAAGCTTCCCATTGATATTCCATTACATATTGTCATGGAACAGATGGCAACAGAGGGGCAGTCTGACAAAATAGCATCTGACATGGATATGCGTATGAAGCAGAAGTGTGTCACTGAATTCCTCCACATGGAAAAAAATAGTGTCCATGGACATTCATCAATGTTTGTTGAAGGTTTATGGAGCCAAAGCAGTGGATGTGAGCACAGTAGGCTGTGAGGTGATGGGTTTCAGCACTGGTGACAACTACATGAAAGACAAGCCTCATTCTGGATGGCAACACATAGATATCACATAACAAAATGAAGAGTGTCTCAATCAGGTAATCTGTGCAAATTGGCAGAGTATGTCTAGGGAGATGTATAAAGAACCAAATATCAGTTTTAATGTGTTGGAACTGATTGTGGCAACATTGGAATTTTGCAAAGTTTGTACTAGATTGGTCCAATGAATGCTTACACAGGAACAGAGAGAACACCATATGCAAGTTTGTCTGAGCCTATTGAACCAATATGAAGCTGAAGTATACAGTTTTTTGTATCGCATCATTACCAGTGATGAGAAAAGTGTCAGGTCAGGGAAGAAGATATTTCTTTTGCAATATGATAATGCCAAGTCCATACTAGCTTTAAGATCATGGAGCGCACTGCCAGTCTTTGTTGGTCTGTCCTACAGCATTCAGTGTAGAGTCTGGATTTGGCACCTTCTGTCTTCCATCTGTTTGGTCCAATGAAAGATTGACTGCATGAGCAATGTTTTCCTAGCAAGAACACTAACATAGCAGTTTTGAAACAGCAGGTCACCTCTACTAGTGCGGTTTTTTACAAGCACAGCATGATGGATCTTGTTCATTGCTGGCAAAAATGCACAGCTAATGTGGTGACTATGTTGAAAAATAGCATATCATAGTTGAGACTTTATAAAAAATAATTATTATGTTCTTTGCGTGTGTTGCAGGTTCCATGGAAATGAATAGTAGGCAATCTAAATAATATATTAATGGACTGTTGGATTGTAACTGTGATGCTGCAGTTTCACTTTACTAAATTTAACTTGATTTTAATAGAATCAGACTACTGTAAAACTGTTCAAAGGTAAACATGAAAGTGGGCCCAGCTATCTGTGCAGACTAAAAAGTTTTAAAGTCAACCTCAGTCCTTATTCGACTGGATGTATACGGTAAGTTCTCCATTCAGTGAGAGAGCAAGATGACTACTTACACAGTTTTTATTAAATTATCACTGTGTCTGAATAAGAATAGTCTTGAAATCAGTAATAAGATTTCCCTCTTTCGCTATATTCTTGTATCCTCTTTTCCTTCCTCCTCAAATCTTCCCTACTGGTATACAGGAAAACTGATTTGGTAGAAGAGGTTGAAAACATCAAAGAAGATCAGGCTGCAACACAAAGTCCATGTATTCTTTCTTTTTCTCATTGCCAAAATAACTTATTTCCACTCTTTGTTAAAAATACAACCTCTCACACTCTGAGGCATTTGCTGTTTAGAGTCCCTATCCACATCCACAAGCTCAACTACCAGTAAATCTGTGTAAATTTAACCATGCATCCTGTGAGGGTCACATGCTTTCATTTACACCTCCAAGCATTATCTCTAGGTGAGCAGCAGTTGTCCTGACTCGACTCCTGCTCTGTTACTGCCTGAGGATAAATGCTGGGATAAATGACAGTTTCATTAGAAGTCCAGTTTTCTTAGTAGAGAAATCCCCAGATTCCTTTGGCAAATACTTTTCAAACACCCCTACTGATACCAAAGTTTTGCCAAGTTAGTGTATACAGTAGCCTGTAGTAGTAAATTGCTTAATTGTGTTTTCTCTAAAAATATATAAGTACAGATTTGATAAGGAAAAGCTTTCAAGATACTTTTTTTTGCAGCCTGAGAGATAAAGACTACTGCATCTCCATTTTTAGAGGTGGAAGGTGCAGCAAAATGTGAGAAGTGATCTGTTCAATGGTAGAAAAAGCATTATGGGGCTACTAAAATGTTGCACTCACAGCAGAGAAATATATATAAAAAAAAAGCACCTCAGCATGCTTTTGGTTTTAAGTTTCCCTCATCCGTCTCTGCTTCCAAAAGGGTTGCTAAGTTCAGAGTAATAATCTTCAAATGGCTGCTAATGAAAGGATAACAAGCTCTGTGATGACTGGAATTGGTCAGCTCTAAGGTATGTGCAGTCAGACATTTAGTTCTACTCCAGGATCAACTGATCTGCTCAGAGATGGATAACGGACAAACCCCAAACACGTTTTATGGTTGTTCTGACCTCTGCAGGTCTTAAAGAAATTCTTTAGTAGTCTGATATTCTCTATCATTTCTTTTCCACAACAACAAATTCTTTCCAGATGAAACATGAAGCCAATTGACCAAATGTGTATCTTTAATACATACTGAATACATGTTGTACATGTGTTCATATAGATATAGATATTGACCAGTTTCTTATGAAGACATCTAAATATATATATCTAAATATACAGATAATTACTAATATTCATAAAATATGAATATGGATTTAAAATTCTTACCTTCTGTTCATCTGGTTTGACTTTTAGAATCACACAGCTTCTTAGCTGTGGATAATGGTTTAAAGCCTCTTTTCTGACACATAACAAGGCTTCAGCATACATGCAGATCTCAAAATCCTGTGAACTTGGGCAAACCATCCTGTCTTACATACTTAAATAATCTAGGAAAAAAAAACAAAACAAAACAAAAACTCTGCCCTGTAATTAGGAATTGCACGAGAGAAAATTTGTTATTTACAGAATTAGTTTATCAGAACATGTTTGGGGTTTTTGGGGGGGGTTGTTTTTATTTTTTAGTAATAGTTGTTATGTTGTTGTATGTATGAGCTCAATTTGATGTTGGGTTGTTCAGTGGTAGAAAGAGATAATACAAAACATAATGCAATTTACCGCTTCATTTCTTCATAAAGTCTACCCAGAAACATTTTACTGCTCTATGATACAGTGCAGAAGTTTAGCAAAAAGAATTAAGTAGGGAGACTTCAGAATTATAAATTATACACTATGCTTTCCTAAAAAAATATTTCTCTAGCAAAATTTATTATTATTTTGGTTACTGATGTCTAGAATATCTAAGTTTGAGTTAGTCACCCTGCACTAGATTTTCTACTTTTCAGTTTGTAAAATAATTAAAAAATGGGCAGGTCAGACAACTGAGAAAAACTTAAGAATTTTTCAGATTTTTATTTTATTTGTAACATCACAGGTTTTGATCAAATTTCTTCTTAGTTGTCAATCACAAGAAATGTTTCAAATCAAGAGATTTTAAAGACAAAGCAATAGTAATGCTTTATGTGCTTGCCTGCTTTCTGACATCTTCACTTACAAAAGCACAATTCTGTAAATTCTACACAAACAAAAATATAATTCTACATATATAGTTGCTCATACACACAGGATTGCAGACCTCCTTTCATATCATTGACACATTACATCTCTAGCTTCTAGGTAACACAGTTTGTAACTTGTCCACCTCTTTAGCACCCTCTAGTAATCCCTTTAATGACTTGCCAGACATTAATTTTGAGGATGAATTCGTTTCTTTTTACTTTTCAACATCATTTGTGTTAAATGCATAATGGTAAGTGCAATACCTCTAATAGAAAAAGTTGTTATTTTAATTACTCCAATTACCATGCAGATTGGACACAAGTTAGTGCCTTTGTACAGTACTGCGCTGTGACACACACAATAAATATAAGTCAGTTGGGCTTGTTTAGATTGGAAAAGAGAAGACTCCAGGGAGAACCTCACTGTGGCCTTCCAGTACTTGAAGGGGCTGTATAAACAGGAGGGGGAAAGACTGTTTATGAGTATGGATAATGATAAGACAAGGGGGAATGTTTTTTAACTGAGACAGGGGGAATTTATGTTAGATATTAGAAGGAAGTATTTCAAACAGAGGGTGGTAACTCCCCAAGAAGGTTATGGATGCCTCATCCCTAGGCATTCAAGGCCAGGCCGGATGTGGCTCCAGGAAGCCTGGTCTAGAGGTTGGCAACCCTGCTCATGGCAGAGGGGTTGAACCTAGATGATCTTTGAGGTCTTTTCAACTCAGGCCATTCTATGATTCTATATTTCTATGAATTCAGTTGAGATTGTAGAAGACAAATGAAGATGAACAGTAATCTCAGAGTCAAAGGTACCTTTGCAGGAATATCTCAAGATTCATCTGAAGAGTGGACGATTTTCCAAAACAGAAACTGAGAACATATTTTCCAGTAGAAATAAATTTGGGTAGTCCAAAAGGCAATAGTTTCAGTAAGATGGGAGAAAGAGAGAATAAAACAAGGAGGTGGTTAGAAGACTAGACTGGAACAAAAACATTAACCACTTCCAGTGACTATTATCAGTGTATCAGTGTTCTATATTTGATTTCAGATGATCCGAATCTACTGCCCACTGGCAGGTGCTCAGTATGAAATAAGCTGCTTTTTAACCAGTCTCACAATTTTGAAGGTCAAAAATTTATTTTGAAGCTATGCAGCTTAGTTCCAAGAGAAAATTATTAAAAACATAGCAGCACTCAAAAGGCAATGCTTGATAATTTATCCAAACTCTAAGCAATTTAGCTGCAAGTGTTTCACTCCTTACGGTTAAATTTTTAGTGCTTTTATGCATAGGTACTCACTAATTTAAAAAGATCTACTCTATTTGATTCATCAGCTTCTATGTAGTCCCAAGGCAAACCACAAAAGATACTACATGCAGTTTTCAGTTTGTGCAGTAAGGATGCAGAGTCATTTCCAGATGTAAATCATCCCCATATGTTTATACAGAACATAATTTAGCCCTAGCAAGCTTAAAGCCAACTCATCATCAGTGTGTGAAAACCCCAATTTCAAAACTGACATAATAACTCTTCAAAGTAACGATCAATTAACACTGACATCTTTTAAAAGGACTTTGTCCAAATGAATCCTAAATGAGTACCAAATGATTAATGTTATTAAAACAAATTCCCAAGGAACTGGATTGAATTCATAGTTCAAGGAACTATGAATAATCAAATCATTATTTTAGAGCATTGCTATTACTTCAGTGTGTTTATTTATGTTTCTTGTTTGCTGTTCATGCTTAGAAACCTCATCAAAAATTGACCTGAAATTCACACTACCTTTTATGCAATGTGGTGTAGTTAAATAAATAATCTGTAATTCCAAGTGTGCAATGGAAAGTATAAGATTACTTCCAATTGAAGAGTTTCTGTATTAAAGCAGGATCTTATCTAGGTGAAGTAGCTGTGGTTCAATACTTTTAAGTATTTTACACTTACAGTTATCCAGCCTAACCTAAATGTTGTGTGACAGCTGGATGTCTAGAATTAGGCAAGGAAAATCCAAACCCTGGAATCCAACCCAATTGTTATCAATCTAGCAAAAATATTTTTTTATTTTAGTGCTGAGCTTGTTTTTTCCTTTCCAGTCCTTCTGTACACCCCACTAAAAAGTAAGAAAAAGTCAAACTATCATTGTGTGCATCAATTCTGGAACAGAAAAGTAAAAGCTTTTAAAAGCATTTAAAACTTCGTTGTCTTTACTTTCCTCTTGAAGAACACTGTTATTCTAGTAAATATATATATATTACATATATATAATATACATTAATATATATTATATATATATACATTATGTATATATATACATAATATATTATATATATTATATATATACATGAGAAATAATGCCTCTTCAAAATTTCTCAGTAGCTCCTTTGTATTTTGAGCAGACTGGACAACTGACACGTGGAGAAATGACAGAATTTTTAGCTTGGAAAATCAGCTCCTTTGAGTAAGGCTACCTTAACTTCAATAACATTTAAGAACACTGTTACAAACACCAGTGAAATGTATCCTTTTATTTGACCCACTTTTTTTTTTTTTTTTTTTTTTTTTTTTTTTTTTTTCAGTCTAGATGAACCTTACATGTAATTTTTACTCTCTCTTTTGTATTTCATATGACACGTCCCTTACAATTCACTTTGATAGCCTATGATGAAGATGGCTGTAGTTTGAAAATTAGAAAAAATAAATGTAAAAATGTGGAAATTGAGACAATGCTGATAAAAATGTGAATAAGACTCTGCAAGTACAGCTAAGTACACTGGAAAACCTATGAAAAGTGTAAAAATATTCCATCTACATGTTCTAAAGCATTTATTTTCAAAATGTTGACAAATTGGTATTATAGTAATGAAAATAACATGAACTGCAGCTAAAATGGGACATCTACAACTCAATTTCAAAGATTTTTCTTCTTGTATTTATATAAAGAGTTAGTTTCACCTAAAATTACAATTTGCCAGTATCATCACAGAACCATGTTTTGTTGTTTTTTAACTAAACAATTTTTGAGTTCTTATCCTGACTGCAGATTCAGCTCATCCTCCCCTCCCATTTACATCTGGTGGAAATTTAATTAGATAGATCTTTATTTCATCGACCATGACATTAACAAAAATGTGCAAGGGCACATGATTGAAGATGGATTCCTTACAGAACACGTCAGCTTGACAGGGAGCACTATAATTTGCATAGTTTACCAACAAATCACATACAGAACAGTAATTAAATTTCTTTTAAAAAGATTAATAATAAATATTTCTTATGAAAATGTCTAGTGAGATAATGTGAATAGCTTTGT
The DNA here is from genome assembly GCF_039878825.1 of Excalfactoria chinensis. Taxonomy (NCBI): domain Eukaryota; kingdom Metazoa; phylum Chordata; class Aves; order Galliformes; family Phasianidae; genus Excalfactoria; species Excalfactoria chinensis. Next base: position 139,063,433 of record NC_092825.1, read on the forward strand.
TTGCCAAGGCACATGACATGTTCTCATTCATGCTGATCTCAAGAACTGTTAACCTTTAAAAAAAGGATATTAAATTGATGTTATACTGTTTCCCCATGACAAAATCATTTTTGCCATTACTCATCTCCCTGCTATTCTGCAGGTGCTTCTATTTCATTTGATTTGATTATTTGTTCCAGTGTTGTGGTTTTTTTCTAAAAAATTTAAATTATGCTGACTGTCTGTAATTCCCCAGCTCTTCCTTCCTCTCCTTTTATAAACAAGCACTGAGTCAGTTCTTTCAGAGTTTTCTGAAACTTCCTCTATTCTCCAAAAGAAAGAACTCTTAACGGGTCTTGAGGGTGCTTCATCTGGTTACCTAAAAACTATGAAATATACTTCATTAAGCTCAGCTCAATTAAAGCTATGTAATTTCTTCATGTGTTCTATCAAAAGCACTTCTGTTATTCCAATCTGACATCATATTCCTTTCTTAGACATAGTAGTTACATTATCTGAGAACAGTAGACTTAAATAGGGAAAAAGATATCAAAACTTTTTACAGGCTTAGTATCATTTTTTGCTTTCTTTTCACCTTTATCTGGCAGTATTTTTAATAATTCTTATTAATATGTTTATGAAATGACTTTCAGTTACCTCTTAAGTCTTTCTCCTACAATACAGAATTTTGTGTCTTGGCTTCTCCAGTTTTCTCATCCTTCACAATGGTGCTACTTTATGCCCATTAATTTGATAATTTTATCTAGTTTCCAATTTCTAAGGAATTTTTTTCCTGGTCCCTTAGTACACTGAAGATATCAAGGCTTTGTTAACAGATTGACTTCATAGGCATCACAAGCATCAAGATGGTTTGTGCTTCTCCCTTAAACATATTTTCTAGGAGGAACTGTCAGTGGCTGTAAGTGTTTTTCCCTTAGATTTATTTGCAGTGTGATCTTAGTTGTCGGTCCTACTAGTTTGATCTCTTATAATTTATTTGTTGTATTACAATCTGCACTTTCTGTTCCTTTATATAATAAATCATTTTATGTCCTCACAAAGCAGGTTAAAGAAGGTGAGTGAAAACCCTCTTTGTACTTTCCACTGCATGTTCCACTAGGCTTTCGGCTACTGGGAAGCAGCCTTTATCAAATCACAGAGCTAATGATATTAGGAGGGACCTCTGGAGGTGATGAGTCCAAACTTCAGCTCACGCCAGACTAATTGCAAAGTTGGATCACATTGCTCAGGGCTTCAAACCTGTGTATTCCCAAAAATTCCCGAGAAGGAGGCTGAAGTAAATTTCACCATCTCTCTGGGAATCCTTTTCTCCACTTCATACTCAGCTGAGATACCTCTCACTGCAATTTTTAACAGTTTCCTGCTGTCCATCTGTTATGAGAATAGAAGTGTTTATCTTTATTTTCTCTATTGTGTCCTACAGGTAGTAGAAAACTGCAGGTAGGTCCCTCTCAGCCCTCTTTCCTCTAGACATGACAAACCATTTATCTCTTCTTCTCCAGCCTCCCAACAATCTTAGCTACCTTCCACTGGGCACTGTCTGTTTTTACAGTATTTGTCATCATGGGACAAAAAATTTAGCATGTTTTTCCAGAACTACTTTTACCAGTGTTAATCAGAGGGAATGGCAAATTCCTTTCATTAACAGTGTGCACTTAGTGCTCAGTAGGTGCTCCTTTGTAGTCTACAACATTACAAAGGTGCACCATAGATTCATGCTCAAGTTTTTATTAGCCCTGATCCCAGGGCCTTCTGCTGAGCTGCAATGCACTATTTGGTTCTGTGTGTGCTACTGCATAGGATTACTCCAATATACTTTCTTAGCTTCATGAAGTTGCAGTGGACCCACTCCTGTAGCCTGCTGTGACATCTCTGAAAGGTGGCTCTGCCCTCCAGCCTGTCAACTGCCTTCACTCCACATTAGTGTGTCAGCTGCAGATGCCCTTCCATCATCCAGCTGATGGTGAGGATGCTAAACAGTCTCAGCCCTTAGAAATGCTTCACAGACTCCTGAGGGTAGGACTTGTTAATCACATTCATTGCAGCATAGTGGTTCTGGCATTTTCCTCCAAAAACTGAATTTTGGTCCTACATTACCAGCTTGTCTGCTTTGTTTTGTTTCAAGCATTTCCATGTCTTGCTACACTGCACTTCTAACACGTGGCTGGAGTTTCCCATTAGCTGAAGATTTGTTTTGGATAAATTCAATAGTTGTTCATGGAACATATTCATTCCCACAGAGAGGAAGATTCCATACACCAACTTGTAATTTTCAATGAATAGATAATCGTATTCAAATTTTAAACAAAATGGAATTATTGTTATTATTTACAACTCACTGTACAAAACCTTTGTTTCAGACTAATCAAATCTAATTGAGGTATGAAAGAAATCACTCTCCCTTTATTCTTCTTGTTTTCCCTATTTCAAACACTTTGACAAAGTTTCTACTTGTCTGATTGAATTTTTTGTTTAACTCATTCTATGTAACCTCATTTGCTTTAGAGGTAAACTCATACATATTCCTTTACATAATGACTGAACATTGTGCATTTCTGAATCAAGCTTAAAAGGAAAACCGGGATACTGCAAACCATCTGCAGACAATGATACACTTTAACATGCTTTCAGAATTTCCTCCAGGCTGGTGCCAGAGGCTAATACGTTAAAAGATTCATCACAAAAATGTTCCAGCTTTAGCAAAGAGATTTTTTTTTTTTTTTTTTTAACTTTCATCTGAAACCTAAACTACTGGTAAAACATTAGAAAGAAGACTTCGCTGTTGATCAATCATCATTGAAAACATAATCTCTATGGCATATTATTACATGATCAATGTATATCTAAGGCATTTATACCTAAAACACATAATTACTTTTGCTTACAAAAAGATATTTTATTTGCTTGTAAAAGTGATTATCCATTATGGCTCTAGAGCCAGAATAAAGGTCATGATTCAATGTGTATTTTTAAGGACACATCATGTGAACTTACTCTCTTCCTTATTCGCATACAGCTTTAGACATTTAGACATGGAAGGATTTTGTCATCCACTGGTGATGAATAAATAATGCAACTCAAATTGAATGACTAGAGGTGATAGGATAATTGGGGTTGGATACAACAGCTTGAAGACAGCCTGTGTAGCTGTTTAACTATCAGAACGGTGCACATCCCAGCAGCTCTGCACCCAGCTACCTAAAACAGACAAAATGACTTTTGGATGCCTCTAGGTTCAGCAGCATTAATCCATTTTCATCAGTTGCAAGTCACACTTTACAACTGCAACTCACAGATTTCAAATAAGGAATGTAGTTTACCAGCTCTTCTAGAAGATATCTTTTGAACTGTATCTGTTCTAACTCTCTTCACATTAAAGAGAAGCCCGTAGAATTTGCTAATTTAAAACAATATAAATATACTGTTTCGTTTTTGTTGTACAGGAGTCTTATCTATAAACAGTTGTTTCTCAATAGAAACTATAAGCATGCTGCCCACAGAAATCAGAAATAACCAAGGAAAAATCATGCAGTTTTCTTCAGATGTTCTCCTAATTTATATATATATATATATATATATTCTTAATGCAGAGTTTAATCCTTGAATACAGAAGAAAATTACTTGGGCAAGTGAATATTTCTTTACATGGGATTGAAAATCCTAGTGTTTGACAAAGATTTTTTAGGTTCAGTAATAGAAGTTTAAAAGAATTCATGTCCAACTTTTTAACTGAAGCAAAACCTATCTAATCTATAGCTTCTTCATTTAATCCGAGACATAACTGTAATTTAACAAGCAGCTAACCAATCTTTGTCAGTGCAAACAAAGAAAAGAAAAAAAAAAATGAAGCATTAAAAGCAAATTACTTTTTTTTTTTTTTTTTAATTTGTTTTTCAGGCTTTGCTGCATAAGTCCAATGAAATAATAAAGACTAATTTTCTGCTGCAATCTTCAAAAGAAATTAAATGAATGCACCTATCCTAGAGCCATACCTATAAAAAATGTTTCAAACAATCCCCGTTATTTCAAATAATGTTGTAAAATGATACTCATGACAGGTTGTGAGCTTATTTCTAGCTATACATTTTGGATTAAGATGAAATATGATACTTTCAAGTGTTATTGTCCTTGTGCAATGCGTTTATATCAATATCATCACTATCTTCAGTGAAAGGTTTAATATCAACATATATGTCGTTACTGGAAATGTTTCAATTTATATTAAAAAATGAAACTGTAAGATCAGCAACAACTGCCTCAACCAAATCAAATGATTCTTCCTAGAAGCCAAATATAAATGTTCTCATTTATTGAAGTTACACATTTCTTTTGTAGCAAAATCTGAGCCACTCAGCTTCATTTCTAAAATTATCCCTATCAACTTTGCTGACTGTCTTTACACTGGAATTATACATAGTTTGAAAGGATCTCTTCTGAAAAAAACTTGATCCTTTGTAGCAATAAAGAAAAATTAAAATCTGACAAATAGAATTAGATCCATTATTGGCAATTCCAATCTTTTATTATGTTATGATGTGTATATATTGGCACTGAGTCCAGCAGAATTCCAGATAGATTACTGTCATGTTTTCAACACACAGTTTTCACTTTCAAGCTGAGGTGATTAAAATATAAAGTGCATTTCTGCTAGACCAAATCTTCTTCATGTCGTATTAACATGACTAAAATTAATGGATTAATGTATTTGGACAATATTTACTGATGGATCTTAATAAAATGAATGAAAATAAGAAACACAGAACAAAGGACTCCTCTATCCAATTTTATGGACATAAGAAAATATACTAATGCACAAAAATCCTCAGAAACAGGAAGACTATACCTAAGTTTAACAAACTTCCCTTGATGATATCGTTCCCTTCTCTGTGAAAAAAAGAAGGAATGTGGCAGTAGTCTACAGCATCATATGGAAAGCCATGGGAAATAACAGGCAGGTATACAGGTTCAGTAAGTATCCTGATACAAGACCTATCTATTTCACCAAATCATAGTATAATCTGACTTGGAATTAACCTCTAAAGGTCATCTAGTCCAGCTCCCCTGAAATGAACAGGGATACCTACAGCAAAAACATTTCCCTTTGTCCTATCACAACAAACCCTGCTAAAGTGTCTGTCCCCTTCTTTCCTATAGCTCTCCTTTACATACTGAAAGGCTGCTATCAGGTCACCTCACAGCCATCTCTTCTCCAGGATGAACAGCCTGTACTCGTAGGGAAAGGTATTCTGTCCCTTGGATCATTTGTGTGGCCCTCCTCTGGACATTCTCCAGCAGGTCCATGTATCTCCTTTACTGAAGATTCCATATCTGGATGCATTACTTCATTTGAGGCCTCACCAGTGTAGAGCAGAGGGGCAGGATTTGTGGAATCTCATGAGTTTCTGGTGGGACCATTGCTTAAACCTCTCTAGGTATCTCTGGAGGGCATCCTTTACTTCAGTCATGTTGACCACACCACACAGCTTGGTTTCATTCACAGACTTGCTGAGGGTGCTCTCCGTTCTACTGTCAGTGTCAGTGATTAAGGTATTAAAGACCATCTGTTCCGGTACTGACCCTGAGAGACACCACTCATCACTGGTCTCCATCTGGACACTGAGCCATTGACCACCACTCTTTTGGTACAGTCTCACAACCAGTTCCTCATTTATTAGAGAGTCCACCCATGAAAACCAAATCTGTCCAATTTGGAGAAGGATGTTCTGGGATATTTTGTCAAAGGTCTTACTGAAATCCAGATGGATGACATAATTGTCTCTTCCCTTGTCCACTGATGTAGTTACGCCGCCATAAAAGACTACTATGTTGGTCAAGCATTACTTGCCTTTGGCGAAGCAATGTAGGCTATCTCGTATCACCTCCCTCTCTTTCACATGCCTATGAATAGCTTTCAGAAAGATCTGTTCCATGATATTCCCCAGCAATGAGGTGAGGTTGACAGTAGTTCCTTGTGTCTTCCTTTATATCCTTCTTAAAAATGGATGTGGCACTGTCTTTTTTCCAGTCATCAGGGACTTTTCTTGAGATTTGATATGGACATTTGGGAGCACCTCATCCTACTGGGTGCTGGAGGTGAAAGCCAGGCAGAAAACACACATCTCATACAGATCTACTGTGTACACAGAACATGTGAGTTGAACCATAGATGATGCAAAACATGGGAAAATTAACAGGCAGCAATGCTCCTGAGATTTCTTTAACAACTTGTGTGACAATTGACAACTGCAAGCCTACACAAGTTTGTCCCAGCTTTATTCAGTATTTCTGCCATGGTACAGAAGACTCTACTCACAGTGGTCACAATGCTCATAGCGTGAGCATGGTAATAATCTGGGAAAGTTTCCAAACAATTATGAAAACAATCTGAATCCTAGGTGAACATGGCAAGCCAAATTAACCTACTGCTACAAATTAATTACAAATCTACAATACAGGAGTCACATCCGTGATTGATAGTTGAAAAGGGGAGTCAAATATAACAGTATAATGACAACAGTCTATGAGTTCTGCCATAAGCCAGAAAGACTTTATATCACTAAATATAAATGAATCATCATTAATCATGACACTGCTGCAAGAAGAGTAGGATTGCTTTGGAATTATTAACATGAATATTTTTATTGAAACACTGGAAGTATTTGTTATTTTTACTCAACTATAGTGGAACTTATCCAGCAAATTGTCAATATTCTGGGGCATTTTGCCTTGAAAAGAAATGGAAAAGTGTGTTTAGTGTGATATCAGAAGAGAAATAATAAAATCAACACACATCAATTTCTCAGAGGCACTAATTTGAAGGGAATAAATTCTGCTTCTGTGTTTCCTTTTCCTCCTGTCAGCATTTCTGCACTTCCTAGGTGATGCTGGCCACTGTGCTAGCACCGGATGAATCCTGGTGCTAGCACTCCTACTCCAAAGGCTCTCACAAGGAACAGGAAATAATTGGTACAGATAACTGTGTCCAGTTTTGGGACTCTCACTACAAGAAAGACATCGAGACCCTGGAGTATGTTCAGAGAAGGGCAACAAAGCTATGAGAGGTGTGGAGCACAAGGCTTATGGGGTGCAGCTGAGGGATCTGGGATTATTCAATCTGGAGGAGGCACGGGTAACCTGAACTCTCTACAATTACCTGAATGGAGGTTGCATTGATGTGGGAGTTGGCCTCTTCTCCCATGTAACTAGCAATAGAACTAGAGGGAATGGCCTTAAGTTGTGCCAGGGAAGATTCAGGTTGAACATTAGGAAATATTTATTTTCTTAGAGATCAGACACTGGAACAGGCTGCCTAGGGAGGTGGTGGAGTCAGTGTCCATGGAGGTGTTCAAGAAATATTTAGATGTTGTACTGAGGGACATGGCTTAGGGGAAAATACTGGTGATAGGCAGGCAGTTGGACTAGATGATATTAGAGGAATTTTCCAGCTCTGGCAATTCTATGATTCTGTGAAACTCTTCTTCTAAGTGGATGAGCACATTTCCTCAGCAATAAGCTACTTTTAATTCTGAAATACATTTCCACATGGAAAGTACACAGTAACACAAGTACATGGAGAGTACACAGTAACCATTTTACTGCCCACTGCCAGCAGATAATTGAATAAATATATATGCAGAGCACATATACAAACCCATAAAATCTGTTCAAAGATGTATGTTTTATTGCTATTTCACAAAACATTTGGAGAATTATAGTAATCAGGATAAAACAAATGATATATTTGCATCTTATCAGGCAAAACTAAAGTCTGCTTTCTAACATATTTGTCATCATTTTTCAGGAGGAAAACCTATTCATTTAACTGAAATTGCCTGAGAATTAAGGCAGCATTCATCCAAGCAGCTCAAGTATTCAGCTATTAATAAAACCAGCAGAACCACTTTTATCAGTGAGATCAAATGACCTTTCTCCTTCTTTAAATCAATTTATTGTTAGGCAATTTATGAACAAGGTCCTTGCTAGAAACCTTCAAACAAAGAAAGTGAGAAAATCTATTGATACAAGCAAACAGTTACCAACGACTGAACTGAAAATCACACTAACTCCATAAAGCATGCTCAGTCTCCAGTTGAGGTTGGATCAGAGGGGTGACAATAATCCTGATGAAATTACACTTTTCTCTTGGTAGCCTAAACTACATAAAGAAAAAAATATTTTTATTCTCTTTAATAATTGCATAATTAAGAGAGCATCAGCCTTTTTATTTTAGTTCCCCCCACAGTTTTATGTCTGAATATTTTTATTTTTACTTAGGACTAAGGGAATTATTTGCTTAGCAGTCATAATCATTCCACAATGATTTGCAGGTAAACAATTCTGATAAAAACTGAAAATTTTAATCAGCTAAAATAATATCTAAAACTTTATCAGTGTAGTAAATACACAGTTCTTACAACTTCCACTTCCTAAACCTCTATCTTATTAATAATTTAGAGCTGCTGGAGAAAATAATAATAATAATAATAAAATAATTTAAAAAAAATCTTTTGGTTATTATTCTGTAATCAATTTTATAGGAATATTTGGATTATTTGGATTGCACAGCATTACACTATACTCTTTAAAGTGAGCAAATTTATTGTTATATAATATGCAAAAGCATGGGAAGGTAAAGATATATGCTGGATGATGAGTGGATAGAGAGCAGCCCTGCAAAGAAGAACTGTAGGGTAGCAGTGAATAAAAAGCTCTACATGACACAGAAACATGCACTTGAAAAAGGAAGCCAAACATATATTCAACTGCATTAAAAGAAATGTGACCAGCAGGTGAACTGAACTGATTGTGCCCCTCTTCTCCACTCTCATGAGATACCATTTGGTAGAAGAGAAGGCTCTGGGGAGACCTCATTTTGGCCTTCCAGTATTTGAAGGGACTGTATAAACACGAGCAGTAAAGACTGTTTATGAGTATGGACAGTGATAGGACAAGGAGAAATGGTTTTAAACTGAGACAGGGGAGATTTATGCTGGATATTAGGAGGAAATTTTTCATATAGAGGGTGGTGGCACACTGGAACAGGTTGCCCAGGGGGACTGTGGATGCCCCATCCCTGGAGACATTCTAGGCCAGGCTGGATGTGGCTCTGGGCAGTCTGGTCTAGTCTCATGGTGGCTGCAGCTTCTCATAGAGAGCAGAGGGCAGCGCTGATCTCTGCTCTCTGTGACAGCGACAGAGCCCAAGGGAACAGCATGGAGCTGTGTCAGGGGAGAGGCAGCTGGGGGTCAGGGAAAGGTTCTGCACCAGAGGGTGCAGTAGGCACTGTAAGAAGCTCCACCAGACACTTGTCATGGTTTGAAGCTGGTAGAGTTCAGGAAAGATTTTGGCAACTCTCTCAGACATAGGGTTTGAATTTTGAGTAGTCCTGTGTGGAGCCAGGAGTTGGACTCAATCATTCTTGTCCCCCTTCCAGCTCAGGATATTCTATGATTCTATGGTTCTAAGCTGTGATATTGTTTTCTGCAGCACATAGATACTCCTTAAAGTTGAACAAACCTTAACTAACACATGTCACTATTTCTGAAGACTTACAGGGCAGCAAGTCAAATCCAAAACACTAATAAATGCATCCTTCTAGAAAGCTTAGTGGCCTGTAGCTCATACTTTGCTTATTCTAGACAGCCACAAAGGTCTGATAGATGCTATGATTCTCTTTTTCATACAAATTCTGTTCTACTTATCCTTGACTACTTCAACACATTGAATATAGCATTTGATTGTTGAGATATATGAGTCTTTACCGTAACATCATGTTTACTGAAAAGACATTTTCAAAGTTGCTGTTCCTCTGAATGGTTGATGCAGAAATAGAAATTGAAATACAGTAAACAATTTCTTGAAGAATTTTGGATGTTATCTATCAGTTTAAACTTACTTTAAAAACATGACCCCCATTGGTGTCTATTATCTTCACATAAATGATTTTAACAATCACAGTAATAACTTTCATTAGAAAAGCTATAGACTAATAGACTTCTTTATTGGAGAGTAGTGAGGTACTGGAACAGGCTGCCCTGGGAGGCTGTGGATGCCCCGTCCTTGGAGGTGTTCAAGACCAGGTTGGATGGGGTCCTGGGCAATCTGATCTAGTAAATCTGGAAGTTTGGTGGCCCTGCCAGGCAGGGGGGTTGGAACTTCATGATCCTTGAGGCCCCTTCCAACCGAGGTCATTCTGTGATTCTGTGATTCTCTCTTAAAATACATTGTTACAGCTTTTGGTCCCTGTTTTAACAATATTATTACTACCTTCTGCAAGTAACAGATGGCATCAAGAAATTTAATTTCTTGCACTTGATTCAGACTTCCTAATTCGTAATTTCAGATCATGTACAGTCCTTTCTCTCAAAATGTATTGAGAAGTGATTAAACAGTGTTCACAACCAGCTGATATATCTTTCAAATGTCAAAGCTAAATATGTCATTTTCTTGGTGCGTACTTCATACATGACCGACTGTTTTCAGAAGGTGCAGGTCTTATAAACATTGCTGATTTGTTTACACTCATACTGTGTTTAACTTAATATGCAAGGGTTTAAAAGTGAGGAGCTTTTAATGTTTTACATTTCCTGTAAAACAAATTACATCTTGGTTTATTTCCCTAAATATACATGGTAACTTAGTAGCTGGTTCTTCTGTGTCACTAAACTATCTCCATTTCATTTAATAGTCTCTTTCTTAAATGTGCATTCCAATCATATTTAAAACATTTTACCAAGTAATAGTACATTGGAATTAAAATATTATAACTTCAGGATATTTTGTCATTAAACACAGAATCTGTGCAACTCAATCCATCCTCCCATAAAGAAAAGAGATTTTCAGAGACACTGATCTTTAAATATTTCTTGATAGAATATAAAGATCTCCTTAAATGATAACAAAATTGTAGGCCACATGTGTACATTTGCCTATATTTATGCAAAATATCAGTTAGCATTAATGAGGTGTTGCGTACTTGCCAGTGTAAAATGACAGATGTTCTGAGCAGGAATTTAGCTGTCCTAATGTTTACACGACTAACATCTATCACTCCAGAATTAATTTTAACCATTTCTTTTAGTCACTGTAGAGAAATAGGCATCCCCATGCATAAGATACCAAATCCTGGTGTTAACAATATTTGAGAAGTGTTTATTTCTTTTCATTACATAGCATTTACAGTTACTCCCATTTGTCTACAATGTGTACATGTACAGATAGGTGAAAAGGAGTCTTTTTGTGTCTCACCTTCTCTGCCTCACTTCCATCTGACCCATCACAAAGTGAGTTTTTTGTGAAGGCAGTGTACTTCTGAGCAGCACTTTATAAGTAGTAAGACATTAGGAACATTTTTTTAAACAAATTTAAAACTTTAATCATCTGATCAAGCTTTTAAAAAAATAATTCAAATCTTTGATTTATTGTTAGTCCCCTGTAAAAAGGCTTATATTATCTACACAGGAATTTTAGACTTTTTGGTGCAAATTTACAATGCAGAACATATAAAGTAATAAAAGTAAACACCTAGAGTTTTCATGAACAAAGGAAAAAAAACAAAACAAAACAAAACAAAACAAAAAAAAAAACAAACAATAAACCAAAAAACACATCATTAATACATAAAAATCAAATCCAGCAAAATGGTTTTCTCTGATGACAAGGAGACATAGGAATTTTTGCATTCATGCTATAACCCAAAATGACCAGAAAGCAGATCGAGCAATAGTTTCACCGATCCTCTTTCAGCAGGATCTGTAGACAGGAAAAAAAAACAAGCTGCATTCTTAGTATCATGAGACCCTCTTCATACCAAAAGGCATCTCAGTAATGTGCCATTGGGAATTAAGGGATTTTTGCAGGGTAGTTTTTTAAAAACAACAACAAAATCCTAAATTATAAGAATAATTAATTTCAACATGCTGACTGTAGAGAGACTCCCATAAAAGATATGTATTATACAGTACAGTAAATAAATTGGATGAAACGAGGTTTAACAAGTGCACTACTTTCTCATCAGTGCTTATAAAACATGATTAAACCCACATTATTTTACAAAACAGTATCATTGATAATGCTTCCAATTCCATTTCTGGCAGAAGTTATCTGACTATGGGCTTTTAGTATATGACAATGACCACATCACTAGATTTTATTACACTATTTAAAGACCTTGTAACAAAAGATGAAGACAGTCGTTACAGGAAGAGTCAACATCAGCATTAGGAGTAAAATCATGCTGAAGAAGCACGGAAGGATTATAAAAAAAAATGACCTTTTAAAACTACTGATGGAAAACTCCTGCTTTTGTGAAATGTCTTAAGTTTACTGTATTGCTTCTGAGAATGTGGAGGACATGCCAAACATCATCTGAGACCATAGGCTATATCCTCTTGGTGTAAATGACTAATTTACAGGTGCTGAAATAGTTTAGTGAAAAATGTAATTTTTTAAAAAAAGATATTTTAAAGCACAGTCAGCAAAAATGCAATAGTTACTTTCTTGTTTGACTTTTTTTCAACACATTCAGATTGAAACTATTTATCCCTAAATAACACATGCAATAGAGACACGCTGTTTGTCCGGAAACCAAAAAATACATATATGTATTTATCCTAATTTATTTTAGTCTTCTGGAAAATTGGCATTCTTCTAAGAATTCATGCCAGTGAAATATCAGAAATCATCCCAGTAGTTCCTGGATAAGAACAAGTGTTTGCTAGTTATAAAATCAGTACAGAAAATATTTGCATATAAACAAATATTTTTGAAGGCATAAGGCATCTATGGGGCAACTATAGAATCCTTGCTGATGTAGAATATTTCACTGAATCACAGAGTATTTGAGTACCGAAGGGACATCCAGGAGCTACATGTTTCTCTTGTACTGAAGGACTCAGAAATGGATGTGTTACTCCAGGTATGGTCTCACCAATGCTGAACAGAAGGGAAAGATTACCTCCGTCCACTCATTGGTGATACCTAGTGCAGCCCAGGGTATTACAGATATGCTGCAGAATTATGTTCAATTTGGTATCTGCCAAGAGCCCCAGGTAATTTTCCCCCAACCTGCTTTCTATCTGAGTGGGCTCCAGCCCACTTATGTGGACCAGGTGCAGGACTTTGCTCTTCTCTTCATCATACAGCTTGCCCTTGTCAATTTCATCATTTCTCCCTTGTACAAACATATTTTTTCTAATCTGTCTTTATTTATGTGCTTTATGAAATTTATGTGATTCATGTAATCCATATTACTATTTTGTTATCCATCACAATGAAAAATGCTTCTGTTTTTCTCAGTAATGTAGAGTCTCAGTACAGAAAATGAGATATACTTACTTTTTTATTTGGATATATTTATAGGTCCAAATACAAACAAGTTCCCACTGTTGTAAACAGTTATGTATAGAGTATTACTTCAATGCAGTATCTAACTTATCTAAAGTTATTTGAGAAGCTCCATGAAGTGGAGATGAAATGAGACAGATGCAACATAGACTCTATAGAAGATTTGCAGTCTTTATTAGTACTACTTCATCATCAGTGGGATGCACAGGTCATGACTGGGACTGTATTCACCATTTCTCTATGCATGCCTTAGATAGGGCATCTCAGATAGCATTAAACACCTAAGCCACAGTAACTGAATCTAATCTAACACATAAAGTTAATTTGCAGACATTTACACTTAAATGATCTCTGGTGCTGAATCACAACTTCAGACATCAAAGATATTAGTATCATTTTACAGCTTTCACAATGGCACAGACAGCCTCTTGCTACAAACTCTTTACAACAATGCACATTGTTGGACATATAGCACAATTCCATCATTACTTAGGTGTACTATGGAATATCCTTTATGGCAGTAGTGTTCCCAGTAGCTACTGCTTGAATCAGAAGGTCTGTGTTAGAATATTTTGTTTTACACTTGCATATATTTTTCATAATTTGAAATTAGTGTTACTTTGATTCATCACTTTTTGATGTTCTAAAACAAACTATTACAGTGTATGAGAATTCAGAGTAATTGAACTCAAGAGTTCAAAGTGCCCTTGGCAACCCTAACTCTAGTGTAGACTTTTGGACAGCAAATGTTCACTTTCTAAGAATGACAAATCAGCATCACCACTAAGTGCAACTTCACCAGAAGGTAGAGACCATCTAAGACAGGGACAAACTCCTTTCACATTTTTACACTTTTCCTTTTCCCATTGCTACCTGTGCATAATTCCAAATAGCATCTCAATTGACAACTATTATGCTTGCTAGTAAAGAAAAACAAAACTTGCTCATATAAGGATAAATCAGATTTCAGAAACTATTCATTACCATAGTGCCTTAAGACTCTCAAAACATGGTTTTCCAGAGCAGATAGCTTTCTGGAATCCTCAGCACTTTCATATAAATGCTGATCATTCTCCTTTTAGTAATATGTGAATGTATTATTAGTTTGTATTATTATATTTGTAATATGTGTGTAAATATGCAGAGAGCAAAATGGTACACAGAAAAGAAATCACACAGCGAGCTAGGAGGACAATGAGGTTTTGAAAAGGAGAATAAGATATGGGAAGTGGAAATAAAGGCAGAAGCTAAGAAGAGGGATGAATATGGGAGAAACAAAAGGCATGGCAGGAAAACACTCAAAACAACCAACAAACATGAAAGAACGAAGTATGAGGAACAAATACTGAAACTGCTAAGAAGAAATGACTAAGTCTGACCAAAAGCATACACATCACGAGTGGAACAGAATAGATGGAACTACTACTCCGACATCTGTGTAACAAAAAAAAAAAAAAAAAAAAAAAAAAAAAAAAAAAAATAGCAGCCCTGAGAACAACAGCTGAAACCTGTAAACCCAACTCATGATAAGACTGATGACAAAAGCATGTAAAAATAGTATTGGAAGAACTGGGTGAATGAGTAATTGATCAGTACAAAGAAAGTTGACAGAAACCTTGCAAATTGAATGAAATTTGTCTACCACATTATTGTCTGTGAATTATGTTTTTAACTCTACTTGAAACAGAAATATTCAGAGAAATATAACTATAGAACCAGAGGCAGTGGTGATGAGAGATGGAAAGATTAATCTTTCATACAGAAAGATGTAGAATATTTTATTACAGGCACATGTATTTATTATTTCTCTCCTTGATACTTTTTGATTTACAATACACTGCTATGAATGTATTGATTTTAGCAGGCATGGGTACTTTGTAATGAAAGTAATGACCCCAAGACACATTTGGAGAATTTGTCACACTTGATAAGCCAGCTACTTCATGTTACTACTGTTGAAGATATATTCTTTAGGGGTCAGTTCACTGAAGTTCAGTGTTACTGTAGATGTTTAGTTAACTAACTAATAATATAAATCCAACTAATCTTCAATTGCATTACTTTTAAAAACTTTAGCAGTATATTAGAAATGTAAGATATATTATTCAGTTATATTATAAATGATCATAATTCATACCCAAAGTACAGAATTCAGGTAGATACTATTAACTTTATATCATTTACATTATCTTAATATACTTCTCAAGCAAAGCTGAACTTTTAAAACATTTATACAGGAGGTATATTTTGTTCAAAAATGTAAAATTACAGATATTACACTGCAAACATTCTTGAAGTCACAAAGAGCTCAGGATGTCAGCACTCAAACTCCAGTGTGCAAAGCACTTCAACAATTAACTAATTTTAAGTCCTTACTTCAGCCACACTTGCTTCGAAAACAAAAACAAAAAACTTTACAAAGAACTGTATCTAAGCATACTGTTAAAAAATAATCCATTAATCATGAAGCCATTAAAATCTCTATGATCCTCTAATTTGGCTTGTTGTGTGATAAAGGCTAGAGAATTACCCCTGCTCAATTTTAGTTTGAGCTATGCACTTGCAATCGTTTTTCAGAACCTGGAAACCTATTTCGTCCCTCAAGTGAAAATTTCTGAGACCACATTTTAAAAGATCTGATATTTCCTCCTAAGTACACACTTTTACTTGTAATAAATGTTTTAAAAATGTAAATAATATAATTACCATCAGTCAGAATAAACAAATGATGGCTAATTTTGTCTCAATTTAATACCCATATTGTAATACCTTCTTGTATGAGATGCTATGTAAGTGAAGGGTTAGATGCTTACCAACAGCTATCTCAAACACTCATATAAAATTTGAGAAGAACTGAGTTATTGATGACCTTGATCTATTCTATTACCACTGTTTCTGAAATAGTGTTATTCAAAGGATACATGAGGTGTTCTGATTAGAACAGAAGCTCTCTTTTTATCAAGAGTGTCCAACTACACTCATATTACAATGTATTATTGCAAGGATCATGTCTGTCCTGATGAGCCCACTGCACCTCTATTATCGATAGCTAACAGAAATTAAATAGAAAACCTTCTTCAAAGAACTGCTCGTCCTCATTTTGGTCCTGTGGTGAAGATGGCCTAGCATAAGGAGTTCCAGTTTTCTCACCCTACCATCAATCATTTATGCCTTGTTAATACTCAAAGAGTGAATTATACCAAGCATACTGACAAATTAAGCATGCATATCATTTATTGCCTATGGAAAACAATAGGAGGCAAAAATATATTTTTTAAATTACTTCTTCCCTAGTTAAAAACTGAATGCCTACTGTGATAGATATTCTCTTAATTGTAAAATACTAGAAATCTGTAACATGCCCTTAGTTGGAATCAGTGTCTTAAAAAATGTTAAATAAACCTATTTACTGGAGCCAACAGTGCAGACAGTTACTTGGAGAAGCTATTCTGATTGATTTAGGTTTTCTCACTGGAAACTTGTACCATTTAAGGTTTTTCACCGCATTCAAGTCACTCCAGTATGCCTGGTGGATAAGACACATCTATCCTTGTGAAACAGCATCTGTAAACCAGTTGGAAATCTCATGTGGGACCATTACAGTCGACTGAATCATATGCACTGTGTTTGTTATCTTTAACATGGGCTGAATAGTACTCTTGTCCACGTTCAGTATTTTGGCTGAAACCATACTGTCTATTTGGGAGCCTGGACACTTTGTTCACATGTAAGAGTATGTTCTGCATTTAGGTGTTTATTCTGAAGTTGAATCCAATCTGTGTTTAATTATCACTCATGCAACAGGAGTCAGAGTAAAAAAAAAGCGAACTGTCCCTAGCAAATGAAAGTACACATATACACATGTGTGCAGAATCTGGTTCTTACAGCACACTCCTTATGCCATAGAGGTTTAGCACATACACTAAACTATTGGGGATATGCAGATGAGAGTAGTCCTGAAATCAGTTATTTGAGAACAGTTTACTTAAACTCATTGTACAAACTACAGATGATAGCAGGTCCTCTACAGACCCACTGGCAAGCCCTGCAGGAAAAAGTATGCA
The DNA here is from genome assembly GCF_039878825.1 of Excalfactoria chinensis. Lineage (NCBI taxonomy): Eukaryota > Metazoa > Chordata > Aves > Galliformes > Phasianidae > Excalfactoria > Excalfactoria chinensis. The sequence continues at coordinate 139,080,841 of NC_092825.1, forward strand.
TAACAGAAAAGGTTGGTGCCCTGTAGTAGGCTTCAACATTTGCTATATGTGGAAGCCATTCCTACCTCAATAAAGCAGACATTGAAACAGGCTCTTGGCCCTCCGTTTTTGTTCAATGTTTTTCTAAACATGACAGTTTGAAATCCAGTGCACAAAGTCCATTTCAACAACTGCATTTCTTTGCAGCTAGGAAAAATGAAAATATACAACTTGAAGCAATTCAGGGTAGTCTGAGAATATACAGAAATCTAAATATATCTGAAAAGAAATCATTAAGGGATTAATATTGCAATGGATTTTACAAATCTCATAATGAACATGAAGGAGATAACTGTAAGTGCAAAGAATGATGCATAGTATAAAGAAGGATTTTTTTTTTTTATTTTTTTTTATTTTTTCCTGATACTCTTCTGAAGGCACAGAAACATGAGGAAAGAACAACACTACTGCACAACAGTAAACACTGTTTAAAATACACATGCGAACTGGAAAAATAACATCATTAGACTTCAGGTTGTCTAAGATTAATGTCAGCTCAGATATTATGTAAGACTTAACACAGGGCATAATATAACATTTCAAAGTACGAATTTATGGTCTCAAGTCTGCCAGGACATGTTTCAACAAGTAGAAGAATCTGTCTTGGACTGGAGAAGAAGAGCTCTGAGTTATCTTTTCCATAGCACCTCCATGAAAGTATATGAAGAAAGATGGAAAATGTCTGTGGTTTATGTCATCAGTATGTTCTTCAGATGTGTATGAAAGTATTGACTTTTTGTTGATGGAACCAAAAAAAGCTGTGCTGAAATATTAAAACAACAATAAAAAAACCCCAACTCACTGAAATCTGAAACCAGCTTGATGCAATATGTTGAACACAGAATATTTATTGGAATCTTAACTTCACTGACCTGTATAAGCATTTTATTTTTAAAATAATGTTGATTAGGTTACCAGAAGTAACTGCAAAAATTGAAACAGTAAGTATTTCTAAACAACTGCTTTCACAAAGACAGTTAAGCTTTTTGTATTCTACTACTTCATTTGTCTCGGTCACTATTGATGCAAAGCTCAGCATGATGACAGGACTGTATACGTATCAGTGTATCTCAGCCCAGCATGAGGAAAGACATATCTGCATTTTTACATTGATTATTATTTTCACTTATTTACTTTGCTTTGGAAGAGCTTCTAGTGAATGCTATAGGTCTGCATGTAAGTGATACAAGACAGACTGTGAGACTTCTCATTACTCATTCCTAAAGTTTTAAAAGCAGTCTAATATTAACCCATCTTATCATCTGTCTGAAATCAGACTCTGCAGATAGAGACCTTGAGAATGCATAGCCAAGACGGAGATGGTAAAGATAAACAAATGTATGGGTCAGCTTCTGTTTCAGAGATTAGGCAAGTAACAGCACTTTACCAGAAAAGAAAATGTAAAATCAGTAATGTTGCTTGCCTGAAGAATCATACACTATAATACAAGTAGAAGAGGGATGTAAAATGAAACTATGATGTCATTCACATGCTATGAAAAAAAACAAAAACAAAAACAAAAAACAAACAAACAAAAAAAACCTTCATACTACATGTGAGCATTGTTGAAATTCCTTGCAACAGGAGGTTTTAAATGCCAAAAAAACAGATGTATTTATATGAAAATTTAGCACAAGCTATTTAGTAAAAGAGATAAAAATTCCAGTTTAGAAAATCACCAAGCCAGGGATCATAGGCATCAGCAGTGGAAGTATAACTGTGTGCTGACGGAGACCTTACATCCTTTCCTAAACATTTCTTACTGGTCTGTATTTTACACAAGAAACTATGGCAGCTGAACACAGGTCTGATCTGGTAACCAAGATTTATCGCAGATATTTGGAGAACCAGACCAGGCTGCCCAGAGATACATTCAGCCTGGCCTAGAGTACCTCCAGGAATGGGGCATCCACAGTCTCCTTGGGCAACCTGTTCCAGTGTGTCACCACCCTCTGTGTGAAAAACTTCCTCCTAATATCTAACCTAAACCTCCCTTGTCTCCCCTTGTCCTATCACTATCCACCCTCATACACAGTCTTTCCCCCTTCTGTTTGTGTACTCCCTCCAATTACTGGAAGACCACAATGAGGACTCCACAGAGTCTTCTCTTCCCCAAGCTAAACAAGCCCAGTTCCCTCAACCTTTCCTATTAGGAGAGGTGCTCCAGCCCTCTGATCATCTTAGTGGCCCTCTTCTGGACCCACTCCAATAGCTCCACGTCCTTCCTGTACTGGGGGCCCCAGGTCTGGATGTAGCACTTCAGATGAGACCTCACAAGAGCAGAGTAGAGGGGGACAATCACCTCCCTCTCCCTGCTGGCCATGCCTTTTTTAATGCAGCCCGGAACATAGTCATTATATAATGAATATAACTATCGATACAAATCTTCATGTGTAACAATCACACAAGCCTTCTATACCATCTCTCTTTGGTGTGCGTTTTCAGAGCTTAGAAAACTTCATTTGGATCTTAATGTTTGACACTCCATGAATTCAGCGAGTCTTTGAACCTCTGTGTAGTTTTGGACTCTTAAGTCTTCCTATGGAAATGAACTCAATGACTGCAATATGCTTTGCATGAGAAAAACATATCTTTTGCTGAAATTTTATACCTTCTACTCTATAATTTGATATAATGAGACATGATACTTAGAAGAAGAAGTGAATAAGCATTTTTATACCCATCCCCAGCATAACTTTATAGGCTTTTACCTTACATGTCTTCAGGCACTTCTTTTATCTTACTAACATCCTATTCTACTTAGGTCTTCTTGTGGAGACACCACTCCATATATATGATTAAACCTGTCATTGCTTTTCAATGTTTTATAGAACAAGCTCAAAAAATCATTCCCAGTTTTAACAGCCAGTTTAGAGACAATCTCTATCAATATATGTGTATAGGTACAACTGGTTTTCCCCAACATGCGTGTCTTTATATTCATCTGTAGTATTACTACCATCTCACTCAGTATCTCAAAATCACAGAATCACAGAATCATAGGGGTTGGAAGGGACGTCCAGAGACCATCAAGTCCAAACCCCTCCCAGAGCAGGTTCCCTACACCAGGTTGCACAGGTAGGTGTCCAGATGGGTCTTGAACATCTCCAGAGAAGGAGACTCCATAACCCCCCTGGGCAGCCTGTTCCAGTGCTCCATCACCCTCACCATAAAGAAGTTCTTGTGCACATTTGTACGGAACTTTCTATGCTCCAGTTTCTGGCCATAGTCAAGGAAGTGACACCTAGTCACGGAACTGGGCCGAACCAGCCTGTAAACCATGAATATAGTACAATGAATAATTTAGTATCACTATAAAATATTGGCATCTATCTATTGTCTTTAGGCATAAATTAGGGTAAATACGCTGTGAAAATTCATTGTTCCACTATTGTGAATATAGACCATTTTTATTATTTTGTATGAGAATTATTCTTTCCTTCATTTTTTAAAATACAAAACTTTTCCCTCTTGTTCCATGAAAGTTTTATTTCTTATCACTTATTTGATAAGAAATTTTGATGAGAGGTTTCTGAAAATCAAAGCAGGTCATATTGACCAGTTCAACCTTTGTCAATATTTTCCCTTACTTACTTCTTTCAAAAGACTTTACCCATCAGAGGCATAACTTCATTTCACAAAATTTATGCTGAAAAATCTCCAGTACATTATATTTATCCTTGTGTTCCTCAATTTCTAGTTTATATTATACTTTCCAGTAATTTGTCTGCTTATCCACTGGTAGCAAAGCACAGACCAGAACTATGCACTTCAATGTAAACACTCCTCTGTCTACATCTATTCCAGATGGAATACTCTCTGTCTTCTGGTAAAAAAACTATATGATATGAAACATCCAACATCTTAGGCTTTCAAGCAAGTTCTTTTTGAATGGTTATATATTATTATTATTATTCTTTTAGAATTAGATACTGTTCTTTCTAAAAAGAGATGCAACATATTTCTAGTGTGGATTTAGCTTTATCTAAAGACTCAAATTGATTTTATTTTATTTTTAAAAGCTGTCAAAGGAATCAAATTCTTTCAACATTTATAATATGATGACTGAGCTTTTACTTATTTGAGGTAGGACTGCTCTCATATTTCCATGAAGCAGCAATATTGAATAAGTAACATGGTCTAAAATGAAAGTAATAACAATAAAAAAAGATCACTAATACATAAATGATACTACTTCTTCCTTCTAAAAATAAAATGAATCAAGACTCCAAAGAGAAATACTTTAAACTCAGGTAAAGGGAAAGATTTAAATTGGATATGGTGATGGTCAGTTACAACAGTAAAAAAATAAACTTGTGTAGAAGTGAAATAAAACATTTCTGATGAAGAATCTGGAAAGCAGCTTATGCTCATATTCAGTGAATGCCAACTATCCATGTACTAATAATACTCTCCACTCAATACTCTCCACTCCAGTACTATGAACGACAAGTGATGACCCACGACCAGGAAGAAAGTATTTCTACATGAACTAAAATGTTGTACTTCCAGTCAGGAAGTTTTTGCCTTAATATTAATCCCAGTAAACTTGTGGCAACAGTGGTGAAAAAGGGCAGCCTTAAGATCAGCCCTGGTAGGCAAGCCAAGCCAAGTAGTAATTCCACCAGCATCACTTTGCCCATGACATCATCACATTTCATCAATGAGAGGAAATCTAAAGTTCCCCTCGTTCTTTACAGTTTATTTTGCTGAGTGAACACCAAAAGATACCATGTAAAAAGTCTTTCAGTATAAGCTGGTACAGTATCTGGAAGCAGTTGAAGTCAAAAGAAGTTAACCTAGTCAGGTACTGAACTTAAAAGCTAAAGTTCACAGTATCTGCTGCAAGGGGATTTAAGCTAACATTTGGCTTATCAGAAAATTCAGCACTTCTAATGGCCATCAGGACTTCTTCTGTCACAGTTTCCACTGATGTTATTCCCTTAATGAGTGTTTCTTGTCTAAAGTTAGAAAGGTTGTGTGCTTCTGTTTCAAGCTTGTATATTTTATTTCTCAAGTGTAGATGGCTAAGGATACACATTTTTCCTCAGTGTCCATTGTTTGACAAAAAATAGTCATGAAGCTTTGTTATTTTGATTTCGTGTAACTGTTTGAGTATAAAAGATTCAAGAAACATAATCACAGTTTCTTTGAACTGTGTCCTTGTCTTCAAGTATATGCAATCTTTTGGAAACTCAGAATACTTTAGATAAGAGAGGTTTTTAATCTGGGAAAAAAACATATTCCCCAAGTTAAAAGGGAAATCTCAGCATTCCCTTGTCTTCTGCTAAGCAAGATGAACAGGACTTCTTTTAGTTGCCACATAAGTAACATGATCCTTGTAAGTGATAATATAACAAATATAATGACAAGGAAAAGGGCTAAAAATGTAAATTATTGTGATTTTTAAAGATAACTTTAAATATTTATTAAATATTTAAGATATGGTTTGAATTTGCACAGCCTTTAGAAAACCTGAAAATCACATCATCTAAACAAAAAGGAATTATATTCTATATTCAAATCTAACTGTATCTTTAATTTTTATTTGTCATAATGCATCCCACAACACAACAGTAGGCAACATGTAAACACAGTGTTTACAAATGGGACAGCAAGATATTCAATCTGTGGTACATAGTGGAAATTATTATTCAGGAGGCATAATCTATTTTACAGACTTTTTGAAAATGGTGAAAATTCTGTTTGTTCCCCATATGTATTCCCTATGCACCTTCCAAGTTACAACAAATTATCAATAACAAAAAGCCTAAAGCATTGAGTTTTTGTATAAAAATATTGATGCATGAGAAATGTGATAAGTTTTATCCAAAGGATTAGCCCTTTGTTATACTTTCTCCTATGAAGTATCACTCATATAGGTAAAAATGTTTTATTCTGTGTAAAAATGTATGACACTAGCTTTTCTATAAGACTCCTGAATATATGCTGTGTTTTTTGACATGGTTTGAAAAGCAGTGGAAACTGAAAACAAAATGGTAAAGATCAATGGTAGCTGAAAATATAGTTGTCTCTATATAAATCATGGTATTATGAAAAAACAAAATAAAATTATGTAAGAAAACATAGCTGGAAAAGAAAATAAAAAAACATTTCCACGTCCATTAAACAGAATTAACACTGCATTATGATGAATACATTCAAAATGATACCACATATCCATACTGGAGTGTCACAGACTGTCAGACATGAACTGTGCAGTATTAGGGCTACCTATCTGTTTGTATCTCTCATTCTTTTTCTCCATCAAGTCTCAAAAAACAAGACAGGTTCCTCTGGTACTAATTTACATGCATAGCTGTGTATCAAAAGCAAGTTCAAAGGACCTGGAAGGTGGACTGTTCATAAACAGCAGCCTTGCAATGATTCTGTAATGCTTTGAACATAGTTTTATTAGAGGAATTTCTCATCTAGCAATTTTGCAAAGGTCCTTAAAATAAAAGGTATAAAAGGTTTTGTTGTTGTTTTTTTCTTTTTTTTTTTTTTCTTGTTCTACTACTCTATTATGTATACAAACAGAATATCAAATAACAACTATACGCATAAAAAAAGATTTTATTTATTTATTTCACTTCTCCCTTTTAAGTCTTGATAAAGCTGTAAAATAATTCTGCAGTAGAAAATAACTAAGTACCCTGCTGAACCTTGATAAGATTCAAAAAACTCTAACCTTACAACATGCCAAATCTAAACAGCTAAATATAGCATGATGCTATTATGATCTGTATCCAATTATAATCTGTATTATAATACCAACACTGTCATTACACTTCTATGCTATTTCTCATTATTATTAGAAATGCAGATAAAAGCAAACCTTTGAATTTATTTACAGAAGACAGGAAGTTTCAGCATATGTATTGTTCAGAAGTTTCCATGACATCCTCTGCTTTCAGGAATTTAGAATTTTGCCAGTAACTATAAAAAGAAATATATATATGTATATTTACTCTGAAGGTGGTGAGATACTGGAACAGTTTGCTCAGTGTGGTTGTGGATGCCCCCTCCATGCAAGTACTCAAGGTCAGGCTGGACAGGGCTTTGAGCAGCCTGGTCTAGTGGGAGGTGACCCTGCCTATAGCAGTGGGTTTGGAATTATATGGTTTAAAAATCCCTTCCAAACCAAACCAAACCTTTCTATGGATCTATGATATATATCACCTGTTATCACCTTGAGGAGTTTTTTTGTTTCTTTGATTGGTGTGTTTATTCTTTTTAACAATGGAAATACAGTTCAGATATACAATTCCAGACTGAACTTAGAGAAAGGGAGAAAAGGATCTGGTTTGTCTGAGCTTTAAAAACTTCTTTCTCAGTTTTATCAGATAACTTGTCAGTTTGCACTGTGGAGTAACAAAGTAAAATGTGTGAACAAAGCCGCCTTTCATATTCCATGAAAAAGAACAGAATCTTGATAATACACAATGTCCTGAAACACTTCTCTCCTAACATTTAGTTAGTTTCCTAACATTTAGACATAGTTTGGCTACTAACTGCTCCCAGAAATCCCCCAGTGCCTGAATGTGCCCTGGTTCAGGGATACTGTGGTTAAGTAGAGAATGCTATGGAGTACAACTTCTCACTGCCTGGTCTGCTCAAAATGACAGCAACACCAGACACCGTGGGAAGGACTGAAGCATTGGATCTGAATCTGGCTTTTAGCTTGGAGTGAAATGTACATTGAGATGGAAAGCTGACACTGACACTTTCCATTAACACTGCTTGATCAAAACCTTACCTAAAGGAAAATAAGTGGGAGAAAGAATGGGAATATACATTAAGAGGAATGGATGATGAGGAAGAATGCTAAACACATTGCAACAATTAGGTCAAGGAAGAGAGCAGGTAGCTAATAAACAGTGACCTCTCTTGTACAGCTTTACTCCTTCAGTATATCCGTCTTCATCCATACACATTCCAAGTCTCTTCTCAGGTGTGGATGGAAGTTGGCTCAAAATGGTCTTTATTTTAACTCTCTTATTAAAGGCATAGAGATGAAATAATGGAGATCAGAATGAACATTAACAAGTTGTCTAAAAACTAAAGAAAAGGTCAAGTAAAAAAACACAGCCACTACCAAAACTGCAAGGTTTTTTTGTTTTTGTTTTTGTTTTTTCTGGCCTTGAGGCATTTTGTAACAAAAACACTGCCTGCTTCCTTTTCTTTTTCTCCAAATTCAACATCTCCTGAGTGCTGCTTGATCTCTGTGGCAGGTCAGGCTGGTAATTCTGATTCAGTGAAGAAACCACTACAGGAAGCTGAAATAAGCAGTGATGCGCGCTCATGGTACTCTCTCATGATATGCTATCTAAGGACAGAAGTCTTCCATTGCACAGCTTCTTATTACTTATGGTAACATGGAAATCACTGAATCACCGAGAGGCAAGTATAACATAAACAGCAATGACAGAATCTGGATTTGCACAGGAAGGCAATGTTCCAGGAAGGATCTTTGAAGATTTAAATCCAGTGAAGTGGTGCTAATTTAATGGGAATAGTTTTAAATGCAACAATCAGGCTTCAAGATGGAAAATAAATGCAACTACTTTTAATCAGAATACTGAAACAGTTAAGACATTTTGCATTACAGTATAATATTTGAAAAGAATAAGTAAGAGAAAAAAGTTGTCCTTCGTTTATCAGCATTAATTATTTTTAATAAAATTCTCCATAGTGTAATCGGCATTTCAAATAAAAGTGATGTCCATTAAAAATATCAACTTGGAAAATATTCCAAGAAAGGTATAAAAATACATTATTGAGAAAGAATAGCTTTAGGTGCACATGATGGAAAAAAACAATGGATAAGAAGACTGTGACCTCCCTAGAAGACAAGGAAAGAAACAACAAGAGGAAAAGAACGTAATAAAGATTCAGTGTCAGATTATGGATGTTATACTAACAAAGTTAACATTTGGATAAATGTCAAGCCTATTTTGTTGGGATTTTTTGTTTGTTTGCCTTTGGTTATGTTATTGTTGTGCAATATATTTTTTAATCATTGTTATTTTAATAATTTATCTTTAAGACTGCAAATTCAGTGTTTATTTTTTCAGATACAGAGAAAGAAAATCTGCCATCTGACCTGGCAACAATTTGGCTTTTTAGCTCTGCTTAGTTTTATAGATTATTTTCCACTCCTTATATTCAGACATTTGAAGCAAGTTACCAAAGAAAATGTTAAGATCAGTTCTTAAGACAGTAACACACATTTCTGCTTCTACTGCCAACTACTATTCTCTAAAGTTTATATATTTTATAGTACCAGTAACTGCTATACAAGCCCATTGAAAACTGAAAATCAAAATAATAAAGTATTGTAAAAGACAAAAGATCTACCCAAAAAGTTATACACACTTGTTTTTAAAGGATACACCAGAGTCAATATCTATGCTTGTACAGTAATCTTTAAAACTAGTTAATAATTGCAGAAGAACACTGATAACTAATGAATAAAATCACACATTTATGACTGTTGCACAAGGCAAGTTTCCATGTCTTTGTTTCCCAGGTACTGGAACCCTCCTTGTCTTAGTTGTCCTTCCAGGATTATGAGTATTTCATATTTCACCAGTCTCATTTCAAGTAGACTGCAACTGTAATCTGTGTTGCTGTTCTGATCCACATTGCCATGGGTCTTCATACAGTGGACCCCTGATCATAAATAGTGCAATCTTTGGGTAGCAGCAAAATTCAGAAAGAAGGTTTTCAATAGAAAATTCTCGTTAGGTGATGATGGCATACCATTTCATGTTGCAAGCCAACATAACAGTGCAGAATAAGGTATGGCACCGCAACACCTTCATGAATTGTAAATTGAATCCATTTTATCAGAATGATTAACAATTTCTAAACATAGTACTATGATCTTGATATTTCTGTAGTCTTAGAAGTTATGTACTTCTCTTAGAAGTTTTATTTTTCTGTATTTTCCGTACTACACAGTATATGTCTGCACTACAAGATGTGAATGGAAGTTTTCATATAACACAGCTCATTAGAGACTTAAATGAACCAGTTTTAGATATATGTTTTTTTTACCTTGTTACAGTCCTCAGTCAATGAAAGAAAAATGGCAGTTGTCATTATATCATATCTTGGATGCATCCCTATGGGAATCTGCAATGAGAGCCTGCTCTTTGGAAAAACTGCTACTGAATATACTTGCTAGTATTAAGTCTGATTAAATAGCAATAGTGAAAAATCATTTTTAGAACCCAGTAAGCTAATCAAATGGGCAAACTGGAGAGGAAGAAATATCCTATCTGCGTCTTCCCATTACCTTTTTCCAAATGCAGAATTTTGTGAAATGGGGATAAAAAAATTCTCAATTGACACAGTTCAATGTCACTGTCTAAACATGTCTTAAAGCTGCAGATGTTGCAACAAAGATCAACACTGATCTAAAATGATGTTATGAAAGTAAAAGAAGCTTCAGTTAAAAGACTTCATTGCCTACTTTCAATGTTTTTCCCCCATTTTTAAGCTAGTCATGCACTTAGCATATGATTAACCAAATTCTGGAAAGCTTGTTAATCTCTGCTGAATACAGAGGGAGATAACTAACTTAAAGATTGACACATTTCAAACAAATTACTGTATTCTGCACACTGTAGAAATGAGTGGATTTTCTATGACTGCATTCAGTTTAACACAATTTTCAGTCATAAGTACTGGGTCATTTCCATAGCTTTACACTTTCAAATGTATTACTGTATAAATGTTCATTTTTTACATTTCTAAAAATGTACAAATATTTTATGTTAGCTAAGAATTTAGACTGCAGACTTTCATAAAGGTAAATGGACAGTGTCTGTGTACCTTCTCTGCTACACGTACTGGACATTCATCACATATTGTTTTCAGATATACAAGTGACCTGTTCTTACCCTAAGTCTTTATACATCATGAATAGTGCAGAGCTGACATATTTTCTCTTGTGATATGTGTTGTATATTTTATACTCTCCATAGGAAGCTAGGTTTTGGTAATTCTTTTATGATTTAACCAAATATTTTTTCTTCTCACACTTGTTTATATGCCAGTTCAAATGTACAAGCAAGGTTTCTTCTTGATACAATATACAACTAGAAGTTAATATATCCAATTTCTTTCATAATGTGTCTTCTAGTTAGATTCGTAGTGTTCCTCACATACCAGAAGAGAAAATGTAACACTGAACAGAGGCGGAGTGCAGGTAATGTAAAAAGACGTGGATCTTCAACAGGAGGTAGGGAGGAAACCAAGTTTAATCTTTCCGTAGTCTTCTTCCCCATCTTCTCTCCATTCCTCATCTACTTTTTTCTCCTCACAGATTCACAGAACAAGATAGCAACCTTCATCTATACAAGACAGGACTGGAAGGCTTTTATTAGTGGGATGACTAAGCCAACCTATACTTGCTCAGGTGTAAAAACTTCCAAAAGATAGCATCTGGCATTTCTAAATTTCTACTTAGGTACAAATATTACTCCATAGTACTAATTTCAGGGTATCATCAACTGTGTTACGGGTCTATAGTGGCGCGGTGGTATAAGCTGCTGCTTGTGGCACCGGAGGGCCCGGGTTCGAATCCCCCCTGTGGCGCAGGGGTAGAAGTGCCGCTTCGCTACACAGGGGGCTCGAAACCCGGGAGTTGGACTCGATGATCTCTAAGGTCCCTTCCAACTCGCACGATACTATGATACTATGATACTATAGTATACGGGCACTGGGAGGGGATTTTTTGCAGAAGATAAACCTGACTGTCATCAGGATGATTTTAGCTTAGTTTCTGATGGATACAGTCTGGGTGTTTTTGTAATTTTTAAACAAAGTAGACTGATTTTAACCAAATTTGACTGGGAAGATAGAAATCTCAAAGATAGTTATGCTCTTTTAAATTTTGAAAGCAGCTGTAGCTGGATAGAAGGGAGACAAGAATCCTAACATTAACATGCACAGTGCTAACAATGTTATCTGCCCATTTATCCTGTCAAGTGTGGCAGTCGGCATACTATTACCAGAATATGCACATATCCAGAGATAAAAGAACTCTGTAATTCAATTACGAATCAAGAGACACAAATCCATATAAAACTGCTTATCCTTTAATTCTGGATCTTTTAGCATTTTGCTGTTTTAGCTAAAAAGAAAATATGAAAGTAATGAGAAAAAAAGTGAAACAAAAAAGAATCAGTTTATGGGAAAAAAAAAAAAAACCACCTTTTTTCTATAACCTAGATTTTACAAGTAGGTGCAATAAGTAGTTTATCAGCTACTATCCTACAAGAATGGATATATTTCAAGGTAATCTATTAAGGTGCCTTTCTGGTTTTACCAAGTTCAGAAGTCCTATGTAAAAAATACACATAAATATTCACATAAAGGATACTGCAAGATTCATGACTTTTTAGCTGTGAACAACTAAGTGTATGCTGAATGACCCAAATTTTTCATGCAGATGCATGAGATAAAGCTGAAAATCATTCTCTTTCCATTTCTTATATTCCATAGCCACACAGCAACAGAACAGTTAAAGTACAAAGATTTGCTGACCACATACATTCTTAGTGCTCTTTAGTGATTAGTTTGAAATGATCTACCATTATTATCTATTTTGTAATATCTTCCTGCCTGGTTAAAAATACTTAAAAATGTCACCAAATACTGATTCACTGTTGGAATGTATGAATTGACATAGGGAAGTGGTTTGACAAGTTATTTGTTACTCAAAGATATAGTATAATTCTTCATTGTATGTTCAATACTATGCCAGTATTTGCTTTAAATAAGACTGTTCTCTTCCAAGACTTACTAAGACAGAAGATACAAATTCTGAGCTCTCAGCCAAAAGATTGCAAAAACTAAAGAGCTAACAGTTCCTGAAATATATCTGATGTTTGATTCAGAACTGATAATTTAATTTAAAATAAATAATCAAATAAAAATGAATTTTGTTCTCAATCCATTTTTCACAGCTTCTCTCTTCCCCCCCCCCCCCCCCTCCCCCCCTCGCCTTTTATGTATCAGATATGTTTTTCCATCCCCTCTGTTCATGATGGAAAATGGGTATATGATGCCAGTAGAACTTATTAATTTGAGGACCTTCTGCTGCTAAATTAAACTTGTTGCCAGATTACAGATAGCCAGATGCTTAGGTAGTGATACTCTTCTCTAGTTCAACAGTAAAGGCAATGTCATTAGGCACAGACTGGGCATAAAAGTTAATAAATGTTGGTCTAGTTGTTAAAAAAAAACAAAAAACAAAAAACAAAAAAAAAAAACAAAAAACCACAAAGTACAAGAAGCAAGTCAGACACATAAGAAAGTGTCAGGAAGAACAGAGATGCCTAAATTCAAGAATGTAATCCTGAAGACCTGAACTCCGGTGAAAGTTAACTCAAGTAAACTTCTATTACCACTGAAAAAATGTGCCCCAAAATTTTCTTTAGCACGTGACAGATTTTCTCAAGGTTTGGGCATACTGAGAAGTTGTCATTTAGCTAATTCCAAACATAGCAAGCAGGTTGTTAATCTTCTGCCTACCTTCCATGATGGAATGAGCTCAATAGATTTTCTTATGACACATTACACCAGAATCAAGCACCTCCAATCTATAGTGTTAATCAGTGCTCTTGAAATCTAACACAAAGTCACAAAGTTACTCCGTATTTTTTAATAGCTGAACTTAGCTTAACCATATATTAATACATATTTTCAGTATGTAGTCTGCAAATGTTAGACAATGGACTATCCCTAAAAACACATACACCAATAATGGCCTTAATCTTATTACAGATGTATATCTAAGTTAGAAGAGTGCAGGGAAAAAAAAAAAAAAAAAAAAAAAAAAAGAAAAGAAAAAAGGTTTCAAACCCTTGTCTCAGTGAGTCAAGGATATGCCTAGAATGTTTTCAAGAGATGATGCTTCAGCCATTTTGTCTACTGCAATTCAAGCCCGTGTCTGCAACTACCCTGTAGTTTATACAAATCATCAACCTATATGACTTGAATAAGAAATCAAGTATAGGGAGCAGTATTATCACATAAGAGATATTCAGTCCAGGTTGATCGAAGATCCAATTAAACTGAGAGAACAGTCCTGAAGTACAATGTGATTAGCCAACAATTAGTACAGTGAACCCACAAATACCTTAAGTACTCTCTCAAGAACACTGCAGAAATACCTAGGACAAAGATGTTTCCTAAAAACAGGAAAACTTTTGGAATTCTCCTCTTTCAAGCAGCACCAATAAAAATAGTTCTGTTTCCAGTTCCAGTTCCCTTACTTACACCTGTCTAGTGGATTCAGATCATTTTTGAGGTAGGAGATCTGATGCATTATCCCTGACATCCAGCTTTCCTTCACAAGTTGCTAACACACTTTTCTGGCTGGAAGCGAACCCTGTAGCTTAGGTGGCAAAATATTCAAGTGGGAAAGAAGATCTAAACACTTTAAAACTGGTTATGAAATTTATTCAGCACCAGATAATATAAGAATCTAGACCACTCTGGACATAAATTCAGAAATCCAAACCTCTTTATTTGCCCTGTAGCAGCTATGCTCTCTCAGACAGTTCTCACCCCTGTAGCCCATACTGTTCTCATGTGTTAGATAAAGGGCTGAGATGTCAAATGTAATTTCCAATCTTGACATTTAAAGATTAGTCAGTAGTTATACTCAGTGTTCAGTAGCTAAACCTTATTTTTTATAAGGGCTGTTTATTTTTATTTACTTCTGGGGATAGGGGGGAGAAAGTCTTCTCATTACTTCAATAGCAATTTTATTTCCAAACTCCTTAAAAAGAAACACATGATATACACATGATATAGAGTTATAAAAGAGACAAAATTAGCAGTCATGAAAAGTACAGAAGAGCTGAAATGAAATATGTACATGCAGAGGTGGTAAGGAAATAAAAGCAGTGACATTGACAATGGCATCTGAAATAGGCATCTTCAGACAGGCTGTTTTTCCAGACAATGAAGTCTGTAAGATACTGCACTTAACACAGTCAATTTGTCCATACTCAAGAAGAGAAAGGTAAGAGGCTGGTGTTGATGGGCAGTCCAATATTTCCTCCGTGACAAGTTTTACAAGTTTTCAGGAACTCTCTCAGCATTTTACTTATCACATTTGAATATTATGCCTAAATCTAAGAGTCAGACACTCCTCAGAGCTAGAAAAATAAATAGAAGAAAAAGAGCAATATTCATCAACCAGTAGAAATAGCAGGGACAATATTAACCATTAGTCTAACATTCTGAAAATTTTTTTTTGAAGACTTCTTAATATGGTATTTTAACACCAATACACAATGCAATACATAAATGACTCCATGTAGATTGAGAAGGAATTAAAAGATAACTGAAAAGCACAGACTGCCACAGAAAGTGATGCCAACTTCATGCAATATATACAACAGTGACAAAATATTCCTTTAATTTTGTGATACATTCATTGTTTGTATCTTGATAAATCCTAGTATCATTCATCAGGGCACAAAATTTTTTCAGCGTGGGAACATAGAAATTGTTTATGTTTCTTTTATGTGTGTTAGATCCAACAGTCAGGAAACAAGAGTTTAAGCACTGACTCAGAATTACTGCAGTCTTATAAGTATGCCTCTCTTGATAGTATTTTAATCAATTGTTCTTGAACTCGGGCAATATATCTGCTGTATTTCCCAAGCTGTTAAATACAACGCATTTCAAGCTGTTATAATTTATAAATGGACCTCATGCTGCTCTCCAAGTTATTAAATACAACCACAAGTGACCATTCCACTATATACTTCAACATCTCTATAGAACTGAAGAACTGACTGTGATTCAAGTTTGAGAAAGGACTCTAAGAAATTTAAAACATTTACCAAAAAAAAGGAATAATAAAATAATATAGTGCTCAGGACTGCCCATGAGATGACAATGAAGAAATAAGGAGGACAGTCTTCAATATTACGAGTAGGTAAAGTGAGCTTTATGTGATGGCATTAATAATAAATCCCAATTTAGAAAAGATCACAATTTCAACTTTTGCCCTCAGCTCTTTGGAATGTCTTTGTTCCCCTGAATGCCTAATTCAGCAGTGATTTTATCCTGTACTTCAACCCATCGTTTAATTAAAGGAATTACAGTGGAAGCATATTCTCAGAAAGGAATAACACATTTCATTGTTAGACAGAAACAGACAACTGAACTAAACAAAGGAAAACCAAGTTGATTCCACATGAATTCAACTGCTGGGTTTTAATTTTATGTCAGTCCTTGGATGCTATAGCAACTCTTGTTTTCGTACTGCCTGCAGAATGTAGAAATGACCCCATGATGGATTAAGGGCATTATCTATAGTGTTCACGATGAGGGGTTTATTTGGGACATCACAACGTAATTCACATTCTCATATAGCACCTGGAAAGCACGGAGGGAGAGGCATATGAATGTTTAGTGCAGAGTTTTTGCAAAGAATTATCTTTGTTTTTTTTTTTCTCATGAGTTTTATGGAGGTCCTCAATAAAAGCTTTTGGAAACTCATCCAGAGAGCAGAGATATTAGGTCACCAGGGATGGTACATCAACCATTTTTTTCTAAGCCTCTTAGCAGGTGAAAACCTTTTCAAGAAACTGCTTTATATAGAGCCACCTCCTTCTTTGGGAACTGCACATGTATATGAAGGGACAGAGTTTGTACCCATTTAGAAGCAGTAGTGCAGTCTATTCATAGCAAGCAATAACAGAAAACACTACTGAACTTACATTTATTCTCAAAGTGGTTCTGAAAGGGATCTAAACATACCTTTAAGGTACTTTTATTTTTTATCCCATCTTATTTTAAATACTACCATTAGATCATCACTCCCATTTTGTGATAAGCTTATGTTCCTAGGTGGTTTTTGTTTCTGAGGTTTTGTTTTCTATTTTAATACTGCTTGTATGGTGACATTCCCATTTAGAAACACAGTTGCTTCAATCAAAACCTTTACAACAGTCATGCTTTTTTATTTTTTTCCTATATCTAGTTTGCTAATCTAGACTGTATGAACTTCTGCCTATATAAATGACCAGAGGATGGAAGGTAGGTTTCCTAAATTACTTATTACAACATGAATTAAATTGGTAGGATCAGTGATCAGAGCCTCCCACAGGAGGAAAAAAAAAAAAAAAAAAAAAAGAATGTTGTGATTGTGGACTTACTGTTTCGGAAGAGACTGTGATATTTGACAGAGATAAAAATGGATTAACTTTTATGACCTCATTTACTGAATCTCTCCCAAGCCATACTCAGGAACAAAACAGTGGCAAAAGGCAAGAGTTCTTAACTGCTAAAATGATTTATTGATATGTAGAAACAAGATAAAAAAAAAACAGCAGAATCAAGATTAAAAATTCTTTCTACATTTATGTAGATTGCACATATCCTTCCACAGCTTGTACTTTGGGTGTTTTCTAATGCTATACAGTTTTTTGTTGTTTTTTTTTTTTTGTTTGTTTTGTTTGTTTGTTTTTTTCCAGTTTGAACTTTTTTTTTTAATTGCTTTAATATTTTGCCATCTAAGATGCAAAAAAATCTAAAGCTATATATTCACATTTTATGCCCAAAGCTTGAAACACCTGTTGAGTCATAATACTCTTAATACAGAGAAGAGGCAAAAAACTCACTTTTCAGTGAATTAGAGGCACATTATAAAGCGTGTTGATCCCAGACAAATTCTTGTATTTCTTCTTTGGAATAGCTCTGACAGAAATGAAGCACACACATCTCCATCAGGCATTGCTTTGTTCACCACTTTGAAGTAAACAGTCACTGAAACATCACCCAAGGAACCTTAGGGAGGAAGGAAAGTAATCCCTTCACCTGTATAAGCAAGAGCCTTTCTTACACAACAAGTAAATAGCATTCTAGCTCTGGGATGGCAGAGGAAAGCACTAGCTTTTACTTGGAGACATTTCCTTCGGGATACACAAACTAGAAAGGTCATAAGGATCTGGAGATAAGCTGAAATTAGTAGAGGGAGAGTCTGGTTTGACAGAAAAGCAAGAGAGATGAAACTTTTCAGAGGGGCTGGAGCAACCAAGGAAGACTCCTGCTCTTAAATGTGTCTTTAATCTTGTTGTATCTTTTTTTATTTAGATTCCATTACTGCAAATGTATACTTACCAGTATGCTATTTAGTTCTTTAGCAGGGAACATAGACTAAATGATCTGACAGACAGGAAGACACTCCTGATGAAAGGATGTGATAGATATTAAAACAAAGGTACTGAAACATTAAAAGTGTCCAGCCACACAACAGACTATTTCCAGGGTACCCAGAGAATAGCAAATATATTTCTACAGAACAGGATATTGTAAAAATAAGCACAACAGATGCAAGGAAAGGAAGATGCATTTCCCAATGGCTTCCTGGCAATAACCAGGAAAAAAATCATTGACACACTGTATTGCAATAGAGAGCATACTTGAAAACAATGAACCAGCGTATGACAGAAGGAATAAAATTAAATAAAATTTTCAGAAGCACATCTTATTAATATCTTGTCTAACTAGATTTAACTTTTCTGATCTCAGCGCCCTTACTGGACCTCAAACATTTCAATCAACTTGATTTTAAATCTCATGCTTTTCTGTGGTTACAAGCTGTAGCATCTATGCTGTTCCACTGTATGAAACATCATTACTCTGAGAACACAACACAGCAGCTATATTCATTCTACCTGCACAACCCATATTACAGGCCTATGTATGCATTATATTGCTCACAATGAACACTGCAGTTTAAAAGCATTATTTCTCAAAGCATTTACACAGTTAAAATTTCATCACTGAGGAAGACCAATGTTCTAGTTTAATCAGCTTTTAGAAATGCTCAGAGCGGTGGTGCCTGTGGAAAAGAAATATGGGAAACGGCTTTGGACCTACAACAAACCATCTGCACATTTAAGGAATTAGCAAAGAGCTGTGTCAGCCTTCTAAAGGAGGGATACGGGACTTTGGTCAATAGGACATTATTCTCTATGTAAGAAAGTTCAGTAAGAGAAAAGAAGATCCAGGAAAGAAGAAGGAATTTCTTGGAGATTTCCTTACCATAAAAAAATAAAATAAAATTGGTTCACTCATTTATTTATTCAGCCTATTAAGGACCTTCCAAATGTTTCTGCTGTGGTCAAAGGCAGCAAAGATGGAAATGTCATCCTCTGATGAAATATGTAGATATAGTGTATGTAGATACATAAGTATGTATCTACATAAGTAGATACATGTATTTAGGTATGTACACACATAGAGGTAGAGAGGGATATCTTTCGAAATACCAAATGTTTGTGAAGTTGGTTGGGAACATCTTATGAGGTCCTGCTGATTAGGTGTAGGATATTTTGGTTTAGGAAAGTTTTTATACAAGATTAATCCTAAAATTCCAAGGCCCTACAAGTTTGAGGAAAGCTTCTGATCCTTAAACTAGATATTAGAAAGAAATTCTTTACTGTGAGGCTAGTGAGACAGTGGAACAGGCTACGCAGCAAGGTTGTGGATGCTTCCCCCCACTGGAAGCATTTAAGATCAGGCTGGATGGGGCTAGTGGAGGTATCCCTGCGTATAGCAGGGGAGCTGGAACTCGGTGACCTTAAATTTCCCTTCCAATCCAAACTGTTCTATGATTCTGCCCAAAATACACAGTCCCACTCCCCAACTTTTTTTATCCCAACATTATGGTGGAATTGAGGGGAAACTTTCTACAGTGCCTGGAACATGGGCCAATTTTAAGCTACAAATAAGACACAGTGAGCTTTGAAGCTAATGTTAAATAAATGCTAAAAACCTCAATTGCTGAAGACTAGGAGAGGAATCCCCTTGGAAATGAGCTGTTTGGATCCTGATCTAGGTTATTTTAATTGGTGGGAAGAAAAGATGACTGCAAGATAAGGATTAATACTGATGCCTACAGAAAACAAGTCCAGAGAATGACTTTCTCCTTGTGGAGGCATTCTTCTGCTTATTGTCACAGGTGGAGAAAGGGAGAGCATTACTACAGTTTTGATCAAAGAGAGCATTTGAAACACTGCTGAGGAAGGCCCATCTAGAACCCAGATGATCTTGCTCGTTGCACCAGAAACTACACTGATAAGTCCTATCTTTACTATTTTCTTACAACATGCACAGGTCTTTAAAAATCACTAGTAAATGGTGACCAAGTGAAAGGATTATGTCTGTCCCATCTGTTAGAATTACTTGGGGAAACCCTTGATAAGTACTAGGCTTTATGGCAGATAATGATTCTGTCCTTGATTCACATAATGTTGTGGTTAAAAGACTATGAGGTAGAGGATTGAATTTTGCATCTTTTATATCCTCATCTTGTGGGAATCATAACTTTTTATTGGCACTTCAAGTGTGGTCACAAAAAACACACTGAAAGTAGACTGCCATTAAGATTCGCTAACAAAACCCACAGTTTAACACATTCCATTATGAGGTTGGGCTAGAAGGTGGAAGTTTAGACAAAAAAAAAACAACAGCTATATATTTAAATCATATTACAAAAACTTCAGCAACCAAAACACACCATAATTGGATATTGTAATAAAATACCTGAGTTTTGCTGTAGACATGGGGATAAGAAAAATGAGAGCAGAGAAAGCAGATCTAAGTATGTTTAACAGTTTAATACATATTTTAGTTCTAAAGACTGAAAAAAAAAATCCATCACATTTCATAGAAATTTAATGGTAATAATTTATATAAAAGTGTTTTTCAATTAAAAAAAAAAAAAAAAAAAAAAAAAGTATTAAAGAAAATAACCCACTCTTGTGACCTTAAGAAACACTTTTGAGTTTTCTCTTTATCTACTAAGGATCAGCTTAACAAAGAAGAGTTTGACCACAAGAAGCCACATCATAAAAGTGATACCCTATCTCATCCCACAAATCTTCAATCCATTATCTGCCAAATTTCAGAAGCAACTTAATTCAGTGTTACGTTCCTAAGTAATAGATTGTTTCAAATATATGTATTGAGGAAAAAAAGCAAAATGATTTCTAGTACTGCACAGCATGATAATATATCACAGAGACATAAATCTCCATATTTCTATATTTCTATATTTCATTTCTACAGTAGTCTGATCTGAGGACTTTCACTGCTGAAAGAAAAGAAAGCTCCAGGTAAGCAAAGTTACACTTTCATACCCTTTATCACACTGAGGTCCACAAATCTATTACTGTGCAATTTTTCACAGTTACAATCTCTTTTGCTTTTAAACCCAGATTATCTTCTAAATATGGAAATTCAAAACAAACTTTCTGATGTGTCCTTCTTTTTCCTCTACTTTGTATTACCAGTAGCAGAAATGGTACAATTATGTAGCACTGCATGATAGCCATGCATTCATTCACACAGATCCCAAAATAGAAGTCATGACTTCTCTCTCTCAGATTGATAGCACTATTATAAAAGCTCTGCTGTTTACCTGAAAGAAAAAAAATGCTATTTGGACTTATTTTGAAAATGAATGATGTGTGAGTTTTAAGAAGCACTTGTCTGAATTAATAGTGCATACCTTATTGGTAAATGCATCTATCTTCAAAAAAGTTGTTGTGTTGAAGATTGTGTTTATACTTCTCTAGTCCAATAGACATTCTCACTGTGATATCTCTGGAAAGCTCCCTCTCTGATCTTTACAGGTCTGTAAGAATAATATTCCAAAGTCTAGACTTTTCTGAAATAAAAGAGGTATCCCTAAAATGGACTTGGTGGTATTTCTAGGAAAGGGGCTTTTCTTGTTATATGCTCATAACACAGTATAGCAACTCCACTTATTGCTTTTTGTGCTTACTCGTGTAACTGTAACATGTTCTTCTTACTGATCATCTAAAAACTATATTTCAGTTTATTTACTGTGGCAATTAGTGTGTAGTTCTGGGTTCTTCATTAAGGCTTTCATTACTTATGCAGCTTTTAGGACTCATAACTAGAATGAGATCAATTTTTTCTTTCAACAAAGACAGTTCTGAATGACAAATTTCTCTTGGCAGTGTGAGAAGTCTGACAACGTCCAATTATTCCAGAAAATAGTGAGCTCATAATTCCTCAAACATCTCTGGTTGTTCTTTTCATGTAACTTGTATTGTACTCTGAAGTACTCTAGAACATACCATGTAGCATGTGAGTATCTGTTAGAAATAAATGGTCAGTATTCACAAAAAGGAGATATCAATAATGTCTCTCAGGTTCTCATGACATTGAACTTCACTTCTAATGCTTGAAAAAAGATGAACGGAGTCTGATGATTTGAAAATAAATAAATAAATAAATAATAAAAATGTCATCAGGAATGTGTAGAATAAAAGCTGACTTTGAAGAGTTGTATAATAAATTCACAATATTGAGTCATTCAATAAAAATTTAAAAAAAAAAAAAAAAAAAAAAAAAAAAGACAGATGACATTTCCAGATCCTATTTGCAAAGTACTGCATGTGCAAGGCAAGAGGGAACAATCCGAAAAAGAAAGATATATAACCCTGAACTCTTATAACATTCATTAGTATTAATAGTCAATTTAAACCCTTTGATTATTGTTCTTCTTGTCAAATAGCTGTTCAAAATAAAATTTAATTCGAGTTGTTAATCAATAGGAAGCTATAAAAAATGATTTGCTATGTAACCTTACAATGAACAGTATCAGTACAATTTTAACATGATGGCATATGCAAAAATAAAATAAAAAAAAAACACAAATGCATATAGAAGACAGACCACAATCAATAAACGTAAGGAAAAGCTTCAGTGCTTAATCTTTAAAGTGATTAAATAAACCAGGATACTTTAATGTGTAAAACAGAGAAATTCAGATTTTATCTTATGAAAAATATTTGCTGTATACTTTTCTTGGAGTAGACCATCTGGTTATGTCACATTTTATTCCTGACTTTTCAGGATGTTGATTCAGACTTTGCCTTTACTCAGCTATATGTGATCTTATAGACTAAAGTAGGGAGTCAAATAAGAGAAAAACATATTAGCTTTTTGTTTTCTTTTGTTGTGTATTCCTCAAAATCTACTGAGGCGCTAGCTATGGCAATTATGTCAGAAGACAGGAGAGAGAGCTGAGAGAAGATGAAATTTCTTTAGACTGCCGGGAAGGCACAAATGGAATTAGATGTGGGCAATGCACACATTTTAGAATTAGAATTTAAAATTAAGCCTTGAAATTAAGCCTTCAACATGAAAGATCTACTTCTGGGAAATCCAGCTGAGCTGTCAGTTGCTGTGGAGACAGTTAAAATTATGGTGAAGGAGGCACATTTTTGTTGCCAGTGAGTGACATGCACTTTCAGCCATACTGCTGTTGGTACAGGGTCACGGAGCTGCACATAGCAGTTGCCTTAGATGCTACCATCTTCAACATAATGAATTATGAAAATTAAATCATCAGAAGGACAAAATAGTATCAGGAAGCAAACTTCTCAAGGTACAAATGTGAAATTGTAGAAGTGGTAATCTGATAACACAGAAATGGCTGGTGCCAACTGGAAAGTATTGGATGAGGGATAGCATACTGCATGCTAATGTATCTGTTAAACCCTGTAAATTCTTCAAATTGTGTAATTCAATCTTAAATGTAACTCACTAACATAGGAGGAAAAGGAGATATACTAGGCTTCTCTCACTTATGAACTTTTCAGGGACATCCTGAACTTTGTGGCACAATAGCCACAATTACTTCATAAAGGAAATAAAACCACTAATAAGCTAATGTACTAGATACATCATTCTATGAAAAACATTTTAAATGAATATTTAACTTTCAACTAAGAAGACTGTGTGATGTATTTAAAATAATTCTGTGTTCTGTTTCTATATGAGCCTGACACAGCAGTATTTTAGCATCTGACACTTGATCTGATTCAACTGCCTCTTTCACCTCTCTGGAGAAGCTCAGAAATAAATATAAACCAACCCTTAGTCCTTAACTGCTGCCTTTACCCAGACTTTCTGCTGACTAATCCACTCCTCTTGCAAAACATGTTTTCCTGTCAGTTATATCTTGGTCCCATAGTGACAAACGATAGTTAAAGAAGAAGAGTAAACTTCATTAAATCCAAAATAACACTCTTCTTGTATATATGAAACACAGAATCACAGGAGTTGGACTTCAGGAGATAGTTTAGTCCAAACCCCATGTTAAAGCAAATTTTATACACTAGGTTGCATGAACCCGAATCCCAGACAGATGCTCTGAAGAATCAAACTATACATCATTTGTACTATTACATTTTCCCCTAAATGTCTTTCTGACTTTCCTTCTAACAATATTAAATGAAGATTAGCATAGTGGTGCTGTTCCATTTGAAGCAAATCTCCCAATTTTATCATCTGGCCAAAGTCACATAGCACTTAAGCACGCAGCTGACCTGACATTTTTCAATGAATGCCATCATATTCCCAATCCGTTTTAACAGAATTCCCACTAAGCTACTACTCTATGAGTATCAGGGAAATTTATCACAATTCAAAAGGTCTGTAAAGGATTTCTCATTTAATGAATCAAGATATGACCCGAGCAGGGCAAAGATCAGAGGAAGACATGTTTGAAGTGAATTTTGTACAAAAAGATTACATAGTACAAAGAAAGTATAAGCTCAATATGTCTATACTGAAACTCATATACATATATTGAGTCCTGTTTAAAGTTCATTTCAAAAGTCA
Source organism: Excalfactoria chinensis (assembly GCF_039878825.1). Classification (NCBI taxonomy): domain Eukaryota; kingdom Metazoa; phylum Chordata; class Aves; order Galliformes; family Phasianidae; genus Excalfactoria; species Excalfactoria chinensis. The sequence continues at coordinate 139,105,585 of NC_092825.1, forward strand.
ATAAATATAACATTTATAGAATTGAACTATTTCTTCTTGTGTATATGTACTACAATACCAAGCAGCACAGAACTTAACTAGTTTTAGAATGGGTGAGAATGGGTATTTTTCAGTCTTCAGGACAATAGACAATATATATATATACATATATATATATATATATTCTTTTCTTTCTTTCTTTTTTCTTTTTTCCAAACTTTGAAAGTGTTTAGTGAAGGATTATCTTCTCAGTATGTCCACAAAAGCATTTCCATGGAGAACTGCTTTATAGCATTATTTTTGCTACAGTTTCCTTCATCTCAGCCAAACCTCCACAAATGATCCTCTGTTTACATTAATCACTTTCTGGAATTCAAAACCAGACACAATGGAGCCTGATATGCAGAAGATCTACTTGGAGACAGCAGCTGAAACTAATGTTAGTACTGCACTGAAAATATAAAATGCTAAGTACTCTTCTAACAGAAGCAGAGTATCTGAAACTTTAAAAATATGTTTCTTTCTCATCTGTGAAAGAAGAACAGGAACTATGATGAAAATAAAGGTGTTTTAATAAGTTTCCAGATACAGCAGTTATGAGAGGAAAGGCTTCCAAACTAAAGGAAGGGAAACTTGAATAGCTTACATATTTAGGAGTATGAGGGCAGTACACAGGCTTCCCAGAGAAACTGTGAATGCCATGTCCCTGGAGGTGTTCAAGGCCAGGTTGGATGGGCCCTGGGAAGCCTGAACTGATAAGGGGCAGCCCTGCCCACAGTACGGGGTTGGAACTAGGTGTATTTTGAAGTCCCTTGCTATTGTTTCCTTATTTTATTATTATAAAATAAGGTGGTCATATCTAGAATCAGTGTGCCACTCCATGTAGTTAGCATTGATTCAGTGGGATCAATTTGAACACAGACAGAATAACTCACTAAAGGGGTCTGAAATAAGAAGTGATAAATAACTGCTGCCTGTACTGCCTTGAACTATTCTATATGAACACTATGAAGTGTATTTGTACCATCTACTTTAGACTACAAACATGAATTTTCACTGTCTCAGAATTAGGCACCTTACTGTCACAAAGTGATTCAGACTGCCTGTGCTACCCTGTAGCTGAAAGGAAGCCTTAGGAAATCTGCATCTGTTTCTATATCAGAAAGTAAAGTAGTACACCACAGTATGACAAAATCTGTTGAGTAAAACAGTGATGATGGCAACCTGACATTCACACTACACATTCTACAGACTTCCGACCTATTCTGATCTATACCTGTGAATTTGAGTATCTGGTAGTAGTTGGAGTGCATCCACTGGTTAACTATAGGATGTCCATCTTGTGTTCTCCAAGACTACATTGCAATGCAAGCCCAAGCACAGAAAGTGGAGACAATGGGGATATTTACATCAAAAGTAAGTCATATTAAAATCATAACATAAGTACTTCCTCTGAATTTTTCCAGAGAATAATGCAGAATTTCCTGATTAGAAATATTCCATTCTTCAAAGAACTATGTACAAAAAACAAAAACAAAACAAAACAAAACAAAGTTTTACATGTCTTCATACATTTAATGTAATGTAAAAAGAAATAAGAAAACACAGAAATAATAAGAACCTATATAATTCCAATGGAAATTTTAAGATATCCATATGGTAAGCACAGGAGAACAAAAAGCAAGCAAAAGGCCTGATAAAGCAGGTCTCTAAATCCTGTTGGGAATCAAAGCGCCAAACATCTCTTAAGATGAAAGATTTTGGCAGGAGAACAGCACTCTTCTGACTCAATAGCTTAATGGCTAGAATGCTGAAGAATTTTCTGCCTCAAAACAGACAATGCAACTTATGGGGGTGGTGGTGATTATGGAGGTGATGGGATTCTTGAAACATTGCCTGACTTGTTTTCTGAAATGTTCACATCTTAATTACACATGAAGTCATTTTAATTCCAATTTAGGCATGAATCTGCCCCTTTTAAGTAGACTGATTTTCATGCAATAACACATTTGTTATATTGCCTGCACTCCAGCCTTCACTTCTAGGCGAAACAGCATCTTCATTTTTGTTTGCTTTTCTTTTTTGTAGTATCGCATATCATTTCATACTCTACTATCCTCTTTTCTCACATGCAGAGTAGAAAAAATTATTTTACAGCTGTCAGCAAACGAACAGCTTTCCTTCAATTGCCTACATAGAGCTGTACATATATATGCATATATATGCATATCACAGATAGGATACAAAGTTCTGTCTTCAATAAATCTATTTCACAATTTTGCAGGGGTTTGGAAACTGACATCTTACACATTAAGAATGTATATTAAAAAAATAAATAAATAAAGATCCCCATTCACCCTTATGAGTATTTTAGAAAGTGGCACTTTGATCTTTTACAGGTAGTAATGTTATGCTTACAGCAGGATTATATATTGAGAATCAAAACCTTTAAAATTGCCTTTTCTTTATGAAATCATGGACAATTTATATTTAACAATTTCAGTCTTTGATAAAATGTACTTGAGTGAGAGTGATTAATTACAGGAATCAAAGCAACAGAATAAAAGATTTGTTGAAGAAACTAATCACAACTATGAACTTCAGAGACTAGTACCGTCAGAAATAGTCCAATCAGCACTTGTGTCTGATAAGATTCTGAAAGTAAATAGCAAATGAAATTCTATAGAAGCAATAAGCAAAACAAGCACAAAGAAATAAAAACCTCGCACTGCACTGAAGTTACTATCTGCCACTCCCCTCACCTGTGTGCTGCTTTATGTTGTCTGCCTCTTCTTCCCTGTTCTCTATTTCTCTATATTTCTAATTTACTTCCCTTTTGATCTTACTGCCCATGAGCTTACAAGCATTTTTCTCCTTGGATCCTCCTCTTCTACCATATGAACATCAAAAAGTGAAAGTTCAAATTCAATCATCATTTTGATCCAGTTCTCATATTACTCCCTCTTCTTATTTCAGCTCAATTTCTCTTCAGACTATTTTTATTGGGTTTTTTTTTGTTTGTTTGTTTTTTGTTTGTTCGTTTTTCCCACACAATATTTTCTGAAGAATTGAACAGTAAGTAATAATTTCAAATAACACTGATCACAGTTCCTGATTCAGTACCTGCATGTAGTTACTGATTCAAATTCTGGCTTACTAACAACTATGAATTTTTCACAAGGAATAAGTAAGCAGATTGTTCAGTTTTAATGAACTTTTCCTTGCTCTACCAACATATAGCACGAGGCCAAAAACAGCACTCCAGGCTGTCTGCTTACCAGAGTTAGTAAGTTATAATTTGACCATGTTTTTTAAATAACATGATTACAGAGGCAAATTAGTAATGGGTGATGGGGAATATCACAAAAATTTAATAATAATACCAGAATAAATTGTATGAATAACTTTCCTGATGTGGTAGTTTTCACAGTACATGGCCTGAGCAGAATGCAGTACCATGTAATATTTTTATTTTAAACATGATTTTAAAAGTCATTCCTACAGCACCTGTATTTCTCTCCTAAAATTTGGGTTTACTTACTGCTATTAAAAACACAGTTAACAAACAGCAAAATCATCAAAAAATCAAGTTCACATCTGATAGCAATGTGCAAACCAGACGGGGAGATTAAAGTACCTGCAAGCAGATTCGTTTCCATACTGTCATGACAACCACGTGCTTGCACAGTCCCTAATTTTGAATTAAGTTGCACTGGCTTTTGGTATTCAACACTCTTAGGTGGTAAAAGCTATTTCACATAATTAAAAGCTATCTCCCTTGGATCAAAAACTGTATTATTTCCTTTTTTCCTTCAAAGAAAAAGAGAAACAATATTTACTTTTACTTTAAATGAAGCTTTTTTTTCATGTATGTATTAAACAAAGAACCTAAAATGCTGGGGATTGTATATCATTTTTACATACAGATTTGATTGCGCAGATTATTTTTTAGTAATAGTCAACAGGATGATAAAGCTATAAAGCCATTGTCAATGCTAGGCATCTCTGCTTCAATCTTGGTGGAATGATCAGGAAATAATGGCATTAAAAATTACCATGCTAACAAAAACTTCAATTTTCCACTCCCAAAACACATTATACTTCTTATCTTAAGAGTCAACATCACGGTAAGTGGTATGTGAGCAGTGTTTTGCATGGAGCTATCTTATTTTCATGGCAATTTTGTCAGCACATCTTTTATATTTATATGTGTGTATATATATATATATATTTTTTTTTTTTTTTTTTTTTTTTTTTTGAGGAGGATTCTGACTTTTTCTGACTATAGCAGAATAACAAAGGCTCTATATTTTCAACACATTACTGGCACTTCCGTCTTACTACTGCTTTTTTCTTGTTTTGTCCTTTGTCTGTATGCTTCCCAAAGTGCAGATAATTGTTAAACAAAATACATTTGTACTGCCATTAATACATTTCATATCCTTCAAATGCAAAGTAAAAAATGTAATGGACTTCACATTCCTAGCATCTTCATTTGGTTCCTCTTCCATTTTCAGATGGATAAGTCTTTGACAAAAGAATTATTCTTCACATAGCATAAAAATTCAAAGAGCAGGGATTTTCAACTTAAGTATGGTATACAGAAACTGCTGAATCATGGCCTGATAGACCACCTGAGGCAAGGGTGAAGGCAATTCATCTATGTGACCAGAAGGGATGGAGCCTGGCTCCACCTCTCCTAGACCCCATTTAAGGACTGACTGCCACTGGGGAAGGATCTCTTTATGGAGATTGCTCCTCTTGGAGTTTTCCTTGTGAGTCTATGCAGGTGAGCATTTATTTGTTTTTAATTATACCTTTCAAACAACATCATTCTGTATACTTGTCGATTATATACTTGTTGATTATACATTATGGATATTCTACACAAGAATGGTTAGGGATTTTTTTTTAAGAATTCAGTACAGAAGCACTTATGTATTGGTAGGTCAGCCAGTCTGAGAATCCTGTGCTGCAGATCAGGTGGGACATTCCTACTGGGCTGCATAACATTGGCACTTTAGATATAACAACCAAGGCGTAAAGAACTAGGAAGGCTTATTATAACTGAGACTTATTTGATAGCAGAGCATGAGAATACTGGGATACCACTGTCATCTGCTATCTGTGATGTAGTAGGTGTTAGCAGGGATTCGGGTTGTGACATGGCAGGAGCCCCACTGCTCTGTCCCCTGCTCTGTGATGTAAATTTGGTGCACACTTTTCATGCATGCTTAAGGGGCATAGATGAAGTAATTAGAGTTTTAAAGGTGCTAATTGCGCTGCAATAAACGCCATTTGCTGCATCCCCATATTGGTGTCAGTGTTGCAATGGTCATAGCAAGGGGAGATCACTAGTCCCCAGCAGAACGTGCCTAAGACATGGGAGCGTCAGCTGCAACACTGTGAGCTCTCATAGAGTTGTCTTTTATTCTGGCTCATGAAGGCTAGAGCTTATTGGGTATGTGGAAATATTGGTGTGTGGCGACTAGGACATGGAAGGAACATGGAGGACAGCTGGTAGTTTTCAGATCCCTTCTGACAAACGATGGGAAATTACTGTTTTTAAGTCCTATGACCTAAAAATAACATACCTGGACTAACTACAGCAAGGTTGCATCAGAGTGTGTAAACAAAGTTCTGATAATGCCAAAATTTGAGCAAAACTACTATAACAATACATAATGTTACATAAGGTAACTTTAGTTATTGCTTCTTTTGTTCTTGCAAATATTGCTGCACCTGGACTTTTTCCCCTATTATCAGAAAGGTTTATAGAGCAAACCTGTGCACTTTATGCTCCTTAACACTTCATTCCTACACAAAGACTGAAGGTGCTTCCCTCCCCTCCATACCCACAAGATTAAAAACAAATGGACCAGGAAAGAAAATTCTGAACAGAGAAAATTTCCTGGCCCTACTAAAATCCAACAGTTTTACCACAGACCTTGGCAAAACTAGCAAATGGGAAAAGCTGCAACAGTAGACCATATCATCATATGAAAGGATCATTTCTGAAACAGAGACTAAGCCAGACTTGGGTCTCACAAAGTAAAAAAGTATTTCCAACAGAGTCTGAGAAAATGGACAGAGAGGAGGCTAAACCATGAATGTAAGAAATGTAAGACTCAGTGACTATAGTTTGAAGTGTCAGAAGCAGAATATCAAGATAATTTGAAAATGAAAAAAAAAAAAAAACAACAAAAAAACAGATTGAAAGTATTGTACAAAGACAATGTCTCTGCAATGATCAGAGGAGCAATAATATGTGCAGAAACTCTAGTAACCCAGTCAGTGAAAACTAGAGCTCACCGAGTCAGCAACTCCTCTGACTATTCAAGAAGAATAATGGGCTGATGAATCTATTCTATCTCATATGAAACAAAAAATAAGTCAAGGAAGGAAACTCTCTTCCCAGAATGCTGTGTAGATAGGTTTACTGTGAAGTAAAGGACTCGCTATTCAATGGGTCCTAGGGGAAGAACATCTAAGACCATGCCAAACTTTTTGAGCTGCACTAACGGGACTATGGAGAGGTCAAAAACTTATGGGGTATTTCAGGAAGGACAAACAGTTAGAAGGGACTGATGGGAGGGACTTTCAGGGGAAAAAAAATAAATAAATAAAAATGTTGCTGATGAAATCATCAGTCATTCAGAAACACTTAGTCAAAGATATGTGATAATTGTACCATGTTAATTTTTTAGTTTAGTACTAACTAAGCTTCTGTCAAATGACTACCAAATTCCTATCAAGCGAGGCATGATTCCAGATTTATTTTTAGGTTAGATGGCAGTAAGTAAGAAATTCAGTTAAAGCAAAAGCAAAAAATAAAATAAAATAAAAAAAAAATCTCAGAAAGGCTTTTATGTTCGTTCATCAGCATTGCACCACATAGCTACTTTCTTAGTTACAGATATAGGTATATGTAGCTGCATGAGAAATAATTCTTCAGTTCCCACATTAAAATCCAGCAGCAAGTTGAATATAAACCTTGCCCTGTCCTCTCAGCCCACCCTGCATTCTACTTCCTCTAGTACATATGCTGTCATTTGTATGTATTCTACAGCTTTTCTCATTTTGCTGCTAAAAAGCTCCTCTGAAATTTGCTGCATAATCCTAAGTGAATAAAATGATCTTAATGAATGAGAATATAATGGTGTTAATCACAAAGGAAAGCTATTCTCATTTATATAAACCATTCCCTGAAATAACCTTGCTAAAATGGTTCCAGTCTTGTTAGTTTCATTTTAAGTACATATCTTCAGTTTTTACTTATATACTGCTTAAACTGATATATTTGTTTTTCTTTTTTTTCCACATGAGATATCAGAAGTAGGAGAGTTCACTAGTGATGGTCATCAGGATACGGTCAACAGATTCACTTCAGGTACATAGATTCAAGAGAACTTAATTTTCTTAAACTTTGTGATATTTGGAACATCTCTTGTATTTTGATGAGCAGACCTGGATTTCTTGAAAAGCAGCCCAATTAAAAAATAATGAAGCTATTCTTTCTAAAACTGACTCATTATCCTGGAAGTTTCAAACAGCAACTTGGACCTCAGTTTTAGATCAAATGATCTTGTGCCTGTTGGCCAACAACACCTTTGCAACCTTCTAAGCTGCTTCTGAAGTCAAGTGATTTCCCCAGGAGAAAATTTTAAAACTGCTGTTATTCCCACTGCTGAGTTTGTATTTAGGCTCAGAAAGCAAATAAAACTCCTGGTGAAAACAGGCTGAGCCCATGGGATCTTCAAGGCCTCTCTTCTGCCTTAACCTTAATGGAACACTTTAAAAGGAGAACAGTTCAATTTCCAGTGGAAACACTAAGATTTCTGCTGCTGGTTCTCCATGGAATATTTTTTTCCAGTGGTATTAATAAATAAAGAAAAGCACCCCACCACTTTAACAGAATGAAATAACATTGAACCCTTTGTCAGGGGTCTATGAGTACCTGCTCTGCCTTGCCACCCACTCCCTGTAGCAGGAAAACAAAACCACTTTCCAAGTAATACTTTCTCTTTTTCATGTATGTGTTTGAGGCAGAATTAACCCATTCCTGAAATTACGCTCTACCCAAAACTCACTTTTAACATTATTCTTAATATGTCTCTTGCTTATTTCTGTACACATCCAATAGTTACACCTACTTCTTTTTCACAAGAGATTCACTACTGTAGGGAATGGAAATTATTTCATGTAGTCTCTTACACCCACTCCTTTTTGAGGATTCTGCACAGTGGGAGTAGGAACACTTACTCTTTCAGGCAGTGTGTTTACTCAGAACAAAACTGATCTATCAAAAAGGATTAGGTCACTTGAGAATCCCCAAGTCAAAGGACCAGCAGCCACCTACATCAGGAGTTTCGTTAATCCAAACTGGCCCCTGGCTGTGCAAGCTATAGATGCTTGTTTTCACTGTGGTTTGTTCCTTTAGAGTACTTAAAGAAAAAAGGCCTGTTATCACTACTGACAAATCCTAACAAGGTGACAGAACATCTAACACACTCTACCCTGTTCAATTTAGAATAAAATGACCCAAGCAATGAATTTCTCATCAGAACTCTAGGAAGATTATTCCATAAAGCGAAGTGTTTCTCAAACAGCTTTTAGATTATTGTTGACTGCTTGCAATCTAGTATTTTATTGCTAATAATTTAAATAACATTATCATGACAGAAAGAAAATAGGAATTGTTAAAATATTCCTCAAGGAGGAAAAAAAATAAGGGAAAAAAACATGTCTTTAGATATCTTCAAGTTGATTGAGGGTTTTTATCACTATTATTTACTAAAAAAGCCTATTTTAAGGCTACCTTATGTTTAAATAGATTTATCATACACAGGTTTCTCCCTGGCAAGGAAAACAATTTTGACAACCTGATCTCAATATTTTCTTTTGAAATCTTTTTGCTTTGCATTCAGTAAGTCTCTATTGGACAGAACAGAGTGAAGAGTTCTCTCTCCTCTCAGAGGGGTTCCAGATCTACAGTGGTTTATTCAGACTGCTTTCCGCCAACAATATCTATGCATATGCATAAAGATTCAAGCAATGTGAAATTGCTTCAAAATAAAGCTCAGATGCGCCCCCACAAACAATCTTGAAGATGTTCTCCCAAAAGTTGAGAAGTGGAGATTCAAATCTCTCAATCATCAGCATAATTCTCAGGAGTTTTCTTAGGTAAAATTCTGGCTTACTCACTGTCTGATTACTCACCACAATGGATGTTATATCTCCATTTGCACTGTATTGTATCACCTTAAGCTCCTACACAAAACCTTATCCTGCAAGGCAGGAATATACTTAAAATAAGAGGTTTTCAACTGGCACAGTGGTGGCCTAATCCTTTGAGGGAACATTAAATATTCCATAAAAGAAAGAGAAATGTTAAAATATGAATTATCTGATATTTTTATCTTCTTTTGAAGTATGAAGACATGTATTTGTACATGTAACGTGAATGTGAAATATTCTGGGCAGAATAAAAGGAAGAAAAGGAAGAGGAGTCCTCCACAAGAGATTGATAAAGTGTTCAGAATATGTTCCTTACCTTGCCTTGGCAAAATAATTCTTAGCTGTTGAAAGACATGTATGCAGTTCTCCTGTATAATTAGACCTTTTATCAACAGAAATTTGTTTGAATATTTCTTTTCTGCTATATCTAACACAATTTAGTGAATAGCTTTTCTTCAAAGAGCCCTAAGTGATCAGCACTTTCCGATCACAGGGGAAAAATAAAAATACAAATCAGACAAAGATCTGTGGAATAAATATTAGTAATATTTACAAATGTGCTTTTCGTACAAGCATGAGAGTATAAAAAATGCAAGTATCTACTGATCAGAAAATGTGATTGCTGGCTGCTACTATCAACTTGAAAAAATGCTTATTCTGCACATTTGAACGAGCTTTTGAGAAAATATAAATAACTCGTATTTGTGAATTTAAACTAATTGCGATGTATCTCCATGTCCCTTTTGAAGTAATGCAAAGGTATAGAAACTGTCAGTACTATACTGAAAAGTTTTATTCTGTTCTGTCAGTCCTTTCAGCATGACTTATCTGAACAGTCATTAAATTCAACAGTTTGATCAGCTTCTAACATCACAGAAAGGAATAAGAAGATTAGCATTTATGTATCAGCCATTAAAATGATGATGATCCTAATTTGCCAACTCCATTAGTCTTTCTAGAAAGTTTATTGTCTGTGCTGTACAAGAACTGTAATAATGATACTGAAATGACTATAAAAACTAACCTAGAACTATATAAATCAATAGCAAAGTTGCATGCAGGATTCTTTAGCCCAGCTGCAGTTTATGGACCTGTATCTGACTTGTTCAGTAACAGACTAAACTGCATGAATCTGCTCTTTATCTACATAATGTTTTTCATCTTGCGTTTGATTCTGCTCATTTTTCAGATTAAAAAAAAAAAAAAAAAAAAAAAAAAAGGACAAGCAAATTATATAGAGCTTCTTCTTCAAAAGCAGATTTAGCCTGAGAAGCCCATTAAGTATTAAGGTAATGGTAATGACCATCCTGACAACAGATAGGTAGAAATTGCTTTATAACATTCAAAGAATCAGAGACTGACCATGAAAGGAAAACTATATTAATGTTAAAAGGAAAATTGGATCTCACTTATAATTCAAAATTTATCCACATTGTCATGATTCACCATGGGAAAAAAAAAGGATGCCTGGTATATAGTAGAAATTCAGCTGACTTTTTGAGTGTCTTGGCTACTAATCAAAACAGAAGAGCAATTTAAATCCATTCATCAGATATAGAAAAGATCCACTTCAGCAACAATCTGTATTTCTGTGTTTCCATCAGCAAATGGATTTTGGCAACAAGGTGCAAACAAGAGTTTGTGGTTTTGCCTGTTTCTGTACTGCCTGTGCTCTAGACAGTGATTTACAATGTCCAGCTGGAGCTGCTTTAAAAAGAAAACTTGGACACTACATTACTAATTAACTAGGTACAAGGATACTTCCACAAAGGATCCATCAAATACTTTAGTAATCTCAGTGGGATATGAAGCTGATATCCTTCAAAATTACAACAACAACAACAAAAAATTAAGCAGCATATTTACTTGCACTATATTTATTAACTAAGTAGAAAAGGTAAATAAATAAAAAAGTATTAAAACTATATTTGCCTTTTTTTTTTTTTCTTAATAATCAGATGACACAGAAATCTCATGAAGAAATGTTGTAATAAACATACAATGTAAGCCCTTTGCAGAAAGGGCAGCCCCTCCTCTGTATTTGTTCAGTGTTTCACACAACTAAATTCTAATTTTGAAATCTGATCATCTATTGCTGTACTTAGTTTTGGGGGAAATAAATAAATAAGTAAATAAATCCAAACAATTGAATCTCAATCAAATGATGCCATCACCTTCAGTGCAGATAGGCATAAATCAGTTTTGGCAGACTGACTGACAAACCTTCTAACAAAAGTATGCACGTGTCCCACAACCAATCTGGTTACAGACAATTTATACATGGCTTTCATTATGCTGTCTCAGTAATTAAAGATGAAAGAATCTTTTGAGTTCTCTTTCAAAGAATGGTACAGGACTTCAGAAGATCATCTATAAGAACAAACAAATTGATGTTTCAGTGCTTAATTTCAGATAGCTGTTTCTTCATCAGCAAAGACAGGTATTTGTTTTTAAACAATGCATTTTACTTCTATTCCAGGTATTCAATTAGCAGTACTCACACTAGCTGATGGCAAGCATGACAGACCATGTTGGAACAGAAGTATTTAAGGAATATTGCTCCTGGCTTTTCACCAATTCAATAAATAAACCTCCCATGTGCTGTTATTCAAAATACCTCAATTTTAAAATTAGATTTTGCTTTTCTGCATATGAACAACTATATCTCTGTTGAGCTACCACATCGTATTTTGCAACTTTGACTAGCATGATCTGTCTAACCTGCATTTTTTACAGCTGCACTGCTAGCACATTATGTACTGCTTCATAAAATAAAATAAAATTAAATTATTTTTTTTTTTTTTTTAAAAAGGATTTTATTATGCATTTTTTCCTGTGGGCCAACTTTGCCATTTTCTGTTATATTTTTGAAACTCCTTTAAGTATGTGCATGTTATAAAAACCTTTGACTAAGAATATTGTAAATTGCAGGTGATCTAACAGTTAAACAGTCTGAGTTAGAAACTGCTCAAGAGGTGTATTCTATATTTCTCTATGACACAGCTATTGCTGAAAGACAAAACTGTTCACTGCTATTTTCATCCAAGGAATGAGAACTCTGCATACACAGTATTATCTTGTAAGTTAAAGTTGTAAAGCCAAATGCTAATATATGAGAACTAAATATTTAGATTAGATTAGTAGATATTTAGATTTACACTGTCAATCAATTTGGTGAAACTAATTAGGATGTAGTCCCTGTCTGAACTTACAGCTTCATTCTTTGTCAAACATTATGTCAGTTTAAAAGCAAAAAACTGGAAAACACTTCAAATTTAGCCAGTGGGTGGTCATCATCTCTCTACTTTGATTCACCGCAGTGCTGTTAGAACATTCTAGGAACTAGAACATGTTTGAGAAAAACAAATCAAAAGAATTTTAAATATTCCGCAGTAGTTTCTGGAGTCTGCTCGCTGATGGCTGGATACAACTGACATGCAAAGGATTGCTCTGCCACTACTTGTAACAATTTATATTTCAACTCTACTATGAGCATTGTTTTGTTCTACACCTCAAAGCTGCATATAGCTGTGAATGGGTGCCCTCAGGTGCAGAAAAGATTTAAAACATAAAAACAACAATAAATAGCAGTATATAAAACTGTGGTCTAATAATCCAATCCATTTGCCTCATAAACCCCAAATTTCAGTGTGCAATAAAACCAGCAGACGCCCAGTAAACTGACCACATTAACGATCACACATCAACATGATAACAAGCAGAGAGTTCCCTAAGCTAGTGAAGCACTCTTACTATGATCACTCATCCCAGGCAGATGTTCAGCCCATTCAGCACTGGAGAGCAGATGACTTCACCAGTATGTCTTGTCAAATTTTGACGACACAGTTATAAAGTCAAGTGCAAAACTGGGGACAATATCCAGGAATGCTCAGTTGCTGATAGTTTCTTTTCTATTAAACTATGAGAATACTGTAACTATTGGCACATTCAATGGTGCTTCCATGTGAGAAAAGAAAGCAAGCCTTCTCTTAGAGGCACAATCATCAGCTGTCTACCAGAAGGCAGCCTCCGAAAGGGTGAGTCCCACTTTCTTGTCATTACTTACTTCAGGCACATGTTTCCACATACATTCTTGTGTAACTTCAAGATCTTTTTGGTAGGTTAGCCACCAAGTCAGTTTGCTAATCTAGGTCATCACATCTGACTGAAAGACTTGATGCAAGGGAAGCAGTCAGAAGCAGAAAAAGAAAACACATTTAACTTTGTTGACAGAAAACACCTATTCAGACTTTGACAGTCTGAACCTAAGACTTTTCCAACTTCTGTTTTCTGGTATTTTTTTGTTTTGGCTAAGTTTTTGTTGTTGTTGTTTTGTTTTTGTTTTTTTGGTGCTTTTTTTTTTCTTCTTTGTTTTATTGTTTGTTGTTGTTGTTGTTTAAAGGAATTATAACCTAGAAACTCACAGTCTACTCTTTCAGGTTATGGAGCACAGTCGTATAAAATTATGACAACATAGCAAGCAGTGCAAGAGCTTCATTGTTATGTCTGCAATGGCACAATTACATATTATGCACTGGGCTTGAATCATAAAGAAATGACCACAAAACAAAGAAACAAGCTCTTAGACAATATGAACTGCCATACATCTTGGTTAGAACTTCTTCCAGTTTGGAGCATGACCAGTTAAACCACCACAGTCTGCTTTGTATGGGATATTTAATCACTTGGACAGTAACAACAAGGAAAAATCTACTGATAGGGTTTTAACTGTGAAAGAGTCCTTAATAACACAGCAACTACAATTTCTGGAAGACAGGAAACTGTACCCTGGACTGAAAACAACCTAGAGCAAATGCACACAGGCATCTGAGCCTCCCGGCCATGACCATCCATCAGCACAATCACACTTTTGGTGGGATAACTGTGCATAAAGATCCTTTCCCCAGTGTTATGCTTCACTTCCTGATACATAACTCAGTTTAAGAAAGTCATTTTCATTTCCTGCATTAATTACATTTTATGAGCTATCAAAGGAAAAATCAAGGTTATAAAGGATACCATAGCCTAAAAGTCAAGTGCAAACATTAGACACAAGAACTGTACTGAGGCATTCACAGACCATGTTTTGCTAGATGTGGGGTACATCTACGTACCTTCCCAGTTGTCACATCTGTGTCAGAATTCACCCACATCCTCCAATTATGTCATATTACAGTCTGAGACCCAGCCATGCAACAGCCTCACATGTTGACTTTTCCCGACGATGAACTCGGACAAAAATGGTACCCAGATGGGTATCCATGCAGTCTAAGTTAAACACTCAACACATAGGTTGAAGGGACATAGACGAAAATGTGCCTGTCACGATAGACATGGCAAAAGCTTCTGCTATGGGGATACAGGTAGAACTGTTCCTGGCAATTGAGAGATCTTGCTATTATCTTAGAGGCAGGTTGCACTGCTTACTTCTTAGTCAAGCACTGGGACTGAACTAATTGGATGGCCTTTGATTGTCCTGACATGTATGAACTGAGCAATGAGCTGTATTTTATTGTGCATACGTTTGAACTCATGTTTGCACACATGTTTTTCAGATGGATCCTATAAAATAAAGATTCAACCTGGTATGCAAATACCTCTCTGTGTAAATGTGCAGCTTTTTTTTTCAGCTCCCAGACGTGGCCTTGAGGCCATTCCAGATAAAAGCCATGATTTTACCTACGTGTATACATGGGTAGAGATATGACTAACCACATTACTCTGTATGCATACCTAAATTAACAGCCTTCATGAGGCACCTCTTAAAAGTAGTGGAGACTTACACTTATTTCTGGAGATTTTCCCTGCTATTTTAAACCCAGCAGGTCACAAAGCAGGTCCGAGGCTCCATTGTTATTAGCCCGTCCATAGAAATGTTTCTTTCAGGAGCAAAAAACAGCCCAGCTCTCCGCTCTCCGTATCCCTTACATCTGCTGCTCAGCTGGAAATGCTGTTAAAAGGCCATTAGAAGCTTAAGGTAACAGACCTCGCAGGCTACGAGAGCCAGAGAGCAATTTGCTGTGTGTTCTGGGAGCATCAGCCCTATGCACTTCCTCTGGCGGACCGACAGCCGCTGCCCCCAGCCTGCAGGGCTCCCGGCGTCCGGCGTTGGGCGGCAGAGCCGCCTCCCGGGCACTCACGGCTTCTGCAACGCGGCCGGGGAAGGAGGGAAGGAAGGAGAGAAAGGCGGGCTCCGGGCACGGAGCTGTGCGGTGCATCCCAGAGGAGAGCACTTAAGGATGGCTCAGCAGAAGAAAGTGTTGTCTACGGTTTAGCTTCGCTTGAAGGGAAAGGTCAAGTTGTTGAAAAAGCCCGTGCGAAGGAGCTGGTGGTCTCTGCGACAGTCTCCTACAAGGGCTAAAGGAAGTCTGCCAGGGAAGATCACTTAGTGAGTGTATGCAGCAGCTCCGTAGCTGTAAACAGTGAAGAAAGCATGCCTTAGTTTCAGTACGTTTCAGGCAGTTTTACATGCATGTGTTAAGGATTTCACCAGGCATGTGTTTTCCTGCCACACGCAACACGTTCTAAATTCTTTTTGCATCTTGAAATGTATTCTCTCTGTTTAGCATAACAACTATACTGCTTTTAAACTGCAACCCTTACATGCTTACATTCCCTACATTCTTGGGAATTGGTGGAGAAGTATTAATTCTTTCACATGTATTTAAGCTACTAAGATAACTATGCCTGGCAGTATGAACTGTCAAAGCCACAGAATCAAGTTTCCCTTCCCAGGGAGATTGCACCCATTAACCAGGTATGAAGGGTAGCACAGAGTCATAGTTCACTGAAAACATAATTTCATTTTGCTACTAATGGGAGTGCTGATACTTCAATACTGTAATGGAGTTTTAAGCACCACACTTGTTATTTCAACTAGAAACTTTAATGTAATTATGCATTTTTACTTTACTAAGCAGAAAGGGATATTAGTATGCATGGTTTTCTTATGTGTATTGTCAGAAGTAAGACAGAGATCTCCGAGTGATGCTACAAGATCCTTGAGTCATTCAAACAAATGGCAGGTGGTAATTTTAAAGACAAATTACCCAGAAAAGCTTTTATTGTTGATCACTTGTTATAAGATTTGCCATTTGCAAGTAATTGTACATTCAGATGAAACTGACCTTTTATGAGAGCGAAGTGGTAATATAAATGAAATGAATATATTCTTTATTGCAGTAATATAAAAAGAATGGCCTGAGCTTTTAACATAGTGCTTGACCTCTCTGGTGTCTGATCACCACCTAATCTCAGGAGTATTTCACAATAGCATATGATGAAATCAGTGCTAATATAACATTAGAACTGTTTAACATATTAACACTTATAAGTGTATAAAATATTGGAGCTTTAGATTAGGTATGCATTTTGATTATAAATCAGACTGTTGACAAAAGAAAGAAAGAAGAAAAAATAGATGATAAACGTACAATACACTGAAATTCATCATCACACTAATTATTAAAGCACTGCTGCTTCTGTTTCAAAACCCTTTTTCCAAAATACTCTACAATAAAATCAGATCAGGAGACTCCAGATGCTGAGATTTAAAATTCTCAGTCAGAATCAATTATTTATATGCACTAAAAACATGCTATTTCTCCTCTAAGGCCCTGAGCATACAAGGAGTACCTCTAGGTTTAGATGCATGTACATAGGTTGTATTCACTTTAATGGAACCAGTCACATACATACCAATAAATATGTGCAAAAGTGACAGCACAGTCAGGTCTTAGAAAAGCTATACTTCCTCATAGATAAATGCACACATTCATGTACACCAGTGCAGTTAAAACTGGAGAATGGGGGAGGCCCTGAGAGACAGTGATCAAAGAGTCTCTTGATGCTGAAATCACAGAAGTAAAGGATACTTCTGCAACACGGCTAAAACAAGAAAATCACACAGACTACACCAGATTCCACGTTCATCTTCATTTCACCCTCAAATTTGGGAATGAACCGATCTCTAATGGCCCAAGACAGATTTCACAAGTTTGCATTGATCATGTTATTGATTTCAATAAAGGTATTCCTATTTTATACTCATGAGATGCTACACAAGGTGACTGTGAATCCCCATTTGTCTTCTGGTCTACAGGTACTTTGCAGAATACTCAGCAACATCAGTAGAGAAACAGTATGAAAGAACATTAACTAAGAAATGCTGTGATACAGACATGGTTGGGAGGATTTCCCACTCTTTTTCTCTCAGTGTATCATTACATGTTAGAGCTATCTAAAGCAAAGCAAAACATTCATTTCTTGGAACATCTGACATAGAATAATAGCCCAGTTGCATAAATGACTACTGAGTTTATTTTCATTATTTTTATTATCACTTTACAAGTTACAAGCAACTGCATTATGTTTGCTGGTTTTCTTCAGTCAGCACCTCTGTATTATGTCAGTGTGAAACCCATTCATCAAAGCACAATTTCAAGTGACTCCTGACCTTCAAACCTCAGAAATGAAGGGTTTGCTTCTGCTTTCACTTCAGTTACTTTCCCGACAGTGTCTCTGCATTGCTAGAATCTCACCTTGCTCATCATCTGCACAGAAGAACAAAGCTCTCTAATTTCTTAAGGAGTATTTGGAACTCAGCATCTTTAGAGTTGGTAGTTTTACCAGAGTGTTCCCTAAATACAGTATTATTTGCCATCTATTCCAAAACAAAACAAAACAAACAACAACAAAACCCTCTATAACATACTTTTCACCTTTCTAGTATATATTTTACATGCAACATTGCCTAAAGGCTATCTTTAGGTAAACGTAGGCATAAAAATAAAAACCTTTGCTAAAAACAAAGATCTGCTGAAAGTGGAAGGCCACAGTTTGTACACATCTATTACTCTGAAATAGCCAGACATTCCCTCAGAACAGTTTGAGCCAAGGATACTCTCCATATCTATCTACCTTTGTTAGTTTAGATTCCTGGCTTCCTGTAAGATACTTGGAGTTACTGAAGTCATGTCTAGATTTCAAATATTACTAACAGATACATGAAGTGGCTTTTCACTTCTGTATTAACTTTTTAAGTGACAGCTTTTCCTACAGCAAAATGCTTCTGTAAAGCCATCAGGAACATGACTCAGAGCCCCTAGATGTCGGATCACGGTAGCATAAGTATGACAGTTCGGCTCTCATCCAAGTGCAGGACACTCCACTCCATAGAAGCACAGACTACACAAGGACAGCAACTGCCTCCCACCCTCTGACAAGTGCTGGTTTTGCACAGGACCAAGTCCTACCTCCCTCTCCCTGAGCATTCCCAGTCAAAGTGCTTTTATGGAGAGTCCTCCATAATAATTTCCTCCTCTGATGATTTCAGCTGTAAACCAGCTTCTCCAAAAACCAGTTGTACTCAGGGCAAGCCCCAGAACCAGACTTTGCCTCTCAGGTACAGAGTTAGGTGCAGCAATGCTTGTAACAAACAACCACTACACCACTTCTTTGAACAATTTAGCACTATCGTTAAAGCACAGAGGATAATCAGAGCACTGCCAACTTCAACACATACCTCACTTAAATTAAAAAATAGAAATAATAAATAAAATAAAATCTAGGATTGGCTGCAGGAAAACCTTGCCTTATGGCTTTAAAATCCATAACTTAAACCTTCTCCATGTACAGCAAGTGCCAGTACTTCACAAAGAACTATCAAATGAGACTGGTGAGCAGCTCCTCCCAGCAGAGGGGCAGCTCTGTGCCTGCAGCCTCCCACCCGAGCAGACTGTAGAGCTCTGTGCACGAGTGCAACACAACACCATTCGTTTTGTCAACTTCCAATATCCCTGGCCAGAAAGGAGCTTTTAAGCAAATGGGAAATGGAAACATATGAATACCGTTAAATCAAAACACATTAACCATGCTGTGTGCTACTATTTTCCAACATATTATCGAGATGCAAAATCTTTTGAAAACATATTTGTTCAGAAATATGAATGTAATGAAGCACTTTAAACTCTTTAAAGCATGAGACATTTGACAGACTACGCTTGTTTCATAGCAGTAACAAATTGCTTCCTTAACCACACCAGGATGGTGGAAAGGAACAGAATGAAAACAGTTACTCTGAAATCTGTGTGTTGGTTGCTTTAATTAAACACTTCCAACATTGTGCCCGGTTACACATAGGTGGCTCCCACGTTAACGAGAGCCTATGCTGCAGCACTGTGGCACAGCCTCACAGCACCTCCCCGAAAGCAGCACTCTGAAATACACTTGGACCTTCCAACAGCCCAAATAGCAGCACATGAACTGCTCATAGGTCAGTACACCAACCAGCAACAAGGCCATGAAGAAAACAAACAACTAGAGACTTATTTTTTCTCTGAGCCTCCCATTACATCTACATGAACCACAGACTTCTTAACTGAAAAGCATTTGTTACTTCGCTGAAGAGCAGTTTGGGACTTAACTGAGTATTTCCATATGGATACATGTTTACAGAAACTTGCCATCAGGTTATCCAGGAGAAGCCACAAAAACTGCATAGCAACTTTGTGCTCTACATTAGGAAAATAAATAAGCTGAAAGCAACAAGTGTCTGTCCAAAGTTACCTGGACATGGAAATCCACCGCATTTCAATAATATTTTTAAAGGGGACAGGGTATATCCTGCCACCCTGTCCCAAGACAGAGGTACAATAAGCAAAGGGAAAGCAAGACTGCATAGCCAAACGGTCTATAGTCACAGGGGGTATTCTAGAAAAAAAATGATTGTATGTGACTGATAAGCGACCTAAGGGGGGATTTTAAAGCAGAGCACAGAAGGACCAGAGAACCAACAATGAATGTGAGGGCCAGGGGAGCCTGTGGGACAGTTAAAGGCACAGCCCTGTGTCCTACTGTCTCATCCTAATGCATATCAGTGGGTCAGACCCACTGTGCTGTGCAGAGATAAGCTTAGCATTGGTGCACTGACAGCATGGAACAGCCTTCCCATCACTTCTGTGAGCTACACCCTCATCGTCCTGAAATTCTCCACATTTATCATTCCTCCCCTGAAAAGTGCTAAATGAGTGAGGAACTGTGGCTTTATTTCACCTCCAGAAAAATCTGTTTCCAACTTTACAAGGAAGCAAGCAAACCGAGGGGCTCCTCATTCACTGTAAAACAGCAGAACCTCGCAGCAAAGCAGCGGCAGCAAAGCAGAAATCTGTCTTGAGGGCTCGAGCAGCCCAATTTGAGCAGCTCACACGTCTTTCCCCGTATTATTTCTCTTTTTGTCACGCTCTCTGATTGCTAAGAGATTATCCGCCCAGGACACATTTTTATTCATTCACTCCCAAAGATGCGATACGGATAAGGTTGCAGGGAAAAGCCGGAAAATAAAATCACCGTCAAAGGCAACCCCAGCACCTTCGCAGGCAGACGGAGGGATAACCTGTTGTGGGCACGTTTCGGTGGAAGGCAGAGCCAAGCGCCGGGCTGCCGGGAGGCAGCGGAGCAGGGGTGAGCGCGAGGGTTCCTCCCAGCAGCTCCTGCCTCTCCGCTATTTTGGGGCGACGGTGGAGCGCCCCAAGGGGCCGTTCCCGGCCCGGGAGGTGCTGCCCCCGCGTCCCCTTCACCCTTTTCACCCTCCCTGTCCTCTCTGTCAGAGGGCAAAGTTATTTCCACCCGCGCGGCGGGAACCCCTGCGGAACAGCTCTCAGCCTCCAGCAACCCGGCTGCAACTCTCAAGAAGTTTCTGCAGGCGAACAAAACCACCACTAAAGCATCGCCCGCGCCCTCTTATTTTTAATTTTTGTGTTTCTTTTTCTTGGCTTTTTCTGCCTTCATGTATTCCTTTATCACCACACACACCACCGATCACCGGGTACGGCCAATCGGCCAGCAGAGCCGCTCCGCGCCGCGCACGCGAGCGCGCAGCCCAAACCCCACAGCCGCGGGCGGTGCGTCCCGCATCTCCCCGCGCCGCGCCCCGCGCCGTACCTGCGATCTCCTGGTAGGGCACGCTGGCCAAGCTGAAGCCCTTGGCGCTGTACGCCTGCCGCACCTCGCCGCAGCTCCGCGCTTTGCTCTCAGTCCCCGCTGCCGCGGGCGGCGGCAGCAGCAGCAGCAGCCCCGCCAGGGCCCAGTGCGCAGTCCTCCGCGCAGCCGGCATGGCGCGGCGCGCAAGTCCCGCGCTACCGCGCCGCGCCGCCGCCGTGTCCCCCGGCTGCGGGGGTGGCGGGCCGGGAGCCCCCCGACCGCCCAGGCAAACTTTTGAGAGGCGGGGGTGAGGTGGGCGCGCACACGCACACATGCGCGCACGGCGGGAGAGGGAGAGCGGCAGCCTCGTCCCCGAGCCTCCTCGGCAAAAGGCTATAGCCCCCCAGCAGGGAAAAAAAGAAAAAAGAAAAAATAATAGAAAAAAAAGAAAAAATAATAAAATAATAAAAAGGAACAATCTGTCTCTATGTTGTAGAGATTGAGACGGCTGCCTGCGGTGCGCCGGGTAAGCGGCGGCGCGATCCGCCGCGGAGCTGTGCCCGCCGCCGCTGAGAGGCTGGAGGTGGTGGAGGCAGTAGGCGGCGTGGGGATGGACTGGACAGCGGCTCCGTGCGTGCGCGCGTGTGTGTGTGTGTGCATGCGTGAGGTGCTAGTGCCTGTATTGACGGGAGCCGGGGAAACCTCTGCTTCGCACAGCGCCAGAGCGGGCTCCCGGAGCAGGCAGGGAGCAATCCTGGAGGCAGCCACAGCCAGGGAGAGACACACGCACACACATCGCACGCACACACACACACACACACACACACACCAAAACGTGCTACACATTGCATCGCTGAAATAAAGGAGAGGGAAGGAAATCCTGGCGTGGATCACCGTCTGCTGGAGGAAAGAAGGAAGGAAAACCACCCACAGCTCTGAAACTTCCTCCTCATCCAAGATCCAGGCGCTCTGAGCCCCTTAATTATAAACAGCCCACTAGTGAGAAGTCGAAAAAGATACTCGTCGGCAGTTTTGCTCTCCATAATGTCAGGTTTGGAGTGGGTCCCATAAACACTTTTATTTTCATTCATTATTATCTGTAGTTCACTAAACACTGGAGCAGAAGAGTCAGAGTGAGGAAGAGCCCATCATCCATAGGAGAAAGGAGGAAGGATATTCCTGTGCAGGAGCTAGAGAGGGATGAGGGGAAGGAAAAGCAGGCAGTCCTTGACCCAGGTAATTTGTGCCACCCTAGGAGAGGAGAACAGAGGACAAAGCCATAAATTCTCTCCTGCAAATGAGCATCTGCGGAGAACTGAGCAAGGGAAGAAAACTCCTTCAAGGTGAATTCAGCCTCTACTTGGGGAGAAAGAAAAATATTCCATTCTGAAGCGCTTTATAGTAAAATCTGAAGTTGGAGTTTGATAGGATTTATTGCAGTGCTTTTTATGAATACTGGAGAGATGTGCCATATTTTGTCAAAAGTATACAGACAGAAAAGTTAGGCCTAGGACGAGGAGAAGGAGGGCAAACAGCAAAGATAAAAGACCACACGCTCTCAAGAGCACTTGTCAGCGAGGAGCCACACAGCACTGCCATGCTGGTATCACAATTCAAATTCGACCAAATATTTTAGGTACCTATGCAGTGTCACAGTAATTGCAATGTTAGTCTTGGGTCTGGGCTAGTGAGATGAAGGAGGAAGGCAAAGGTTTGGGTAGGGGAGAGGTTGATGAGAGACATCTGTCCTTTATTCCACACCATGAGCCTATTCAATCTTCATGGATTTGTTAGTTTTAAAGGTTTAGTTATCTCACAGTTCTTGCTAGTACTCCTTAGAAGTTTTTCTTAGTGAATGGGAGCTGTAATGGTACCAAATGGTATCACCCAGCCTCACCTAGTGGAGGGTAGGATGGAAGTCTCTGCTTTAGCACTCCCAAAATAGAGAATCCCGTGTGTTTCCTGCCCACTACATATAATAAGCTGATTGTAGTGACACCATATAAATCTAAAATTAGACAAGGTCCACAAATTTACTACATGGAGAAAATTTGACAGAGCTTAAGATATATCTTATTCACCCGAAGACAGGATCAGGAGGGTGTTACATGTACCTCATCTCTTGCATTGTGGCCACAGGAGCAAGTTAGCTTACCACATATCAAGCATGACAGACTCCCCCACAGTCTAAGCTTCTTCAACATTTCTTCAGCCCACAGGAAAATTATTTGACATAATCTCAAAGATACAAATGAGAAAAATCAGAGCAAGCCAGTTTGAAGTGCAGAAATAATGGTAAAAGAGCAAAAGATATTTTGTGATTAACACAGAAGCTCATCTAACTGTCACTTATTTTCCAGAAAATTATAAATTTGCCAAAAAAAAAGAAAAAAAAAAAAAGTGTTGCTTATTCACCTCAGATAGTGTGACAGGGATTTACATTAGGCGATGACGTTCTAACATTTATGGTATAGGGAAAATAGCTGTGGGAAACTCATATTCGTGTCCTGCCTTGAATCCTACCTCTGACATCAATGGCTGAGGCTTCCGGCAGCATCACAGTCCTACAAGGTAAAGGAACACTTGCTCTCCCAAGAGCTCTAATTGAATCTCACATTTAAACACAGATATTTTTACCACTTCAACAAATCTCCTACTCATCACATGGGAGAATCATTGTGTGTTCTCAGTACATATGTAATTAATTTTGTACAAAGTGGAAGAGCTCCAAAGAAAGCCCAGGTCAGAATGTTTTCTAAGCCAGTGGCTTTAGAAATCCCTTAGAAACATAACACCTCTTGTCAAGTACAATAGGCACAAAATACAATATCTCATATTTCAGGGCCTAGACTATTAGGACGTTTGATATGGCCTCGAGATATCCATCCCTTTTCAGCTGTTCTAGTCTATAAAAAATGCATAACTAGTGTGTTTCATGACTGATAAAAATAGTCTTTAATTTGTTATTTTAGAGGAGTAGCAAGCAACTATATGTTGCTGAAGTAGAAAAAAAAAAATAAATAATATATATATAAATGATGAATGAAGCCTGACTTCCTGCTCCTTGACATGGTAATTAATACCTTTCCAGTTAAAGAGATCTCCAGCTGAGATGGGCTTGATTCTGAGTTGTCATTTGAGTGTTCAGGCCTCTAAACTGTCTGGTAAAAGCTTATCATTTCCAACATAAATTTTGGGAAGCAGTACATTCAATTCATTTGCATAAGGATCAATGAGGAACCTTTTGTTTTACTTAAATGGAACATCTGAATCACCAGGGAATTCTTTTGCTTACCTTCAATTTCTGTGGAAAGATATGATAACATTTAAAAATGTATTTTTTTAATATTATGCTTGCTTGGCAACCAGACTGAAAATCCATCATTTACCCTCTTGGAGAACTCTCTCCACCAAGCACATTCAGTGTAGCTACACAGATCTCATCTTGAATGAAGACTTTGCATCTACTGATCAAGTTTATGGTGATTACAGTTTTTGTCCCTACTCCCTGCCTCAAGTTATTCTAAATATTCTTATCAAGTTCCACTGATTGTTTTTTGCAAACTCGTTTCCTACAGTTGTGCCCAAAATATGGAAGATAATGAAATTTAACCTTTGTTTCCAACTACTTGTGTAACAAATTGATTAAAAGTTATTACTCATGCCACATCATAATAAAAATGTCAGTGCAAAGTGGAGCAGCAGCCAGTATTAATTCCTCCAGCCACTGGAATGCTCTGCCCCATGTTGCTGAGACAGTTTAATATTGTGCAGAAAAGGAGCTATGGAACCTCTAAACAATAAGGACAAAACCAAATATTGAATTGCTACATCATTTGCAAAGCAGTCATCATCTTGATCTTCAAACAATTAAAGGATATGGTGGAAAAACACAATTATGAATGTAAAAAATGATACTGTGTAGCACATAGGAGTGAAAATGAGATTGTAGGGGGAAGTTTTGTGCATTTCTTTCATATTTTTTGAATTATTTCACTTTGTAAACATGATAAATGATATAACTTTGAAAGATACACTGATTTATTTTCAGGTGTTATCAAAAAACTCTCATTGATGTCATGGGCATAAAGGGGACCATATAGACAAAAGCATTTTTCATCTGACTTGACAATAAAGCTTTGGGAAATGTCAAAATGTTCTATAACTCAAATTCACAAAAAAGAAGCTGACTCTTAGATTCACCGTTAAATCTATGAGCTCCTTAGATTTGCTGCTTTCACATAATAGATTTCTAGCAAGATGGTTTCACAGGCTGAGGCAATAATTGGTGAGATTCTCAGATGTCCAATAGAATTATTGCTGCTGGAGTGACTCTGATGTTTCTGTTGATTTCTACAGGAGGGAAACTTCTGTGGAATTAGCCCCTGTTTTCACGAGAAGGTCTTTAAGGATTTCAGAAGCTGACATTCTGTGTATGAGGGAGTGGCAGTATCCTATCTTCATCAAAGAGGCGATCCAGCTCCACACAAATTTCTGATGTATTTTTTTAGAGTACGGAGCACATCCTGAATACTGAGGATCAAGTCACCTACACTCCAGGATGTACCTACATGCACCACAATGGGGAAATCTGAACATGTTCCTTTTTCACTAAAACTATGTGTACAAATATGAACTATTTATGTGAAGAAAATGTTCACTCTAGGTTTACAGTGTCTACCCCAGGTGGACATGGTTATTTAAAAAGTCCGTAAACCTTTAATTTTATGGTGTTGGGGAAACACTGTGAATGAAATTGAGATATGAATTTGTCCCATTACAATTCTCAAAGGCCAATTCAATGAAGGTGTGCACGACAGTATGAAAATGTCCTTTGTACATGTTAATTAATGTTGTGTCTGAAGCCTTCACAGAAAAATTTTAACACACATCGC
This sequence comes from Excalfactoria chinensis, assembly GCF_039878825.1. NCBI lineage: Eukaryota > Metazoa > Chordata > Aves > Galliformes > Phasianidae > Excalfactoria > Excalfactoria chinensis. The sequence continues at coordinate 139,131,615 of NC_092825.1, forward strand.
AAACTGATCTTTTTCACTCTAAGCTAGAAAGCCTTTCCCCTCCCCCCACCCTACTTTATGATATTTTCTGCAAAATTAATGCAAAGCCCAATTCTTTCCAAAAAATAAGCTCTAGAGGCACAGGTGTGAAGAAGTCATCTTGCTCTTGAAGTTGCACTCAAAAAATAGAATTGTCAACACAGCTGCTAGATAAGTCCTCATAGAAAAGGTTTTTAGAATCACGGCCAAGAAAACAGACCTGCTAAATATACAAAATAATGAAATACAACTAGCTTTCTTTCCTCTGTATTTTTTAGAGACAGAAGGTAAAAAATAAAAAAATAAAAAAATGATCTAAGATTCCATATGCTCTGTTATGCATAATATAGGAGGATTAGGCTCCCATAAAAAAGGTTTATAAGTGGTAATCAGTGATATCATATTAATTATAAGCAATAGTGGTAGCTCTTGAAATCTGCAGGCTATGCTATTTCGGGCAAATGGCGGCATTTTATTTTAGCTGTTCATTTTATGAAACCTTTTGTGAACAAATTCTAGAAGTTTATGACTATATTATAAATATTGTAGCAACTGAATGGGTAAGTGGAAATGCCTGGACTTTGCAGCAACGGTATTCAAATGCTGGACAGAACCATTGCTACTTTTAGGTGATGACTACAGAAAATGATTCAGAGTTGTTGGTCATAATAATATATATTTGTGTATATATATGTTTACTTATGTACCTCCCCCCTCACCCTCCTCAGGGGGTGTCAATTAATCTGCCCATTTTTATTACAAATAATAGACCATATGGCATTCTCCATTAAATAAAATGCCTACAGTTAGTTTATCTTTAAAAAATGCCATTTCCAAAAAGGGGAAGATTTAAATGTTTTTTTTTAAAATCACAACTTTTCTTTACAATAAAACAGCAAAACCATCAGTGCACATATATAGACAAACTCTGTTATTACGCTCAATTGCACTGAACTCAAAAACATTTTTAAAGCTTGAATAAATGTTGGCAAAGTTCCAAAAATAAGTACTTATATATCTCTGCAGGTCTTAAACTGGCCATGGAATGCCATGTTAACTATTGTGCACTGCTTCTTTTTCACACATGATGCTCTTCTCCTAAGTGGCTGGCCTCTAGCTCAGACAGATTTTGAGTAGATCTTTCAGTAATAAAAGCCATTTTTAGGAAATAAAAAGATATACAAAATCAGGTTTATTCTCAAATGCACACTTTTATAAATATCTTCCTCTTCAGTTAATCCATGGATAAGGCGCAACATCTGTTCTGATTCTTAACAGTATGAGAACATTACATTGAAGATTCCTGAAAATGTCTGAATATAATTTTATCCTTGTTTCCTTGTGCCATCCTATTATCATTGGAAAGTAACTATTAAAAATAAAAAGCACTTGATATGCAAGTCAAAGAAAACTAGTAATTTCCAAATAACACTCAGGCTATAGATTAATTTTTATATATTTTACTAACATTAACTCTTTTTAAATGGATGCATATATCAGAAAATAAACTACAGGGAATGCCTTAGCAATATTGAACAGAGTTGAAAACATTCAGTATGCTACAGATTATTATCAGAAGGTCTAACTTATTCACATGGCAGGCCAGTGTAATACAAAAGCCAAAAGGTTTTAATTTATGACAATTTGCATTCATATCCTACCAATTTCCACAGTCATATTTTTCTTTCTGTTTAGCTGAAAGTTGAGGCAATGTTATGTAATAGACAGAACGTGGACATTATTTCCAGTAGAAAAGTACAGGCTGATATATGCATTAAAGCTGTGAATGTAAGGTTTATAGTTTTTAAATTACAATTTCCGAGCAATGTGTTTAAAAGTATGTGATACGTTCTCTGAGAAAGATCAAAGGGCTTGATATATTTTGTAAATTACAGCTATAATGATTCCATTTGCAAAAGATGTAATTTGCTGGTCTATTTTCATAATGAATGGGAGCCTAACAAATCACAAAACCTTATACATTCAGCAAAAATACAGGCCATCTTAAACTTCAATTGCAATATGCATTATGATAATACTTGAGATTTTATTGGAGACTAGATTTCCTTTTCATTTCTTGCCATACTCACCTTGCCAGCCTTTTCTGGTTATTTTATCTTTCTTTACAGAAGCAAGAGATCTTTAAGGAATGTCAGTGAATAGAGTGAAGGAGGAGGTTGCTGTGATGCATTCATTCCTGAACACACAAATGTGCACAGAAAAGAAAGGCCACATTCTTGGGTAAAGGCAGAGAAGAGGCCATTTTTGAGGATTAAAGAAAAGGACACTTCAGGTGGAGTTCTCTCATGTCATTTTCTTTGCACTAGTAAAAGAAAGGTGTCAGCATCTCCTTGACATGGAATGGACATGGGGATAATAAATAGGTGATGACTGTACAGAATATAATACATATTTCCATGGGTTTGCAGAGAGAATAGACAAGGTAGTGGGAAAGAAATAAGCTGAGAATATCTGAATATACAGAGTAGAGTCAGGAATGACCTGAGCAACCAGTTACAGATATATCACAGATTTGCTCTATAACTTTATCCTTTTCTATTCTTTGCATTAGCACCCAATGCAGCCACTGCCAGAGAAGGAAAAGCCTGCTTGGTCTGCCCTTTGCCAGAAGTCCTTTGCAGTTTCCATTGCAACTATTACAAAATTGTGAGCCTTAAAAATATATCAGTTCCAAGGCAGAGAAAACACACAAACTGTGGGAACCCAGAAGATAAAGATGTGTGTATGGCTTGTTCCCAGGTGATAATGTATGACCGTATGAATCCAGGGTCATGTAACATCACCTGGCAGGTGGACAGATGCCTTTGGAAGGCCATTTACCTAAATTGGCTGGATGGAGATAGCTGAAAAAGAACATTTCTGTTACTCGATAATGTCTTCAGATGGCTTTGTTTGCAAAGACAACAAGCCTATGCTCTACCTTCCTTAGAACAGAGAAGGTAAATGAGTCACTTTCAGCCTCAAATATTTGAAGATGAGTTTCTCTGTGAAGTCATAATATCAAGTCAAATGTTCCTTTAGAAGAAACAGACGAAATAAAAAAGACATTTTTCCATGTTATTTGTGGTTCCAATGAAAATTTAGTATGCCAAGATTGTTACATACATAGGAAGTCAATTTTAAACCAATTCTTACTGTTTTTCTGTTCTCAACTTGGAATTCACTACAGCTGTTTTCAGTAGTGATGAGACCAGATGACTTTCTGAGGTGCCCTCTAGCCTGAATCTTTCTACAATTTTATGACATCAATGTTATATACCGATTTTTGGGTGAAAAAATGTAGTCATGCTAAGGAAAAAAAAAAAAAAAAAAAAAGAAAAAAAAAAAAGATGATCTCTGAAAAATTTGAAGCTGAGTTCTGTCCTTCTGTAGATCCTTAGGATAGACTGGTATAGGAATCTTTAGCATATTTCAGCATGCTTTTTCAAAACAAAACAGCAAATCTGTCTTGAGAGGACAGAAACTTGGATGTGCTTCTTTGAGGTTGATCAGAATAGCAGCTCTGTGATGTCTAGCCCTATAATTCCTGGATTCTTTCTTTTCTGGACATAAGAAGGAAGCATTAGTACATCCCCTTCCTATATTTCCTTAATTAGAACATTCTTTTGTCCAGATAAAATGGCCTCCTGTTCTTTGCTTTCAAGCTAAACCATATAAATCCTATCAAAACAAATATTTACAAAATCTACATTTGATAAGTTCACAATTCTTAGTGTATCTTTGAAAATCTTCTTAGAAACCATACATATCTTAGAAACAATTTAAGTGAACCTTAGTATCCTGCACACGGTGTGCTGTGCAGATCCACTTGGTGATCTGTTTTCCCTTTCTCCCAGGAAAGAGCTACAAAAACAGTCTCTTTAAGTTTTTCCTATACCATGAGCTATACTATATGGTAATAGATTGGTAATGGTAATAAATACCATGTATTTTTAAATACAAAGCTTAAAATACACAGCTGCTCATACAAAAATATGATTTAAAAGAAAATAATAATAATAAAAGTAAAGTACTACATTACTCTGATCTAGGTAGAATTATGGCAATTGATTTCTTCACCAGTGCTATCTCAGCTTGTTTCTTACTTGATGCATGGAGACTGCATATGTTTAAAAGGATACACTAGGTGATGTATAGCCAGTCTAGTCATGTACAGTAGATCGCATTTAGACACACATAGTCTACCCACGTGCAGAGTCCCCTTGTCTGGATTCCAGGTTAGATTAACTGGAGTCTCATGACTCTAGCTGTTGAAAAATTGTAGATAAATAGCCAAAAAAATCAACTCAGATCATTGATAACATGCAAAAACATTCTGCAAAAGAAAAGATAGTAATTTTTTTAAAACCCTGATATTTATAGGATAATGTTTCTTAGATATATACCAGAATAGAATAAAATATGAGAAGATTAAGTGAAGGCAATATATAAATAAATGAAAATAAAAAAAGGATTTCTTCTATTGCTAGAGTTTTCACAATCCTTTTTCTAAGAAATCCATGCCAACTAGCCCAAAAGTCAGCCTTTGGTTTTGGTGGGGTGAGACAGACATATCCTGAATATTGACTGCTACAGACCAAGAGCTTCAAGGAGCCCCTGAAACACTATTTGCTTGTGTCACAGTGATTCCTTGCTGTGTATTTACTCAAAGATTTTATCTTAAAGGTTTTACCTTAAAACTTCATACAATTTTGTCAGAAAAGTTGGGGCAGGGCTTTGCTGCTTTGTGTCTGTAATCTACTAGTCTGAACACCACTTGAATACTAAGCCTCACACATACTGGAAAAAAGCAAGGATTGAACACAAAGATGCAAAACAGAAGAGACTCAATAATTTAGGTCTTAACGCAGGGGACGTGTAAGGCACATGCAAATAGTTAGCTGAAGAGCACATTTCCATACCCCCATATGCAATCCTTGTGTCACCTGATCTTCTCATTTTTGCCGGTTTGTAATGAAGTTACACTGGCATTTTGAAATGCAGCGTGACTGCTGGAGTGAAAGAGATCAGTATGAATACTGTACAGTATATATTTTCTGCTGTGGTGGGAAGAAAAGATTTCACTCACTGCCTCCATTGTCATCCTGAATTCATCCCTTTAATACCTTTGCTGATCTTCTAGAAATATGTTTATATGCTCAAATAAAAGTGCCAGATCATCTGAATGTGAAAGCTGCATCTTATTTCATATTCTCCAGAGTGTACATGAAAATAAAACTAATAAGATGAGAAAGAAATCAGATTCCCACATTCAGAGATAGTTTAAGGTTTCTGAACATAAAAATAGGATATTGTTTTAAAGTCAATTAATAACAAGTTGAACTTCAAATAGGCACATAAGTATTTTTAGAGAAGTCATACTAATCCTAGAATTTTATGCTCAAGTTGTTAGCTTAAATTTATCAATGACAAGTTGTTTTTGTAAAAGAATGACTATCATGAATTTATGGGATGGTGTACTTATTTATCATATTTTTATACTATTTAATCAAAAAATCAAGGAGAAGATATTGGATCTTTTCCCTGACCATCAAAAGAGATACTGTCATGCCTTTTTTAAAAGGAGATTTGAATGATAAGCTTATTTCTTTAAAATGACCATGTAGATTTAGAATTTGCAAACATATATTCTATATATATGGAGTTCTACATATAGACTTTGGATTATGTCCTCTCTTCTCACAGAGAAGGATTTAGTAATAAATTTATGGATAATAAAGACATGCTCTTTTCCTTTCCCTGCAAATCCTTGACAACTATATGCAATGGTTGCAAAAAGAAACAAGGTATAACTGAAAAAAAAGAAAATAAATAAATCTCATTTGTAATCTTTAACGCTTATTTATTTATTTATTTATTTATTTTTAACTTAAGAAATTAATCTGAGGGGCAAATAAAATGTTTGCCTTTAGTCACCATAAGCGAATTAGATTGTGTGTCTATAAAAAGATTACATGCTGTAACATTCCGAATAACAATCTATTATTATAAAAATATCTAAATACATCAAACAAGGCATTAAGGATATTTGAAAGCAATGCTTCTAGTGTTCGCTTTTTCTCCCTGCTTTGCTATGGGTTTTTCTGTGCAGTATTTATTAATAGTTGTCCACTCTGTCCTGCCAGACTGTTAGAAGTAAAGAAGATGACAGTATGAAGCCTTGATTGGTCATAAACACCAGATTTTATCAATAGTCTTTTAATCCTCATCTGTATTTCTTCAATGTATCTGCAATTTTATCTTAGCATTTATATTTATAATGTTATTAAGCTTTTACATTTTTTGCAGATTTAATGAGAATTTCTTTTGACAGCGATCACTGTAAATATATTCCAAATGTAAGGTAGCCATCAGAACTTCACCAGGGGTGAATTTATGCAGGTATGTTTAGATGCAGGTGAGATGAATCTAGCAAATGCTGAGCAAAGTATTAGCTCCCTATATTTACTTTCTAATAGGAACCATATTTAAGCTTAAGAAGTGAAGATGATGTTCAAAAAATCTCTAAACAGAATGACAATGACCTCAGCTTATATGATTGTTAACATAACACTAGTGACGTATTCAACAACTTTCTGCTTTACCCTATCTGTTTAGCCACTAAGCATATCTTGATCTCCAAATGGGCAAATCTAGAATGTTCATAATTGTAATTGCTGAACAAAGCTAGAGACCTTCTGCTAAGAGTTCCCTTAGAAAATTAATCTGAAATCTGTTTCAACCATTTGAAGTCCTCAGTATTTGTTATGCCATTTTCTAATTTGGGAGTGAAAATACTACACATACTGCATACAGAAATGAGATCTATCTCATGGGCTACCAATCATCATATCAGAGTTTTCTCCTTCCTCATTTTCTTATCTACATTATTTTGTGAATACACTGCCATAAAGCACAAACTACAGAGTACACCTGCGTGAACTTCATCCATATCAACTTAAATAAAACAAAGCTAGATTGGAAGCAAAACCTCCAACAAAACTGGTTGGTTTGAGTACAGTCAAGACACTGTTCCTCAGTAGAGAATATGCTCTGTAGAGAGTATGGAATGAAACGTTGACAGAGCATTAACAATATTCATTTTAACATTACAATTGAAAATAAATAGGGTATTTACAACAAATAATCAAAATCTTGGATAACAGGAGGAAAATAGGAAAAAGAATATTTATTCAACAACAACAATGAATAAATCACTTTCTTTATCAGGGCTTTGTAGAAAACAAGGTAGGAAAAAGTAGATGTTCTCGATTCAACTTCTAGAATCCTTGCAAGAAACGTGTACCTCTAACATATTTGTTGCTAGAATATGTTTTTATCACCTCTGTCTCTCTGTGAACTCCAAAGCAAAAATATTTAGTGGTTGTTAGAATATAGCATAATTTTCCAGATGCTGAAAAAGGATAGAGTTTTACTTACAAATATTTGCCTATTTAAAAAAGGCCAATAAAGCTACATTAAGGTTTAATCATCTCAATTTAATTACTTATCTGTGTTGATTTAATGCACTGAATTTCAACTTCTGAAACATTTCCAACACAGAAAAATTCTCAAAAATTACATCCCATCTCTGTGATACGGCATGTAAATTTCACAGTGGCATCAATCTTCTGCCATTTTTTCAAATGACTTTAAAGTCTTCTCTGAGAGAAACAGGATAAAAAAGGAAAATCATTCCTTATATCCATTTAATCAAATCCATTAATCCAATTAATCTAATGAAAAACACATGTTTTGTTATGTATGCTGTATCTATTTTTATTGAGTGGAAAAAGAAACAACTCCAAAGATGTTATTAGACAATATGAATAAAAAAATGGAAGTATTTAATTAATGCAAACTTTAAAGTCTCTCAGTAAAATGAATAGACTTTAGCAGAATTGCAAAATTTCAGTATTCAAGCATTGTTATCAACTTCTGTGTTTTGTAACCTCATCAGGTAATTTACTGCAATATTTGATCCAGTCATTAAAACTTAGCTTATGCAATGAAGCTTGGATAGGATTTACCAAGAGCTGTTAGTAGGTCTTACTAAATTTTACCTGGCAATAGAGACATTTTTACTGTGAAGGTGATCAAACATTGGAACTGACTTCCTAGAGGAGTGATTGATGCCCCAGGTCAGTCAGTGTTCAAGAGGCATTTTGATAATGCCTTTAACAATATTCATGGGTGTGTTTTGTTGTTTTGGTTTTTTTTTTGTTTTTTTTTTTTAGTCCTGAAGTTTTTGGGCAGCAGTATTCCTTGATATTTTTAGGTCCCTTCCAAATGAACCATTGCAATTCTAATTATAATTTTGAAACTTTTGACTTAGATAAGACATATAGCTCTACCAGATTTTCTGCATTTATTTGTTCCATTGCCAAATGTAACTTCCATCAGTTTGGGCTATTATCAACAGCTATCACAAAACACCTGCTGAAAGGCATCTGTAAAGCCCAGAAACATATGCACTCAAGAGAAAGTCATAGAAAGTGTTTGATAACAGTTTGGTTTTCTGTGCAGGACTGAATCTTTCCAGATCAGTAGAGAAAATGGCTTCATATTTATTTCATGCACTTAAAGAAAAATCTCCTTTTTTTACCTTATCAGTAGTGACATGTAAAATAACAGCCTTGTTCCCTTTAAGCTCACAGAAATCGAAGTCAGAGTACTGAAAAGGTGCTACCTGACACTACAGAGCACAGGCAGGTTCTTTAGGGATCCTTAGCAGAATGTGAACCAGCCATAGGGTTGTGATTATAATTTACAGATTTATTATTATTATTATTATTTTAAACAGTAATTATCAGTCAGCATTGCTTATAATCTACAATTCCTAGCACTTATCTTATAGTTACCCAAAATTTTTAGAATTCTCAGCTATACAGGCTTTTCAGTCGCCTTTACTGACTCTTTGCCAATTAGGTCAAATTCTTATCAGTCAGCACAAAACCTAGACTCAGACTCTACTTAAAAGAACACGGGTGACATACTCACTCCTCAGTGGAAGAAGATTCCAGTAGAGAGATCTTCAGCCACTGAGAGGATGATGGGCAGTCCAAAAGCTGTTACTGTCTAAGTCACTTGCTACTAGCTGGTTTTATAGACAGTGGTCCTGTGCTGTCACTATCTCCTGACAGCCTAGCACATCATTACTGATAACACTGATGGCCTTAATAACCCCAATAACATCCTGGATAAGCCAGCACATGGATCTTGATAACACTAATTCTCTTTACTCTGACTATGGATGTCCCCACACCCTGGGGACAGTGATAGGGAGAGAGAAGTGGGCATGGTTGTACATTAACAGTCCACTTAAAGATATTACAGATATTTGCCTTATTGTTGGCTATGCTAACCATAGACAGAGATCAGGATCAAGGGGTATCAGTCACATACTTGTATAGAGATGTATCCCAAAACTGATAGCTAGATATATGCATTTTTATTTTTTTTTTATAGTCTTCCTTCCTCACTTTTTCTTCCTTTCTTGTTCACCCTTCCTTCCTCTCATATTCCATATGCCTGAATGGAATTATATTTGAAGAGTGAAAATTAACAGAGCAGAAGGAACTATGACTTAGACTTTCTATCAGCAGATTCATATTCTTAAATATCCAGTGCACTCTCTCTGTCACCACAGTGAATGGATGAAGAGCCCCTGAAAGGATAAGTCTTATGAATTACAAAGTCTAAATCAGATACCGGGGAAAGGAAAGCCACAGTACTTGCTTGTTAGGCATGGAGTACATGACTTTCTATGGTCCTTAAGTAAATTTTCTTGGATTAAACCCATAAATAAATATTGCTTTCAGATCAAAAGGTGGTTAAAATGTGGAAAACTAAAAAGTTGAATATAAGCTCCCAATAGATAAATATATATAACAATAAAATAGCCATCGGAGGACTTCAATGATTAAGAGACGAAATAAGAATAGACTGTACTAAACTGACTAAACTAGTCTAGAACAGTTCAATTGGAAGGGACAGTCAAAAATCGTCCAGTCCAACTTTCCAATTTCCTGAAATCTAACTAATGTTTATGCAAATCAATAAGTGCACTGTCTAACTGCCTCTTGAAAACTGACAGACAGGACATAAACTGACTCTAGGAAGCCTGTTCCAGTATCTAACTACCCTCACAGTAAAGAACATTTCCTAAAATCTAGTCCTAAATTCTAGTCCTTTCACACAGCTTTGTGCTATTCCATGTGCCTTGTCATCTGTGACAAGGTGGAAGAATCTGGCATCTCCCTCTGCTTCCCCTCCTCAGGAATTTGTCTATCAGGAAGGGATGAGGGAATAGCACTTGTGTGCAGTGTTGTGAAAACTCTTACTGGAAAACTCTTACTGGAATACCCTACACAGTTCTGATATTCACCTATCACAGGATACTTAGGGAATCATTAAAAGCATCGGAGATGCCATTCAAAAAATAAAAAATAATAATAATAAAAAAAATCTCATAATAAGAATTTTAGGAAGTTCTATTTCTTCAGTTAATCTAAAAGGAAGTCAAGAGATAGCTGGATAATAGTCTAGGTATACTCATACGGGAATAGATTTCAAACTACACAAAGAAACAAAGGCATTACAAGGTGCAATACAAGCTAACAGAAGTGGGACATATTTGATACAAAGAGCATAGATCTTTTTTGTTATGAAGACATTTAATCTGTGGAAGTTGACACTTCTAAAGGTGGTGTTCAGCTCCTTGTCACCTGAAAATCTCTAAATCAGGTGTATGTGCTTAAAAATATTATAGAAGTTAGTTACAGACACAGAGTGCTGTTATGCCTTCTGAGGTGAAGCTGGGGGTGTAATGCTGTTATCTAAATGTTTATCCTATTTTTAAGCATTCATGTACCTGTAACTGATCTGGAGCAGAACTAGTAGTCCTCTTTATGTGAATAAGACTTAATTAATCATACACATTTGATTTATCAGGTTGAATATAAGCCCAGTCTCTCTCCCGTCTGACAGTGAAGTCTTCTGATGTACTGCAAGCAAGTCAGTGCGAGAGAGGGTGACTGGAAACATGCTTCCAGCGGCAGAAAGCTCTAAATATTATTTGTGTATCCATTCAATCCAGCATGATATAAAGTGATTGTTATGCAAAGTACAGTTCAACATCCTTTCACATGTTTTTTACCTAGAAGACAGATTTATTCCTGGAAGTGTACCACTTTCTACTGTGTATTAAGAGAGGCAGTTTTGTTGTTTGTTTGTTTGATTGATTTTGTCATATTGTGTATATTTTAGGAAGTTTAGAAAGACTGTGCTAGATATGGCTTTTTGTATATTTAAAGCCTTCTGAACTGTCAGTTTTCCTTCCTCATGAGGATGCAATCGGATAGCTCAGTCTACCTCAAAGTGGAGAGTAACAGGTCAGTTGAGGGAGTTTTCATTACGTCCACCTCGTTAACTCACATCCTCTTTCCACTCTGTAGGTCACCAGCACTACTTGTCCTTGATATTTCAAATCAATTTACTTCACATCCATGCAATTTGTTATCCTTGACTGTATTTTGAGGTTTTAAAGACTGCTAGTTGCTGAAATAAAACACATTGTTTCTTCAGTTAAAAAGAATATGGGGATTTTAAAGATGTTACCAGAATACTTTGAAATGCTTCCTTTACAAACTGTTCAGAGGTGATTTTGTAAATAGGGAGATATAATCTTATTCAAAAATAAAAATAATAAAAAAAATTGATCTGACCTTGATGAAAATACGTAAATGAAGTTGAAAGTTAATTAATTAACACAACATTAGTATTAGCTGATACGGATGTTACTGCGCTGACCATTTGCTTTTTTCACTAATGAAGATGTAGTATGAAGACAGTATAACACACAGCAAAGCAGTATAGTATAATTTCATAATTTTCTCCAAAACCCTTCAGCAAAATTGCATATCTTTAAATGCAATTCTGTTCTGCGTTCACACAGCAACTTTGTAACAGCACATACGCTTTGAGGTTACCAGTGACCTACTTGCATAATGAAAATCCTCTAAAAACACACAGCCTGTAGTGACTAATACCAAGGCCATTATTTTTCTGTGGGACATGTAGGAAACCTGGAAACATGAAGCTATGTTTTTAATGCTTGTAAGTGTGAATATATATTATTAAAATAGTATTAAATCACCACATTATACCAAGTAAAGCCCTTCATAAATCAAATGCCCCAATGATTTTTCTCCAAAGCTTAACATTCATTCTGGCTGCCAAACTTGCAGCCACCTCAGCACATATCAAGTTGCAAGATATAACTTGTCAAAAATAGTTGACATGATTTCTGCCTAATTTCCATGCAAATGAAAATGTACAAGTCCATGCATTGTATGCATGGAATTATCACATTGAAATCAGTAAATAAGGCACTAATATGTACCCAGCACTTTTAAGACTGGGAGATATTCATAAAATGATCAATATTTCTTGTATTTTTCTCTTAAAAGAGTTTTTAATGTATGCTTTTGAAAAGATCACATATGCTTTATTTTTCATGATCTAAGCATTCTTTACATTTTATGCAACTCATCTGAAACCCATTTTTTTCAAACCTTTTCTTATTTACTTACTTTTTCTTTCTTTAAATAAATAAAACAAAAACTTCAGGCAGTATGAAATATAAAATTAAGATCATCATTATGGCTTTATTAGTCTTTGTTCCTTCAAAGAGGATTTCAAAGCATTTTCAATGGCTTTCTGATCACATGCTTCCTGATAAATGCCTGAGAATTTTAGTATCTTTAAATCTTATCATCACTGTCTTTGTAAGTACTGCTAAAGGACAGTCATGACTATACTGTCCATGTCCAAAAGCAGTGTGCAACTTGCTAGCATAATGTATACACATTCTTGTGATTATTTTCAAGCCCACTGTCATACAGAAGGACAAGCTTATAGAAATTTCCGATGGTAGAATTATCAGGGAGAAATTCTGACAATAGTTTGAAAGTCTGGCCTTCTTTAGCCATTGTGCTGCTCTTCACAAAAGTGAAGGCTCTAAGTGAGACAAGACTATCTGAAAATAAACTAAGATACAATCCTGTAAAAACATTATAACTCACATTCAAAAAGAAAAAAAGAAAAGCAAGATCCATAACTGCAACATCTGTAGTTCCATCAGAGTCAGGAAAAAATTTGTTGTTAGATTGTTTAAACAGCATTGTTTAACAATTCTGATAAATGTAGGGTTCCTTCATTTGGGTTTTTATTTTATAAGATCATAATGAAGACAAATAAAAAATAAAACTTCTAATCAATTAAATTATGACTAAAACTTCTGTTCAAATGAACAGGAGAAAATGAATCTTACTGAAAATTAACCTTGTTCTGTCCTATTGGTATTGGAGATTATTTTTTCATCTTCATATTTTCAAAAGTTTTGGCTTCAAAAGCTGAGACTTTTCATATAATACTGAAGCTTCATAGAAGCACTTAAAAGCAAAAAACAAAGATGACAGACCAATATGCAAGCTGAGATAGTATTTTAGAGATACATACTTAGAGAACATGTAAATGTTAAAATATATCTGCTTCATGAAGATAAATTGATTATAAATAAATTCAATCATAATAACATATTAAAATACTTGCTGCATGTTTATTAAAAAAACAAACTGCATTCACTTAAAACAAAGCAATTTTTGTTGTTTTCATTCAGTATTAAATGAAATGAAAAAAAAAAAAATACTGAGAAAATGAAATGATAGTTTACTGATAAACATGGAGCCACATAAATTCCACAATATCATGTGGAATAAATGCTAACTAGAAGATGTCTGGTTTGCAATATAATTGCCAAAAACTGAACACTTGTCTATCAGCTTCTACCTCTTTGCTTCGGTCCTACTGAAATATTGCAAAAGGCCTACTTATTCAGTGACCTCGTCCTGCAAAAACTGATTTCCTCACTATCCTTCTGAAAAAAAAAAAAAAAAAAAAAAAAAAAAAAAAAAAAAGACATCAAAAGGAAAGAGTCTGGAGAAAACTGGAGGACAGTGGAATGGTTGGAGCAGAGCAGAGGAGAAGACGAAAGAGAATAGATAGATAGAAAAATGCAATATTTCTGAACCACTGATTCAGACTAAGCTACTTCAGCACTGCATGATGTACTGGAGAGACTCCATGTAAAAATAAAGAAAATATTAGGATGTATAAGCTGTACTTTGAAAAAAAACCATGCAACAACATACATTCGGCATTTTAAGGAAAAGTCAAAGACTCATGATTAATTAACCAGAAAGCCACATGAACTAGTTGACAAACAAGCACTATATCTAAAGAAATAATTCACCTTTCAGGAACGATAAGATAGTGGTGAAGACTGGAATATAAAGCCTTGTCCTGTTTTTTTATGACTACTGAAACCCTAGCTCCTGTTGGTGTTACCAGTGTTTCCTCATCAGACAAGTGCAAGGTCCTGCATCTGGGTCAGGGCAATCTCAAGCGCAGATACAGAGTGGGCAGAGAATGGCTTCAGAGCAGCACTGAAGAGAAGGATTTGGGAGTGTCAGTTGATGAAAGATTCTACAGGAGCCAGCAATATGTTCTTGAAGATCAGAAGGTCAACAGTATCCTGGGTTGTAGCAAGAAAAGTGTGACCAGCAAGTTGAGAGAGGTGATTCTGCCCCTCTACTCAGCTCTCGTGAGACCCCACCTGCAGTACTGTGTCCAGTTCTGGGCTCCCCAGCAAAAGAAGAATATGGAGTTGTTGGAGAAGGTCCAGAGGAGGCCCATGAAAAAGTCTGGAGCACCTGCTCTATGAGGACAGGCTGAGAGAGCTCTCAGCTGGAGCTATTCAGCCTGAAGAAGAGAAGGTTCCAAGGAGACCTTAAAGCAGCCTCCCAGTACCTGAAGGGAGCCTACAGGAAAGCTGGGGAGGGACTTTTTATAAGGACACATAGTGACAGGATGAAGGGAAATGGTTTAACCTGGAAAAGGGTAGAGTTAGACTAAATATTAGAAAGAAATTCTTTATCATAAGAATGGTGGGACACTGAAACAGGTTGCCCAGTGAGGTTGTGAATGCCCTCTCCCTTGAAGCATTCTAGGTCAGGCTGGATAGGGCTGTGAGCAACCTGGTCTAGGAGGTGTCCCTGCCTATATCAGGGGAGCTGGAATTAGATGATCTTAAGCATCCTTTACAACCCAAACCATTCTATGATTCTATGATTCTAAGTCTCGTCAGTGCAGACTTGGAACATCATGGTAACAAGAGATGATGTACAGGATCTAATAAGAAAGTATGGGTATTTGGCGATTTTTCCTATTAACACAAAACCAAGAAACACAACACCAATAAATCAATAGTTGTTGGCACCACAAATAGCAAAGTTTTCAGATGGTCTTATACAATTGCAGATGACACTATACAAATGCAGACATCACTAAGTTGGGAGGGAGTGTTAATCTGCCTGAGGTGAGAAGGGCACTACAGAGTGACCTGGATAGACTCGATCGATGGGCCAAGGTTAATGGCATGAGTTTCAATAGGGCCAAGTGTTGGGTCCTGCATTTTGATCACAACAACCCCAGGCAACCCTACAGGCTTGGGGAGGTGTAGCTGGAAAGCTGTCTGATGTAAAGGGACCTTGGCATGCTGATGGACAGACAACTGAATATGAACCAGCAGTGTGCCTAGGCAGCCAAGAGGGCCAATGACATCCTGGCTTGTATCAGGAATGGTGTGGTGAGCAGGATTAGGGAAGTCATCCTGCCTCAGTACTTGGCATTGGTGAGGCCTCACCTTGAGTACTGTGTTCAGTTTTGGGCACCTCAGCACAGGAAAGACATGGAGGTACTGGAACAGGTCCAGAGAAGGGCAACGAGGCTCGTGAAGGGCTTGGAGAATCAAGCCTACGAGGACAGGTTAAGGAAGCTGGGGCTGTTTCGTGTGGGGAAAAAGAGGGGAGACCTTATCGCTCTCTTCCAGTACCTGAAAGGTGCTTACAGTGAGAGTGGGGCAAGACTCTTCTCACTGGTGACAACTGACAGGATGAGGGGAAATGTCCTCAAGTTGCGCCAGGGCAAGTTTAGGTTGGATGTTAGGAAGCACTTCTTTACAGAAAGGGTGGTTAGGTACAGGAATAGGCTCCCCAGGGAGGTGGTTGAATCGCCATCCCTGTATGTGTTTAAGAGTTGTTTGGATGTGGTACTCAGGGATATGATTTAGCAGAGGGTTGTTAGAGCTAGGGTACTATGGTTAGGCTGTGGTTGGACTTGATGATCTTCAAGGTCTTTTCCAACCTGGGTAATTCTATGATTCTATGATTCTATGAAATCTTCCTCCTCTACACCACGATAAAACATGATGATTCTTGATGCCCGTGACAAGCAACATAAGTCAGGAAAAGTTACTTATTCAGCCACAGTAATTCAATTATACTAATAACAAGATGAGAAATCCTATAAATACACAAGACAGTGAAATCTGTGTATGACATGGAAAAATAATAAATCCATGGATAATAGAAGAACTACAGAATCACAAGGTGGTTATTAGTTCAAGCAGAGTCACCCATGCCAGGATGCCTAGGACCATGTCCAGGTAGTTATGAAAGATCTCTATAGCCTCTCTGGCAACCTGCACCAGTGCTCCATCAGCTGCGTAGTAAAGAAGTATTTACTGATACTCTCAGATAGAAGAATCTCCTTTGTTCCAGTTTGTGACTGCAGCCTCTTATCATGTCACTGGCTCCATCTTCATTGCATCTTCTCTTCATATGTTTTTAGCCATTGATAAGATCTCTCTTAAATCATATAATTGATATATATGAATTTATGCTCACCCTTATGATTCACATACTTACATACATACAGCTGTTTCTTGGAAATTCTATCCTTGACACTTGCTTCAATTCAGAGGTCAGTAGGAGAGCAGAGAAAAATATGCTGCCTTTCCCTTTGGTATTATTTTATTGACACATCATAACCTCCAAAAAAAATTTCAGTTTTAATGTTTAAGAGTTTTACATCAGGTTCAATTTCTTATTGATATTTGTTTATTTGCTTATTTATTTATCTGTGTGTTGTTATTGACAGTACAGGTTGAAGCAAATCTTTGAGTAGAATCTTGGTTTCCACTCTCTCTGAAACTCTCTAGCTCACCGACTACAGTGATGATAAGTGTGAAGAATGCTCCTGCAAATCACTGAAGAATTTAAAGCAATTTAACCCCACTAGGCCACCCAACTAAGCAAATAGTTTTCAGTAACATAAATTTTAAAATATCCTTGCATCTCCTGTTTGGAGAAGAAATCATGTATCCAGAGATATGCAGAAGCACAAAAGGTAAAAGAATAAGAATGTTCAGAGGCAAAGACAGGAGTGAGGTTAGTCTGTTCAACAAATTCCTCATTTATGAGCGTGCAAGTGAAAATATAAAGAAGCTATTTATAGTGTTGAGATGTTCAGGGTTTAATTTTCAGCTGAACAGTTGCACAGCATCAGTTAATATCAAGGGAATATAATCACAAAATAATCCATTTTGAATGAACTGAGCTCCATCATCAAAAACTTCAAACAACAATGTTTATACAGATGCAATGTATACAAATGTATAGTGTGAATCTTAAAACAGTGATAGTTTACAGTAGTAAAACAGAAAAAATAGTAGAACATAATCTCAGGTAACTAACTTTGGTTTCATGTGAATCCAACTAACAAGTATTTTTGCAGTCTTTTGGGAAAAGCTTTTGATAATAAATGCGTTATTCATGCAAATTGTATCCAAATATTCAAAATGGACATAAGCAGATTATGAATTAAAGTTCAGTTAAATAATTACTCTGAGTTTATCTCTAGAAAACAGAAAACCTTAATAAAAAACACTGACACTACTTATAAAAAAGAGACAAACTTTCTATTTTTCTTTTCTATTATGCTAGAATACTGTATATAGAAAATAAATATTAACATTACCTTAAGTCTTCATTTTTCTCCCATTTGGAATTGATTTTGAATCATTGCTAGTTTTTTGAAAATGCCTATCACCTGATAGGATAAGCTGTTTAAACAAATTTAAAAGAAGACTGAGTTTTACAATAGCTAAAACTCATCAGACTTCTGCATATAGCACATAGCAACAATCTCCTTCCTGAGAAAAATATGGGGAAAAATATTTTGCTGAATCTCTAACATTTTTTAATAGTATATATCTCTTCATAATATTAAAAAAAAAAAAAAAGTATTTTGAAATATATATATATATATATATATTTTAAGATTTGAACCTAAGCCTCAAAATTAAGAAATTATTAAAACTTGAATTGACCATAAGATTAGCTTTCAGAATCAAATTTATTGACCTATTCATTTATATCTATTCTTTTAGCTTTTAAAATTCTCCATTTATACAAAAAGTGGATGTAATATATTGGACTAAATAAATCATATCAAGATTTGAAAGTGCTGGGGAAAAAAAATATCATAAAAACAGCATATGAGCAACAAATGAGCTACCTAAACTTGTATCAGCAGTGTGTTACTGTCACGGGTTACCTAGATTTACCTGTATCCGTGACAGGGCAGCCGCCCCGTAGGGCCTCCCCTCCCTCCCCTCCCGGGGCCCCGGAAAGGAAGGGAAAATAAAACAGTGGCAGCAATCTAAGGAGGAAAACTTATTTTACTAAATATGATATCGGAATACAATGATTGAGGCTAATACATCAAACAAAACAGAGAGAGAGAGTCCCCGAAAACCGAGAGGCCTACTGTGAAGTCTAGGCGACACGGCAGGAATGCTTCTCACTCCCTGAGAGTCCGAGAGAGAGAGAACTCCAGCCTGGGAGCGAGGTTATATATGTCCTCCTCCTGTGACTTATCTCTGGCCATGGCGTCCTCTGGGATATGTAGTTCTTCTCCGAGAGCTGAACACCCGGGATACTACCATTTTACGGAACTGGAGTATCCAAACTGCACATGATGTTATGATGTGGAATATTGACAGCAACACCACAAAACTATGACAGTTACGAAGACTTGCAAAATTTTGGGAGTTATGGTACCTGTTTTATGTTTTTGGAAAAAAAAGAAAAACAATATAGTTGATTTCAATTCTGAGAACTGTCAAAACCAATAAATAAAACAAAATCACCACCACCAACAACAACAAAACCAGGAAAGTATCAGACAGTTTGATCCCATTAATCTCAGAAGAACAATCTCATACGTTTGCTGTAGGATCTTTTATTTTTTGCATGAGCACATAGAGTGAATTTTTCATTTAGCTATAAAGGAAGAAAGGATAAACCAGTACACCAACAATGAAATTGATCCACCTTATATCCAATAGCTTTATTTGTCCAAAAACCGCTGTAGTTTCAGAGGATAAAACTTCTTGTATACAAAATTATTTCAAAAAGTATCTTAAACATTGCACAAAAACTGCATTAAGAATATAATCTGATGCAATAATTATGTGAGATTCTGATTTAAAATTAAATGAAATAGTATGGCATCCCAACAAAAGAGAAAAAAAGAAAACAAAAAACAAAAACCTAGTTTGTGCCTAAAGCGTGCTTTACTTTGACATGGGCTAGGTAATCTGCAGAGGTCCCTCCCAACTCTTATGGTTCTGTGATTATGTTAAATCAAGAGCTTTTACTGCATATTCTAGGGCACAGGAATTCTTTTCCTATCTTAATGTGTTTCTTGGAATGATTATGGGGTTTAATCATTAGAAAGGGAAGATCAATGTAAATGCTATAATATTCACATTTCTGAAGGAGGTGATAGGTAAAAAGACAGCGAATGAAAGAATTAGATCTAGAATTTAGAATCATAGAATCATAGAGTTACTCAGGTTGGAAAAGACCTTGAAAGATCATCAAATCCAACTGCAGCCTAACCAGTAGCCTATCTCTAAAACAAAACAAAACAAAACAAAACAAACAAACAAACAAAAAAAAAACCACAACAACAACAACAAACCTCTGCTAAATCATATCCCTGAGTACCACATCCAAACGGCTCTTAAACACATACAGGGATGGCGATTCAACCACCTCCCTGGGGAGCCTATTCCTGTACCTAACCACCCTTTCTGTAAAGAAGTGCTTCCTAACATCCAACCTAAACTTGCCCTGGCGCAACTTGAGGCCATTTCCCCTCGTCCTGTCAGTTGTAACCAGTGAGAAGAGACCTGCTCCACTCTCACTGTAAGCACCTTTCAGGTACTGGAAGAGAGCGATAAGGTCTCCCCTTAGAACAATTCAAAGATTAGGCATTAGGAACAGAGATTCAAGTCTACTGAGCGTTTGGTTAGCATCTATCAGTGAAGCAGAAAAATAGAAATAAAATAATGTGGAAAGTGATGATACTTCAGTAATTAAAGATCTCAGACATAAGAACATACATGAGTTTCTCAACATAAATACAAGTTGGCTGTATTGTCCAACTCACATAGCACATAGAAGTTTAAACAGTGAGTCAGTATTAATCAGCAAAGATCAGTTTCAAATCTAGAAAGATAGTTATGCCAAACATTGCAGTTTATAATATCATTTTTATCCGTAACAAACAGAAACGTCAAGGATAAATAGCTACACCGTACCTAGGTATACTGGAAGAGAAAATAAATAGCAAATCTGAAGTCTAATGGCAACTTTCTGAACCTCAGAACGTCAAAGACTTCGAGCACTAGTTCAGCTACACCTAACATTACTAACTTCAGTTAGGCTCCAGGAAAACAAACAGCATATTAATATCTATTAACAGCTCACTCGTAACATGTCTTCTGACCTCTTCAAACAACGTTTCTAATCCACATATCTCTCTCTTACTGGCCAGTTTGCTATCCTTTATCCTGTTCCATGATAGACTTGTTAGATAGACTTGGGGCTACCTGCCCTGACTGTCTGATATAGTAATGAGGTTCAGTTTCACTCCTTGAATGTATACCAGGTACAGAGAGACTGAAAAAATCTAGCAATGAATGTGAGGTTTCAAAATGCTTCTCTCAAGACCCTGGGATCAGTTATGAATCTATACAACTGCATTTGGGAATTTCACCTATGCTTTCCTTCATATTAAAAAATTGATAGATTGACATTCCAAACCGTCAGGACCTTTCACATCACTGTCTGGGATAGAACCAGTCTCCCACTGCTAAAGAGAACGTTGACACATACAAAAAAAAAAAAAAAAAAAAGGATAACTAAACACTGAGGACAACTATAGGCATTTCGAAGGCTCTTCCAAGTAAATGTATGGGATGTGATTCACAGGAAATTCTGCAACAAACAGAATCTCCCACCTTCTCTGTAGGGTATGTAATTTGTACTCAAACTTAGAAATCACGTTTACATACTGCATTGTATATGCTCTCATGATAGAGTGCACTTGTTTTGGCTTCTTTTGCTTTTCTTTCAAATTGGTATTTTGTTTAGGTCCTAACTAGGCTCCATGTAGGCAGGCTTTACCAAGACGTCCGGAGAAAAAGATAGATGACCTCCCTGAACATGTTGCAGTTCTGATCTTTCTTTGGTCTAAGTTAGATGATCCATCTGAATGCTCTGCAACTATTTCTTCTCATAAAAATACAGGATGTGGCCAATCATGTGCGCATCCAAGTTGAGATCAAGGTGCAACTGGAAAGGACTATGTGCATATTATAACCTGCAGATTTTAACATGTGGATTAGTTACAGAAACAAGCTAGTACAAAGAGTTTGTTTGTTAGTTTTTTCATTCAGGTGGAGCATCACTCATGTTTTTATACTAACTCTGATTGTTATTTGAATTCAACATTTCCAGAGATGCATACCAGCACCTTAAAGACCTCTGCTTTCCTCCCTTCCTGAGGGGAACTCAGAAGTGGAATACAGATGCAATTGAGAGAAAAAAACTATTCCCTCAAAAAAGAATTAAAAATATCACATTTAAAGTGGCTGCACACCTAAAGGTATGCAATTGCTACTCCTTCATGAAACTCCAGTGCCAGTTTCTTAGGAAATGGAAATTAAGACAGAAAAAGCATTTACCATTATATCCAAGATCTTAGGAAGCACATATCTGACTGTGCAATGAAAGACTCTAGTAAGGTAATGAAGCATCAGCAGTACATGGTAGAGGCACCCATCTCCTACATTTCAGGACTGGTTTACAAAATTGGAAAATAGCTCCATGGAGAAATTAAAAGCTTGGATTCTATTCAGATAGAAAGAAACCTGAGATTCATCTCCATCTGGACACATTGATTGACTTAAAATTCTTCAACTCTGCCAGGATCTTACTGCACAGAGATCCAACTACTGTGGAACTTTCACAGTAACCTTAAGATGTGGATCAGCCTGGAATGGGCATCACAGGGAGGCAGTTGAGTCACCATCCCTGACGGTGTTCAAGAAATATTTACATATGGTAATAAGGGAAATGGTTTAGTGGGGAAATATTGTGGCAGAAAGGAAGTTGGACTTGATTCTGTGATTCTATTATTTATGGATCCTTAATCTGAAGAGAAGCAGGAACTCAGATCACCTATATGTACTTCCTAATAGAGTGGGAATATCCACCTTTCATCTCCTCCCACTCTTTTGTTTCCTATTATTAATAAAAATGTAAACGCAAATAAAAGATGCCTTTAATAAGGCCTTTGTACTAGATGTGTTTAAAGCACACATATTTTATCAGGCTCACAGGGATCAAAAGTGCTCCAAAGCAGACCTTATGGTAAAATGATCAAACAATGAAGTGACCAGTTGTAAATGGTTGTACAGACTGTCAAGTGTTAGCTTAGCATCTGAGCGTTAAAAATGTAATGTTATGCTGTTTCAAAAAGCACAAAACTTTCTTGAAGCTGGTTAATATTTGTCTTTTCATGCAAAGGCTTCTAGTCTAGCACCTCAGATATTTCTTTTGTATGTGTGTGTGTGTTAAACAGACTAAACAAGCAGATCAATGCTTTGTTTGGCCAACACGGGGTCATTTTACACTTCTCCAGTTTTGCTCGTGAAGCAATAAAAAAGCAGATTCTAATTAAAAATCCTACTGAAATTGTATATAAAATGCAGTGAGGACTGCTTCAAATATGCAGAAATAAACAGGGTTAGCATGCTTTAGAAAACTCTGCTGTTTCACTGGGAATAATCTCCAAAGAAAGAATGAATTCAAAACTGAAAAAGCATTCATCATGGAATTACTATCCAATTAAGCTGGAAACTGTAAACTGTGGTGAGAAGGCCTGGGTATTCATCGGTAGTTGTTTATTGATATTATTGATTTTTTTGTTGTTGTTGTCAGTTTTGTGACAAGCTGGAAATTTAATGGAAGTACTGTGGATGATCAAGGGTTCCTTTCCTGTGTTGACTTCATGGTGTTTGTTAACAGTGATAAGTTAACAGACCGGTGTGACATTCAGAATGATACCGGACTTCAAAATGTTACCTTACAGCAAAATTCAAAATCTAGAGTATGGTAGGAGCCAAACCCAATAAAATGACCAATGTAGGGCATTTTTAAATCCAACTTTCAAGTATCTATAATCTTTAGTAGATTCCACATTTTTTCTTTGTAGGTAGCACTTTATAGGAGCATCAAATCAGGATAACAATAGGGCATGATTATATGAATAATTTTTGTTCAGCTACGTGGGAATTCTAAGCTGCTTTTGTTTTCTAATGGAGCAGCCTGGCAGATTTTTTGTCTTGTTAACCATGTGTTTCAAGTATAGGCACTAAAAAAAATGTATAAACTATGGCCACTACCAGGTGTCTGTACATTTCAGTTCTATCCTTGTTGCACTGTATGAAGGAATCTTCTGAGCTTCAAATACACTCTGACACAAATCCTGTTTTAAAATACACTCCAAGCATAAATATGAGACAAAATTAAGCCTGAGCATATGAGGTTCAAAAGTGGAATAGTCATAGAAACAAAATGTGGAAAGTATTAAACCATTGTTTCTTGGCAGGTTAACCCTACACAATTTATGCTTAATGCTCCCTTCCTGTTCTGTTTCTCAAGCCCTTACACTTATGTGACTAGACAATGAATCAATTCAGAGAGTTGTTTTGGCTTAAAACTTACAACTTTTGCCCCAGGTTAGCTTTTGACTGGACACGCACAAACAGAGATGGCAAGAATCCCAAAGATGTTCTTCTTTTCATTGCGATGACTATCAGCAGAGTGTAATGTTTCTCTGTAAGATACACACACAGTCTCTGGACAGAAAGATCTATATTAGATTGAACTTTGTTGAAAGCCAATTTTGAGGTGACATATCCAGGAAAATGAAAGGACTACTTTTGACATCTGAAGGTAAATTTTTAAAATACCAATATATGGAACACTATGCAGCTAATTAACTTTTACAGTCAGTATATAGCCAATTAACTTTTTCACATTTACCATATGTTTATCTTCCTGCAGGGAGTATTTCCAGGAGGAAATCATAATGGGAGATAGTTCTGCATTTATATGAGAATAACATCTTTTGATGATGGCTACAAATTCTTACGTAGCTCAGAGTAGCTTCAAAAGAGGGTGCTATTGCTAATCAGAGAAGTAAATATAAGAATTCATTAATGAAATTCATGGTTTCATAATGTTCATTTCCATAACTAGTTAACTCTACAAATGACAGCACCCAAAGCACTGAGTATCAGCAGTATTCCAAAAATGAACAGGACATAAATTTGGAGAAAATACTAGTTGAATAAATTATTGCCACATACAAGTACAGTGGGTCTCCAAGCTCACTGACTGCTCCTTTTGGGAATCACTATTTATTAATATCTGTAACACCGTACTGTCCCAGGTCAAGTCTCAGATTATGTAGTTGCACTGAAAACTTTTTCTCAAGCCTTTCTGTAAGGATGTGCTATATACAAAACCTTGGCAAAAATCTGATTCTGTAAATGAATTGTACATTTTTCAGTTCTAGACAATAGCAGCAGTAGCGGATGGTGTTTCTGCATTTTTCTTCTTTTTACTATCACCAGATAAAAACATTACAGTTATTGTACAAACATCTGAAACCTATTAAATATAGAAATCTTGGCTAGAATTTCAAAGGCTGTCTTGAAATTGTGAAATTAAAATACATAAATGTATGTGTTGACCAACTCCAAACCCTGACATTGCCATTGGCAATGCTGGTCTCTCTCCAAAAGCCCAGTTAGACTACACTGAAGTCTCTTTCTTGCACCTGTGGCTGTATAAGATTGTCCTTCAGTTGCAGTCAGAAGAACTGGGGTCTATGACACAGCCCAGATCTGCAATTGGAAGATTTGTTCTGTAACTAAATCAAAGAATCCTGGGGTCTCACAGCACTGATGTAGCCTACAGAAAAAGGTCAGTGTCATGATTGCAGTGAAGAGAGGGAAAATCCCTATTGTAATTTGTCAGCTGAAAGAGCACTTATTGCTCTAGTGGTAACAGTCGAAGAAGAGATGCTCGGGTGTTCAAGCAGCTAAGTTTTCAAATCAGGGGAAATGGAATGAAATAAACTAATGAGAAGGAATTAACTACTGCTGTGGTGAATTGCTTGTTGTTTATCACTGTCTGGAGTCAAATAGTCAGCCTATGATTAAATAATATTTGCCAGAAAAGATGCAGGACTATTTGTACACCAGACTGATTATATTTTTTTTCAGTTTATTCCAATACAGTTACTTATACATCTATTTGATTAACAATGACATTTATCCTGAATTGCAGCAGTGAAATATTTATTGGGATAGATGAGAAAAAGACTATGAAAAATTGTCTTAGTGCTATCTGGATTAAAGTTTGATCTAAGAACTGAACTGTATTATTTAAAAATATTATTTAATGTATCTGATACTGTGATTTTAACATTAGCATGTAAGTATTTATTTAAAGACTAATTGTATAACTAGTAGCATTTTAAAAATGTGCAAGGAAATGTTCTGATTTCAACATTATGGTCTGACAATGAAAATATAATATTTAACATGAATATATGTATGATCAGTTTAATAGTATGGTATTTCAAATAAAAAGCCTTGGTAAATGTACTTTTTCTGGGTAAAACTAATACTCCTCCCTTTCCTTTTTGAAATGTTAGGAAACTCTGCCAAAATGTCACATGAAACACTATCTTGTATGAAATTATTAATTTTGCTTTGAAGTTATTGAGCTCTTTCTGATTTTAATGTAGATGTAAATTTAAAAGAAACAATATATCCAGAAATTTAGTTTAAAAATATCAAATTATATTTCCTTTTGAAGACATAATAGATAATTCAGAAAACTTTTGTATATTTAGTAAAGAACTTAAGACGATAGCTGTTTTTTTTAGGACTCCAAAAATGTCACTTCTTTCGCAATTAGGTAGTCTTCCAAAAGTTGTCATCTGACACTGACAACAGTCACACAAGACAATATTCTAGAAAATTTAGAAGGAATCCAAGCTAGCTACACTAAAAAGCCAGCACACACATACACATAGGTTATTCATAAGATCTGAGATTTCAAATAATCCTTTGTATGAGTACCATTGCATAACTTCCTTCTAACACTTATGAGGTTAAAGTACCTTTTCAGTATGCTTCATCAGTGTCTTTATAATGGTTATCTTGATAAATTTCACAGAATCACAAGGTGTTTAAGGAAGTACTTCTGGAGGTAATCTTATCAAACCCTTACTAAAGCAGGACCATCTAGTGCTACTTACCCACAACCACGTCCAGATGACTTTTGATAATCATCTGAGAAGAGACTTCCCAAGCTCAATGGGCAACACATATGTTGATTCTCCATGAGCCTTCTCTAGGCTAAGCAGACCCACCTTTCCTTACAGGAGAGGTGCTCCAGTCACTTGTTCATATTTGAGGCCCTCCTCTAGATTTTTTCCATTATGTCCATGTTTGTCTTGTGCAGGAAGCCTATAGCTGTAACAGTATTCCATATGTGGTCTCAAGTGTGCTTGAAGATTATCTCCTTTGACTTTCTTGCAACAAAGAGTTATCATTTTAAGGTGAGCTGATTGGGATCTTAGAAACCTGATGAAAAATCACAGATTGCCATGATTTTTATTTGGAAAACTGAATATTTTTGTGACTGATTAAACTAAACACAACATCTGAAAATGAGAAGATGACCACAGTGTTCAGAAAAAGCTTTGTCAGTGATATAACGCCACTGACGAGCCAATTATTGATTATGACTTTACATGATATAATGCAACATGATATGCTGTTATGCATGATATCAGAATTCACAGAAACACACATTATGCAGATGGTTGTCCTGACCCATTAACTAGCTGAAGAGGATGGTGGATATCACTGGCTGTCCAGTCGTCACAGCACAGACAGTTTGTCTTTTCATGATGAAATACAAAACAGTCACCTGCATCCCTTAAGCAAAGGATTTTAATTAAAGCAAGACTTTTTAATTAATTTATGTCAATGTTACTGAGAATCTGAATTTCACTACAGAAAAATAAATTATCAGTCCTAAGTGTTTAAATGTGAATGCCTTCAAACACGTGAATATGTATACCCTTTGGACATGAGATGATGTAAGAGAATATATTATCACTTGTACTCTAAGCACACGGATAAGATGCAATCCAAAATTATCTTGAAAAATTGTATAAATAATCTAAAAACTACTCTATAATTCCTTAAGTAAAAATGCAAAGTTCAGTAATAATTCTCACAAAGAATGATAGGTTTGGCAGTATAATATAAAAAAGGATCAAGATAAAGAACAGTGGTTAATGTCATACATCTGCAAAAGCAGACAAACAAACAAAAAGAACATTTTCTGTGTTTGTATGTACAGCAACTTGTATTGGTAGTGAGGTTTGTCTCAACCCATCACCCAAGACCTTGCATTTTTGGATTTGCAGAATCTTTTGAGATTCACCTGGGCCCACTGTTCAAGCCTGTCCAGGTCCCTCTGATGGCACCCTGTCTTTCTGTTGTGTTGTCTGCACCTCACAGCTTGGTGTCATCAGCAAACTTGCCAGGAGTGCACTTGACCCCACTGTCAATGTCACTGATGAAGACATTAAATAATATTGGCCCCAGCACTGACCCCTTGGGGACACCATACATCAGTGATCTCCATCCAGACATTTAGCCAATGACCATCACTCTCTGGACTCAATCCTGCATACAGTTCTTTGTCCACAGGACAATCCACCCATAAAATCCATATCTCTCCAATTTGGAGAAAAGAATGTTGTGGGGTACAGTATCAAAGGCCTTACTGAAGTCAAGATAGATGACATCTATCATGACAATGGCTCTTCCCTTGTCCACTGATGCAGTGACACAGTCATAGAAGATCACTAGCTTGATCAAACAGGATGTGTCCCTGAGGAAGCCATGCTGGATCTCCCACATCACCTCCCTGCCTTCCACATGCCTTAGCATAGCTTCCATGGAATCTATTCCTTGATCTTCCCTGGCACAGAGCTGAGACCAACAGGTCAGTAGTTCCCTGGATGATACTTTTTACCCTTTTAAAAAATGGGTGTTACTTTTTTTTTCCCCAGTCACCAGTAACTTCACCTCATTGACACGACTTTTGAAATACTGCTGAGATTGGCTTGGTGACTGCATTAGATAATTCTTTCAGGACTCTGGGATACATCTCACTGGGACTCACAGCCTTCTGGATGTTCAGGTTCCTCAGGTGGTCATGAACCTAATCATTACTTATAATGGGAGGGTTGTTGCTTCCCCAGTCCACTCTCACCAAACCAAATGTTTGAGGGCTCTGTGGTGAGCAGTTATCAGAGAAGAAAGGTGCAAAAAAGTTGCTAAAGTACCTCAGCCTTCTCCTTGTCTGTTGTTACCAGCTTAACTGTGTCACTCACCAAGAGGAGTAAACCATCTTGGACTTTCCTTTTCTGGTTGAGGTACAAAACTGCCTTGAAAAACACTGAAAACAATTTCTGATATTTTTAAGTATGTACTTACCCATTTGTTCCATAACATTTATAAATACTTCTGTCTGTTGTATTAGGCGAAGCAGGTGGGGCCTCGTGATGTGATAGGCCCTCCCCTGCTCGGTTATGTATATGAAGAAGGGGTGTAGATGAAATGGGAAGCATATATAAGGAGCTGACACAGTCAAATAAATGCCATTTTACTGCTCATCACATTGGTGTAATGAACAGCGTGTAATTTGGTCGGGGCCATCAAAGCACCTTACCAAGGGACGTGACTTATAAGGTTACCAGATTAAAGGTTCCTTTATGTACCACATAAAAACAAAGGCATTGTTTGTTACTTGGTCTTAAAAACTAAATGGTAAAGAAATTAAATATCTACTATAATGAATGTCTTCATATGTCTGGACATTTGCTAATTAGAATTTGAGCCATCAGAGGGCAACTGTCTATAAAACAGACAAAACCATCCTTTTCCAGTTTTCCAAATTGATTTTAGTGTCTGTGTTAGAATAAAAGTTATTCAACTGTCAAAATTGCATGTAAAAGAACTGAATTGTCCTTTTGTCCTGAGTTTTCTGAAATGAAGTGAATGAGCACTCAGCAGTCATGGATGTTAAGGCTGAGACAGCAACTACAAATGCTTGAGTCCCAACTTCAAGAGCTGACTGCTCTTCACTTGTCAAATCACTTGGTGCAAATCTTTATTTCTTCACACACTTTTTCCATGAAAAGATAAAGCTTTCTTAGCTTCATTCTTAGCTGCCTTGCTTATTTGTTCAACTCAGATGTTCTTTAGTTGTTTTTAAAACCAGTGCAAGTCTTCCCACTAATCAAGAAAATTTTTAAAATGGAATTTATTTTTTTAAAACTTTGATACTGCACAAGTTTCACCACAAAAGTTATTACTTTGGAAAAGTTTTGGGTAATTATCCAGATTCTTTGTAGCAGTGCCATTCTTGTCACAAGCATCAAAATAAAGCTTTTTCCCAAAGAATAGAGGAAAAACAAACAAGCAATCAGATGTCCAATTAGTATATTTTGACTGATAATCTTCAGTCTTTCAACACAAAGTCATCTGCTCCACAGTTACATATCAAAAGTGTTATGTAAGAGTTATGTATCAAAAACTATTTCAGTTGTCATAGTCTGGTAGAATTTTTATCCTTTCAAAAGATGCTTGCATCGTGAAACACAAAAAAGAATCATGAATAAAGAAATTTTAAAAAAATAAAAAAAATAAAAAATCTAGATGTCTTGGACTCATCTTTAAAAAGTTTATTTCTTCTCATCTTCCAACATTAAGGCAATTATGTATTCATTATTGTATTCAGTTATTTTTGTCAAAAACTTATGGAAGCATCTGAAGGAAAAGGGTCACAATATATCAGTCAGTCAAACAATAATTAGAATCTGACATAGAATCACAGGATAGCTTGGGTTGGAATGGACCTTCAGGATCATTCAGCATTGGGCAGGGACACCACACACTAGATCAGGTTGCCCAAGGCCCCATCCAACCTGACTTCAATCACTTCCAGGAATGAGGTATCCACAGCTTCTCTGAGCAGCCTGTGACAGTGCTTCAACACCCTCTGAGTAAAGAATTTCCACTTAACATCTAACCAAAATCTGCCCTCTTTTAGTTTAAAGATGTTACTATCACTGTCTACCAGTGTAAAAAGTTGTACTCCGTCTTCTTTATAAGCCCCTTTAAGTAGCGCAGAGCCACAAGATAATCTTCACAGAGCCTTCCCTTCCCCAGACTGAACAAGACCAGCTTTCTCAACCTATCTTCATGGGAGAGGTTCTACAGACCTATGATAATTTTGTGGCATCCTCTGTACTCTTTTTTTGTGCTGGGGACCCCAGACCTGGATGCAATACTTCAGATGGGGCCTCATAAGAGCAAATTAGTGGAGGACAGTCACCTCCCTTATCCTGCTGATCACACCTCTTTTGATGCAGCCCATGTTACAGTAGACCTTTTCAAGCACATACTCCTGCCTAATGTTGAGCTTTTTATCTATCAGAACCCCTCAAGTACTTTACAGGGTTGCTTTCAATGAGTTCTTCTCACAGTCTGTAGACATATCTGGGACTGCCTTGGCCTTGCAATTGGCCCTGTTGAACCTCATTAGGTTCTCACAGACCCACTTTTCAAGCTTGTCCCAGTCAGTTTGCATAGTATTCCTTCTTTCTATTGTATTAAATGCACCACTCAGCTTGGTATCATCATCAAACTTGCTGACAGTACACTCAATCCCACTGCCTGGGTCATTGATAAAAATGTTAAAGAATGCTGGTTCCAAGATGGACCACTGAGAGGCATCACTCATCACCAGCCTCGACTAGGATCAGCAGCCTCCATCTGGAATGTTTTCTTGAAGACAGTTTCACAAGATGCAGGAGTTTTAAGAGAGGTGATAACTGAACATTGCTTTTATTAAGCTATTTCTTTATTTGGTGAAATATGTTTTGTATATGCATCTGGATATTCAATAAGACTTGATTATCATATTTAGATGTAAAGAAAACCCTGTGATCCCATGAAGTCTTATTTTCACCAGTATAAGATAAAATGTACATATTCCAATGGGCTTTTTACCAGTCCAGCTATGATATTTCAGTATTGTATATTAGTTTGAAAGTTAGGCATCAGCCAGAGAGTTAATGTAAGAAAGCTATGCTAGCTCAAATTACATAAGCTAGGAGCATGTATACTAGAAAATACTAGCTGAGGTGTGTGAAGCTATTGCATCACAATGACTTGCTCA
The DNA here is from genome assembly GCF_039878825.1 of Excalfactoria chinensis. Taxonomy (NCBI): domain Eukaryota; kingdom Metazoa; phylum Chordata; class Aves; order Galliformes; family Phasianidae; genus Excalfactoria; species Excalfactoria chinensis. Next base: position 139,163,297 of record NC_092825.1, read on the forward strand.
TTTGTATAAGCCCTCAACTGCTCTTTGGAATTTACTATATTTTGATGTACTAAGAAACTTATGTTGAAAATGTGTTGCTAATAGACTATTTCTCCACTTGCTTTTTTTTTTTTTTCCTCTATTCAGTTTCCTCCAGGTAAGCTCCAATAAACTATCACAATTTTTAAAAAGGAAGAAAGAAAAACCCCAATGCTTAAAATTGAGTTATGTTGATTTCACTTAAATTTCTTTCCTGATTTATATTATTGATTTTTCTTAGTATTAAATTACTAATGTACATGCAGAATGATACATAGTAGTGATGTAACATTAATTATTAATAATGAGTTAGGTTAGAAGAAGTTAATTTAATACTCTTAGGATCATACATAACCCATGTATTCAATTAATTCTTCGTTTATCACAGAGCCTGAAAACATTCCATGTTCAAATTATATGTAACAGGTGAGCAGCACGGAGTAATTACTCCTTAATTGAAGGTTGTTTTTAGAACAAAGATCTTTAGGACGTGCTTTCCTTACAGTTCTCTGGCTCGGTTTATTCACTGACTGGCAGAGTCACTTGTACATTTTGTACTGCTGGGATGTGTTAGGCTTAATATTAGAATGTTTTATGTCAGCCAGCTTAACACTATCACAGACTAAATAGCAGTTTGTGCTTCTCAACTTCCATCCCTGAACTGAAACACAACTCAAGCAAGGCCATTTTTCTGAAGTGTAGCATGTTTGTTTAAGTGCTCTACACATGGGTAACATTACGGATGACTGGATTGTCCTATAAAAAATGACCCTACAGTCTACATATACTGGCTGCATTGCTTCATAAGAGAGCCAGAAAACAATCCCTGTCTTCCAGACCAACTGCTATGCACTGATTCATAGAAACACAATATATAGAAACAGCATAATCTAGTGCTAAACTCCACCAGAAAATCCCAGGTCATCTACATATGATAGAAGCTATGGAACATAAATATAATTTCACCGGTTTTTCTTTCCTTTGTTTGTTTGTTTGTTCCCTCTGTTAGGAGTATTTGAAAGAATGTAGAGCTGTGTTGCAGTTCACCATAATGGTGTTTTAGTTTGAAAGTGAAGTTATCTGTTGCATGCACTGGGGAAGGGATAGGAGAGTACAGATATGTTTGAGATTGCTAGATGTCTTCAGATTGTGAAGGATTGTGATAGGACCATGGAAGCTGAAGAAAAGAATGTGTAGTGTCGTTTTCTCCTTATGCTTGTGGGAACTGACTATATCCTTCATCCTGTGCAATTTCAATTTTGGAAAAAAAAAACAAAAACACACACACACACAAAAAAAAAAAAAAAAAAACCAAAAAACAACACAACTGGCTGGGACATCTCAGTAGTAAGTTATTTGGAGACATACAGTTATGTGATGTGGTCATCAGTCTGCTCCCTAGCTTCTTTTTTTCTGCAGTATAGATTCAGGAGTGTTCCCCTTTAAGACCTGGTAGGGCATAAGTGGACTGAATTATGCAATTAACCCAATACCCATTGGTAAAAAGGTCAGCAACCTCTTGGGGATAAAATGATGATAATTCAATAGCTTTAGCATATGATTTCAGTCTACCATGGGGGTTATTATCTCTGAGCGAGATATGGTGTACAATAGCCTTCTCAGTAGATTCAGTGCAGCAAAGTGTTCTGTTATTAGCAAAACAATAAACTATTCCAAAGAGCAGTTGCCACAGTTTCTTTAACATTTCGGAAAACTCACCTACTTTTAGGCAAATATCCTTGAAGGAGTTCAGGATCCTATTCCCCTCTCAGAGTTGGACATTGAATCAAAACATCTACCTCGCTCTCCTTCAATTCCTCATTCTCTCTTTCTCTGTTTGCCTCTTTGAGATTTATGGAAAGCATTCTTAACAAGTCTGTTACTTCATCCAAAACTGCTGCTCTCCTGCAAAGTAGCTGCAGGAAGCTGCTCTGTCTAGCTTCAACCAGAATAGGTTATCATTTAAATTTGACTGACATTGTCCTTGCCTGGTAAGTGCATCATTGACGGCCTATGGCAGATTACACTGTGTGCTCCCTTTCCCTCCCCCTGCAAAACAGCAGGGCTTTAAACACCAAATGAACACATCGCCTTTCAAAGGTAGATTTCCCTGCACAGCACAGTGTGTGCTGCCTTCTTTACTCTCTCTCAGTATAGTGTACACTTAAATTGAAGTAAAAGGATTATTTCAAAATTTTAGTTACGAGTTATAGGTTACACCAATAAATTCAGCACACTCTGGGAACTCTCAAGAGAGACTGAGGTCAGCTGTAGTGCACAGCATTAGGAAGGATGAATCACTCCCATCCTCCCATTTATCAAGGCCTATATCCATGACAGGCTGAAGCAGAATCAACAGTGTCACAGAAGAATATTTAGCTCCTAAATTAAAAGAGTAAATTGAATTGTTCCTATCAATCCATATGCTACCCCATCTCTCTTTTTACCTACTCTGTCTTTTGTCAAGTATTGGTGAAGCACCAGCCCAGGTCTGCTCTGTCAGTCCAGGTTTGCTTTCATGAAGTACTAGTATTACAAACACAATCTCTGTTTAGACATTTGAGACTTTCAGTCAATCTCAGAAATAAATGTCTGAATTATGCCTGTAAATGGTAAACTCTGGAAGTTAGGAAGACAGGATCATAAATACTATCAGGAGAGAAAATCTGGTTGGTTCTGACCAGTGCAAACAGACCAAGTTATCACATATTTTTTCTTGATCTTTACTTTGTAAAACAATACTACTGCAGAGTCACAACATGTGCAAATACATCTACAAAGCAGGAGAATATATTTCATATTTGAATTTCTGAATCCTGTTCAAAGTTAGGCTGCCTAACATTGCACAGTTGTAGCTGAATAAGGCAACAGACAAATCGTTAACAGATTATGTGTAGATTGGAGAAAAAGGCTAAGAATTATCAGGTAAAGAAAAAAAAAACAAAACAAAACAAAAAAAAAAACAACACAAAAAACTACAGGCCAACATGTCACTATTATTATTATGCTCCAAGTCACATAGTCCTCCCTCAAAAGAGAATATATTGCAATATTCACTTCTAAGTTCTTTTAACAGTCTTGTATGATAATTGTCATTTTGATTTTGTCTGGTATCCTGTTTTGTTTTGAGATTATACCTCTTTATAGCTTAATTTTATTAAAGTAGCAAGTTAGAGGATGATGTCCTGGAGCCACAAAGTAAATAATTCATTACATTTCAAATATTAAATTGTCATCAAATGCTTTCCGATCTGCATTACATAAAGTCATGGTGAATCTCTAATGTCTGGACTGCCTATGCAATGAAGAACCTCTCAGACAGCTTCAATCAAAATACACTTGAGAGAAAGCAGACATAATGTTTTGATAAACATCACAAGTACACCATAGCTTTGTTTTGTTGATATCCTTTCCCTAAGCAGGAAGAATTCTCAGAGATTACATTATCTCTCTTTAGAAGTGCCCTCTCAAACACAAAAATTTTGATTTTAAATCAATAATAATTGCATTTAGTGAGATTCTAGGGCAGCTGTTTCTGATAAAGTAGCTAAAATAATGTTTTGAAAATCTCTAATTCTCAAGACAAAGTCTTAAATCCCACTATTATACATGAGAAATGTGATACTGTGTTTAAAAGTAAAAACATCAATCTAAGACTACATTTTGCCACAGCTGGAAAAGGGGTGCTGCCTGTCTTTTTCTATGTTCTTTTGGAAAAATCAAAATATAAAAATTCAGGACTCATATTAATAAAAGTTTGACTTTTAAAAAGATGGAAATGTGTAGAGGTAAATAAGAAGGTCAAATGAAATTTTCAGGAGTCTAAGTTAAAAGAAGGTAATGTGTACCCTTTCTTATACACTAACTGAATTTGCTGTGTGGTCTTTTAACAAACATGCTGTCTTACAATTTTTATTTTTATTTTTTCATTTACTTAAGCAGCAGAATGACTTCTTTTGTTTATTCCTTTGTTTGCTTTTGGCATTTTGTTTTCATGGACACAAATAATGAAAGTAAAATTTGGATCAATCAGATACATTTGTTTTGTTTTGTTTTGCTTCTGTGCCTTTAGAGATGTGCAGCTGTGTGTCATGCTGTGTCACTGCTTCCATGACCAGCTTTAATTCCCTAATGAGAGTTTCCTCATGATAAACTGTATTTCCAGTCGTTCTTAACAGATTTTAAGCTGTGATTCAGAATTAAGTCACTAGGTGGCATGTGGTAATGAAGAAGGAAGTTAATACGAAGTTCTAGTGCAGCTGGCACTGGATACCTTGGAACAAACGTGTTAGAGTTGATGCATTGCCATCTGCCTTTGTTTGATTCAGTTGCTGGACAACAGACCATAGTCATCTATTGCTCAACAAGATTTTTTAGCTCATAAATGTGTTTAAATATTTTCTTTTGTTAACTTTATGAAAAAATCATTCTGGGTGCTCGATTGTTGTAGAAACTGAGTGTTTTCCACCTCTCCCATTCTCTGCATACTGAATGCACACTTCCATCATAAAACTTAAGAGCTCTTTTTAACCAAAATACCAAAATACAGAAATAAATGAAGAAACTGGGGACAAGTATGCTGAGGAAAGGAGAATGCATATACTACTACATCATTCTGTGATTGATGTGATTCAAACAACAAATTGTCGTTTCAAGCTTCAAAACCACAAAAGAAAAGTTGCTGTCCCAGCTGTACCTGAGACTGAAAGGAAAAGAGCTCAAAGCATACTGTAGATTTTTATCATGGGAATCTGTGTAAAGGTGGAAGTTTTGAAGCTAGAAACACAGAGAAGGTATGTCTCCTACAGACGTAAGTTACAGGAAGAGCAGCTAGATACAAAGAAGGAAAAAGCTTCTCTTCCATCCCTCAGTCTTTCAGGAGACACTGATCATGCAAAGGTCAGGGACAAAAGGTAATTTTTGTGTAACTCTGCCATTGTTCATTTTAAAATGACATTAAAAATGTCATAGGCTTGGACATCTATGCCAAAATATGTAGGGAAGGAATGGACTAACACTTTGTTCATCAAATCATAGAATCATCTGAAGTGGAAGGGACCTTTTAAAAGTCATCTAGTACAACTTCCCTACAATGAACAGGAACATCTACAGATACATCACACTGCCCAAAGCCAGATCCAGACTGACCAGGCTGACTAACGTATGTCATCAGAAGAACAGGTTACTTATTTTTAAATTTTTTTGGTCACAAGATAACATATGGTAATCAGTTGATTAGCATTTATGGCATCCTGTCAAGTGAATTTGGTTTCAGAGAATCGTAGAATCATAGAATCACAAGGTTGGAAAGGACCTACAAGATCATCTAGTCCAACTGAAGAAATGAAATTTGGTGTAGCTAAATTAGGAGCAATGACTGAATTCCACAAATTTAGAATGGAAAGAATGCCAATTAGAGATGAGTATAATGCTTTTTCTCACCCCAAATGCCAAAATAATTGCAAAAATCTTATATTGTCTCTGGCCTTTTCAAAATATCACATCCAATTGGTTGGGAACGTGCCATGGGAGACAGTCCTGAACAGCAAAGGGTGAAGCTTAGGAAGGCCAAATATTCCTTAAGAATGAAATCTTAAAGACATAAGAGCAGGCTTTCTCCACATGATATGAGGTGGAGAAGATGACTGGCCTGGCTGAACAGTGAGCTTTCACAGAGACTCCAGGAAAAAAAAAAAAAAAAAAAAAAGAGTTTAACAGCTTCGCCTGAAGAAGCAGGCAACTCAGAAAGAGTACAAGGATGTTGCAAGGATATGCTAAGAGACTGGTGGTGAACAGAGCTATATCCAGATGGTGACTTGTCACAATTGGTATTTCCTAGGGGTTAGTATTGGGGCCTGTCCTGATTAATATCTTTACTCATGATTAAGTGCACCCTCAGTAAGTTTGCAAAAGACAACTAATCAGGAAGAAGTGTTGATCTGCATGATCGTAGAGAGGCCCTGCAGAGGGATACAGTAGGCTGGATTTCTGAGCTGAGGCCAATTGTATGAGGCTCGGGACCATGTTCTAGGTTCTGCACCTTGGTCACAAGAACCCCAGGCAACACTACAGACATGGGGCAAAGTGTCTGGAAATCTGTGTGGTGGAAAAGAACCTGGGAGTAGCAGTCTACAGCTGTCTGAGCATGAGCCAGCAGCATGCTCAACCAGCCAAAAAGATCAGATGCACCGTGGCTCGTATCAGAAACAGTGTGGTCAGCAGGAGCAGTGAAGTGATCGTCATTCTGTACAATGTGTTGGTGAAGTAACACCTTGAGTGCTGTGTCCAGTTTTGAATCCCTCATTACAAGAAAGGCTGAGGCCCTAGAGTACATTAAGAAAAGGGCAACAAATCTGGAGAGGAGTATGGAGCACAAGTCTTATGAGGAATGACTGAGCAAACTGCAATTGCTTCCTCTGGAGAAGAGGAGGCTCAGGAGAGATCTTAACACTCTACAACTTCCTGAAGGGGGGTTGTGGGGAGATGGGGATTAGCCTCTTCTCCCAGGCAACAGTAATAGGACAGAATGGCCTCAAGATGCATCACAGGAGGTTCAGCTTGGATATTAGGAAGAAATTCTTTGCAGAAAGAGTGGTAACACTTTGGAATAGGCTGCCTAGGGAAGTGGTGTAGTCACCATCTCTGGTGGCTTTTAAGAAACATGACAATGGGACACTTAGGGACATGGTTTAGTGGGTACGATGTGAATGGGTTGACAGTTGAATTAGGTGATCTTAACACTTTTTTTTCTAACCTTAATGATTCTATGGAACAATAGCAAAATCATATGCCACCAGATGATGCTGGTGGACCTCAGTACTGATATGATCTATTTCATGTTTTTTCTATCTTGCCTTCCTGCTTACAGTACTTCTAGATATATGATATTGAAATACATCAATTCTGACTTTATTTCACTACAGAGGAAAGGTGTATCAGCACTCTGAGGTAAGTGCTCTAAACATGTAGCAAGCAAGGTCACAAGGGCATTTTCAGCAAATGACTCCTGCTGCGAGCTGAATCTTTCATGTAGAGATAACACAGTGTTGTTCACATGGAAAGAGCACATGGCAATTACAGCTTTTTGTTGTTGTTTTTACCTAACTTCACCTACACACTCAATTTTGTGCATAAATGTAATCAGTAATCCAATAAATTGGGAGAGATTACTAATGCCCACATGAACATGAAGCAAAGATTTCAGGTTTTGTCTAATTTCATGATACTCCAGTTCATACCAATAATTCAGCATGTGCTTTTTAATTACATATTAGAGTAGAATGATTTCTTCTGAAGCTACTAGTACATTAGAGGTGGCAACAATTTAGCATTGTGAAAGACGTAGATCAGATTGTAAATTAAATCATAAAACAGAAGTGAAGCCTGTATTAACCAGAAAAGGAGCAAATAATTAAACAGTAGCTTCAGTTACCTGCTTACTTTTCAGTTCAGAATTTACCATTAACATAACTCCCCCTACTCTTAAAAAAAAAAAAAAATGCATAAATAAATATTTTTAAAGTGAAGTAAATATTCTTTCTTTCTGGATAACCAAAGTGCAAAGTCAGAAGGTCATTTAAGGTTAATCAAGAGATTTGTAAACCATGGTTCTTCTCTATTTTGACAGAAATTACCCTTATATCTGTGATTTTTACTTTGACTGCATGTAGTTATTTCTGCTCTTCTTAATCTGATACATTTCTGTCATAACCCAACCTTGATGAACTGTCCTGATGTTTTATTATATAGTATGTCCCAGTTTTTGGAGATGGCTAAAATTAAATTTCTCTTTAATAAGGTGATCTATCTTAGCAGACATTGATTATCTACTTAAACTAGTATTTAATCACTCTTAATAGGACTGCTAAGTATCTTCATAATATTCTGAAGAATAAGAACTTTGAATAGAGAAGAAGGTAGAGGGAAAGAGAGAGGTGTTTGGTTCACTGAAAGTATAAGTAGAATTAGAACTGTATTTCAGACTCATATACATGAATTAGTATGCCCAGTTTGATTAGTAGTCCAGACTAAGTTCATATATAATGATGGTAATCTACAATGCCTGTTTATCTCTGTTAACTCTAAAGAGAGCCCTGCAAACTAGATCAATTATAGCTGTCTAAAGTTAAGTTAGATGTATCTTACCCACACAGTCAAAACATTTCATTACTGAAGGAAGCTTTCTTGTTGATAGAAATTCAGCAAGAAGAACAGCCAAAACGGTACCTTTTTCCAAGTTACAAAACATAAGATCTATTTTTCCTAATTTTGGGTGTCTAAGTCCAGCCTCAACACTTTTTGAGTAAACTTTTTCTGATTCAGATGTTTTTATAGGGGCAAGTTCAATCACGGCTTGAAGGAAGATGTGAACGGAGAAATTAATGTCATTATTGTCTTCCCTTATATTTGCTTGATAATTACTTGCAAAAGGTTTATCTTTATCAGAGCATCAGCAGTAGTCCTGATTGCTTCATTTATATGAGAACTGATACCTTACGGTAAAGCCAAGGGGAGTACTTTTACCATTATCAAGGGTTGTTCAATAGAAGCTGAAATATGATTGAAGGAAATCTCCTGAGGATTTCAAGTGCTTCCACCATATGTCCATTTGAATTTGTTCTTAATTTAATGTAACACTTGTTACATTAGCTTAACTTTTTATTCATCCCCACTGAGTTTTTATTATCTTTGTTTTTTTGTTCTCCTAAATTCTTGAAAAGCTGTCTGTGATTATAGTGAAGATAATGCAGCTGGAATTCTGATGTTAGTTTCTTCAAAGTTACTAAAACATACGCTAAAAAATATTTAATATTTAGAGAAAAGATGGTTAATTCTAATGCAAATACTAACATTTGAAATTGCAAATGAGGGAACAGCAGCACAATATATAGTCATTGTTGCAAATCTTGTTTTAGCTTATAGGCATATTTGATAGAATGATGGAGTAAAATGCTACACTATTTTTCTACTTTCTACATATGTTATTTCTAACCTTGTATTTATTTGTTTTCTCTGGCTATCCTCATACAGCTATATTTAGATTTAAATGTTAGACTACCTTCATGATGTAAAAACTATTTCCTTTAATGAAATATTTTATTTTTTTTAATTAATGAAGATTAAGTGATCTTGAGACATTTGAAGTAGACAAACAAGTCAATATACATAAATAAACTCATAAACTGCCACTGTGCTAAAACTCAATTAATTGATCTCAGTTAATTATGAGCATTACCTCCTAAGCAGTGGATTATTCATTGATGTACAAGGCTTCCCAGCTGTATCCATGATTACACTCCTGAATTACCTGATCAAACTCAGTCAACATTCAATGTAATATTTGTTTTATTAGCTCAATTTTTACTCATCTCTACAGACTTATGTTCAGATTTTATAATCTTCATTTCTTTATTCTTCTAAATTTAAAAGTTACCTGTTATTGGCATGAAAAATAATCCAGAAAGAATTTTGCTAGTAACAAGTGTAAGGTGGAATGATACAAAGATGGTAACAGATATTCAAAAGGTTACTTATAAGGAAAGACTCACCTTTGCTTTGGTACCTTTGCTGGGTAACACTGAGGCAATCTCCACCAGGGAGCAATCTCCAAGAGATGCTGCCTTAGTGGTATTCAGCCCTTAAATGAGGTCCAGAGGAGGTGGGGTCAAACTCCACCCCTTCCGGGAGCACAGCTAATTTACTCTCACCTGTGCTCCCACAGCTGACCCGACACTTGCCTCAGCTGATTGATCAAAGGTTCAGGCTGTGATTACCATATTCCCATACAAACAGGAAAATAAAATAAAATAAAATAAAATAAAATAAAATAAAATAAAATAAAATAAAATAAAATAAAATAAAAAAAATAAAATAAAAACACTAATAACAACATTTCATAATGCTGGCATCAAAGCATAAGCATGCCTAGTAACTTAAATTTTCACTTGTTGTGGGAATATGTTTATCATTTGGATAAATAAATAAAGTCAGATCAAAAGCATAAAATAATATGTCCCAGATACAATGTAAAGCAAAATATAAAAAATAAAAATAATCCACAACCCAATAAAATAATAGTTTAAAAAAATAAAGATGTCTCACTTTGGATTCCAATTTCAGTGACAGTTTAAAAAATCAGAATTTCCTAGTTTTCTCCAATGAAATTTCTGTTGCTGAAAGTGCAAACATCCTACTAGAAAGAAATAACAGTATACTGAATAACATAAAGAGCCACAGTCTTTAAAAATATCCATACCATTGTAATTAAGTTTTAGCACCATTAGGTATATTTTTTAACATTTTAAGATTGAAGTGTGATTTAGTCAGTTTTTTGTTAGGTAATTAACATCAAAAGTGTATAAATCATCTTTTTATAGTGTATATATCTCCTGTGCAATTAAGAGTTTAAATTGGTATAAATGTCTCCTAAATAGCTATGAATGCAATTTACTTTGTAAGAGTTTATTCTCTTGGTGCAAAATTACCTTGTTAATAATGCTAAGCAGAAATGAGTACTAAAAGCACTTCAAGATGTCAAAATGCAGATTTGTTCCCAGTCAGGAAGATGTTCACTTCCAAGTAGCTAGGAGTAAGAGATGATGGAGGTCCGTGAGACAAAACTGCATCCACAGAGGTGCCGCTTACTAGACATTTAGCTGCTTTTTTTTTTTTTTTTTTTTTTTTTTTTTTCCCCACCCCCCCAGAGTAGATGGCTAGAAGCGATAGTTTGAGCCATGGGGAGATCCGACTACAGCCTAGTTGCTTTAGGAATGTGTTTGGCAAATGAAATTGTCCAAATCTTATCAGGAATGGTACAGCTCCATAGAACTTTTTGTTTGGGGAATCAGAGATACAATGATCTAATCAACGTTTTACTCTGTAGTTTACCTACAGTATCACTTATTAAATAAGTGTTAATTATAATGTATTAATTAAATACAGGTAATTTGATGTGTGTGACCTTGCTACTGGGGAAATGCTTATTTTCTGGAAGTAAATCATTACAAGATATACTTATGGAGAAAAACATGTATAAGAAGTTTTGTATCTCAGAGATGCATACATAAGGAGACTGGTTGTGGACATGAAGCACTCACTAAGTATTTTAGTATGTATACATAATGGACTACCACTGGTGAAAATTATTTCTATCTAAGAGCAGCTTTAATCTCTGAGCAGCTGGTGGCATGTTCATTTCATTTCCAAATGCCTGCAACACAAACCACAAGTGCTTCTGAATCCAGGTGTCTCAGAAGAAAACATTGTCCAAAGCAGAGGTTCCTACACTTTTCAAACAATTAAAAACAAAACCTACTCCCAACTGCTCCACATTCATAAAATATAATAGAAGGCAAATGTAAGATGAGATTGTTAGCTGTTTTAGACCACAGGCCTTCATTTATTTATTTATTTTTTTAATTGTATCCACTGAAAATGGAAACTGAACATTTCTTCAGTGCAGTACTGTTAATTTAGAAATAACTATGCTCACAGTCCTGCTTTCTCTATATATCAAAAATAAAATTCCATACAACAAAATTCCTATATTTCTAAATGAATCCTTTGTTCCAAATGATGATGTTGTTCTCCTAACTCCAAATTTTCCAGGAAATTTTTTCTTTAATTTCTGTCTGTGATATAACTTTCACACTGTTCATTTTTCCAGTGTTTTCTGTTTTGAGTCAATGCCAGTAGACAGCTCAGGTCCACATAGCCACTTGCCTGGGGATGAGGAAGAGAATAAGAAAGGTATAAGTGAGAAAATTAGCTGGTTAAGATACCTAATTTAGTAGGTAAAGCAAAAGCTATGTGAATAAGACAAAACAGGGAATTCATTTCTTTCCCACCCGCAGATAGTTGTTCAGCCATTTCCAAGAAAGCAGGGCTCAACACATTTCAGATTTACTTTGGAAGTCAAACAACTTCACTATTTGTTCTCCTCCTTCTTTCTCCCACCTTTTATTATTGAGAACAACATATATTATGAAATAGTCCATTGATCAGTTTGTGCCAGCTGTCCCAGCCGTGTCCTGTCAAGGCTCCTTGTGTACCCTCAGCTTCCTCACTGTGCAAGCACTGCTCAGCAACAGCTAAAACAGTGATCTGCTATCAGTGCTGTTCTTGTCTCAATCCAAAACTGCACCATAAGAGCTACTGTGATAAAGATTAACTATATCGTAACCAAAACTAGCACGCCTTTGCAGAGCCAACAGTTTAACAGGGCTGCCTGCATTAACAAACCATTGAATAAATATTCTGTTACGTGACATCATACAGAAGCATGATTCAAGTAAGTGAAAACTCCTCTTAAGGATTAATTTGTGCTTAGAGAGGCTGATCTTCATTTACTGCTCTAGTAGCCAATGGAGAGAGAAAGGTTTCTCAATTGATAATTTAGTCTCTAAAGTTAGATTGAGAGTTTCCCCAATGTTATACCTTCTCCTAAGGTGTGAACATCACAATAAATCACCTGCAATTAATATTCCACATGATCCACCCTGAGACTACAGTCACTCCAACTTTAAAATATTTAGGACGAATTGGAGAGGTCACATGCAGCCTTGTTATGAAGATTTGAGATTAGTATGCTCTTGGGCTGCTCACTAGCTTAAGAGTACTCACTTACTTATAGTATTTAGCAAGACATTGTTATCAGTCCTGAAGAAGGCCTCAGGCTTAACAGTCAGGTTGAAGGAAGACATTTCAGTGAGAGCACACAGCCACAGCATCCCAACACACCTATAATTCTAGAAGAAATTACCTATGTGTAGACAGCAAACGTTACTTGTATCTTCACATATTCATCTTTTAAATGCCAGTAGGTGCCTACTATTCACTGGAGAGTGTCATTTAAATTCAAAGGGGGGAAGAAAAATCACTTCAGGGAAAAAAATAGTGTGTGCTGGGAAATTTCAATAAGTTATCTCAGCCTTCACAATCCCCTCTGTCTCATATTGGTAAAAGGATTTTCATACAATAGGATCAGCTAATCATCAGAGCAAGCCAATGTTACAAAAACATCTTAGTTAGAATCATAGAATCACAAGGCTGGAAAGGACCTACAAGATCATCTAGTCCAACTGTCCTTCCATCATCATTGCTACGAAAAGCCAATAAACCATATCTCGTAGCTTCTCATCCAGACACCTCCTGAACACTGTCAGGGATGGTGACTCTACCACCTCCCTGGGCAGGACATTTCAGTGCCTGACCACTCTCTGAGAGAAAAAGTTTTCTCCTTGTTCATGTTATTATCTACTTCCTATTTGTTGTCATAACATAAAGTTAAGTAATGAAAGATTACTTTTTAATAGTTCAATAATCTTTTTAATAGTTTCATCCTTTGCAGAATTACAATTATACTATTTTGTACTGTCAAATCAAGCACACTGAACTTAGGTACCAGGAAAAGTGGAAATATAAATTGCCATACCACACTGTCGCTATCATGTGCTCAAACACAGTTTATCTTAAGAAACTGCTGGGGATTCAAAAACTACAGTTTTCTTTTAAACCAGATGTCAGTTTGCTTGCCCTTTAAGAACCTCACTGCTGTCCTTTAAATGTGAACTTCTCCACAAATGTTGAAATGCAATTTTGTAACAATAGGCCAAAAGTTTATAGAATGCCACCCCCTAAGACAGACGAAAGACAGATGTAACTCTTCTTAACCTAGCAATGAAAATGAATGATGTTTTTAATTGGTTAAAATTAGATTACTCTATTTTGTGGTTTAGGAGTATCGTATCATCAGAATTATCTAGAGTAACAGAGGTGACAATATGCATACATGGTTTAAAAGTTAATAGACCGAAGATCTAAAAGTTTTAATTTCAAGGAAGCAAAGTAGACTCTTCAGAACAAGGTGTATATCTTCAGAAGTGATTAGTATTTGTTTTACATGTCTTTAACACTCTTCAGAAATCAAGCCCATTCATTATGATCTAGTGACAACATATTCAATTCTATAAACTGGGATTCCTTCACCTTTTGATCTTAGTACTACCAGCATTATAAACTGCATCAAAAAATTGTGACAGGATTTTTTTTTATTATTATTTTATTTTATTTTATTTTATTTTATTTTTTATTTTAAATAAGATGTGTTAAGATAGCAAGGTGATAAGTTCAAAGATGAGGATTTTTTATTTTATTTATTTATTTATTTATTTATTTATTTTAAATAAGACGTGTTAAGATAGCAAGGTGTTAAGTTCAAAGATGCCCTTAGTGAACAGCAAATTGTGCATCAACTTCTCTCTTTGCCAGCAAAGACTGTGTAAGTGGTGCACAAAGGAAAAACAGATCATCTGAAATCCCAATGGATAATTTCAGTACATAATTTGCAATCAGGAAAAAAGAAGCACATTTATGAAAAATACTGACATCCCCAGAGCCGCCATGTCATACAAAATACAATATCTAAACAAACATATATATTATAAGGCTTAGTAAAATTAACGGACATTTGCTTTAAGAAAATATAATTTGCACCAAAGCTGTCAGAAATGTAAGGCTGAATAATTTATTGTGCATTAGAAATAGGAAAGGACTCCAAATTACCAGCTATCTAAAAACCTACACATATTCAATAAATTAAAAACGTAAAAAATTTAGGTATTTTATTTCTGGAGAGGTAATGACTCAAAGGAAATAATCTTTTTGAAGTCTCTAGTACAGTCCTATCACAATCATTATGTGTCAATTGAAGCTTTAGTTGGGAAACAGTATAAACAATTTAATTTAATGGAAAAAATAGTAACATTCATTTTACAAGTCATTTATGATGAGAAAAAAAATGTATTGAGATAATATGTGGAAAACAAGTCTTAAAAGAGTGCAATTTTAGGATTAAGTCAAGAACTGAGGAAGATTTGAAATATGAATGTAAATAGGAAATATAACAGGTAATACTTATCATTTCCATGTTTTCTCAGATAAAATACTTAATCTCTTTGTCCATGATGATAGGAAAGCCTTTCAGTTTCTCATTTGAGTGTTTTTTCAGACTAAGAAAATGGATGTATACTTACAATTTTGAACACAGTTCTTTTCCTTTTCCTTCTTCTTTTCCTTTTTCTCCCCCTTTTCCTTTTCCTTCTTCTTTTCTATTCCTTGCAAGCGTACAGTCTTACATCTGGGCAAGAACAGTCCCATGTACCAGTATAGGTTGGGGACTGACCTGTTGGAGAGCAGTGTAGGGGAAAGGGACCTGGGTGTCCCTGTGGACAGCAGGATGACCATGAGCCAGCACTTTGCCCTTGTGGCCAAGAAGGCCAGTTGCATCCTGGGGTGTATTAGAAGAGGTGTGGTTAGTAGGTCCACAGAGGTGCTACTCCCCTTCTTGTCTGTCCTGGTGAGATTGCACCTGGAGTATTGTGTCCAATTCTGAGCCCCTCAGTTCAAGGAAAAGGAACTGGTGAGAGAGCAGAGTGACAAAGATGATTAAGGGAGGAGAGCATTTCACTTATGAGGAAAGGCTGAGGGAGCTGGGTCTCTTTATCTTGGAGATGACTGTGAGGTGACCTTACTAATACTTATAAATATGTAAGGGGTATGTGTCATGAGGATGGAGCCAGGCTCTTCTTGGTAACATCCAATGATAGGACAAGGGGCAATGGGTACAAGCTGGAACATAGGAGGTTCCACAGAAATGCGAGAAGAAACTTATTCACAGTAAGAACAGAACACTGAACAGGCTGACCAGAGATGTTGTGGGGTTTCCTCTGGAGACATTCAAAACCGAACTGGATGCATCCCTGTATGACCTGGTCAAGGTGCTCCTGACCTGACAGGAGGATTGGACCCTTCCAATCCCTGTCATTCTGTAATTTTATTTTTTAATTTAATTTTTATTCTTTTTAAATGCCTCTGCACAGTTTAAAATTTAATTTAATTAACAGGGGAGTTACAAGTTTAATTTAAAATTGCCTTCAACAGATGACAGTCCCTTTGAAAAATAAATGATTATTTTTAAGCATCTTGAAAACCATTAAAAGTAACTTTTCCAAATATCAAATTCATCAATACAACTGAATTCACATCACTCAATTTCAATTATCTGAAAATGATGAATTTGTTTTAAAGCTTACCATTGCAACTGATGCAGTGAGAGAAGTCATCCAGATTGACATTCATTCAGTGGATTTTTTTTAAGGAATTTCACCTGTCATGTATATCATTTGGTCTACTTCTAATAAATATGAATGACAAGACAACAGGTAAAAGATAATCACAATTGAAAAATAATATTTACATTCTAGCAATAAGGAAGTAGGCAGTTTAATTTGGTTTTGACTGTATTTACAGACATTGTTTTCTAAAATAATATTTTTAGACTTAAAATTATCAGTTGACTATTTTGAGAGTGCTGGCTAGAATGTATCTTAGTGCAGAAAAATTGCACTAATTTCTGCCTTCCAGCCAGATGTCTCCACCAGACTATGGAATCGTTAAATATTTTCTATTGTAGCTTACTTCAAAACTTGAGGCAATTATTTTATCACAGTAGGTGAGGAAAGCTAAGTCTGGCACAGAGGTTGAGTCTTGAATTAAGTACAGACTTAATGTTTTATGCATCTTGTGAAGATAAATTAGCTTGCCTCAGGAATTTCTAATTGCAAAAGATTTAGCTCTGAAAAATGTGGGCTATTCCTTACCTCCCATTCTAACTGATGCTTTATTATTTTGTTGTTGTAGTTTAATTTTATTTAATCAGATACTCCTATATGTCTTGGAAGTATAATCACATGGAAAGTGTGAAGACACACCCAAGGCTCTGAGGCTCCTGATTATTTTTGTTTCCAAATATGTCTTCTACAGCAGGTTACATGAGTTTGATTCCTAGCTCTCTATGACAGAATGTTTGTATAAATCATGAATGGAAGTAAAATAATTTTACCAGGTTTCCTATGTCTTAGACTGGTTCTTTTAACCAGTTTTTCATAAGTCTTTCCTGAATTATGTGTTATGCTGCATTCTCTAATTTATTTTCAATCTTCATAAAGGTTTTAGGCTGTTTTCATGCATTTCCAAAGAAACATTTGTGAAACTAAAAGATGTTTCAAAAAAACAGTAAGATTTTAATCACCACAGAAGATATTGATATTAATTTTACTCTAAATGTTTTACAAAGACCAATCATCATTCAACAGATGATGAATGGAGAATGGTATAATTACAGAAGTATTTAACTTCTTAAATAAAGTGCTGTAGAACAAATGTGACTAATAATGGTATTATACTGAATAGCCTTGTCTATTCAGATTTGTGACAACTGGCTGATTTTTTGGCTGTGATTACAAATCAGAAAGAAGTGTTGCTAAATTTATATTGATCTGAGTTTCCTCATCATAATTTAATAGAAAATAATTTTAAATCTTTGATTTAAATTAAATCAAAACAGTTAAAATATTATATTCCCAGATTGAAGTGGTCAGAATTTGATGAGTTTAAGGAATTAACCACACTGATCTGAGAAACTAAGTGTACTGATTCACAAAAGTCCCGAGATTTTTTAGTATTCAAAACAGCGATCTGAAAAGAATTCTGGGAAAAAAAAAAAAAACAAACAAAAAAACCCACAAAACTTGTAGAAATGCAGCAAGGGCTTTTCTGATTGAAAAATAACTGTAAATTTATCAGGATTAAACTTGGATGGAGGAAGAAAGAAAGAAAGGAAATACTGATTAGGAAAGAGAAGCCATAGAGTGTACATTTTTTGCGAAGTAAGCCTGAGTTAGACTATTGTAGGATAAATTACAAAATAATAATAATAATAATAATAATTAAAAAAAATAAAAAAAACAATTGTAATTTTATAAATACCTATGAATTTAGGCAAATACAGCTTAAACAAGATGCTTCAGAATAGAGTATTCTAACTGCATTAGCACAGCACTGCAACAGATAAATATACTGTCTTCTATTTTCTATCAGTAATATAGTATAAAACATGTAGGCAACAGCCTGCAGAAATGGAAGCATGTCTGCCTATGAAGGGAAAGATCCAATGTCTGAAACCAGAAGCATCTCATCATTTCTGTCACAAGACTCTGAAAATCCCAAATCTGTAAATGACCCTTACATAGATCACAAAGTTAGGAAAGAAAGTCATGAAAATGAGAGGAAGTTCTGGGAGAAGAAGCCAAAACCCACTCCACATCCAAACTAGTGAAACACAGGAATGTTCAACTGCCTTTAGTATATCATGAAATTGATAAGTATGAATACAGTCCAGTATTTTCAGCAATGTATTGTTCGCTTTTTAAATTATGCTGCTATTTATTTTAATCCATCTCTTTTACATAATAAATAGGATTTTTAGAGCAAAATGGAAAGATACTTAAGCATATAAAGCACATATAGCTTACACTTGAGTGTAGTTATGAATATATTGGAAAAAGGTATCTTTCTTGTTAACCTGTAAAAGTGAGACTGCTACTTCTTATTTAATTGTATCCAAGGTGTAATGAGAATAATTTTCAAAAACTTTGTCTTGATCAGCTATTTAAAAGACATACTGCTTGGATACAGGCCAAACTCAGCATTTATTATACAGAGATTAATGATTTTAGGTAGTATCTACTGTCAACTGATTTGTAAAAGAGTAAGAGTAAGTAGACTAATATATTAAAGATTTTCAGGTGAAGTAAGAGATTAATGCATTCCTATGCATTCCTTTTTTTTTTTTTTTTTTTTTTTTTTCCTACTGAAGCAATCTCTTATGTAATAAAAATAAAGTTAAGAGCTCAAAACAATCTAAGAGCATTGCTCATATAGATTACATTTTTAATAGGCACAGTATTAGAAACTTTCTGCTTTATAGTTAAGTTAGACATAAATTTATCAGGATTCTTACTATTGGTTTTATTTATACTGAGGAAAAATTATGCAAGAATTACATTATTCATATTAAATTAATATTCTGATCCTTTCTCAACTGCATTTTCATAACAGTATTATGTTGCTCTTAGGTAATTTGTACAAAGCCAAACCAAACAAACGAAATTCAGCTTAAACTACAACACAAAGTTACTGTAGAAAAATAAAAAAATGTCCTGTAAGGAAAAACAAAAAAAGGTATTTAATAAGTAACACTAGTACTCAGCTATTTTGGATGAATGTGAAAAAAAAAAAAAAAAAAAAAAAAAGGACAGAGCAGAGAAAGAAGGAACAATTTACAGCACTAACCATTATGCAGGATGAATGCCAGTGCATAGGAGATCCTAATATTTCAAAGCAAACTTTGCAAGGTTTCTCGGATTTTTCTTTATAATGTTACCAAGATGACATAGAGGAAGTGGGGAAACATTACGTAACTCTGGGTAAAAGAATTTTCTGAACTCACTATACCAATAACTTTGGTCCATGAAATCATTGCATAGAGTAACCAGATTTCATGAAATTAATTATTTTCTTTTCATATGTCCTGTATTATTTCTTGCATATATGGGCTTTTAATTAAAGGAGGTGTTACTTCGTGGAATCAAACTTTACAGTTGGATAAGGCTTATAAAACGGGTATGTTTTATTTCAGCATTGTGCATAAATGCTGGGTGCAAGGGCCATTCCCTCCTAGCTTGCACAATGCAAAATGGAGGTTAAGGATATTTATGGGGACAAGTTATTCATATGGATAGAATTTTCAAGAATAGAAACGGATATTACAATTAATTCCAATAAATTATGCATATTACAATTAGAATAGGAGGGGATATTACAATTGATTCCAATAAGTCATTATCATATTCTCCACCCCTAGCCATTAAGCCCAATTGCTGACTCATCATGACTTGCAGTTTTGTACTTCTCTCTTCAACATTGATCTATTAAATCATTGCAGATCTCGTTTTTGGATAGTGAAAAACCTACCTGCCTGATTACCTGTCATGAACTCCCTGTTCCTTTGCTCAGGAGCTGTATTTAGTTTCTTGGTCTTGCTCTTTGACCAATTTTGCAGCTGTTCCCATTCTCAGATGAATAGCCCCTTTCATTTGTGAGAGGAGTCCTAATCCAGCCTGTATCACACGGCTCAAAGAAGCTCAGCTTTTTCTTCAGGCAACACAAGGTGAGGGGCCACTGGACCCCGCAGGGAAGTCTCACTGTACCTGTGTGAGTGCAAGACAAGCAGAATAAAACCAATTATGGTTAGTTACTGTGATCAAACAAGAGTCCAGTAATCACCAGGCAAGCCTGTTTTAGAGAATTTTGTCTTAGTTGGAGTCAAGATGTTGAGTCTGATGATCTGGATCTGGATGGGAATGGTCACACCTACAGCATAGGCCATTAGAGCAGCTTAAGATCAACAGGACAGAATCCTTAGACAAAGTTTTTCTGCCTCCCGAACTGTTCTCCTAATTGCCTGTTTCAACATTAGATAGGCATCCTATCCTCCAGGAGTGAAGGTGGTGAGCCCATGAACAAATTCAGGCCCATTCAGCCCCCAACCTTGCCATTTCTTCAGCAGCACTGGTAACAAAGCAATGGGGCATATTCCTTTAAGTGGCAGTTGATTCAGCGCTGAACACAGAGCACAAGGGTGCCCTTTAAGTACTTTTGGCCCTTGTTGTATGAAATCACCAAGAAAAACTTAGAAAAAAATTAGAATTAAAAAAAAACAAAAAAAAGCAATTTAAAAAAAAACTATGATTTGGTCCAAAAATAATAATGAAAATTCAACATTAATCATGTCAAGTCAGAAGTTGAATTCTGTGATACATTATGATGCCTGCAGTTAAAGATTGGTTCAAAATGATTATAAATTCAACTACTGAGAAGTGGGAAAAAAAAAAAAAAAAAAAAAAAAAAAAAAAAAAAAAAAAAAAAAAAAAAAAACTATTTTCAATATTTACCCTATGTAATAGTGAACAGAACAGCTCTGAAATCAAGAATAAGTTCAAACCTACATTCACCACCCATGCTGATATTTTTAGATCATAATTACTTATCTACCAAATACAAGATAAATGGCATTCACATTTTCTGTTAGGAAAGTAAAAAGACTGCTGCATTTCTACAGTAAGTTTTCAGACAGCTGCTAATCTTTGCAGATCTTATCACTGCAAAACTATTAATTTACAAACCCATTAATTTACAATTGTTTCAATGTGTTTATTTTGCTGTTGGTTAATAACTGTTTTTGCTGTTGTGATGAGTGTTAATTACTCTCCCGAACCTTCTTGTAAGGCACATAATAGAGATCACTGAGTAGTTTAATTACAGATTGTTGTTGCAGGCATAAATGCTGTTCATTTCAGAAGTGCTACATGACCCATAAGTTTAATTCAGTTCAGTGTTTAGATAACAGGTTCAAATGCTTAATTTATTGTGTCAATGAAATTCTTTTTAGAGCCAAAACCTGTATTCTCACACTAGCAAAGGCAAAAAAACACACCACCACCAACCAAAAAAAAAACGAGCCTATTTGTTGTTGTTGTTGTTGTTGTTGTAGCTGTTGTTGTTCTAGAGGTTCTCACAAAATTATTGAGAAAATGTAATAATCATTAAATCCATAATGAGCCTTATGACCTTGCATTTAGGTCATGGCAACCCCCATTATCCATACAAACTGGGTACTCAGTTTCCTTCTTGTCAGAGTTGTGCTAGGTATAGAAACAATGCAAATGACTCCTTGTTTTGGCTTTCAACATTTCCATAGGGATGGGCATTGTTTAAAGTGAGGATTGCTTATTGAACTGGAATAAGAAGTTGAGTTTGCATATGAATGAACCTTTACCAGCAGTGTCAGAAGATTCTTAAGAGAAGAGCAATGAATCTAGCAACTAGTTAGGCAACAAATTAGGCAGTTCAGATGAAAATGTTTGAAGCAGCAGTGATTCAAGCCAGAAAGTCTAGAAAATCTTTTTGACTTACTACTTATGTGATAAGTTCATGGTTCGTGCCCATGATCAGTTCATTTACCTAGTTGCAGCAAGAAGTGTATAACTGCAGACAAAAAAGCCAAGCCAAATTAAATAAATAATGGAGACACCTGAAATCAAAAGTAAACGCTGGAGAGAACTGAAATTTTGAATGACTGCAGTGAATGAAGTAATGTATTATAATCATTTTATTAATTATGAATTAAATACGATTTCAAACGGTGAAGTCAAAATGCTTGAACTTTGCTAGAATTATACCATAGATAATGGAATAAGCTTCATAGGCTTCAAAGTAGATGTAATACTTAAATGAGAAAAAGCTGTCCAGGTCTCTGGCCTTGCCTTCATAAGGAGATAGTGCTATCTTGTGTATTACTCTCTAATGTTAATGATGCATAGATTTTGTGGACTGCACCTTAGAGTACCTCTGCTGTCACTGGAGGGAGTGGAATATCATGCCATTTCCAATATAAATGCATTTTATGCTTCACTAAATTGGTTTAACCAATCAGCTAAATTTGAATATCAAGGCATGGGTTGGATAATACCAGTATGTGTGTGTGTGTATATAAATATATACGTATATATATTCTATACAGTATAGTAGTACATACTGTATGTATGTAGCTATATATATATATAGACTGTTATGTGTATGATGTGTAATGCACATTAATTGCCTGCATTTCATTTATTCAGCAGAATAGCAATTTCCTGGTAACTGACAGGGGAAAAGTATAAAAATGTAAAATAGTATTATGTATGGCATTATGCACGATAGTTCGGTTAATATAACAGAGCAATGTCACTGACATTTGATTAAGAGCAATGGCAGCAGGCTCAGTAGCGTCCTGTAGAAAGCAAAGGAACATAACCTACATTATACAGACTACTTCCTAGAAATAGTATATCACCATAGAGTAAGTGGTGTATTGACAACCACATCACAGATTAACATCATTACAGTCCCTAAGCTCTACTTATTTCTCTCCAAACTCCTTGGCATCACCTTTGAATGAGGAAGACATGAACACCTAATTTTATAGCCCCACATCAAACTCATCCTGATGCTATTCTTCTGTGACTCACAAATTCTGCCCATGCCATCTCAGCTTTTTCTCAACACAGATAAAAAGGAGAGAGAGCAGGGATTTCATAGATGAGAGTATGAAGAACCTCACCCTTTACTAACATTGTTATGAAAGAAAAATCCCTTATGCAGGAACATTTGTGCTGACAGAGGAGAATCTTTGTCAACTTAGTTTGCATCTTTCAGAAGGCTATAGCAGAAGAAACCAACCTGGTAGCCTTCTATGATGTAGTCACTGGCTGGGTGGATGGGGGGAGAGCAGTGGATGTAGTCTACCTTGATTTCAGCAAGGCATTTGATACTGTCCCTCACGACATCCTTATAACAAAGCTGAGGAAGTGTGGGATAGATGAGTGGACAGTGAGGTGGGCTGAGAACTGGCTGACTGGCAGAGCACAGAGGGTCATTGTATGTGGTGCAGAGTCTGGTTGGAGACCTGTAACTAAAGGCGTTCTACAGGGGTTGGTGCTGGGTCCAGTCTTGTTCAACATATTCATCAATGACCTTGACGAGGGCATAGTGTCCACCCTCAGCAAGTTTGCTGATGATACAAAGTTGGGAGGATTGGCTGATGTGCCTGAAAGCTGTGCTGCTATTCAGCAAGACCTGGGCCAGCTGGAGAGCTGGGCAATAAGATACCAGATGAGGTTTAACAAAAGCAAGTGTAGAGTCTTGCACCTAGGGAGGAATAATTGCATGCACAAGTACAGGCTGGGGGAAGACCTGCTGGAGAGGAGCTCTGCAGAGAGGGACCTGGGTGTCCTGGTGGATGACAGGTTGGCCATGAGCCAGCAGTGTGCCCTCGTGGCCAAAAAGGCCAATGGCATTCTGGGGTGCATTAAAAAGTGCATAGCCAGCAGGTCAAGGGAGGTGATCCTCCCCTCTACTCTGCCTCATCTGGAATACTGTGTCCAGTTCTGGGCTCCCCAGTACAAAAAAGACAGGGATCTCTTGGAAAGAGTCCAGAAGAGGGCCACAAAGATGGTGAAGGGCTTGAAGCATCTCCCCTATGAAGAAAGGCTAAGTGAACTGGGTCTCTTTACCCTTGAGAAAATTATACTGAGAGGGGACCTGATCCAGGTCTATAAATGTGGTAGGCAAAGTGGTGAGGCCAGACTCTTTTCAGAAGTGTGTGGAGACAGGACAAGGGGAAATGGCCAGAAACTGGAGCATTGGAAGTTCTGCATGAATGTGCACAAGAACTTCTCTATGGTGAGGGTGACGGAGCACTGGAACAGGCTGCCCATGGGGGTTGTGGAGTCTCCTCTGGAGATATTCAAGACCTGCCTGGACACCTACCTGTGTGACCTGGTGTAGGGAACCTGCTTTGGCAGGGGGGTTGGACTCGGTGATCTCCAGAGGTCCTTTCCAATCCCTACAATTCTGTGATTCTATGAAAACTGATTTCTGCTACCGTACACTACATGAACACTAAGGGCTCTACTCATAAAATACTTGGAGTAACTGAAATGATTGTGAAGACATCAGCTTACATTTTGCTGATGCTCAGATGTGATGTGATGATTGGATCACATTTGATGTAATTCCATGGATATGTTTTCCAGATTCTTGAGTTTTCATGATGCTGTGGGATGCTGGCAAGCCTTACACAACTAATGCAATGTACATAAATGTAGAGGTCTTAAAAATCAATAAGAGGGAGTAATGCATCTTAAATCCCTTTATTTTTCAAGGTTTTCTTGATTTTCTCAGTCTGCTACTTGTTCATATCTTGACAATTTATGTATGATTTGTTCTGTTTAAAATGTCCAGATAATTGAAAGGAAGCAGGGTAACTTAAAGTATCTGAAACACATTTACAGTGCTCATTAAAAGCTGTTTATTGAAGGTGAAACTATTATTTTTAAATCATTTATTTATTTACTGAGAAAATAATACAGTAGCCCTCATCTAAGCAGTGAACTGTCATATAGAGACATAATAGATCCTCAGCAGTATCTAAACTATAATCAGCTTTGCTGCCAGGGCTTTCAGTTGTCACCTTCAGTGCCTTCATTTATTCATGATGAAAATATCCCTCCCAAAATTCTTGCAGATGCTTTAGTTCTGTCCTATATTTCTGTCTTGTACCTTAAATTCTGTGATCACTTATTTTTTACCTAAATGAAAATCCTTATGGGATTCAGTATTTCTGCTTGTCAGATATAACTAGAAGTTATGACTGCCAGTCATTCACTGAAGATAAACCACATTATTATTTGCCTGTAGCAATCAATTTGAAGGCAACTGTTCTAATAAATTGATTCACTTCAGTACTTCACACTGTACATGTAAGCATCTGAACATCTGCACCTTTCCCAAAATGACACAACTGAAATGCTCATTAGGAGACAGATACTTCCTTCCCCATCTCACAATTTCTAGTGTATGCCTCCCAGACTCCTTTGTCCCTGGACAGTCCTCCATAACTTTTCTTTTCCTCAGTGCAAATTTGAAAATGAATATGTGGACATCAATTCTTCTGAATATTCTACTTACATTAGTGTCAAAAGACTTTTATTTAACTGGCTGAAATGATATTTGTTCTAACAACACTTCAACTGTACACTTAAGAATCTCAGGTACCTTAATCATCTTAAAACAAAGTTAGTCCATTTTCTTAAAACACTGAAATGTCTGATAAATTCTCTGTTACCACAGCTGGTTGTAGAGGCCAATAAAATTCTCGGAAGACACGATCCTAGAGAACGAGCATTAGTCATCCAGGAGTTCAGACCCCTTTTATGCACAACAGTAGGGCATAACTTACAGTAAAGTACACTGAATAACGGCATCAAAGAAATTCATAGGAAGTTAACAATACTTCAGGGCAATTTGTGTAGCTTGTGGTTAATATGTGATTGAAGTTCAAAACTTAAAACAAATATCTTTTTCATCATGGAGCAGTTTCACTGAAGACGTAAGCTCTATTCACCTCTTTGTAATATCTCATCTCTTAACAATTTAAACATTTTCCAGATCAACCAATTTAAGAGAATTATAGCATAGTCTGTGCAAATACATGCAGGCTCACATATAAATGAAAATTACAAATAACTCATAAATGGGAATTTTGTGATTCTCTTATACAGTAGACACTATCCTGAAACCAAATATTCACCTCACTTCTGTCAGTGAAGTTGTAATCACTAGACAACATGTAAAACTGTTGGTTACAGGGGGGATTGTCTAACAGCACCATTTTCCATTCATTTTTTATGCTTTCTGTTTTCTATTATTAACTTTCCAACTAACTTGTTCATTGTAGAAGGTTTTTGAGGAAGGTTTAAAATACTACTAAAGTGTAGATATTTAAGAACAATGCTGTTTCACTGAGAGTTAGCAGCACACTTATTTTTGAAGTTCAGGGCTATGTTGCTTAGAAGAGATGAGGGGAGGACTTAGATCACATACCAGTTCTCAAAACTGGCTTTATTGCTAGATAGAAAAAGTAAACACCTGTGAACCAGAACTGTGCACAGATGTAAATCAGACTATATATGAATTTTGCTGTTACGATTGGTTTCGAAGGGGATCCATTAGATTTTAATTAAGAAACAGCTTGATCTAAATTTTCTTGTTTAATTTTCTTATTTATGTTTCACACATACTGGATAGGAGAAAAAAAAAAAAAAAATTATCAGTGAATTTGAGAAGCCTCTCCTAGAACATTTCACTTTTAAGGAGATTTCTGTTTTTCTCTTGCGCATGTTGCTTACAAAGCTATACTTTGACTACTAGGTCTTTCCAGGAGTTTATTGAAAAAGAAAAAACTCATAACCGCTAGGTAATTCCTTATATTAAACCTTGTTATTATTACACAGTAAACAATAATTGTATGTTCTGGGCTCCTCAGTTCAAAAAAAGATGAAGAACTACTGGGGAGGGTCCATTAGAAGGCTACAAAGTTGATTAGAGGCCTGGAGCATTACCCATTTGGGGAAGGGCTGGGAGATCTGGGTCTGAGCCTGAAGATTAGAAGAATCTTCTAATCTTATCAGAGCTTATAAATATCTGAAGTGTGGATGTTAAGTGGATGGGGTCAGGCTCTTTTCAGTGATTCACAGTGACAGGTCAAGGGGTGACAAAAATAAACTGGAACACGTGAAGTTCCATGAAGAGAAACTTATTACATTGAGGGTTGTGGGAATACAAGAAAAGCTGTTCAGAGCAGCAGCTGTGGAGCAAGATAAACAGCATGAGAACCAAGGACACCTCTGGAAGGAGAAGAAGGGACTCACAGCTCTGATTGGATATGTGCCTGCATGGACAGCTGAAAAGTGTTTGTAGAATGCTTTGTTGACATGTAAAGGTGGTTGGGAAAGTTGTAAGGGCGGATGGGAAAGTTAGACAACAAAAACTTTTGAAGGTGTATAAGGGATGTGAGAACTTGTAATAAACAGTTTTGATTGTTCACATCTGAGTCTGCTGCAGAGGGTTACAGAGCACTGGAACAAGCAGTCCATGGAGTTTGTGGAGTCTCCTCCGGAGATATTCAAAACCCATTAGGATGCTTTCCTGCGTAACCTACACTACAGAACCCGCTTTAGCAGGGGTGTTGGACTAAATGATCTTCAGAGGTCTGTTCCAACCTTTAGGACTCTGTTTCTGTGACATGGAGATTTCCTGGAATGACTAAGCATAGAAGAATAGAAGTTAAATGAATTTGATGGTCTAAACAATGTTAAAAGTGAATGACATAGAATATTTGAGGATAAATAAAATAATTTTGAAAGTGAAATGTTATCCAGAAGTTTTAGAAATGTGCTCTTTCTTTCACTAATTTATCTTTTGTGACCTCTTAAGAAAGCAGTACCTCAGTACATTCAAGGCAGGGTGTTGAAAACTGGCTGTAATTATTGGTGACAAGTGTTATTTGCTTTACCTTGTCCTGAAGAATTTGAGTTGTATCTTGTAATTAAAGTTACTGAATAGTAATTAACTTCTATCTTGACAGCTGCTGTTGAACCCTAAATCAATGCACCTCAAGAAAGGAGTTTAATTTGCCAACAAAATACTAACTCACTCTTAAACAAAACCCATAAGACAATGGTCAACTGTCAACATCTGCTATAGTTGTTTGTTTTAAACTTTGTAGATTGAATTTTCTTTCCAGTGTTATTTTAATATTTTTGCACACCAGACTTGATATTATGAGAGAGAAATCCAAGAAAAATAAATTTTGCAGACAGTTTAGGTTATGAGATTAAGGGAAATGATTAAGAGACGATTTCATATACTGGACAGAGCTCCGGCACAACTTTTGGTCTGGCACTGCTGATTTGTCATAGTTACAGTGCAAGTACCCTAAATGCTAATTATGAGTTTTCTGCACAAACATACACAGCCAACACAATAATAGATCCTACAGTTTCACGAAGATTAAGCTCATCAAACATATACAAAACAAACAAACAAATCTAAAAGAACAAACAAACAAAAAACACCCTCTAAACCCAATCTGTTACAAATAGACAGTTTGAATGGAGCCAGGCATCAGTGGACGTTGATGCACTGTAGGATGGGTGCAGGTGACCAGCAGGTAGGTGGCTGACCAGCAACTGTGATATCTCCTGGGCATTCAATTAATCCTGCCTGCTTCATCATTTTCCAGTTCATATTTAAGCTCCATAAAAATCTGAACTTTCCATTAGTGTTGTAGGAGATAGTAATAATAGAAGATTTATTTCCTCAATTTAATATGCTGTATTACTTTCTATATTCTGCTCGTTATTAGAGTGTAGGTAGGTCATCCAATCAGTTATCACTCAAGCACCCATAACGATTGCATAGAAGCCTGTTCAAATAACAATCTGTTCCTAGAAAATGAAATTCAGTGTACTCTTAACTAGGGGTAATACAACACAAGCAGATCAATGCAACTTAGTGTTACTGTGCAAGACAGTAAACTCTGTTTTTTAAATTACAACAGAATAACTGTAATAGGTACATTAAAATAAAAAAAAAAAAAAAAAAAAAAAGTTACATTCATTATGTTTTGTAATTCCAAGGACTAGTAAAAACCTAAGCATAGGCCTTACTTTCTGAGTCTGAAAGATTTTCAAATGTCTACCTTTGATGAAAGAAGCATATGCAAAGAAGGGAGAACAACAGTTTATCATGTTCAGTTGTAACCCACAAAACTGCAAAGACTGCTCTAAAGATCTGTGCCAAGGTCAGCTGCTTACTTCAGTAATTCCTCTCATGCCACTTACATATTTGGAACTCATAGTTTTGCAGTCAGGTAGATAGATCAGTGAAGTCACAAGCATGAGAGCTCTCAACAGTCCTGTTACAAGATGCTGCACTGAAATCTGAACTTCTTTTACCTGTGTATAGGCTCTGAATTAAACAGAAGAAAAATTAGTGGGAAAAATTAGTTCTACAGTTCATCCTACAGTTCAGCTACTCTTGATTTGTGTGTGAAGGGCATTACATGTTGTAGTAGTTTGGCAGTTTGTCTTGTTTTGCTCTGATCTTTGCTTTCTTCTCTGGATGGGCTGTTATGTTCTGTCTTCAGTCAGTGAAACAGACTCACTGAAAGAAAAAACATGCTTTAGA
The DNA here is from genome assembly GCF_039878825.1 of Excalfactoria chinensis. NCBI lineage: Eukaryota > Metazoa > Chordata > Aves > Galliformes > Phasianidae > Excalfactoria > Excalfactoria chinensis. The sequence continues at coordinate 139,192,847 of NC_092825.1, forward strand.
GTCACAGACTGATGAGACTGTTTTACTTGGAAGGTGATCTCTGGAGGTCATCTTTTCCAAAACTACACTCAAAGAAGGATCAGACTTTCTCAAGTCATTTATGTGATCTCTCCCAAATGGTTATACAGCAGCTTCCATAATGGAGTGCTGATGTTGATTTATCCATACGCTAGGCTAATTTACTTTCTGGAGACTAGGGGGAGAAATAAGAATAATTAAATTCTCCAACCAACATAAAAATGTTTGTAAAATATGTTGTTGAAACTACAGTTAGAGTTAAGGCATCTTGGGCCCCAGATATGAAGATATTATTCTATTTTCTAGTCTACTGGGAGAGTCAGCGTTAAAGCAAATACTTCACCTGATATTTTACTTAGTAGGGCTTATAGATCGTATGATTTTTTCTCTTTTACAAATTTCTTCCATATTTAATTCTCTATTTATCAGATTCTTCATTTCCATTTCATACTTTCTAGAACAAAAAAGCTACAGTATTTTAATTTTGAGTTGCTCCCTTCATTATATTTTCTCATGACCCTCATACCAGCATTAGAAGTCAAAGTGAAGTGTAAATGGGAAAGGGAAAATCCTGTTTGCAAGGGTGGCAAGAGCAAGATTAAGAATGTCCAAAATATCTGCCAATCAAGTTGCAAATTATGCATGATTTCTAAGACATCTAAATCACAATTTATCCTAGAATGAATAATTCTAAAATCAAGAAGAGAGCTGAGTAAGTGTACTCTGATTAACAGAAACTATATGTTAACAAAAGATCCATGAAGACTTCACTAAGATACTCCCTTGGGCTACAGTGACTTTACACTTATATAGATCCTAACATTTGCAGAGGCAGAACTTAAATTTTCACAAGTGATTCTTGTAACTTGTGAATACAATAACCCCAATCACTCCTTCTTCAGTGCTGTGCATATATTACTAATCTTCAGATAAGCTTTAGAAATTCAAAACATTAGAACTGAGTTTTCTCTACAAAGTTCCAGCTAAGACAGTATAAAGCATATTAAAGGAACTACAGCAAAAATACGTTTATGGAGTTAACATGAAGAAAAACAGGATCATTTAGAAGGTACAAGTAAATAAATAAAGTTAGATGGGTGCATTATTTATTTTTTCAGTTAAACTTTCTTAATGTCCTTCATATCTGTACACACACATATATCCTTTATATGCAGTTGTGCATGAGAGTTCAGCAGGGAGAAAAATAATTAGTAGCAGATACAAGGAAAGTATTGCTCACAGTTGTGTTAAATGTCATTACTGGCCAACACTGAACCACAGACAACTGCTTAGGAACCTGTACAGCAACCCCTAATAATCTTTGTGTCCCTGTTTCCCCCCAAGAGGAACAGCCTACAAGGAGGCTTGGAGAAATTTGTCTCATTTTTGATGCTGCAGTTCAAGTGGATTATTTTTTATTTACAGTGTGCTTGGACAAATCTCACTTTATTTCACAGCTCTTCTCCAAACATGATTGAAATATCTGTAAGTCTTAAGAATATCAACATAAGTATCCTCTAGGGAGGAGAATGTCTGCAGTGGGCACATAGAGTACTAATTAAAAAACTTGGAGGAATCAATACATAAAAATATCAAATCCTATCAATTTTAACCAACCTGAGGAAATAATATGATGAAGCTATATGGCAATTAAAAGGCAAAGAGAGTGAAAAGAGAAAAGACAAAATAAATAATTTTAAATGGATGGTAACTTTTTTTTTTTTTTTAATTGGGTCATTGAATTAAATGTTGTGCACTCAACAGTACTAAAAAATCAGCTGCTGACTGTGGCCATCTGCTACAAAACAGCTGCAGGTACTTGCTATATAAGCTTTTGTGGTGCATATAAAGTGATGACTAACATAATGAATAAACAAATATAGATTCTCCTCAGTTGCACAATAAATTTAAATGTGAATTGATTAATTTTGTATTTAAGAAATTCTTTTTTAATAAAAATGGAAACGAGTATTTTCCCAATCAATCTGTCAGACACAAGATTTTGTTAAGAGGAAATGTCATAAGCTACAAAAAGCGGCTTGGAGGGAAAGTAATTAAGATGTTTAATGCAAAGTAATTGGAAAGTTCTCTCTATATAATGATTTGCTGTAGTCTCAGATCTGTAATCAACTGTTTTTCAATGTAGGTGGTATTCACATTACAAAACTTTTTTTTTTTTTTTTCTGTAAAAGCAATACTTTTATTAAAAGTTTAGATTTTATTATTATTATTATTTAGTATTCCTATAATATTTTGTCTTCTCATGAATTTCATATGATATGTTTTCAAGTCACACAAACATCAGTCACTGGTAAGGAAATTAAATGTAGTCTTCTCAAATTTTAAAGATCTACTGTGTGTTTCTCCTTTATAGAGAAAGCAAATTCATTGCTAGTGTGGACAAGTTGCAGTACAGATTTAGGTAACTATGTTTAGGATTCCGTTTGTAAACTGTTGTCTAAAATGCCACTGTATTTGTGGGGAGATTTTAGACTTGATTCAGATGCCTACCTAAAGACATCAGTGCCTTTTTAGATCTCACTCATTGACAAAGTTTACACAAGATCTATGGAAGTTCCATATATACTTCTAGAGGAGTATAGGCAGAATAGAATAACATACTGATATTTCAAAAAGTGCAGTTCACCACTGTTTTATCCACTGCTTTGTAGCTAAGTGAGTTTAGAGAGTTATGCACCTGACAACACGATACCAGCTGTCATTTGACTGTAATGGAAAGATGGGCATTTAGATGATTATCAAGTTTGGAGAAAGATTAGAATATTATATTTATACAGTAACAACTACTGTTCTAGGTGCTCAGACATTTCAGGGCTAGTTTATGAAATCTTTGGATAGTCCGTGCCCTTTGTAAAAAGTATTTGGAGATCAGATTACATATTTCAAAGCAGTAAAAAAGGTTTTTGAAATCTGTTTTTGGTCAACAGAACTCAACCCTACATTAAATCTTTAAAAATTAGACTTTAGAAAAATAATTAATACTGTGCTACATTAAACAGAATGCATTTTTATTATATTAGTATGAGTGGACCTTATTTATCAGTGGTTTTCTTGGTGATTATATGGGTTTATTTTGGGTAGGAAATAAAAAGAAAGGAATTGATTTAATTTAGGCATGTCAAAATCTTCTTCCATAGCCAGATGCCTATAAATTAATGTAATAAGTGTATTTTTTAAGCAATTAGTGAGTCATTTAAAATTAAATAAAATAACAAATTCATTAAAAAAAACATTTGAATTAAAACATTTTTTTTCTTCAAATTTTGATTGAATATTGATATGTATATTGAATATATATATTTATTTTTTTCATTAACTTGAAAAATCATTATGTTAAGGACAGCAAAACAATGTGTTGATTGGACAAGCCCATGTAAGCTGATAAAAATATAGAGGAAGACAGACAAGGGTTATGCTTGCCTTCCATAGATTATACAAATGCATTGCTATATTGATTTTCATCTTTACTGCATTGTTGTAACTCAGGTCTCTGTGTAGAATCACTATAAGGATTTGTTGTGGGGATATTGTGGTACTCAGAAAGCATTTCACTTTTCTGGACAGTACTTTATTACTGCAGTAGAGTGAAAGCATTATACCTGTACCGTACCAAACTATATCTTGACAGACAAAGAAGAGTATCGTCTAGCTAACATCTTGTATCATCTATCCAGAGATCATCTTGTACAATAATAAAGCAGGGCCACCAAGAGCTAGTTGCCAAAGAACTGTAAAGAGAAGTTACAAACAGGAAAAAAAGAAAAAAAGAAAAAAAGAAAAAAAGAAAAAAAGAAAAAAAGAAAAAAAGAAAAAAAGAAAAAAAGAAAAAGAGAAAAAAAGAAAAAAAGAAAAAAAAAAAGAAAAAAACAAAAGCTTACAAACGCTTTTAAATTACTTATAAATACTTTTACTACAAAAGAGTTTTTTGCTCGGAATATTCCATGGGACCTTTTTTATCCCCCCCCCCCCCCAAGAATTTGCTCTCTTCTTTCGCTTTCTTCCTTACATTTTAACATTGATTGTGCTGCAAAGAGTATCACATTTTGTACAATTAACAAATCTGATTTTTCTGAGAAACAAGAAAATCCCTTATTTTATTTTTTTTTCCTACCCTTAAATATCTGTTCAACACAATGTGTTATATTAAAGTTCTCTCAGCATTTCTGCTGATTTTGAAATCTTCTCTGGCATCAGAAATAAATTTTCAATGGAAAAAAAAAAAAAAAAAAAAGTCAAAATACAACAAAACAAGAGCACATGAAAAAATAAGTCCTGAAACATAAGGCCAAATCCTTGCAATATTCACTTTCGTTTTTTGTACAACTTTTCACTCTTTTTTTTCAATATGTTAATCAATTCATCTTTATAATGAGTTCCTTGGGGATTTTAACAGTGCATATTCCCCCATCTCATGACATTTCTTTCATTCAAGTTAAAATAGAAGCAAAACCTCATTTCATAATATATTAAGGGTCTGGGATGAAATAATTATTAGTTTACAGTCATCTATGAACTCACCTAAATGTCAGTCTTTCTGCTAGCCCTGTTTACTTCAACATAAAAGTACAACACAGTTTCCAGTGAATTCAGACAGAAAAATTGCAGAGTTCACTGCTGCATAAATAGATAAATAGGACTTCTAGTACTACAGGTGTTATATGATATAAAAAACTTGAGACTTTAATGCCCTTAGCACCTTCAAGGAAATCATTAACATCTTAGGATCAAGCTATAGAAAACAGCTTTTAACGTAACCAATGTCCAACATACCCCTAGAGGAAAATATTGTAAAATGTATGTGTGCAAGTGCATTTGTGTGCATGAAAATGGACAATGTACATGAAGGATTTTTGTCCCTGATTTATCAGAAAACTTCTAGCAAAATATAGATTAACTGCAAAAGTTTCAAGGCAACTAATGCTACTCAGAATACTTTATCTGAGTAGAATGGCCAAATCAAACTAGCTCTTAGAGCATTCAAATCTGAGGCTGCTTCTCAACAGTGATCTGCAAGATATCTGCAAGTGGTTCATGAAATGATACCTGTTTATGTACCAGACTAAGAATCAACCAAAGCAGGAAAATATAAAACCAGTAGCTGAACATTCCACAGTTAGGGCTTTTGTTTGTTTGTTTGGTTGGTTGGTTTCCTCATTTTCTATTTTTTGTAGATGAAAAATGTTCTGCACAAGGTAATCATCTTATTTCTAGAAACATAGATTGCTTTAGGGTTGAAAAAGGCTGTGGATGAGAGGTTCTGTTCTAGGAAGTATACTGCAGTGTGTCTTTAGTGTCATCCTTTTGCCTCCTACCATGTTTCTCTAAATAGAAATGTATCCTGGTATTGTTGTATTTTGAACTCTAAGAAATATAGTTTTATAGGAAAAATCATTGTATTTCTGTTCTATTTTTACATATTTAGTTTATGAGAAAGTTCAGATTTGCATGATAACCTCTGTTGAAAGAATAGCAACTCCTAACAGTTTCATGTCTCTCTGCCAGATCTATGTACCTATTCTAGTGAATTAGTATTTCAAATAAATAAATAAATAAATAAAAAGTTTATTTGACAAGTGAACAAGCTAGATAAATTTCAGATGTGTGTAACTGTATAAACTACATGAGGAAAAAACAAAAAACAAAAAACAAACAAACAAAAAACAACTGGGGAAAGTATGTTGCATGATGTACTATATCTTTCCTTTTACTTTTTCTGACACAAAGAGAAAAATACATTCAATCAGAATACATATGTTGACAGCAGACAAAGAAGTTAGGTGAACAATACCAAGAAAACTATATCTGGAGCTTTTTATGTGATACATTACATCCTATTCCCCAACACTCTATGACCTTGTGAATCAATGTCTTGCAGAATATTGACTGAAATTACTTTATAGAACTTATAATAATGAGTTCTGAGCTCAGAGGAGAATGAAATGAATTGCATGATGATAACAAAGATTACAACTCTCATAAATTATTCTCTCTGTAGGACTGAGGACACAAATTTCAAGCCTGAAGAATCTATAAATAGTCTCAGACCACTTCTTAGTAGGGAAGTGGTTCCAAGCTTAAAGGGTGTAGAATTAGGTTGAATATAAGGGAAAAGCCTTTTGCAGTGAGGGTGGTGAGGCATTAGAATAGGTTGCCCCAAGATGTGCTGGAAGTCCTGTTCTTGGAGAAATTCAAAGTGATACTGGGTAGGGTTCTGACCTACCTGATCTATCTGTGAATGTCCCAGTTCCTCCTTGCAGGGCAGCTGGACTAGATGACTTTTAAAGGACCCTTCCAACTCTAAGGATTCTATGATTCTGCGATTCTGTATATTCATATCTATTATTTTGGTTCGGAGCAATCACTAATTTGAATGAAAAAAACCCCACACACATGTGTATATAGTTGTGTTTTGTTTGTTTGTTTGTTTGTTTGTTGGTTTTTAGTGGATAATTCACTCAATCTCCTCAAACAGTTCAGGAAAGATATGAATTATTCTTCAAAAAATAGGTTTTTGTTTTTCTTATTGCTGCTGTTGTTCCCTCCTCACCTAACTCTTTATACCTAAAGACTGAGAAGATAGAAATTAATGGTTTTCCTTATCACATTCTTCAACTGCTTAGATAGAATACTGAGAACATAAGTATAAATGCCCCAAAAAATGTAGTATAATAGAAAATATTATCTATCAGAATGTATAGTATATTGCATGCATTCTCCTCACACCTCAAAGATATTCAGCCAGCTACATTTAGACTTTCTTTAACTCTGTGACATTATATGGACAGTCTCTGCAAATATATTACTCTCAAGAGTCATCCACAGACCCTGGGGATGGTGTTGTAATTTTTTAATTGCCCTGACTATAAATGTTTTACTTAGGCAGCATGTGTGTGTCTGAATCTGTATTTGAAATACATATATATCCAAGAAGAAAGAAGGAATATGTATAGAATTAGGTTTAGACAAAACTTCAGAATTATATTCTACTAGGAAGAAAGAAGATTTAAGGATAAACTGAAAACAAGTTTCTATAGTGCATGTAGTGTATGTGCTTTACTTTGCTATGTCTGAAATACAAACAGTAGTCTCAAACAATCTTGATCAGTAGCAAACATAAATATAACCATTAAATCAACCTTTATTAAAATCTCCCTGTATTAGTTGCAGATATTCAAAACATAGTATGGTTTATGAGCTATGGAACAGAACACTAAGGACTGAATACAAAAATGCCATTTTTTCTTTTATTTTTTTTCAATTATTTGATTTAGTGCAAATATTTCTACTGTTTTATACACAAAAGAAAGGTCTAACATACATTTTCTTCGTGCATTAAAATTTTGCATATAATTGTATCAAATTACATATAAATAAGTATATTGCGAGAAAGCTCTTGAAAAGAGTTCAGTTTTTACATTTCTTACTTTTTGAGTTATGCATAAAATACATTGTGCACTATATATATTTTTTTCTACTTAATTCTTGTACCTGTTATTTTATAAAGGATAATGCTGTGAAAAATTAGTTTTTTGGCTTTGCATGTTCTACTCATCAAAACCTGTTACTTGAACCACTTAAAAACAAGAAATTAGCTGAAACATTCTTGTAACTGATGTAATATGAACAGAAGTAGGTCATCTTTTTGCAAATTTGCATGTTCATCTTGTATTTGACAAAGAACAAAGATTTCTGTTTGTCAAACAAAATTCAAAAGAAATGGAATAATTGAATGTAAAGTAATGGTTACATATGATCAATAAATAATTTCAGCTTGCAAGGTCACTAAATGCAGAATTCAGGATGCAGCATGCAGGACCCTTTAGAGTGTTCATCTGCAACTCCTGACCTGGCATCATCCTCAGTCAGACCTGCAAGCTCCCTACTACTATCTTAATAAACATTAGAGAATCTACATTGGCATTAGTTTCCCATTTTTAAGTATAAATAAATAAATAAATAAATAAATAAATTAAAAATAAAAATCTATTCTTTCTGAATTGGAAAGACTCACAGAATTTACAGCAAATATATCTTAATGAAAATGCAAGAAAGGAAAACATCTGGAAAGATCAATCAAAACATTTTGCAACAGTTTTTATTTCTAAAACATTTCAACTCAGTTTTGTCTTTTATTTTTCATTTTATAGATGCATTTGTATTCTACTACTAAAAGTCTATTTTAAAAAGTAATAAAATTTTTGACAGTTAATATATATTTTTATTTTCCCTCCAAATTCAGTGACATACTCCAAGAGATAGTTTCAATAAATTATGACTTTTTAAATTGAAAAACCCTGTGTGAAACTTTGAGACCATTTCCATTTATAATATTTCTTTCTGAAGTCACTATACAGTACTACTAAGAGATGCAAAGAAAGAACTTTTTTTTCTGCCTGACATCATAAGGAAAGTTTTAAACTAAACCTAATAATGGGAGGACCTGTTGATTTCTTTGAGAGTACAGAGGACTTAAAGACAGTTCATGAGAAATTAAAGGGTTGGACAGTCACCAACTGCATGAATTTTAACAAAAGCAAGTGCCAAATTTTACATCTGTGATGGGGAAATTCTAAATATATGTTCATACTGCAGGTGAAAAGCTGGAGATCAGCCTCACAGAAAGGGATCAGGGGATTCTGGTGAATGGCAAGTTGAACATGAGCAAGCAGTGTGCCTGTCAGCCAAGAGGATCAACTGCACCTTGGGGTGCATCAGGCACAGAATTACTTGCCAATCAAGGGAAGAGACTTTCTAGTTCTGCTCTGTGCTGATATGGCCTAACTTCATGCATTGCATGCAGTTTTGGGTGTAATATAAAAAGGACATAAAATCAGTAGAGACAATCCAACGAAGGGCAATAAAGATGATGAAGAGCATACAGGGGAAGACAGATGAGTAGCTGAATTCACTTGATTTGATCAGTCTAGAGCAGAGGAGCTGAGGGGAAGCCTCACAGCAGCTGAAGCTTTTCATAGGGAGCAGAGGGGCAGTGCTGAGGTCTGTTTTCTGGTGACAGTGACAGGGCCTGAGGGAATGGCATGGAGCTGTCAGGGAAGGGTAATGTTGAGTATTTTGAAAATTACTGATTTTCCACCAGAGGGTGCTTGAGCACTGGAATAGGCTCCCCACAGCATTGGTCATGGCCCCAAGACTGCTAGAGGTCTAAAAGCATTTGGACACTGCTCTCAGATATAGGGTTTGAATTTTGGGTGGTCCCCTGCAGAGTCAGAAATAGGACTCAATGGTCTTTATGGGTCTCTTCCAACTCAGGAAAATCTATGATTCTTTGCTTCTCTTACCTTTTATGATAAAACTGGTAATGTGTGATGGTAATATGGTAGAGTAGTTGATATTACCTACATGGACATCAGTGAGGCTTTTGAAACTATCTACTACAAGTTCTCCATAGAGGGGCTGCTGATTGATGGTCTGTATGAATGGACTGTGAGATGGATTGAAATTGGCTGAACATCTGGGCCCAGGGGGTGGTGATCAGTGGAACAAAGCATTGTTGGAGACCAGAGACCAGTAATGTACATCAGAGATCAGTACTGGTATTCATCCTTAACATCTTCTGTAATGATCTGAATGATTACACATAATGATCTGCTGATGACACGAAACTGGGAGGAGTGGCGAATAAACCAGAGGGTTGTGCTGCTATCCAGAGGTACCTTGGCAGGCTTGAGAAATAGGCTAACAGGATAATCATGTATTTTGAACAAGGAGAAGTACAAAGTCTTACAGCTGGGGAGGATCAACCCCAGCACCAAGACACACCGGGGGCTACTTGCATGGAAAGTAGCTCTGCAGAAGAAGACTCAAAATACAACTGTATATGATTATGGGTGGCTATTCTTGAGCAGGGATTGGACCAGACGACCCCTAGAAGTCCCTTCCAATTTGTACCATTAGGTGATTCTGTGACCTCATTAATTTTGCGTGTTATATTTACATGGACAACAGCTGTCTCTCACAAATGTCAGTGTAATATGCATGAATTATACACAGATAACAAGATTTATTTATTTATTTATTTTTCCAGTGGCATAAATATTACCATTTAATTATTTAGTTATATTAAGAATGCAGGTTTTGTCCTAAAAACAGGTGCTTACATCCTGATATGCTCTTCTAACCAGTGTGGCCAGTATAGTGTGACCAGTGTGGTTGATATACTACTCTGAATGGTGATTTGTTATATTTGTTCTCTGTTCTTCTTCATCATATTTATTTGATCTTTCTAGTAGGAATTATTTTTTCAGCATGCCGGAAAGTGACCCTTGTAAAGAAATCTGCATATTCACAGTATACTTCACAATTGTCAGCATTCCTTTGAAAGCCTCTGTGTCTCAAAGCCTGTGGTTTAAAGAAATTTATATTGTTACCCACCCTTTCTCTTTTACTAGCAAGAAATAAAAAGGTAAACAGGGGAGCCCAGACTCACAATTACTATCACTTTCCTAAAAAATATTTTCAAGCTGAGCCACATGATTATTTATGACATGTACAAGAGAGTTTTTAAGCTCCTGAAGAATGCATTCAAAATTCTCAGAGTGAGGTGTGATTCACACTTCCAAATCCTTTGATGTTTTCAGCAGTAATATGTATATGCCTCCATACTGAAATAAGAATGAAGAGAATGCACTGTCCCATGTTGTTCTTCAGATGGTAACCAAATACCCAGACAGAGAAGGAGACATGACACATTACTTCTACTAACATGATGAACAAGACCTAATTATCCTTTACGGCTTGATTAACAAAACACTTTTTGTCATTAGAAATGATTTCTCCTTTTATTTTAACAGTGATGTGATTTCTGCCTGTAAGATATCTCATATTTCTCCAGCCCCTAAGATAGGGCAATATTATTGTTCCCTTTTTCAAATGGAGAACTGGAGCAAGGAGAGGTAAATGGCCCCTACCAGACAGTTGTATCAGTCTATGGCTGTGACCATATATGCTGCCCACATGATGTAACCCAGGGAGTCATACTCATTCCTTGAGACATTTGCTTCAAAGTGCTTTCCTTCATTTCTTTCCCTCTTAGGCTCTCTTAAAAATGAAATAGCCATCTCTTCATGGGAGTGGTTCCAAGCTCATAGTTAAAGCACTAGCTAGCTCCAGTGCCCCACAGGAATACAATACACTCTCACAGGTCTCTGTACTTCCTATGCAACTGAATAATCTCTAAATGAGTTTTTAGTATTTAGGATTATACTCAGAATGTGTTAATTTATTAAGTTACCATGGCCACTAAAGGCTGTTGAGGAACAGAAGAAATAAAACAGGCTAAAGACCCCAATAACCCAGTGAATACAATGTGTGTTCTGCCTCTGCTTGTGCCAGGTCTGCCATTTTAGCACGGTCTAAAACTTGTGGAATATTTTTTAAGAGACTGCAATATGCAAGACTTATTATAGGGTGCTTAAAGAAAGATTAACTCAGTACTCTGCTCAGACTCATCCATGGCTGTTACCACAAAACTCCTAGGGCTGAGAAGAAAGACAAAATCAGAATTTCAAATTATTGATAAATCTCCAAAAAGTGAATATATCATTCCTTTATATCATTAGTATTTTTATTTTGATTTCACTATGTGCAGTAATAAAGTAATTTTTCACATCAGGAAGTTCTGTTGCTGGAAAATTAACTATGCTACAGAAAACTGAGAAAATTTCAGAATTTGATGCTGTTAAGTGGGACACTCAGAACTGATCCTTTAGAGAGGTACTCCTATTTTAATTACATGATTTATTTTTATTTTTTTTTGTGTGTGAGCAAAAATTAGAAAATTCTGAAGTTGAGCTCAATTTTCAGTCATGAAAAAGTAACAAAGAGAGGAATTGGAAGTGAAAACATATATGAAAAGCCTTACTGTTTATTTTAAGATTAAATACAGTTCCCATCCTCTTCTCTAATGCTTGTTCAGCTGGGAATTTGACATGTAAACAGTGTAGTTTGACAATGCAAAGAAATGGAATTGAAATTGACAACTTTTAAGAGAAAGAATTCTGAAACACAACAACTTCATGTCATGTCAAAGTGATTTATTTCAGTGTTTATCCATGGTAGCCTTTTAGTGTGTAACTATTGAATTTTAGGGACTTCTTTCGTTGAATGAGGGAATTCTTCAGTACTTCACTTTCCTGGTACACTGTAGGAAAGACACAATTTAAGGATCTGGCAAGACTTATTTTCCATTGACCTCCTAGTGTAGAGTTTTCCTAAGTAGGCAAGACAAATGATTTATGGTGAACTATGTATTTATGTTGTTCATTCTCAAAAGATTAAACTGCTTGTGCATGAGACAATTAAAAACTTGATTGGAAGTTTTCAGTGAGTAATCTGCATTGCACTTTGTGTCAGGCAGAGAAAACAGTCATCATTCTTTATTAATCACAGTCCCCTGACAATCTAATCCAGGACTGGCACTATTGCTCTCCACTGCAATTTTAATTCACCTCTTACTGTGGTATCTATACATTGAAGATTATAATTAGGAGTTGTGTCATTATGACTTTTCCAGAATTCGGCTGCAGTCCAAGTCAGTAAAGTGATATTGACAGGGAAATTTTAGAATTGAAATGTCTGGATTTAGTCTTAGAAATGCTTCACTTGAAAATAATGCATTTTATACAAAGTCAATTTAATTCTGATGTAACTTCTGGCATGATTAGTTTGACAGCAAATATGGTTTTGAATGTGCTAGAGTTCTCATTCCACAATACAATGAAAGTTATTCTGGCATAAAGCACAATTAAGAGTCTTACCCTTGTTTAATATTTATTCAGTTCCTTCTTGAGTCACAATTTCATTACGTTTTTACCGTTCTCTGATTTTTTTACCTGCACTCTGTTTTTTAAGGAAAAAAAAAAAAAAGAAAAAAACAAGAAGAAAAGACTAAAAATTCTGTTCCTACTTTGTATTTTATTTTACATTATTTTTTAAAATTTGTGTTTCTCTCGTTCCTTTTCTACTGCATCTAAAAAAAATAAATAGATAAAGAAATAAAAATAAATAAATAAATAAAAGTCTAACATATCAATTTGGTCTGTAGCCAAAAAAGAAACATCACACTTTCTTGATGATTTTTTTTTTTTTTTTTTTTTTTTTTCTGGTATCTCCAACTATTATTCCACTTTCTTTTACAAACAAGTATCTATATATATAGCTGACTTGTGCTTTGTGGGAATGCTGTAAACTTATTGTCATTTTCAACTGCGATATGCTTACATTTCCTTAAAAAAAGGAAACACACTGCAATGGAAAAAAGAATATGAAAGAAGTTAAGCAAAATATAAAAAAATCAAAACCAAAAACAATTTAGTTCCTATCCAGAGGTTTGTTTTATTATATACCTTTATGTATATGTTGTGGTTTGACTTGACAGATAGATGAACATCACACAAACATTTTTTCCCTTCCATCTCTGCTCCTCCCCGGGTCCCCCCTTTGGGGGACCAAATTGAAAAGTGCAAGAACATGCAGATTGAGATAAGTACAGTTAAATAATAGAGGAGAAACAATGAAAGAAAAACAACAACCAAAACAAACAATATAAAAATCAATAAAAAAGAATAAGTCGAAACAAGTGAAGAACAGGGCAAATGCTCATCACCATCTGACTGATGCTCAGCCAGTCCCCAAGTGGCCCCCTTATTCAACTCCATTCAGTTTTACTCTAAAACTCCATACAAAACAGTCTTCTTACTTGCAGGGCAATATAATAAGCTGAAAAGTCCTTATCTTGGTCTTAAAACAAACAAATGCTATAAAAATCAACTATATAGCTAAAAAATGTACTGCATGTATGCAGTGCTACTTGCTGAAAAAATTAGGCCTATAAATGACTGAATTACAAATTAATATACAATTTGTAAGCATTCAGTTTCCTTTAATGCATTATACAGATTCCATTAAAAATATAATAAATTATTACATAAGCTCATACAGCTTAGTATAGCTCCTTGAAATATATAGATATGAAACATATAGAATAAAACTCTCTCATAGATCTCATTATTCTGTAGGTATGTCCTTGAAATGAGCTGCTGTGCTCGCCATCAAAAATATCTGGAGATGTTAGAATGGCTGTTAATACTTTTATTCCTAAAGTCCATCGCAGTATTATTCATTTATTTTAATAGCCATAGAGTTGTTCATTTTTTCATAAGTTATTAGACCATTTACACAATGAAGTGGAATTTCCTGAAACACTGGCTTTGCTCTTGCAGAGGTTCTAAAGATCAAACAAAGTGTGTCAGGAATGCTTGCTGTTCAGAAATATACAGACCACAGGGTTTAATTTTGAAATCAAGACTTTACTGATGTTTATTGCTAATGATTACCTTGATTTATAGTTTTAGTTCAAAGCTCTGTTTAACCTTAAAAGATAAAACTTCATATATATATATATTTAAAATACACTTAAGATAATTCTGTATAGAGGTGCTTAATCAAAACTAACATGTTATAGTAGACTTTGCAACATCAGGGATGTAAAACAGAGACTTGAGACATGATTTCCTTTTTTTTTTTTTTTTTTTTTTTTTCCCCACAGAAAATAAAGTTTCTTCTTCTATTATTTTTTAAGCTTGGAATTAGTTTATTTATTTTAATATGGCTTTGTTCTTTCCAAATCTTGATTGACTTCAGAACAAGAGATTTTAATAACAGAGAACTTTATAATATCAGAGCAGCAATCAATATAGAGTACTGTGGGCTTCCAACACACCTCCTCAGATAATTTTAATATAACCTCAGTGATTACTAGGTCTTGTGAAACAAAAATTTCAACATGAAAATCAGCCCTCCATTTTTCCTTTAGCATAAGTTGCCTGAATAACTACAGTTCTACACACAAAGAAGAAAAATTGCTGGTAACAGATTTTTGGTGACAATAAGCAAAGTAATTGCTAGTAGACCAATAGTTATATTCAGAAAGATGAACATAATACACCCAACTGCTAAAGGGGACCACTAGCTATGAGGCATTCCTACTCAGAAAATACCCCCAGATCCAAAAGATACTCTTCTTTCTCTGTCTGGCCCTTATATGAGCCCAGGGTGGTTCCACAGGTGCAAGCAATTTGCCTGCTTCCTGGGCCAGCCACACTCCTTCACCGGGTGCTCAATCACCACTCCAAGCCATGACCTCACAGTTCACCTACAATTACTTATTCAGTCTGAAATTTCTGAAAAACTTGCTGCCTGTTTGGCCTCTTTTTATTCATGTTTTTCACTTTTGCACTGAAAAGTAAGGAAAAGAAGGCCCCAAAACGAGTTATCAGCTCTTTTTTTTTTTTTTTTTTTTTTTTTTTTCTTCTCCGGCTTCCTAAAAAGTAAATACAAATTGGTAATTGGTTTCTCTGTAAATGTAGGGAGATCTTACAGCCAGTTCAGATTAGCAGAAGATTTTTGAATTATCAATTGATTCAGCATTAAGTAGACTCATTCAATAGCCTAGATCCGGGTAACTTAATTCCGACTGTACTGAGGTCAAACAGAATATTCAGCCCTAGGTAGTAAAACAATCTTCTTAGTGTAACCTGGTCTGCTTCAAAATTTTCTCACTGCTGTGTTGCATTGTCGTGTTTGGGTATAGCCAACAGTTTGTAGAACAAGGGAATTGACTGAGTTGTCCTTATGTATCTTGTGTTGAAACAGAATAACTACAAATTCCACAAGATAAAATTTTCCTTAGGGGGAAGTTCTTTACTAGGAGAGTGGTTAGGTCCTGGAAAAGGCTACCCAGGGAGGTTGTGGTTGCCCCGACCTTGGAGGTGTTCAAAGCCAGGTTGGATGGGGCCCTGGGCAATCTGATCTAGTAAATCTGGATGTTTGGTGGCCATGCCAGGCAGAGGAGTTGGAACTTCATGATCCTTGAGATCCCTTCCAACCCAGGTCATTTTGTGATTCCTAGTCAGGAAGAGTGAGATGAGAGAATACCGTTTCACTCACTAGTGCTTTAACTGCAAAGTAATATGAAAATCCTCTTTTTCAACCATGAGGCTGAAATTTTTACCAATTTTTACCAGAATGCATAATTTCAATACATGACTTTAATAGACTTCATGTTTTCTGAGCTTCAGTTTACTGGAAGTGTTTATGCAATTGAGCAACCCAACTGTTTGAGCTCCCAAAGCAATCAACAGTCAACTTTTTTTTTTTTTTTTTTTTTTTTTTTTTTTTTTTTTTTTCCTTTGCATTGACATTATTGTGGAATTAGACAGTTAGGTTGTCAGAATCACAATGGTCCACCCTAACATCCAGTATTCAAATACGGAAATACAGTAACACTTGGGAACATTAAAATGAGCTGCATTAAGTTTTCAACATCTTATCTCATTCTTATGAACAGAAAGAAAGAGCTTTAATATGGGGAAAAAATCTGTCAACAGTCTTCACTGAAATTTATGGCAGACTGATAAATATATAGTCCAAATTAATAGAAAATGCTGATAAGATGCATATCTGAACTGTTATCTAAGTAGATCACTGGCATAGGGGTGGAGGAGAAGAGAAACAGGACTAAAAGGGGGAACTGTAATTCCAGTATGAACCATGTTTTTAAGCTTTTATTTTTGAGCTGAAAATCTCAAAGTTTTGCTTATGTAAAATCTGAAACATATAATTTTAATGTCAACATTCAAACCTCTTCCATATTCAGTATACCCTTCTTGCTCTAGAATCTTGTTTCATGACTAGCTCATAGTGAACCAGGGCGGTGCTCACAATGACAGAAGTGAGCCTGCCTGCTTTACTGTGTGAAGTCATATCTCCTCTCTGTATGCATTAGTTATTGTAGCGCTTTGAAAGGCATGGGAACAATACATCCATTGACTCCAACTGCTTTCAGAACAATGAGAAAAATATTTCTGAAGTGATTTACAGCAAGCTCAGCTGCTTATGAATCTATTCCCTAAAACATGTCTCATAAAATCCAATTACTTCAATTCCATTGAAGCTTTTCAATATACAAATATAGATGAGTTATAGATGAGTGTAATACACTCCTGAGATACACATCACTTCTAATATTTACTCTCCAAATTTTAAAGTTAAACATACTTTATTCCTAATGATTCACTTATCTTCCACATAATAATCTATATATTCATTAACATATGATGGCTGCTCCAAAACTAATGCCTCATATTCTATTTCATTGATTGTAAGGGAGTAGAGTCTGAATCTTCCCATCAAAATTCCATTCGGTGTGACATATGGCAGCTGAAGGGCAGTCTGACAAAATGGTGCCTGACATGGAAGTGTGTATGCAGCAAAAGAGTGTCACTGAATTCCTCCATGTAGAAACAATTGTGCTCACTGACATCCATCAACATTGCTGAACTTTTGGAGTTTTGGAGACCATCCAGTGGATGTTAGCACACTGAGATGGTGAGTGGTGCAGTTCAGCAACAGTGTCATCATAGCACCTGTGAAACAGTTGGTCAG
Source organism: Excalfactoria chinensis (assembly GCF_039878825.1). NCBI lineage: Eukaryota > Metazoa > Chordata > Aves > Galliformes > Phasianidae > Excalfactoria > Excalfactoria chinensis. The sequence continues at coordinate 139,210,349 of NC_092825.1, forward strand.
CCCCATTGGTGCAGATTTTTGCAAGTCTGGAATGAAGGTTCTTGTTCATTACTGGCAAAAATGCATAGCTAATGGTGTTGACTATGTTGAAAAGCAATGTTTTGTAGTTGATAATTTGCTCTATCAAATTGTGTTACTGTGTTTTCTGTATCTGTTGTAGTTTTGATGGAAATAAATGGGAGGCATTAATTTCAGAGCATCTATATATGCTGTGACTTCTATTACTTTCGTCAGTACCAGTATATTTTCATATATTTTAATATATAATAATTAACAACCATCTCTACATTACTTAATGGGGCATGGAGCAAGTAACGGGATTCAGAATAATGTGCTCACATCTCTTTCAGTGCATAGATAACTTTAGAAATTAATGTGCAAACGCACTCTCCAGGTTCCGTTTATTTTTGTCCCTTGTAAACTGTAACTGGCATATTTAACTTCTCATTTAGCTATAATATCTGCAATTTTAATTATATTGCTAAAATGATATTCCATACAAGTTATGCTGTATAGTGTTTGCCTCAGTTTTTTTCAGCCTTGTAATTCAACCTTACAGGTGTCTCATTCATGTTTGGTTTTGTTTGTTTGTTTGTTTGGTTTGTTTTGTTTTGTTTAATTCTCTCTAATGAATTCAGTGTGTCTTATGCAGTCCCAAACAATAAATGAAATGACTTCATTACATACTTTGATATGTGCAGAATTCAACTGAAGAAGAATTAGAAAATAATAAATGTTTTTCCTTCCTCTTCCATCCCTTTTCCCTTTTTCTTGCCTCACCTCACTCCTGTTTACTTAGTCATAGTATGCTTTGACATGGCACCATTTCTTATGTTCATCTTTTCAACATTTTGAACAGTGTTTATTTCTGGGAGATGAAATTTAATACAAAATAACAAGCCTGAAGGACAACAAAGTGCACAGTGTTTTGCCGTTTTCTCTTTTCTCATTTAGTCTCTGACTCTATCCTTAATTTTATTTATTTTTATTTTTTTTGTATTGTTTTTGATATGCATGAGCCTTCTTAAAGGTAAGGCAATTTGCTGTACAAATGATTGGTTTTGTCAGTATTAGCCTCAGGTTCTAAATGTCCACACACAATGTGATGGGCAGATTAGATCAGAAATTCATCTGAATTTAATTTAAACTCCATAACAAGGAGTGAATGATGTTTTGAATCTATTTCATCCAACTTGTTTGTTCTTTTCTATTCTACTGAATTTATCCAAAGAAAATCTTCAGATTTTATCTCTTCTGGGGGCTTTTTTTTTTTTTTTTTTTTTTTTTTTTTTTTTAATGGATTATTTGTATGCAGGCTTATTATGCCTCAAGCTATTATTCCAAAATATTTGGTTACAGATGACCTGTGACTTTCCCTTCTTTAGAATTCTGGAAGACTTTATTCTCTGAAATAAGCCTGAACTTTGTCATTCAATCTCTAGAGAAAATAATAAAAGCTGTATAGCTTTTCAGCTTTCAACAGCATTTGGGGAGATCTACGCTGAGCAAATTGCACTTGAGAAGATTAAATGGGCATTTTCTTTCATCTGATGCAATAATGAACCTTTTTCTTGAAATGACTCCTTTTGTCGCAAGTAGTTCGTAAGTTAAAGAGGAGATTTTAGGAGAACAGGAACTTCACTGTCAATCAGGGTGCACTGTAACTAAATCTAATCATGTTATTAAGGTCATTCAGTGATAAAGTCTCCATAAAGGTCATATAACTTTAAATATTCATCAGTGTTCTGGCTGTCCTACAAGTCTCAAAATCACAAAGGCAAAAAGCCCAACAGCAAGAAAACATGACTTGTAGGTTATTTCCCATGGCAAGTAACCTGCTACAGACCTGTGAAAGAATGGCTGCACATTTAATATCTCGCTGCCTTTCACAGCCATTTCAAATCCATGGTTTTGAAGTTCTGGGATTTCTGAGTACTGCTGTACTTACCAGATGTTTTGCTGTTGTTTCATGGCTCCCTTTTGGAGTTCTCATGCTTATTAGCTGACACTCATCATCCTGCACTGCCTGTTCTTGAAGCCAGAGAACATCAACAGCACTGGAATGCAATTTCCAATAATATTTTAGACACTCAACTCTGCTGCTTCCAGAGTTCATTCTTTCTAAACCATTTCCTTAATCTACTCTTCCAGCAAAGACAAATTATCTGTCTGTTTCTTTTCAAATAGCCTTCAGATTCCAGGATGAGAAAACCAGTAAACTACTGAAGCAAAAAGTCTGTTAGACTGGAAAGACTTTGCAAGTAATAAGACATTGTTTAATTGCAGCTGTGCTATGTTAAATTTTAAACATTACCTGACACCACTTTGTTGTGGTTCTGTCTGCAAAACTTGCATAAGAAATAAAAGCTGTCCATAAAAGACTATTTGAAAGATATTGTCTACAAATAAGATAACTCTAAATGGAAAAATATTTTTCAAAGAGTACTAACTCTGAAAGTGTTAGCTATGAGTCAGGAAAATCTCTTATGCTGTTTGTTGTTGTTGTTGTTTGTTTGTTTGTTTGTTAAACACAAAATCTCAGCTTCTAACTTCTTGGTTGTGTTCTTCTTAGTTGTCTATGAGGTTATCTATCCAGTTTTGATGTACCGATCATAAAAGAGCATTCCTATATTTGGATGCTTTCCCAGAGCTGCATTATACTGTGACAGTAAAGCTCAGTTTTCATATATTTATATAGGCCCAACAATGAGATGACAAGAATTTCTGGAAAGAAAAAAAACAAATTATGTGTTTAAGATAGCAGGATATATTTCAGTAAAAGCCACAGGAAACAAAATAAAACAAAATAAAACAAACAAACAAACAAACAAAAAACCCCTTAATATTTGCTGCAAAATTCATGTTATGAATTATGATTACCTAAATAGCTGTACATATTATGCATTATGCATTAAAAGAAACAAAAATATGACAAAAATCAAAAACAAACAAACAAAACTTGTGGAATGTTGATTACATAGCAGCAAAAATTATGATTATTCATAAAAACAGAAGTCCTTCTTATAAAAAGCTTGATATTACACTTATTTTAAAGATAAATTTCTGTTATGAAATTTTTTGCATCCTTTTGAAAAATTTCTTTCCAATACTCATCTGATAAAGAATTACTGACAGAAGCTGACCAGTATTCATTAAAAAGAAGTGATGACTTCCATGCTGAAAAGATCCTATCCCATGCAACTAAGAGTACAGTAGTTGGGATGTGGCTTGAACAGTCAACACGGCAAAAGAGCCTATCTTGAACAGCAATGTGGACATTGTTTCTATTTGATCAACATACATGAGATATGAGAATAAAACAAACGAAAAACTATTGTTCTAGGCATTTACTGTTGCAAGAGGGACAATTTAAAATGATCTCAGCCTTGAGTTAGAGAAGCAAACATTCAAAATTATTTTATCATTCTGTTCAGCCTTTTGCTTTTATTTTACAATTACCACCACTGCTGTCAATTGTGACTTTTACTTTCTAATACACATTCTTTATGCCTTTTCAGTACCTCATTGTAGATCACAGAGAACACGCCTCTGTTTTCTTGCATCTTCTGTTTCTTCAGGGTTTTTCCCATGCTACAAACGTCTGCTATGGTTGTGTACCAAAGGACCACCTTGTGTGTAGCCCACTCATGGATTCTTTATCTTCAGAGTATTCTGAATAATAATGATCATTTTGATTTAACAAAACTGCTTAAATGTTTAACAAATTAAGGAAATCAAACAGTTTTCAGAAACTTATGGCACCAAACAGAAAACACCAGATCTTCATATATAAGCTGGTCCAAGTTCTATGGAAGAAGTCTTGCTTAAATGAAGAAAATCAAGATGTATTCATACTGCACTTAAATTCCTTTTGTGTCATTTCCAATCAAACAATATAGTCTAAACCTATCTTTCAAATTATTCATGTCTTACTGCAAAATTTATTTTGAAATAGAATATTGGTCACAGGAAGTGACTGAAGACAGTAATGCCGCATGAAGTTGCATCAGTGTCTACTAACTAGCTAAATATCCTTCATACTGGTAAAATTGCTTTCTCACCTTTCTGTCCCTAAATGGGGTGTTTAATGGGTCATTTTGATCTCTGTCATTCTAGATATCATCTGTTTTCAAATTGTTTTGCAGACATTGCGCGTATTTCTCAAATTCTCTTTGTTGTGTAGTGTGAATTACTGACACGCCTGAGGCTCACCACAATGGTTATTTCACTCAGTGTAAATAGGTGATTATTTGTTTAGGTGTATAGAGAGCAAATCAACAGAAATGGAAGCAACAAGATGAGAATAATGAGATTTTGGTATTAAATCTCAAGACAGAAAAAAAATGACAGAAGGACATTATACATGATAAGTAAAAAAGTGTGTAAACAAACATTTAATGGATTTGAAAATAAAAAAAAAACACAAGTTTTCATTTATGACAAATAAAAGCAAAAATATTTTGAAATTTTCAATAATAGATTTTTTCATTATGAAATCTGAAATATGGGGCTTATCCTATTTATTTCTCATGTTCCTGATATTCCATTGTTATTTTCCAGAGGGACTACTGAAAAATTTAAAGTATAAAGCAGACTGAATTCTTCTCAACTCTATGTCCTTTTCCCCCTAGTGCCTGCATAATTTTGCACATATGAATTTACTGACTTTTTTGGTAATCCTCTCATCTTAAATGCTATTCTGGGAGCGATAGTCTCCTGTGTACTTTCTATCATAACTGTTAACACAGTATAGAAGACACAGACAACATTATGGCAAAAGATGCTATGTTTATTTTCAAATAAGGCTATATACTATGAAATCATTGTTTTTGTTTTTATGCTTATGTTGTGTTTCTCTTGCGGGGTAAGTTTCTTTTAAGGTAGTTTTTCAGAGCCTGACCTCTCAGACAGTAAAATTTTCAGTCATAGAAGAAACTGAATAAAGATCTCCTTCAGATTTGGGATCAGAGGGGCAATTGGATACTAGCCAAAACCAGCCTCTAAATATGAAGCCTTAAACATATTTTTTTTTCTTCATTTTCTTCTGCAGTTTCATATAATGATGAAGTTAGTTGTCATTCAGTTTGGTTTGTGTGCCATTATTTTCAATTATCACCTCTGATACAAACTGAGATTTTATAATTGCATGTCTTAATGAAATAGTTCTTGTATATTAATCTCTATTTTTCCCTGTCAATGATGTGTGCTAAAACTTGGGAATTTTACTGCCAAATGAACAGAAAACATGGCAAAACACTGTAAATCATGGGATCGCAAGACTGGAAAGGACCTATATGATCATCTAGTCCAACTATCCTCCTATTAGTGTTGCTACCACAAGCTACTAAACCATATCTCGTAGCTCATCATCCAGATGCCTCTTGAACACTACTAGGGATGGTGACTCCACCACCTCCCTGAGCAGGCCATTCTAGTGCCTGACCACTCTCTGAGAGAAAAAGTATTTTCTTATGTCTAATGTAAACCTCCTCTGGTACAACTTGCAGCCTGTTTGTTGCCTGGAGTAGAGTCCAAAGACCTAATCACAACCTGCCTTCAGAAAGCCATAGAGTACAATAAGATCTCCCTGACCCTCCTATTCTCCAGACTAAACAATCCCAGCTTCCTCAACTGCCCCTCGTAACTTTTTTGCTTCAGACCCCCCACCAGTTTTGTTGCCCTTCTCTGGACACGTTCCAGGGTCTCAGTGTTTGTTTTTTTTTTTCTGTAGTGAGGAGCCCAAAACTGAACACAGTACTTGAGATGTGGCCTCACCAGTGCTGAGCACAGGAGGACAATTACCTCTCTGCTCCTGCTGGCTACACTCTTTCTAATGCAGGCCAGAAGGCCATTGGCCTTCTTGGCCACCTGGGCACACTGTTGGCTCATGTTCAGCTGCACATCAACCAGCACCCCCAGGTCCCTTTCCTCTTCACAGTCATCCAGCCACTCAGCCCCAAGCCTATAGCACTGAATACATATATAGTATTATATATATTTATATAGCACTATATGACTTTGTTGTGGCTAACGTGCAGAACCAGGCACTTGGCCTTGTTGGACCTCATCCCATTCACCTCAGCCCAGCAATTCAGCCTATCCAGATCCCTCTGAAGGGCCTCCCTACCCTCAGGCAGATCAACACCGCCTCCCAACTTGGTGTCATCTGCAAACTTACTGAGGGTACAATCAATCCCCTCATCTGGGTCATCAATAAAGATATTAAACAAGATGGGCCTCAGTACTGACTCCGGGGGACACCACTTGTAACAGGTCATCAGCTGGACTTAACTCCTTTAGCCACTACCTGCTGGGCACAGCCCTCTAGCCAGTTCCTTACCCAAAGACGGATATACTTTTCCAGGCCACAGGCAGCCAGTTTTCCCATGAGAATGCTGTGAGTGACAGTGTTAAAGGCTTTGCTAAAGTCTAGATAGACTACATCAACAGCCTTTCCCTCTGGAAGTTCAAGATAGATAGCAGTTTTGCTAGTCACCCTTTTGACATCTCCAGGAATAGAGAATTCTAGAATTTCATGGTCACTATGCCCATGAGTCTCCCAAGAGAACGAGTGCTAGGGATCATGCAACTTCCAGATCTGTCCTCCTGTGACAGGGCAGGGGGTGCACAACTTTTCTGGGACTATCTCCCTGGCCCCCTTCCCTCCAGCACGCCAGAGTGTCACTGCACCAGTCCATCTCCCTCTCACACTTCCTGATGGTCCTTAGCCTCTACATCTCCTCTTTGAGCTCCACCACCAGGACATCTCCTTTAAAAACGATCAAATTTGACTAGTCTTATTTTACATCTTATAACTGTTTTGTTTTGATTCAAATTACTGACTAGAGTGGTAGATGTTTAAAATGCACATTCCTATTTCCGCTTTTAATTGTGTGCTAAAGAGCTAGTATGTTTTTGTTGAATAAAAAAATGCAGAATTCTATATGGAAAATAATATGTCATCATAATTCAGCTCTTTAGACATTTCTCAATGCTGCTTATTAAGCTTATTATCACAAATAAAGTTTGTACAATCCGTGTTTTGAGTGCTGTGTTAACTTACACATAATAGAGTACAAAATTTTTAATAGTGATTTAATCCCACAGGAAGCATCTTTTACTTTTGACATAATGCAAATAATATTCTGTGTTGCATTAAATTAGCATGAAGCTGATAAAGGATAAAACCTATCAGCTGTATCATTCCCAATTTCACTGTTCACTGGTACTGCTAGCAGTTGCAGTAGCAAATTCTGAGTGATAAACCTGATGAGAAGGTCCTTTAATGAAAGCTCTAACAATTGTCATGTCATAGTAAAAGACTGAAAAAGTATAATCATCCAGTAATTCATTAAGTATTCATGTTGACTAAATGAAATGTTAAATATGAAGCTATCAGCAATCTTTAAAAAAAAAAAAAAAAAAGCTCTAAACAATGTATACTTTTGGCTTTTATTTTTTTTAAAGAACTATTTCTGCATAGATTATATAGGCTGTTTTTTGTTTGTTTAAATTTCATACTTATTTTCATATTAAGACAAAGATGTACTAATGGCCATTCTTAGATGAGAAATAAAACCAACAACAACAACAAAAAAAAAAAAGTGTGTATCATAATTACTGGCCTATTTTGGGAGAAAGTAGTGTCTATATCACAACTAAGTAATATAATGTATGTTGACACACCAGTTTTCTTGACTAATCAGCAAGTCATATAGATTTTTATTGTAGGCCTAGTATTTATAGATTTTAGCTTCACCTGGTAGAGAGTACTGTACATTCTTCTTCCCAGATTTCAAAATTACTTTGAGAAGGAGTAAATTAGATTATCCTTTCCTGGACCAGCTAATGTTCTTTGAACTTTGTACCAGATGCACCTTCTGGCCTTTAAAGTTTGTGTGCTGACCTTTCCCTATCATTTCCCTGTAAAATCCACATCCTGCTCATGGTGAAAATGGTGAAATTTCCTAATGTTCCAAACCAGGAAGGGGACCATAAATAAGCTGTTCTTTCATTAAATAACCTTAATAGACCATACTGTATATTTATTGAAAAATTCTTTTGTAAATGTAAGTTGTATTAATATTTTCTCTGCTAAGTACCTCTCAGGTATTTGCATTTGAAGCCATTTTGTACGGTTTAAATGCTTTTTTTCTTTTCTCTACCCATCATGTTCACCCTGTGTCTCTGTTTCACTTAATACACTTTTATTTGTTTTGCTGAATAAATAGTCTATTTAGGAAGTTTCCTCTTAAACCACCATGACTGCAGATTGCAATAGCTGAGAACTAGAATATTCTTATCTTACATTCCCAGCTAACGAGAGAATTAATAGCCATAGAATCATAGAATGGTTTGTGCTGGAAGGGACCTTAAAGATCATCTAGTTCCAACCTCCTGCCACAAGCAGGATTACTAAATACTAAATAGTATGATAGACAATAAATAACACGGTGGGTATATAAATGAGATCTGCCTTTTTCATTCATAACATAAATAAGGAATAAAGTACAACAACAACAACAAAAGATAAAAATTAAAGCTGCCTGTGGGCCATCATTTGATCCTCTGTGTTTACATGGTAATATATACTTCAACAACTGAATAACTCAGCAGTATAAGAAGGGAGTCCTAGAAAATGTACTGCTCACTAGGACATTTAAAATGAAATGCAGGAATTTAGAATTGGAATTTAAAGAATAAAGTCCGGTCAAAAATCTCACTGAAAATCCACAAATCCTCATCTTCAGTGAGTAGATTTTGACATTATTTGAAGAAGTGTGCTTAGGTTGAACATATATGGCAGACAGAGACTTGGTCTTTGCTTCTGAGTTACAACTGCATTGTATTCAATTACTGTTTACTATAGAATATACATCAGCCTTGGGAGCAGGACCAAGATACTCAGTGAGAATAAGTTGCTTTCTGGAGCTGGATTTTATTTCGTATTCATCAGTCTTTAATTCCTAACTTCACCATGGGTTGACTTGACTGCAATGGAGATGGTAAATGGTATGGAATAAATAGAAATTGAACATTATTTCTTGATCGTTCTTTGTAGGTCCTATTTGCAAGAAAATTAATGAATTAGTCCATGAGCATCATATGCACAAAGATGTTGATTCCAGCATTAGGGAAAAGTATCTTGAATTTTTTCACCATACTTACAACCTTTTTCACCTGTCATAGTCATTTTAATATAGAATAACTGCAACAGCAACGAACTTTCCACAGCACCTTTTTGATCATTTGATAACTTTATTTATTCTCACTATTATTCAGGGTATGTCCCAATCCATTGTTTACTGGTTATTCAAAGTCTGTTATGAAAATAAATTTATTTCCTGTGAAACTCATTTCTATGGTTGTTTTATCATCAGTCTAATAAACTGTCTGTTCTAATCTGTCTCAGAATGCAGAACTGAAAAAACACTGAGTGTTTGCACTTGCTGAATAACCATGATGAACTTTAAAGAACTGCAAGAATAAGGTCAAATTCCTGCCTTCCTGTAATAAGTAGTACTATCAATTTCTGATGAAGAAAGTAGAAAAATAAAAAATGCATAACCCAATGGTGCAAATACTGTTATTTCCACAGGTGAATGAAAGTCTTGGATCAAATATCACACTGTTTGAATAAACAGAATTGTTCTGTTTATTCAAAAAGGAGCTCTGACCACAATCTGGTTAGTTCAATTTTAAGGTTCTTACAGTGTGACTCATTTACTCTTGCGCACAGCAAAGGGCAACATATAACAAACGATAACATTTTACTTACATGCTACCCTTTTTACTAGAGTTTTAAATGCAATTTAGAATGTGCCTGTGCAGATGCAACACAGGTGATGTAGTTTCATAGTCATCATCACATTTTGATCTTATTTATTTAAAACAATGAAAACAAATGTAATCTCAGGGTTTCTTTGTTTGTTTGTTTGTTTTTGTTTTTTTGTTTGTTTGTTTGTTTGTGAATCACAAGATGGTGAAGGTTAGAAGGAACCTCTAGAGGTCATCTGGTCCAACCCCTTGCTCAACCAGGGCTGCACTGAGCAGGTTGCTCATGATCATGTTCAGGTGGCTTTTGAAGACCTCCAAGGAGGAAAATCCATCACCTCCCTGGGCAATTCTTTGTCACACACACTGTACAGAAGTTTTTCCTGATGTTTAGACAGAATCTCTTGTGTTTCAGTTTTTGCACACTGTCTCTTGTCCTGTCATTGGGCACCTCTTAAAAGTGCCTAGCTCCATCTAGCACCTTCTCTTCAGGTACATATAGATAGGATCCCTCACAAGTCTCCTCTTATCCAGGCTTAACAGCCCCAGCTCTCTCAGTCACTCACCATAGGAGAGGCGCTCCAGTACTTTGGTAGCCCTCCATTGGGTTGGACTCATTTTGGTATATCCAGATCATTCCTGTAACTGGACAGACTTTTTATTGCTCTGAGTCACCAAGTCTCCTGTTTCCTTTTGCAGATTTCTTTTCTTGAGAACATAGGAAAAAATATATATTGTAAAAATAAAGTTTATTAATTCATCTACTCTACTTTCAGCATTCTCAAAAAGGAACTCAGAAATTTACCATTCACATCTCAAAATAAATCACATGACAGGGTAGGATGCTTGATGTTTTCCTAATGAAGTAATGGAACAGAGGTATTTACAAATAGCCAGACACTATGGGATATTTCACACTTTGTTGGTCTGACTATAAAAATTTTTCATCAACTTCCAGAAGTGACTGAAGTGTTTGGCAGAAAGTATACCTAGTTTATGTGATACCAGCACGCTTCATGTCAAATCAACTGAAGTGTGTTCTTCCTTCCATGTCACTTGCAAGTTTTAAAAGTTGTTTTTTATTATTTTATTCTTTTACTCACATATCCTGTCAATCACTGAGTTACTTACCCTCTACTTACTATTCATTCATTGCTAGAATTAGTCTACTATCTATTAAAAAAATAGAAAAATGTAAAAGATTAATTTAGATTAGATAGATGTCATGAACCTGATTAGACATGAAATAATCAAGTGGTGATTTTTGGTTGTGACTCCGTTTAATCTGAATTAAGCGAATACTTTCCTTGATCAATCAAACTGAATAATAGTTGTGCACTTCACAGTGAATAAAATCAGTGTTCCCAGGACAGCATTATGTGATTTCCTTCTCCAAATAAGACTAGAAAAATACTGCATTCTCTTACATCTGACAACTTTATTTTCACACGTTCAATTTAGTAAAGCTCAAAAGGAATTCTGAAAGTTGTCTTTCTCATAAAATGTTAACTGGATCTCTCATCGGGAAAGCTGTTCCACTATAATGCTCCAAAATAATGGAAAATAAAATGGACAAGGAAACCACAAGTGGCCTGGATAAACAATTATATTCACTTGAGATTGCTTATAGGCCATACGTGGTACAAGAAATTTTACACTCATTTTCAATGACTTCATACTGCTGTAAATGAACAATAAACTGCCTTTGACCTAATGCTTAAACATGATCTTATCCTAAAGTTAAGTACAGAATACTTCAGAGCTTACTTTAAAATGTATCCAGATAACATATAAAATCACTCATACAACTAAGAAAGTTTTCTTGGAATGAAGGCTAATCAGTCTAAGCTTTGTTATTCTGTATGCTGAAGAACAAGTAAAACCAGAATATAAAAAAATAGAGTCCCCCAATACACTGAAAATAATTAATAAATATTAAAAATGGCTGGGCATATCCTAGGTATAAATACCAGATCCAAATTTTTTGTATTTTGTAGGAATTTCCTGATGATATTAGCATCATGTTATTATAGCTAATAGTCATGGTGATGGTGATTAAATTAATAATTTAATTATTTATTTAATGAATATTTTCCCTAAATAGCTATTATTTCACCTTTCATGCTTCTTTTGCTGAGTGCCTCTCTTTTGCATGTGGTAATGTAACAAACAGCAGCACTTACAATAATATCAGTAATCAGTAATATCAACAAAAAAAAAATACCATCAATTCCATGAGCAGCTGACAAGATAGAGGTACTTACAGAGTTAAGCAACAAGAAGATGCTTAATTATTATAGGAATTGTTCTGTGATGGCTGCTGCTAATTGTCTGATCTTAAATGTTATCATTAATCATTCTTACTAATCATAAAACATGTTTCCAGATTTTAAGACCTTCGTAGACCCCTAAAATTTCAGACATTTCTTTGAGTTTCATTCAAAATGTGGAGAGAACCATTCCTTTCCCTTCTCTTCTATTAAGATGACATACTCTTATTACATTGGTGACATACCAGGTGTTTAAAAGCACAGTGAGTGTACTTCATATACAAAAGACAAAGTGTCTGTTCATGAAAGTTCAATATAGAGTCTCAATTGAAAGACCATTAAAGCAGTGAAATCACTGGGGAACAAAAAGTACTGATGTCATTGACCGTGGAAAAAGCCAAGAAATGCTAAAAATGTGTTTCTAATAATGTATCCTACGTTAAGGTATATTCATTGCAGTGAATGAAAGTAATGAACAGTGGAAACTCCTAACAATGTACTCAGCAATGAGCACAGTTCCCACAGTGTAAGTGAGGTTGAGGGAGCAGTTTGACAAAGAAGGTCATACAGCAGATGATTATCAGCTTGCTCTTGCAATCACAGAGGGATGTTTGACAGAAAGTGCATGGCAGATTGTGTGGTCTGTTAATAGAAAGGAAAAAACTAGGAGAGATAGTAGGAAAGGTGGAGTAATAGAGTGATTTAAAGAAGGTGAATGTTAAATTAAAAGAGGGGAGACGGATTAGATTAAAGTAAGATACAAACCAAATTCTGAGTGATAAAATGAAATAAATAAAAAAAATAAAAAAAAAAAATGGTGTCAGAATGTCTGAACTCCAAAGAGAGATGCTGATGAAAAGACAAAAAAAAAAAAAAAAAAAAAAAAAATATATATATATATATATATATATATCTACAGCATCACTGAGAGATTTAGTTGTGATGCACTGGTTTCCTCTTGCAGTTTTTGTAGGAAATAAAAGAAACTGCATCACATTCTGGTATGGAACTGATACAAGGAATGATCAGTGAAACAAGTAAAATATAATACCAACTACTTGAGTTTTTGGTATTCAGTTAAGGACTTTAAAGGACTTTAAAGTTCTCTACAGGCCTGACATTTAAGACTGTGTTTTTTTCTAAGATGTTAATTTTTACAAAGGCCTAAGATTCTATAAACTATGCAGGGAAATGCCTGTTAGGCATGGTGTAGGTAGAAATATATCATAACATTATACAATCATAGCATTATTGAGATTAGAAAATATCTCTAAGATCATCTAGTCCAACCATTTACTTTCCTCCAATATCACCCACTAAACCATGTTTCTGAGTATCACATCTATCCTTTCTGTAAACTCCTCCAGGGACAATGACTTCACCACTTCCCTGGGTAACCTGTTTCAATGCATTAGCACTCTTTTGGAGAAGAAATTTTTCCAATATCTGTACCAAACCTCCTTTGCTTCAACTTGAGGCCATACCCTCCCATCATACCTTTGTTTCAACTTGAGGCCATACCCTCCCATCCTACTGCTGTTGCCTGGGAGAATAGGCCAACCCCCACTTCACAAAGACCTCCATTCAGGTAGTTGTAGAGAATTATAAGATCACCCTGGGCCTCCTCCAGACTAAACAATTTCAGTTCCCTCAGCTGCTCCTCGTAAAACTTGTGCTTCAGATCCTTTACCAGATTTGTTGCCTCTCACTGAACATGCTCGAGAGCCTTGATGTATTTCTTGTAGTGAGGGGCACAAAACTGAACATAGCACTTGAGGTGTGGCCTCACCAGGGCTGAGTACAGAGGGAAAATCACCTAGTTCTCCTAAATACACAATTTATTATACAATCCAGGATGCCACTGGTCTTCATGGCCACCTGGACATACTGCTGGACCTTGTTCAGTCAAGAGTTGACCAACACCCGCAGATCCTTTTCCACCACACAGCTTTCCAGACCCTCTGCCCCAATCCTGTAGCACTGCGTGAGGTTACTGTGACCTAATTGCAGGATCTGACACTGGTTTGTTGAACTTCATCCCTCTGATCTCAGCCCATCCATCTAGACTGTTCAGGACCCTCTATAGGGCCTTCCTACCCACAGGCAGATCAGCACTACCTCTCAACTTGGTGTCATCTGCAAATTTACTGCAGGTAAACTCAATCTCCTCATCTAGGTTATCAATAAAGATATTGAGCAAGATGGACCTCAATACCAACTCCTAGGAACACCACTTATGACCAATCACCAGCTGAGTTTAATTTCATTTACCACCACTCCCTGAGCCTGGCCATCCAGCCAGTTATTTACCCAGAAAAGACCTCTTCCCTTTAATGTGACAGTGAAGTGGACTAAATGAATGAGTGGTCAGTGAAGATTCCCTACCTTTAGAGCACAAATTCACATCTCTTCAGATCCAGGAGAGTGCCTTCATCACTCTAACTTTCAAGATGTAACCATTTTAAATAAAAGAGTTCTGTGCATTTCATGATCTAAAGTGGCACTCTTGTAAGCAGCTTCTGTTAGAGCAAGTGGTTCAAAGACACGCTGATCTGCCTCATTGCATGTTTAGGTGAAATGCAGGAGGCAGTGGGAAGGTGAAGACATAGATCGCTTGCATATACTTCTAGTATAGACTAGCACTATTAGGGTAGTACTGTTCCACATCAACTTGGGGCACTCAGGAAGTCTCACTGCCAGTGATGACAGGGAGAGAACAGATTACATATCATCACATTGAAAAAGTAAGGAAAGAAAAAGAAAAATAATATAATGTAAATAGTAAAAAAGAAATAAAGCGAAAATCAAGTGCTAAATGTTACATTTTAGACAAGACAATTTTAACAAATAATATTTCATGTTACGTTTCTTCCTCAAAGATTAACAGAACTGTATGAGAGACAGATGGAAGGCTGGGATAAGAGGGATATGGACATCTGGAATAGATGGATAGTTACCAGGAACAAATGGTACAGGCACAAATAAGAGTCAAGCAGAGCAGATATTGTCACTAAGCTCTAAGTGTTTCAGCAAGGAAGATTTACAGACAAAAATAAGAAAACAAACAAACACCTAGAGATTTTTGTATTTGTGCATCAGAAATTGAGAAATATCCTCAGAAATACATACATGTCCTTTTATTACAAAATTACCTATCTGGATGAAGGGAAGCCAGTGGATGTGTTCTTTTTGTATTTCAGCAAAGATTTCAGTATTGTCTTTCATAGGATCCTTCAGGAAAAAAGTCCAGTTTATAGCTAGACAAGTATACAACACAGTTGGTGAAAAACTGGCTGATGGTTTGGGCTCAAAGGGTTATAGTTAATGAGGTTACACCAAACTGGTAATCAGTCACTACTGGGCTTCCATGGCTTTAATTTTAGGGTCACTTATCTTTAATGATTTATAAATTGACTGGATACAGATTACTGACAGGTCTGTAATTACAAGGTGTCAACAGTTTACAGGCTGGTTTGGCCTGGTTCTGTGACCATTGGGGTGGATGGATTTCGCAAAATTCACACCTCCAGAAAAAGGAAACAGGGGACACCAAAATAATTTAAAACAATGCTAACGATCTGAGAAGAATCAAGTTAATTTACTAAATATGGTATCAGAATGCAAGATAACACACTATAATAAAATGTACTTGGATTGAAGTTAATAAATATAATGAAAGAACATCTGACAGCTGTGGGCCTTACAGTAATACTGAAGTGATGCACACAGTCGGGACAGGCAGCAGCCAGGAGAGGCAAAGGAAAGGAGTGACAAAGAGAAGAGTCCAATCAGGTGACCTTGTCAGAAGTTATATCTCCTCTCTGACTGCAAAGCCCCCTGGGAAATGTAGTTCTTCTTCTCTTCTGGACAGGTACCTGGAGCTGGAGCATTAACACTTTAACTCCGTGATGTTATGATGTGGGATACCAGTAACTAAAAATAATAAAACCATGACACAAGTGTCTTCTTTCTTGCTCTTCTTGAAAACGGGAATGTTTGAGAGTTTCCAGTCTCTGGGACCTCTGCAGATATCCAAGATGGTTAAAAAATAATTGAGAGAGTTTTCTCAATAATATTGGACCTTAGGACAAATTCCATTGGATCCCATGGACTTAAATGCATTCAGAAAGAGTAGCAAATTCTGCACAGGGTTGAGATTAGCTGGAACTTTATAGTTACTGCAGTCGCAGTCCTCTAGTTTGGGACACATGGAGTCCCAGAGCCCATTGACGGTGCTGAAGACAGGCAATGAAGGCATTAAAAGTCTCTTCATTGTGTATATCCCTGTTTGTAATGACCGTTCTCCTGGAGTAGTGAACAAATGCTCCCTCTGGTTCTCCTTTTCAACTTATTTTAAAAATGGTTTTTATTTTCTCCCACAGCGTTGGCCAGCTTTAACTGTGCTTTGACCACACAAATTTTCTCCCTACAAAGGCAAACAACCCACCCTGTATTCTTCTCATGTTAACTGGCCTTGCTTCTAGTGGCCATACATTTTATCTTTCCACCCAAAACTCCAGAAGATACCTGTTTAACCAAGCCAGCCTTCTGCCCTGCCTGCTTGACTTCCAGTATTTTGGAAATGGCTGTTCCTGTGCTCTCTAGAAAAAAATGTGTACTTGTAGGAAAAAAGTGATTACAATATCTCTGTCATGCTATAATTTTTACACATTTGATTGATATTATTTGACTGCACTAGAAGCCACTATTGATAAAAAACACACAAATCATCTCAATATATGACAAGCTGGAAGTTATATTAAAAAATGGATTTTTCAGCTGTCATGTAAAATAGCAGCTCTACTGGAATTCCTAGCTATGATATCTGTTTATTTCTTGAAGTAAAATTTAGTGTATATGCAGACCAATAATACTTTTCCTTTTTATTTTTCACTAGCTTTTAATTTTTGGCTTTTTAATCAGAACAGAATTTTTCCTTCTGAATGACACTTTAAAGAGAAGGGAAAAAAAAATTAAAAAAAAAAAGAAATGAAGGGAAGGGAAAGGAAGGGAAGGGAAGGGAAGGGAAGGGAAGGGAAGGGAAGGGAAGGGAAGGGAAGGGAAGGGAAGGGAAGGGAAGGGAAGGGAAGGGAAAGGAAGAAGTACTACATACCTACATACCCTGTTTGCTTGCAAATTGTTGGGGAAGATGTGACTGTGAGCGAGTCACCAAAGAGCATATCAGACTCTTTGATAGACCTTATCACTGTGAAACCCTGGAAGACCAGATTGTGAGACAAAAAGCAGCAGTGTCTGTTTGTGTCTAAGAGTAGACAGGAGGTTCTTTTCATATACATTGTTAATCCTGTTACTTTTAAGAAACCTTTCTTCCTTTATCATTGTTGTTTGGGAGAAGCTAGGACCAATTAACTGATCAGAAGAACTGTTAGAGCAACAGGGTTTTCTTGTTTGAAGTTAATGTTATATAAAAGACCTATGTCGAACACAATAAAGGAGAATCATTCTGATGCTACAAGAAACTAAGAGAGCTCTCTAACTCGACTGAGTGCCAATAGCCAATATCACATTTTCTTTTACATTTAATTTTTTTCAAGTTCTCATAAAGATAGATATGTATCAGCAGAAAAATATGTTTTCTACCCCTGAAAGTCAGTAATGCAGATAACAGAAAATCAGAATCTCTTTGCAAAATGTGCCCTGTCCTCATTGGAAAACTAGGTAACTGCACTATCAAACAAACAAACAAAAAAACAAACAAAAACACTTGAAGGAAATATTTCCTTAGCTTGATTTATTAAGCAACATCTTTCTTATGCCATATAACAGCTTGACTCTTCCAAGAAGCACGGTTCTTTGGATGAATGTACTGAAGTGAGCTGACTAGCAGTAGTAGAAAAATTAATGCCACCCAGGGGAAATAAATGCTTTCAGCAGTATTTTTCAGTAGTGTCATTTGTGATGCATTTCCAGGTAGTCCATTTCACCCAAGTATGCTTTCAATCAAACCTGTGATTTCCATTTAGCCTGTTATTTAGAGGAATCTCTGGACATCTTTGTTACAAGAAGTTGAGGGCATTTATAAGATTCCTTATGCTATCTAACATGGCTTGCTTTTCTCAGAAAATTTCAGGAAATCCAAACATAAGGATATGCAAAAAATTTTAAAGCTACTGTACAATAAATGGAAAATAGAAAAATCATATGTTGTTTAAAGTACTAGAGAACTTAACACAGTTTGTTTTACGTGAAAAGAACTGAAGATAGTTGGGTTTTTTGCATATTATTTTCTTCAACCATCCAGAAAGAAACTGTTTCATCTTAGTGACTTCTAGCAACACACTATGCTTCCCTTTCACGGGGGAACTATGGAATTTTATCGTTACTCTTTTTCAGGATTTAAGAAGATGTGCTTTAATATGTTTGCTAATTGAGTTCTCAGAAGACTTAATTACAATAATGCCCCATCTCTACAAACCATTTAACATTATTTTGTTTTATTTCAATGCCTTTCTTTATTATGACCTTTTCTTTCAATGCCATATTACTTGACATGTTGTAACATTATCCAGGCATTTGAAACTGAATAGAAGTACCTAAAAGATGCAAGCTTATGCTCATTAAGAGATTGATCTTGCCTATGAGGGCAACAGCAAAAACAAAACAAAACAAACAATCAATCAAACAAAAAACCCAAGGGTTTTCATTCTTCTTTTCAAAGAAGAAAACAATTATTGTTGCCTGTAAAATTATCATTACATTCAAGAATATATATATAGAAAATATGAATGCACTCTCAACCAATGGAATTTATTGTCCATAAGCTTGACATTTACATGAACAACAAAATTAATAGTGCTGAAACAGGTGATTGAGAGAAAAGAAACGTTTCTTTCTTTTTATTTCGTCTTGCTTTGCCTTGCCTTGTTTTCCTCCTTCCCCTTGTCTCCCTTTCTTTTTTCAGTCTATTTCCTTATCTTTCTTATGTTTTTGTTCTTTTTCTTTTTCCTCCCCTTTCTTTCTTTCTCCTTCTGTCTTCACACCTGTCTCTCTTTCATTTGTCAACAACTGTTAATACTTATTACAAAGAAAATTTTCCTGGAGATATGACAAACCTTATGCTAAAGAAGAAAACATATTCCCAAGTGTACTCCTTGGTGGATATACTTCTCTAAACTTAGACATTAAAGAACATGTTTTGATAAAAACCTATACCTGATTTTAGTTACCCTCCGCATGTTTACCAACCGAGCAGATCTTGCCTGTTTTCAGTGGCTATATTTCTGAGATTTAAAAAAAAAAAAAAGTTTATGCAGATAAATACAAGGTTGCATTTTGTTCATAAGGGAGCTTCTCCATCAATAAATATAGTAATAGTCAATAAAAATGTGGTCCAAAAAATAAGTTTTATTTACCCATGGAGTAAATTCAGGAATACCATTGTTCATGAGTTGGCGAGTATCACAGTATCGTGCAAGTTGGAAGGGACCTTAGAGATCATCGAGTCCAACTCCCGGGTTTCAAGCCTTCTGTGTAGCAGAGCGGCACTTCTACCACTTGCGCCACAGGGGGGATTCGAACCCGGGCTTACCGGTGTTGCAAGCGGCACTTCTACCACTGCGCCACCGGGGCACACAGTAAGTAAGAGTAAGTAGATCTTTCTTCTTTCAAGATAGTAGAAACTGTTTGAAGGTCTCCAAAACAACACAAATAAATAAATAAATAAATAAAGGTTTCATTGACTAAATGTTTTAGAGATGTTTATATTGTCTCTTCAGAGATCTATGTGAACATCCAATATTAACAGTTCTGTCACAAAAATGCTTAGAATTACGATACATTTATTTTTTTTTTAATTATTATTATTTTATTTTATTTATTATATTTTTTTTTCTTTCCATATCAATTGATATTTCCCCAGAAGCAACACTGTTGGGATTTGTGAGGTGATAAATGAAGAAAAATAGCCAGTAAATTAGTGGCAATATAAACTTACTGTTCGTTTTGCCACTGGCAAATAGTGTTTTCAATACTGACAATAGAATCATTCGCCTTTGTATAATACATCTGTGATACTGAGTCATATCCTGAGGGAGCATTACTCTATAATATTGCCTTAAAGCAGAGCTTTACCAGCTAAAGCCTTTTCTTATTGCTGTTTTGTTGGTTGTAATGGGTTTGGTGTTTTTTATATTGTATTCAAGGGACTAAAGAATCATACAGATTCATAAAATCACCAAGGCTGGAAAATACCTCCAAGAAGATCTAGTCCAACCATCCACCTACCATCAGTTTCCCTAATAAGCTATGACCATTAGTACAATATTTAAATGTCTCTCAAACACCACTAGGGACATTGTCTCAACCACCTCCCTGGGCAGTCCATTCCAGCTCCTAACCATATTTTCATAGTAGACATTTTCCCCTATATTCAACCTGAACCTCTCCTGGATCACCTTTAAGCCACTCCCTCTTGTCCTATTGTTAGTTTCACAGGAGAAGAGGTCGACTCCCACCTCAGCACAATCTCCCTTCAGGTAGTTGTAGAGAACAATAAACCCTCCCCTGTGCCTCCTCCTCTTCAGACTAACCAATCCCTGTTTCTTCAGTTGCTCCCTGCAGAAATTGTGCTCCAGATCCCTCACCAGCTCCACCTCCCTTTCTCAGGACATGTTCCAGGGTCTCACTGTAGTTCTTATAGTGAGCGGCCCAAAACTGGAGACAGCACTAAATACGTAGCCTCATTGGAGTTGAATACAATGGAACAATCACCTCCTTGGTCCTGCTGGCAACCCTATTTATTATACAAGACAGGATACCATTGTCCTTCTTGACCATCTGGGCAAAGTTTTTGTTTTGGGTTTGTTTTGGTTTAGAATGATTTAGGTTTTGGATTTGTTTTGCTATACAAAATTCTGAGTTGCTCAGGTCTTCAAATTATCTTACGTCTCTTAAATGTCAGTTTTAAATACAATGCAGTTTTAAATGACAAGGCAGACACCCTGGTGGGTGTCTGTTATAGACCTTTGAACCAGCATGAAGAGACAGATGAGGTGTTCTATGAACCACTGTCAGAAGCTGCATGATTGCCAGCCCTCATCCTCACGGGGGACTGCAACTTCCCTGACATATGCTGAGAATACAACATAGCACAGAATAAGCAGTCTAGATTGTTCCTGGAGTATATAGAATCACAGAAGCAGTTCTCCAGGCTATAGAATCACAGAAATATCAAGGTTGGAAAAGACCTCCAAGATCATCTAGTCCAACCATCAACCTATCACCTCCATGACTGCTAACCGTGTCCCTTAGTGCCACATCTATTTGGAGGATTACTTCCTGATAGAGATGGTGAAAGAGCGTACAAGAGGAGCTGCCTGCTAGACCTGCTGTTCACAAACAGAGAATATCTGGTGGGAGATGTGGAGGTCAGGTGCTGTCTTGGACAGAGTGACCATGAAATGATAGAGTTCTCAATTCTTGGTGGAGCCGGGAGAGGGAACAGCAAAACTGCAACCTTGGACAGAGGGTGGACTTTGAATTGTTCAGAAGACTAGTAGAGGAAGTTCCCTGGGGTTCAGTGTTAGAGAATGAAGGGGTCCAAGATGGCAGGTCGCTCTTCAAGAAAATGAAGTCTTAAAGGCACAGGAGCAGGCTGTCCCTCTGAGCTGCAAAATTAGCCAGCAAGGAAGAAGACTGGTGTGGATGAATAGAGAGTTATCTTGAGGCTCCAGGAGAAAAAGATAATCTATCTCCTGTTGAAGAAGGGACAGACAACTCAAAAAGAATACATAGAAGTTGTTAAGATGTGTAGAGAGAAAATTGGAAAGGCAAAAGCCCAGCTTGAACTCAGCCTGGTTGCTGGGGTAAAAAGGAACAGGAAACTCTTTTACAAATATATCAACAGTAAGAAGAGGACCAAGGAGAATATTCATTCTTTACTGGATGAGGCTGGGAATGTGACCATTGAGGATGACGAAAAAGCAGATGTTCTGAATGCCTTCTTTATGTCTGTCTTTAATGGTCAGACCAGTTATCTTTAGGGTACTCCACTCTCTGACCTGGTAGTCTTGACTGGGGAGCACACTAAACCCCCCTCGATTCAGGAAGACACAGTCAGAGACCTACTACTGCAACTGGACTACCATAAGTCCATGGGGCCAGATGAGATTCACCCAAGAGCACTGAGGGAACTGGTGGAGATGTGTCATGGTTTTGTGCTGTCAATATTCTACATCATGACATCATGTGCGGTATGAATCATTAACTGAGGGTACAAGGATGAGGTACGAGGATGCTAGTCAGGCTGTGCTCAGGTGGCCAAGAAGGCTAATGGCATCCTGGCTTGCATTAGAAACAGTGTTTGCCAGCAGGAACAGGGAAGTGATTGTCCCCCTGTTCTCAGCTCTGGTGAAGCTGCAACTCACTGTATCCGGCTTTGGACCCCTCACTGCAAGAAAGACATTGAGGCTGTGGACCATGTTCAAAGAAGGGAAACAAAGCTAGTGAGGGGTCTGGAGCACAAGCCATATGAGGAGTGGCTGAAGAAGATGGGATTGTTTAGTCTGGAGGAGGCTCAGGGGAGACTTTATTGCTCACTATAACTATCTGAAGGAAGGTTGTTGTGAGCTGGAGGTCATCCTCTTCTCTAGTGTAACTGGTGATAGGACTAGAGAGAATGGCTTCAAGCTGTGCCAGGGGAGATTCAGGCTGTACGTTAGGAAATACTACTTTTCTGAAAGAGCGGTCAGGCTCTGGAATGGGCTGCCCAGGGAGGTGTTGGAGTCACCAACCCTGGACGTGTTCAAGGAGTATTTGGATGTTGTGTTGAGAGACATGGTTTAGTGAGAACTATTGGTGATGGGTGGATGGTTGGACTAGGTGATCTTGTGGGCCTTTTCCAACCTTGGTTATTCTGTGATTCTATGAAACCCTACCGCCAGTTCATGCCTACCATGAGCCTGATGTAGCTGCAGTGTTAGTTGGCTGAAATTTACACATTAGAAAAAATGAATATATTTATAGAAGCAATTAAGACTATGCTTTTTATTTAATGAGTATGCTTTGCTGTCAAATATGAAAAACGCTTAGTTCTTAGAACTTGGAAAGGCATAAATGCACGTATTTAGCATCAATTTAATTTACTTACATAGCGATACTCTTCTTTTAATTAAGATTTTCATAATTGTAACTGCATTTAAAATTCCTTTATTAGAAGAGATGATTAAGGGAATGTTACTTCTCTCTCTCCTGTTGGACATCTGAGTTGAGGATGAGTCTTGCTATTGGCTCACTAAAAACTTAGGTACCTGATGTAATTTAGTCATATAAGCCCTCTGTACAGAGAACTGAAGAAGATATACATCTCCAGAGACTATTCATTTTTCCTGTCAGAGAAGACTGTATTAAAATGAGAGATTCTGCAAATGTCTCATGCTGAGCTTATTAAAAGTGTCTGGATGACAGGCCTGGATGAAACACTGTTGTTTCAAACAACTGAGCTTAAGTGAAATGACTTCCACCTCTTCTTCTGTCTACAAGCAGAACTTATTTTACATTCTCAGCATGATCTTTCAGAGTTTCAGGGTTCCTTCATAAAGTTTCAGAATACAAGGTATATTGTGGTAGATTTCTGTAAACTAGTAGATTTCATTTGATTATGCAAGTATTTCTCCACAAAAAAGTAAACAGATATATATATATATATATTTCTGTGTTTGGAGAGGAACTGTGGAGGACTTTGACTTTTCCTTTTTCAATTGATTTTTTAAAGATTTATTAAATAGCTCAAAATTTTTGTGCATGGTACAATACTTATCTTCCAACACACTAATATACTTCAATATATTACTTCAATTTTTTTATTATTATTATTATTTTTTAAATCTCATAGATTCTCATTCAGATTTTTTTTTTTTTTCAGATGCTTTTTGACAAGATGGATGAAGGTGGTTTGAATCTCCACACTGAAGCTTTCTGATAACTGCTGTTACTTTTACAATTAATGACAAAATATGTAATCTGGTCTCTAAAAATGGTACTTCAGCTGTATAATCTCAGAGAAGTGCCATTTAAAATAAATCATTACTTCCTCTATGTGAGAACTTAGAGCTCTCAGCACCTTTGGAAGTTTAATAGGTGAGTCCTTAAGGCTACTGTAGTATATTAGTATCTGTCTTTTTTGTATCTTACATTTATTAGATAATTCCTGATATATTAAGATTTTATCTTTTATATTGAGAATAAGCAACTGTAGAAAACACATTAGGAAAATGTTTAGCTATTCTAATGTAGCCAAAATTATTTTCTTGTGAGTATGACATGTTCCTACACGCTTCCTATAAATCTCCTACTCCACGAAGCTGAAGATACATAGTTTTTTTTTTCTTTTTTCTTTTTTCTTTTTTTCTTTTTTTGGCCATTTCCTCTATTTGTCTGAAGATTAGCCAGAAGAATTAAAAGCATTAACTTGCTTACCTTGTTCCTTTTGCCCCATCTTTTTATTATTGTTATTATTGAAATAATTATTCAAGAATGAACTTTGCTGGAAGCAGAAATTTATTTACTTTCCTAGGGAAAAAAAAAAAAAAAAAAAAAAAAAGTATTATTAAACTAAATTTTAGCCAGCAAATTTCTGCCTCTTTGAGAAAAAATAAAATCACAAAAAATGCCTCCAGCTATCAATTAGATTGACATTTCTTATTTGTAACTGTGAATATTTTCAGTCTCTAATTCTGATTCACTGCTGATAGAATTAGCTAGGCTGTACTCATTTCATTTAAGAATGTCTAGTTTTTATAACTTCTAGACAGAGTATTTTTTTAATTTTTAACTTTTGTCTGTAACTTTTAATTGTAGCTGGGGTTAAGAATATGACAAACAAATATTCACTCACCATATTCTATCATAAATATAAGTTTGAAGGTAAAGGTAGAAAGAATCCTTAACATACATTCAGTGTTTTAATTTAAGTGTAACACATAACATCTACAATATCAGCGGTGAATATCGACGGTAAGATTTGAGTGTACCCTCACCAAGTCTGCAGATGGCACAAAGCTGTGTGGTGTAGTGGACTCAAATGAGGGATGGGATGCCATCCATAAGGATTCAGACAGGCTCGAGCAGTGGACCCAAGAGAATGTCATGAAGTTCAACAAAGCTAAGGGCAAGATCTTGCACCTTAGTAATGGCAACCCCATTATTGATATAATCTGGGGGAAGAAAGGATTGAGCACAGCCCTGACAAAGGCAGAAAAAAAAAGCTTACCTGAGAGGATGTTTTGGGAGATAGCAATGTAGATGGGATGTGATTCCCATCTACATGAAGGGTCACAAAGAGGATCGGGGGAACTACAGGCCTGTCAGCCTGACCCCAGTACCAGGGAAAGTCATGGAGCAAATAATCTTTGGTGAGATCACATGGCATGTGCATGGCATCCAGGTGATCAGGCACAACCAGCATGGATTCATGAAAAGGGTAGTGGTTAATTGAGTTAAGTCCGTCTGGTGACCTGTTACAAGTGGTGTTCACCAGGGGTCAGTTCTAGGGCCTATCTTGTTTAACATCTTCATTGATGACCTGGATGAGGGAGTTGAGTGTACCCTCAGTAATTTTGCAGATGACACCAAGTTGGGAGGCGGTGTTGATCTGCCTGAGGGTAGGAAGGCCCTCCAGAGGGATCTGGATAGGCTGAATTGCTGGGCTGAGGTGAATGGGATGAGGTTCAACAAGGCCAAGTGCCTGGTTCTGCACATTAGCCACAACAAAGTCATATAGTGCTATATATATATATAATACTATATATACATTCAGTGCTATAGGCTTGGGGCTGAGTGGCTGGATGACTGTGAAGAGGAAAGGGACCTGGGGGTGCTGGTTGATGTTCAGCTGAACATGAGCCAACAGTGTGCCCAGGTGGCCAAGAAGGCCAACGGCCTTCTGGCCTGGATTAGAAAGAGTGTGGCCAGCAGGAGCAGAGAGGAAATTGTCCCCCTGTGCTCAGCAGTGGTGAGGCCACATCTCAAGTACTGTGTTCAGTTTTGGGCTCCTCACTACAAGAAAGGCATTGAAGCCCTGGAACATGTCCAGAGGAGGGCAATGAAACTTGTGAGGGGTCTGGAGCAAAAGTCTTATGAGAAACAGCTTAGGGAGCTGGGATTGTTTAGTCTGGAGAATAGGAGGCTTAGGGGAGACCTCATTGCCCTCTACAACATTCTGAAGGGAGGCTGTGATGAGGATGGGCTTGGCCTCTTCTCCCAGGCAACAAACAGGACCCGAGGAAATAGACACAAGTTGTATCAGATGAGGTTTAGACTGGACATAAGAAGGAACTTTTTTTCTCAGAGAGTGGTCAGGCCTGCCTAGGAAGGTGGTAGAGTCGCCATCCCTGGCAGTGTTCAAGAGATGTCTGGATATGGAGCTAGGAGATATGGTTTAGTGGTTTTTCTGTAGGTATGGTAAAGGGAGGACAGTTTGACTAGATGATCTTGTAGGTCCTTTCCAACCTTGTTATTCAATGATTCTATAATTCTTTGTCAAAAAAATAAAAAAATAAAAAAATAAAAAAATGGAGCAACATTTGGATGGAATACTTGAATCTGGCAAATTCAATTGCATTCTGAGACCCACTGCTTTAAAGATTTTTGAATAAATGTGATAGGGACTGACTAGTAGAGAATAAAGAGCAGAGATAGGTCAGCAAGCAAGAGGTTTTTTGTTGTTTTTTTGTCTTTAACCTCACAATCTGAGAGACTTTCCAAGCATGTACATCTAGCAGCAAAGATATAATTTGGTGAAAAGCCAATGTCAAGTATTGATGTAAAGCTATTTCAGCACAATGCTCTGTAGATCACAAGTGCTTAAGAACATTTTATTTAAATCAACTTGCAGTGTTTGAGAAATGATAATTGCTAACCTCCATGAAATGTAGACTTAATTTTGCTGTAACATTCAATAGCTTTATGGGTCTTTTATGTAAGCCATTTTTGTGTTTCTGAAATGTGTCGAAGTGACAGTACAAGAATATAACATTTTTTTATTTTATTTTTTTTCTTTATCTAGCCACTGAACAAACAACACCCACTGCAGCACTGCAGTCTTCCTGACATTGCTCTGTCGAAGTATCATCTTAAGCACCATTTTGGAAGAGTCAGTTACAGAAGTTTGTGCTGTTCAGCTTCTGCTCACTCAAGCCTCAACCTCTTTGCTCAAAGTGATACACTAGTTGCCTAATACAGCACTTTTCTTCAACAGACTCTGCAGAAACAAACAAACAAACAAACAAGCAGTAAATCAAGCCAATGACATTGTTTCTTATTTGGCTAAAATTGTCCAAGCTCAAATAAGACATTTCATAGGCAGCTTATCAATCCCTGACTTCACCAGCTTCTGTGATAATTTCAGCTAAATTCCCTGGAAAAGACTAGCAGATCATAGACGTAAACTAATCCTTCTAATTTTTAGGGTCCCTGATAGTTTATATCTTATCAGCTTAGTAAATAAAAGTAGAAGGTAAGAAGAAAAGAGCACAGTGATGAAGTTGATGACATATATAAAAAGAAATGTCAATATTATTACCTACAAAGATATGTATGTTGGAGAGTGTAACCTACATAGACACTTAACAGGAAAAGAAAAAAAAAAAAAAAGAAAAATAAAAATAAAACAAAATGTTAATTTCCTTCTGAAATGGAAAAGTCTCTATTCATTGGAATTCCTCAGCCTTATGAGATTTTCCTGCCAGGGCTGACTTACATTTCATTATGACTTTTTTATTACTTGTGAGTAATAAAATGTCTTGTGGCAGTCATTGTAGGTGATTCAGAAATTGCAAAATGGATGTCGCAACTTGGAGTGAAAAGCTATTATTAACACAAGAAAGAGAGAGACCTTTTAATTCATGAATTCCAGTCAGTCACTGTTTCGAATAGTAAACCTACACAATTACTTCCTTGAACATATTCATATCTATCTCTAAAGCAGTAAGTAAGGATTGAGTTTTATTATTTCTCTCACTAATTTCATCAGGAAATTTCCTAAAGAAATTTATAGTTCTATGAATTTATAGGATTCTTTTAATTTCAAAACCAAACTCCGAAAATTATATCTGGCAGCAAACATTGAATTTTGTTGAACAGCAACTATATCTTTTAGCTGAGGTTTTGCCTTACTTTCCTTCATATTAATGTTTTTTGTTTGTTCGTTGTTTTTTTTTTTGTTGTTGTTGTTTTGTTTTGTTTTGTTTTTGTTTTTGTTTTTGTTTTTGGCATAAATAGTTGTAAGAGTTGGCTATGAAGAATAATATTGGAATTCCCTTTCAGCAGGACATGAGCAAACAGACAAAGAAACACATCTTCTCTGGATATCAACAGTCAGACTGGAAAAAAAAACTAAAATTAATAGTTATGAAAAATACTAAATATGTATGTTATCTAAAAGTAATATCCCCTATTTATTTCCATGGAAACTGCAACATATACAAAGAGAATACCACTATCTGATAGTGTAAGTTCTCAGCTACAAAGTGCTTTTTTTCAGCATATTCACCACCATAAGCCAATTCATGTAAGTGAGCTGATCAAGGCACTCTTCATTTCATGGTGTTATAGCTGCACATAGCTATCCAGAATGTGGCTTGTCTTTCACATAATTGTTGCTATTACGAAAAATGTACCACCTACTGCCTCAGTGTGCTCGCATCCACTGGTTGGTCTTCAAATGTTCAACAAGTGTAGATGAATGTCAATGGATGACATTTTTTCCACATGAAAGAATTCAGTGACATACCTTTGCTTCATATGCACTTCCATGTCAGACGGATGTCAGATGGAAATCTTAAAGGCACAAGAACATGCTGTTCCTGAATGCCATAAGGCAAGCTGTAGTGGGAGAAGACCAGAGTAGATGAACCAGGAACTACTGTTGAGACTCTGGAAGAAAAAGAGTCTATGTCCTCTGGAAGAAGTGAAAGGCTACTTAAGGAGAATGCAGGGAGGAAGTTAGGAAGGCAAAAGCCCAACCTGTATTGGGCACTGCAGTAAAAGAGAATAAGAAATCCTTTTACAAGTATATCAACTGTGAGAGGAGAACCAAGGAGAATTTCCTCTCTTTACTTGATGCAGTGGGCAGTCTGACCGGAGAGGGTAAGAAGGCTGAGGTCCTAAACGCCTCCTTTACATCTGCCTTTAATAGGAAGACCAGTTATCAGGCACTTGACACCCTGATTTGGAAGTCTGAGATGGAACGCAGAATACACCCCCTGAGATTCAGGTGGGAACAATTAGAGAGCTCTTCCTCCATCTGGACTGTAATAAATCCACAGGAGTGGATGAGCTCCACCCTTGGGTAATGAGGGAACTGGCAGGGGTGATTGCCAAGTTGCTCTCTGGCATCAACCAACACTATTGGTTAACTGGTGAGGTCCTGGAGGATGGGAGGCTTGCCAGTGTGACTCCCATCTACAAGAAGGGCTGTAAGGAGGATCTGGGGAACTACAGGCCTGTCAGCCTGACCTCGGTACCAGAGAAGTTATGGAGCAAATCATCTTGGGTGAGATCGCACGGCATGTGTGTGGTGTCCAGGGGACCAGGCCAAGCCAGCACAGATTCATGAAAGGCAGGTTGTTCTCGACCAACCCAATCACCTTCTACGACTGGGTGACCAGACTGGTAGATGATGGAAAGGCTGTTGATGTAGTCTATCTAGACTTCAGCAAAGCCTTTAACACAGCCTCTCACAGTATTCTCCCGGGGAAACTGGCTGCCAGTGGCCTGGACAGGTATACCCTTCTTTGGGTAAGGAACTGGCTAGAGGGCTGTGCCCAACGGGTAGTGGTTAATGGAATTACATCCAGCTGGTAACCTGTTACAAGTGGTGTTCACCAGGGGCCAGTGGGTCAATACTGGGGCCCATCTTGTTTAATATCTTTATTGATGACCTGGATGAGGGAGTTGAGTGTACCCTCAATAATTTTGCAGATGACACCAGGTTGGGAGGTGATGTTGATCTGCCTGAGGGTAGGGAGGCGCTCCAGAGGGATCTGGATAGGCTGAATTGCTGGGCTGAGGTGAATGGGATGAGGTTCAACAAGGCCAAGTGCCTGGTCCTGCACTTTGGCTTTGTATTGGTTGGTTATCTGTGGCAGCATTTTTTTCCTAGTTGGCAAGGTAGCTACAGCAAATTAAATTCACTTTTATTTATCCTCATATGAGACAATGATTGTTTTATACAGGCAGCAGAAACAAGCAGTTATTCTACATAGAATATTTATGATTTTAACACAATTATGTTAAGGAGAGATATACAGACTTAGTACAACAGGAGAAAACAAAACCTCTGGATACAGGATGTAGAACAGGGGAGAACAACAGCAGGACAATGAGTACAGGGCATAAAGATTGCCCTGGAGACCCCAGGGCTATAAGCCACTCAACTGTAGCCAGTTAAGGAAACAAAGACCAAAAACTGGACAAAAAATAGGCAAAAAAGAGAACCAGCAGGTTGTATCTAACCATATGTAGCAGAAGAATGATGAACAGTGGAAAGATGAGCATCAAATTAGAAAAAATAAATGTATGCATTTCCATTTATTTATCTTATTACTCTTATTTATTTTTTCTGTATAAAAATAACTAGGTAATTATGCTTTGTTTCCTTTACCATAAAAATTAAATCTAGATTGATAATGATTTTTGAATTAGGTTTTTAGAATATTAATATTATTTACAGTAAATTCTTAGCTTTATATATATGGCAGATTTCCTCTTTGAAAGCAAAATATTGAGTGTAAAAATAAGAACGTATGTTTAAACAGCTGCAATCATCTGGAGTACGGAAGACACTAAGGTAGTGGGACTTTAGGTTCTAGATACATGAGTTTATATTGATTACTTTTCCTATATAGCTAGGGAAATAGATCAATGTAAAGAAACATTGTTATTTTAGTCAGTGGGTTTGTGGGGTTTCATAGGATTTGTAATTGCATGGATACTTACAGTCAGAGACAATCTTCTGTAAATGTGATCTCTTGTGGTTTTTATTCACATAGCATTATAACAAATGTGATACAGTGTAGGAAAAATTTTGCCTATCAAAAGCATACCTCTACATTTTTCATGTCCACTTCATTGTCAGCAGCTGTTCTAAGTCTGTTAGTGTGTAAGTTAGTGTGTAAGTCTCATTTGAGCGCAAGTATGTTCCTCTTACACTTGCTACTCAGATTACAGAAATGCTAAAATTTTAAACTCCAAATTATATATTTAATAGAATTCACTCTATAATTTTTTGTTTGCCAAATTAAATTTTTATTTGTCACGCTGTAGTTATAACCATTTTAAAAGAGGGAAATACAAATTGCTATTACCTGTAATGTTGACACCTTTCTAAAAACAATATTATTGTGTTAAATGCATTAGTTCAGTTTTGCACAGAGGTGGTACAAAGCCAAGCTCTGCTTGCAGTTATATCTATGGAATTCAGTATTACATAAATGTATAAAAGAACTTGGCACAAGCACTGCTCAGCAGACCTACTGATGCTCTGTCAATGGAAATACATGACAAGCAAGATTTATTCCTCAGGATCATGTTGCCCTTTTGTCAGTGATCTGGTATCACAAATATTGTTTTATGTGATTAAACCTCTGATATTTTGAGAAATAAGAAATGTAAAATATAAGTGTAAAAGATAAGTATATTATAAATGCTTCGGTCTGCTGATAAACAGGAATGTTAACAGACTTGAAATATGTTTTTACCAGCCAATACAAATACTGTGCTATGTAAAGTAAATAGGAGGTAAACAGGAAAGAATATTTTCTGATTTTTCTTCTTTTTCTTCCATTTTCTTCTATACAGTACCAGTTCCCTACAGATATATCTATAAGGGACAAAGAAAGAGAAATGACTCAGGATAACATATACTATGCATATTTTGGGCAGTATGTTTTAGCCAGTTGATTAGAAATAGATCTCTTTAAGTCACTCGTGTGGAATATATGTGAATAAAATCAGACTTAGGTTTGATATATATATTTTAATGCTCATATCATGATTTAGATCACAGATAGATACTGAAAGAAGAATTTGAGGAGTAATTGTACATGCAATTTTTTTCCATTTATGGTTATGCTAATGAAAATCAAAGTTAAAATGTTTTGATGTGCCTAATACTTTGTTCACTTGCTAAAAATGTGCCATTGTTTGCCAAGATGCAAGGTGAACTGAATCAAGGAGATCCTTTGAGTACCCTGACCTGTTTCACTACATGGCTCTGTAAACTCTTCAGAAACATGAATGGGAGGGTGTGGCACTAAGAGAAACTGGAAATTCAGAAACTGTAATTGAGAAAAACTTCTTTATGACTTCCAGTCAAGTCTAACAATTGAGTTAGAATGCCTGATAGACTTGGAGAGAAGCAGCTGTGAGACTGAAATTAGACATGCACAGCAGGTGATCTTAGCATAGACCTGTGCACTCTAAGGGGTGATGA
Organism: Excalfactoria chinensis; assembly: GCF_039878825.1. Lineage (NCBI taxonomy): Eukaryota > Metazoa > Chordata > Aves > Galliformes > Phasianidae > Excalfactoria > Excalfactoria chinensis. Next base: position 139,242,842 of record NC_092825.1, read on the forward strand.
GATAAATTGATCAAGTCCTTCCAACAACCGAAGCTCTACACGTTCTTCAGTGTGAACTGATAAAAGAACTTCATGGGGTGCCAGGTATATTATGTCTAGAATTCCACATCTGCAAGTTACAGAATAGAGAAAATGATAAAATTTCAAACAGCCAGATGTACAGATTTTTTGTGTTAGAATTTTTGTTGTTCATCACCAGTAAGGAAGAAATGGGGGCTAGAACATTATTAACAACTTGCTGAGATTTCTATGGGCACAATCTTTTTTTTTTTTTTTTTTTTTTTTTTTTCCTTGGGAATACTTAATCTTTTTTAGCTTAATGTTGTTAACAATAAGGTTTTTTTTGTTGTTGTTGTTTTTGTTTGTTTTTGTTTTTTTTTTTAATATACAATCCCTATTATTATCAGTTGTGAGTCAGAACACATAGAAAAAAGCATAATTTGCTGAATGAGATTCACATTTTCACAGTTCTTCCAGATTAGTATTTAGCTTTAAAAAGTGTTAGTAGAATTAACATAACTGCTTATTTTAATAACTGTTTATTTTAATAGATATGTATAAGATGATGAAGATATATGAAAGTATGAACTGTATGAACTATGAAAATATTAAGTCTAATCTGAAATCTTATGTAGGTAGATCTAAAATCTTCTATAATCTGAACATGAATGTTATCTGAAGAAACATATAAAATTACAAATGTAGAGAAATTAACATTTTATATCTCTCTCCAGCCTGTTACATGCTCATCTTTTACTAGTCATTGAAGGAACAAGTGATACTTGTTTCTTAAGGGAATAAATGCTTTCTATTCTGTTTCACCAAACACACTTAGGAAAACTGTCACATTAAAATGTTTATTTCAATCACTAGGACATTAGTTATGAGAAAAACTGTACTTCAGTTCTTTGCTGTCTGGTACAAGATACATTTAAACATACAGGTACATGTAAATAATTTTTTTCTTAAAAAATGAATGTTCAGGAAAAATATCTCAATCTTACCAAATAAAAATATTAGGAATTTTTTAAATGATGTATTTTTATAATTATTCTTATATTCTACTAGTTGTTTTTGTTTGTTTGTTTGTTTTCCAAATAAGTGAACTTTTCTTTAAGAAATTATTCCTTATAAGTCTCTCACCTTCTGCTCTGTTATTTTTTAATTTACTGAAACCAGATGCACAACTTTCATTTCAATTTTAGTATAAACACATTTGAATGCTGAGTGCTTGAATATGTTAAGTACAGAACTGATATTTTTAACTACATCAATTGTATACAAAATATATTCAGCGCAACCCCGATAACCTTATTCAACAAAAGTTTTCTGAGATACGGAGGAGTTTCAGACTGTTAAGTTGGCTGAGAGGAAATAAAAAAAGCTCTCAGAGCAACCTAGACCCAAGTGACATTTCTCGGGTCACCCAAGGAACTCAGCAGTTGCTCTGTGCTACTTGTGTGACCTTGCTGTTGGGAATAGCCTCTGAATCCCAAGAAAGACTGGCTTACATCTGGACTGTGTGCTGTCTACTATTTTGTAATAGGAGAGATCGTTTAATTATTGTCTTGTCATTATGTCCAGTTTAGGTTTGTATTATTATTATTAATTTTCACTTCTTGGTTTCCATGTTATACTTTTCATTTTTCTACTCATTGCTTACCAATAACTATTCTTCATTTTATAGTTGGCTCTAATGCAGACAGTGTTTCAGGTATTTCTTTTGTTGTTTGCCAATTTGTTTATGCATTTGGTTTGTAGCTGCCAAGCTTGGAGCTACAACCATACTGTGACAGGCTCTTGCACAGTTGTCTCCCTTGCAAGGTAATCTTGAGAAGCATCAATAAACAGCCTTGGTTTCCTGTGAGGCAAGTTCTCTATAATGTATTAAGTATAATGGCAGAACTGTGATGGAGCTCGGATGACCAATCTAGGCAACAATATAGTGTGTGGTGGTGCCTAGAGTTGAATGGGATAATAGAAGAGTTGGGGCAGTGGGGTCATTTAGGGAATTTCAGATTTAGCTCAGTTGTACTCCTATCAGCTGTAGAAGTAGTCCCAAAATCCAGTTTGTCTGTGTTTTTTCTGGAAAGGAGAGACATAGCTTTCCACTCCAGAAGGAATCTTAGCAAATATTTTGTATAAGTGCATTGTAGGAAATAAGGGGAACAATCTGTGAACAAACTGAGAAGTAATACAGCGTAGTAACTAACATGTGAAGAGGCCTTAGGATCTGCTTGCTATCATTATTTGAAAACAAGGCTTGTGTTTCTAAGTTGCTGTAGAAAGAACAGTAATATATGACTATCTTATGCCATCAGTAGGTACTTGTACAACAAAATAAAGTGAGAAATAGAAACAAAGTCCTTTGGAATATAAATCTAATGCTAAGTAATAGGTATTAGAATTTTGACTCTAGATAATGAATCTCCTATTCAAAGTTGTATTCCATTTCCCTTGATGGGATTGGTACTCATCACTGTTAAATAATAATAATAATAATAATAATGATATACAAATAAAGTACAGGCCTAGAGAGATTGCTGATTTGAGGTGGTATGAAAGGGGAAAAGTATGAAATCAAATTTTCTTTCCTCAAATTACCTCTGTCATAATTTCAGCATATTGAATTTGAAAGATTTATTTAAAAAACCTGCAAAAGAAAAATATATATATATCTTCAAGTAAAGTATGGAAAACATGCTTATTTATGATATTTGTCTGGGCATGGAATTGCTCTTTGGAATGTTGGTTACACTTCTGAATGCTGTTTTTGTTTATCTATATGTTACATTCTGTGCACTAATGACTGATATATGCACTTCAAAATAAAAGTATTTACATATAATCCTTTATATTCCTCTCATATAATATTTATTGTTTTCTTGAGTCTTGGAAGAGTTTTACATTCAATATAAATGCATACAATACTATACTTTTTTTGTATTATTTTCTTTTGGCTTTAGTTTGATACAGGACTATAATGGAGAAATAACTGCAAAATATTCTTAAATACTTTCTAGTTAGAATGACACAGGACATAGTCATGGTAGCATAATCAAATCTTTTAACAGTAGTATATGATGTACTATTAGTATGTGGAACATTTTAACTTACTTATAAAGTGTAAGAACATGAGGGGGAATTCATATTCTGATTCAGATTTGCATTCATTTCTCACCATGTCAGACAGGTATCTCAGCTCCCAGTATTTCTGATGGAGACCCGATGTATGATTCACTGACCCACACATAATTGTCTAAATCTTTTGGGGATTTAAGGTACTCAAGACTATCCCACCTAGCCACTAGCTGCCAAACCAGACAGCTTCCTTTTAAGCGAGCCTCTGGAATTTCTTATAAATCATATATGTCAGTCTTAAATATATCCAAGGATACCTTGGATGTTTGGAGAAATCTCAGATGCAATGGATCAGACACTTTTGGGAAGGTGAATTCCTTTCTTAGGTGCCTGCTTTATTATGTAGGCATATGGAATGGGATATTTTAGCACAGCATTGAATCCAAGACTTTCTATTATCTGCAGATAGAATGTAATTATATGTATTTCTGCATATATAGTGATTAATATGTATATGTTTTCTTTTACTGTGTTAAGAAAAGTAATCCCTACCAAAAGCAGATGAGTTTACACTCTGGGGTGTTTTGTTTCATTTTCCTTTTTGGAGAAAGAGAGAAAGACAAATTTTCAGTTTTACAGGTTTCTTACTTGAAAATGGGAGTGTAAACACAAAACTCATAAAGTGCTAAGCAACTGTTTCATAAGCTGATATCACCTCTACATAGGGTTATGATTAGCAGCATAAAACTCATGTGGAGACCAGTTGCTCTTGGTTTATCCAGGAGTTGGACATCTTCAGTAATGAGGCAGACAGTGCAAGACTGTACTGTCAGCAAGTTCTCACAGAAAATACAAAAATGGGAAGAGTAGCTGACATAAAAAAATAGTTGTTGCCATTCATAAGAACCTTGGCAGGATGGAGAAATCTCCTGATAAAAACTTAATGAAGCTCAACAAAAGGGGATGATAGTCCCTATCCAGGGATGAATAACCCATGTGATTGTGTATGCTAATGCTGACTGTCTGGAAAGCAGCTTTATGAAGAAGGACTTGGGAAAATAAGTTGAACATAACATAACAGTGTGGCCTGGCAGCAAAAACAACCAAAAGTCTCCTTCACTGAATTATGAAAAGTGTTGCTACCAGGTCAAAGGAGGTGATCTCTACTGAGCACTGAAGAGTCCACATATGAAGTGCTATATCCAAATTTGTATTTCCCAGGGGAAGAGAGGCATGGGTATACTGGAGTGAGTTCTGCAATGAATCACTAAGATTCTTAAAAGATAGAAATGTTTTTCATACAAGGAGAGGCTGAGGGAGTTGGGACTGTTCAGGAAGGAAGAAGAGCCTCAGAGTGTTCTTAACAGCATGTATAAATATGTGAATGGGAGGTGCAAAGAAAATGAGCCAGACTTCTCAGTGGTGCTTAGTGACAGGACAAGAGGCAATGGACAAAGCTGAAATGCATTAGGTAACATTTAAATGTAAAACAATTTAAAAAACAAACAAACAAAAAAACACAAAACATTTTTGCTATGATGGTTCAAGCAATGGAACAAATGCCCCAAAAGTACAGTAGAATCACAGTTTTAAGAGGCATTTAAGTACCAGCTGGATTCTGTCCTTGAGCAGAATCTCTAAAAAAAAGCAAAACAATAAACTTCTAGATCTTTCTCCAGATTGTCTTTATTGCTCCCTTCCACAATTTTGTGTATCTGTCATTCTGTGATCTTTTTGTAGAATTTGCTTTTAAGAGAAAGATTTTCATAGTCAACTTATTTTTGACATAAAATATTGTTAAAAGAAGCATGATTGTTTATGATGACACAGATGTAAAAAACATACAAAAAATATTACACAAACAACTTTGTTAATATTCAGGCCTAACATCAGATAAGCTGATCTTGCACAAGACATTGTATATATTAATAATCCTTTATTCCAGAACTGTGAATGGGGATAAACAAATAACAGTAAGACACACATAACAAGACAGAGCAAAACAGTTACCAGAGACTGAGAAACAGCATCACCAAACTAATCAGCATAAGTGTCATATAATCCAGTTTTCTTGTACAGCCTGCTCCAGTTGTATGTAAAGTGTTGGCATTGATGGTTTGATGAATTTGCTTTACGTCACTGAGGTTCGTCTTATCTGGCATCCCTGCTGAGACAAATAAGAAAATACAGTGTGATGCATGTCTTGTCAGTTCTGGCAAAATGTTACAGCTAGAAATTGTGTGCATATCCTCAGTACATGTACTGTCACTGCTTGGCTTCTGATTCTCATGTTACTGCCAAATTAAAAATCCTTTATGATTGCATCTACAAAGACACAGTAAAGTATACAACTATTCATCACTGAAAATAATTCAAAGGTCCGCCAGCTATGAAGAAAGATTTTCTTATACAAATATATCTCAACAAACTTTTTCAGACTGAAATGAGCAATTTTGAAAGTCGCACAACAATCCACTACTTACATATTTCTTGGGTTTGAAGGAATAATAAAATAATTTCACATGAAAATGGATCTATTTGGATCATAATATTATTCCAAATTAACATATATTTATGCAATTTACATATGTAAGGAATACAGCAAAGTATGTTTCTTGCTATATAAATACCTCTTTTTTTGTACAATTTGCCTAACTTCAAATAGGATTTATTTTTTTTACTGATTTCTGGGCTGAATAGTTTTACTTTTTTGGACCAGGATAAAAAATTATCCAACTCAAAAGCGGGCTTCATATGGAACAAGGACATAATCACCTGTTTTATTTCCTTTACTTGGTTAAATGATGAAAACCCACAAGTCTTGGAGGCACATTTAGATTTGGAAGGTTTATCAGGTCCTTACATTCGCTGTTCATACTTATAGACTGCGTTATCCAATATAACAATTTGTGGCATGCCACTATTAATCAAAATTAACAAGTTCAAAGTCGGTGTTATTACATGCAACAAATATTGACATTGTAATTACACTGAGACTGAAAAAGTATTCATATAAAGCAACATCAATATTTATGTAATTAGGTCAATACATATATAATTCAGTAGGTAAACTCTACAATTGGAATGAAGCTCATCACTACTTATCTGACATTGAATTTGCAGTTCAAGTTTCCGAGTTCATTGTTTAGGTACTTCTTTCCTTTGTATCATTTGTAAAGATGAGTAAACTAGGAAACATTTTTTGTTTTTGTTTTTGGGCTGCGATGAACTATAAATATTTTACTTACAGTGTTGTTCGCTTTGTTAAGTAATTTCACAGAAGCGACATAGGATCATCATTTTTGATAGGAAAAACTTTTTCATTGCTAGAGTTATAAGTGCTCTTTTTTCTAAAGGCAGCTTGAAAGCTGCTCTTTGTGAATCTGCTGTATGTACTCAAATATCCTTCCTGTAGCTTTGAAAAAATACATTAAAGGAAGAGTCAGTTAAAGTCAATCATGTTGCCTGAAGAATCTGCTAGAATGAATTTATCTTCTTTGCAGTGGTACTCAGACAGCAGAATAGACTGCTATTTTGTGGATTTATCGATCCAGTGCTCTTACCTGGAAATTGTGAAAATTAGCTATTTGAGTACAATGCAAGTGGAAACACAAGGAGGAAGAGAAACGATAAAGGCTGGCAAAGAGAGAAGAAATTTTTCCTTATCATGCACATCTAGAAAAAGATGAGGCACTCAGTGCTTTGCTGAATGGATGTTTGGTGGATCACCAGAGTTCAAAAAAAAAAAAAAAAAAAAAAAAAAAAAAAAAAAAGAGTTCAAGAGATCAAAGGGCTTTTTTCCAAGGCAATTTTGGAAGTAGAACCAAAACAGTTTTTTATTACATACTTTCATCTCATAAAAATATTTAAAATAAATCTTTATCAAATAAATAATTTAATCCCTTAACTATTCTTATTTAAATAATCGTAACTATTATTTGATATTAGAAACTGGAATTGTGTTAAAGAAAATGTATTTAAAATTCCCAAATCTTTTAAGTGGTGTATAATAAATGCCTTTTTAATATAAAAAACATACTAGAGATAATATTTTGACTTGAAAATGGTGGAATTTGTGTGCCCCCGTGGCTCAGTGGTATGAGGTGCTGCTTGCAACACCAGAGGCCTGGGTTCGAATCCCCCCTGTGGCGCAAGTGGCAGAAATGCTGCTCTGCTACACAGAAAGGCTCGAATCCTGGGAGTTGGACTCGATGATCTCTAAGGTCCCTTCCAACTCTCACGATACTGTGATACTGTGATACTGTGAATTCAGAAACTTCAGCTACAATTCAGAGTTTCTACTGAACAAAAACTGGAACTGTAGCAGAGCAAAAGATATTGGGAATTAAAATCCAAGTGTAAAGTTTTCGTGACCCTGCATATAGCAGAGCTGTTGAATAGAACATGTCTGTCTCCAGCATTAACTATGAAACACAGTTAGTGACTGCAATTTTAAATTTTGTCCTAGTCAGTTTTAGAAAAGATTAATCACCAAAAGAATTGTACCAAATGGTGGTATATAGTACAGTGTCTTATTATAGTGTAACACCAACAGCATTTCTTCAACATCTTTTCTTCATAAGGTTCTTCAGCATCTTTTAAAGATATTTAAAGCTGTGAAAGGTATTGGTGGTGTTGAGAACTGATCTGCAACATTCTCCCAAATAACTAGAGGAACAATTCAATAATAAGGGACAGACTTCAACTTTGATTTTTAGAAGTTATAGTTATAAGACATGGAGGATTTTCAGTTGAAATGGAGTTTTTCTACTGAGATTGTCAAAATATTCCAGAAGTTGGCTATGACATTTGAACAGTAGAAGCTTGCCTACCAAGGCCCCATGCTGGGATTTCAAATGTTTTAAAATTTTGATAGATTTTAAAAAGAACGTACCTTAATAATGGCTTAGCTTGTAGTCAAATCAGAAAGTGTTTATGTGTCTGGAGACTGACCTTGAACACCTTGCTGCTTTATCTACTATCAGAAATTAAGAACTGAGATGACATTTCAAGGGAAAATGACTCTGCCGAATGATCTCCTGATGTGCATGATAGTGCATCAACTCTATCAAGGCTTTCAAGAAGGCAAAGGAAAAGATTTCTCTCTGTGTCTCATTTTTCTTACGATATTTTGAAAGATGCATACTACAGCTCTTTTGAAGCAAACATTTTTAATGAGTCTCAAATATGAGGAAGAATTTGAGTAGGGGTGGGGTAGTGTTTCAGATAGGAAAAAACACAGAATGTGGCTTTTACAAGACAATCTTCTTGTGAAATTGTATGCAAAATTCATTTAAAGAAGGTGCATAGTTATTTCAATCATTATATGAAATCTAAATTTCATATTAAAAAAAATAAAAAAATAAAAAAATAAGAACACTGGTAAATGGTTGAAGAAATGACCAAAGATTAAAAAGAAAGATCATGAAGAAGCTTCACGGGATGCTAAAGAAATACATAGATAAACGAAATTAAAAAAAAATAAAAATGAAATACTGTAGACATATGTTTAAATGAAACTTGAAATGTAATTTACAATATCAAGATACCTGGCAAAATATGATGTGTTACAATGTATGTTTATTTGGTCATACATTTATTGATGTCAGTGAAGAGTTATAACATCTTAGTGAGACAGAAAAAATTAGACTTAGATGTAGTTGATAAAATAACCAAATAATTTGTAGAATAAGGCAGGGAAAAAAAAAAAAAAAAAAGGAACAACAACATAGAGATTAAGAGGAATAGAGGAATGAAGGAACAGTGATGTCAGTGTAATGGGTTCAGAAATTTACAGATAGCAAGAGCTAAGAAAAAGTTATGGAGTCAAGAAAACATCACCATTGATGAATATCAGCTAAATATGAGAAAATATATTGATAAATTTTCACAAATAAATAAATAAATAAGGACTTTTCACAAATTAAAAAGGAGCAGCGATTGCCAAACATTTTCTTCACTTCAACAGACTTTTGCCAGCTGATACTTTTGAACTCCTAGGAGATGTCTCCTCCCTTTCTTTTCCATGTTCTATTCCTAAATACACAATATCAAGAAAACATTTAAATTTGTATTTACATTATCTAGATTACAGATTTATGTTCAAATACCTCATACATACTTCAGTTTTTACATAGTGGTTGCTGCGGCAATTTTCATTTCTTGCTTTTAAATACTGTAAAAATTCCTCTACTGAATAGTCACTAGGTCCTTCCCCAAACACTGTTTATAAATCATTAATCTTAAAAAGCATCACAAAAATCTCAAAAGTATCTAGTTTTTTGAAAGAAAAGTACAAACAATAGATTATTACAAGTCATATTCAGAGACTATTCTATATGAAGTTCATGTGATATTTTCCATGAAGTCTCAATGAGGGGATCAAAAGATATCTCTGAAGAAAAATACCATGAATGATATCTGGCAAACAATTTCTTGATGTTGTTTTCATATGTTTATGGCTATATATATCTATCTGTACTTGCTAAAACTAATATATTTATACTTAAATAAATATACTTACAAAAAGAAATGGTGTGTCATATTACACATGAAGATGTCTTTCTTATAGTACACATCCAGTGCCTGTATCCACACTCTTCAAATACTGCATGTGTTTTTATGATGTAGTGCATGTTTTGTTTTCTGTGTTGAACAGAAATTGAAATGAAAAAGGGTAGAGGTCTGTACTAGGTTTTCTCAGAAGTCCCTTCTAACCTTGACTATTCCATGATTCTGTGAGCACTGAATGTTTCACAACTCAGCACTAGTAATAAAACAAACAAATCAAACACAACAAAACATGCCTTTTGGTAACAAGTAATACAGAAGAAGGAACATGCATTACTTTTCTTTGACTGAATGGATTCAGAAGAGGTGAAAAGTGATGTAAGAGATATCTGAGAATTAAGCCAGAAATTAACACAGTGGAAGATGTGTCTTTTATTTATTTATTTATTTTATTTTATTTTATTTTATTTAGCTTCCATTTACTAGAGAAAAAATAGTTAAGAGAATATATAAAAAGGCTAAAAAAATAACACTTTTAAGCATTTTTTTCCAATGGAGCTTTGTTGGGTTTCAGACTTTGATTTTAAAGAGAAATAAATTATCTAGCAGTGCACATCAGTTTGCCATATCTGAATAATAAATCAGTTTACTCAGCTGAACAATTCAAGATTGTTTTTCAGTCTAGCTCTGTTTGCTTCAAAGTTCACGAGAAAAGGGCATAAGGAGTAAAAATGATTCATTTAGATGAATAAAGGCTTCTAGTTTATGGCATCTACTGTTCTGAGGACTGCTCCAAAAGTAATACCTCCTATTTTATTATGCTGGACCACGACATCAGAAATAGATTTTGGTGGTATGGCAGTAGAACAGCCATGTACAACTTGCATCTTGCAGGTAGCATAGGGCCCAACACAGCATGCAGTGAAGCTCACCCACTGACCCTGGTGGCTCTTCCCCACAGAGTGACCTCAGGCACTTATCTATCACTTGGCTACAACCTGCCAGTGCACTATTAACACAGTGTCAACTGGAACCAGGTCACAGTGAGGGCAGTGCTGACTCAAATTATGGCAAAAAACTGTATGCATTTTGATACACTGGCTAAAAACAATGCCCTAAAGAATGAAGAGTATACAGCTGTGCTTTCCAGTTTGATAAAGAAGTTTGAGAATGGATTTCAAGACTGCAAAAAAATCATCAATATATATTTGCAACACCACTTTCAGTTTATATAAGTGCATTACCTACAAATTTTCAAATGGAATGTATAGAGTCACAATTAGATATTCAACTCAAAAATCTGAACATGTTTCTTTACCAGAATTTCATAAGACCTCTCTTGCCAGAGAAAAATATCCTTCACAGTTGCATCTTATTCATGCCATCGCTTTTTGGCAATATGCTTACAAAGAATTGCAACTTCTTTCATTGAACAAGAATGCGTTAGTTTCACAAAAACATGGTAAAATATCTAATTAGTTTTATGTTTTTGTTCCTCTAATTTTTTAATACTTTAGAGAAAATATTAAAATGTTTTGTTACTTACATATTTAAGATATTGCATATTTTACAAGGGCTGGTCTGAAAGTTATGCCTTCCATTTTGTTACATTTACCTATGTTTTCAGAGGCAAATGTTGGTGGTATGGTAATAGAGACTGAACCTTCCTGCCAATATCCAATTACATTTTGTTGCTGTGAGACCAATGGCAGCAGATGAGCAGACTGATAAAATGGCGTCTAACATGGAAGGACATAATGAAACAAAGTTATAATTGAATTCCTTTATGAGGAACTGACATTACACTGACTCTTGCTGAATGTTTATAGAGACTAAAGAATAAATATGAGCACAGTGAGGCAATGTTGAAACAGACTGTTTTATAGCTGAGACTTTGCCCAATCAAATATTGCTATTTTACACTTTGCATTAGTTGTACTTTCCATGAAAATAAATAGGAGGCATTACTTTTGGATCAGCCGGTACATATATGGTCTAAGACAATCCCTCTTTACTCAGTGTGACCTAGGCAAGGCAAAAGGTTGGACAACCATGTAGTAGAGGTTGAGCTCTCCTGCTGGTGTTCTGTTAAATTTTGTTGCTGTGTGACAGATGGAAGCAGAGGGGCAGTCTTGTATGAAATAATGGTGTGTCATTGAATTCCTCCACGTGGAAAAAATAGCACCCATTGACCTTCATTGATACTTGATGAATGTTTGTGGGGACCAAAGTGTGAATGTGAGCACAGTGAGGAAGTGGGTGGTGTTTTTGTCAGGTATCGTGATGTCAGTCATGACATGGTGGGTCACTTCCAATGGTGAGTGTTTTTATGAGCATGGCATGAAGGTTCTTGTTCATTGCTGGCAAAAATACATAGCCAATGGTGGTGACTGAATTGGAAAATAGTCTTTTTTTTAGCTGAGACTTTGTCCTATCAAATATTGTTATTGCACTCTATGTATTGATTGTAGTGTCTATGGAAATAAATAGGAGGAATTACTTTCAGAGCAAACCATGTACATTTATATACTTCTTATCCCTATCAATTAAATTAATGAATTAGCATTGAAAACAGGGTTTTTGAAAACTAAAGTTATAAGTTGTAATTATTATTATTATTATTCTCTTTTCCCACTGTATCTTTCTATGAGGTCTGAATCCCAACAGGTCACAAGTAACTGTAAGGTGAAAATAAAGATTCAAAACCAAAATGCATAGACTTTTCCATAACAGTAAAATCTCTACTTTACTATTTGAATCTGGCTGTGATCGTTGCTTCATTCTTTAGAAGTGGGAGAAACAATATGATATAACGTATAATTTAGATAACCAGACCACTGGGACCCCTAACTTCTTGTATTCAGTGATTAATGTGTGCCCTGAAGCGTAGGGGATGTGTATTTATAATCCTTATGAAATAGAGTGAATTGTTTTTGTAATTCTCATAAATTCATGCTACTTTCTCTAAAGCCATTTTTCCTTATGTGAGAAGAAAGAAAACCAAAACCAATGAAAAGCCAAAAAAATACCCACACTGAAAATGTGCTTACATCTTCGCAATTGCATGAGGTCATTTTAAATATGAAGACCAGATTATTTAAAAATTCAATAAAGCTTATTTAAAACTGCAGGTTAACTCATGTTTTGGCAGGGCAGAATTTCATCTCCTTTGCTTTAGTGGATATAAGAGTCAGTCCATGTCAGAAATACTGAGCTTATGTGTGGGCGCCATCCCTAATGTCATAGAAGGTAGCGCTATGTTGATGTTAAGGTGTTGAATTCAAGAAGATAATGGCAGATAGTACTTAAGACATTATTCATTCCACTATGTCCTGGTTTCAGCTGGTAGAGAATTGATATTTTTCTTCATAGTATCTGGTATGATGCCCTATTTTGGCTCACACAGTCTTGTCAGCAAGAGGAGCTGGGGGGGGCACAAGAAGATGGAAGGGGAGAGAACCTGAACAACTAACCTAAGATGGTCAAAGATACCATATGACATCAATTGATAAAAAATTAAAAACTGCTGGGAGTTGAGTGGGACAGGGATGAGAGTTATGTCCACAGGTCAGAGACTGGTTGATCATTGGCTAGCAAGTGGTGAGCTTGTGCATCACTTGGTTTTTAAATATGCAATTATCACTATTATTAATTTCCATTTATCTTCCCTTTCTATCTTAGTAAGTAGTTTCTCAACCCATAAGTTCTACACTGTTTTTTCCTCATTACTCTCTTTCAGCACACTGGGAGGGGAGTGTGAGTGAATGATTCTGTGGTGCTTAGCTACCTGTTGAGTTAAACCACAACAGAATGTTCTGGATATACTGTTGTATTTTCAGGGGCATTTGGCAGTTCTGTATAGACAACTGAATCCTGTCTTGCATTAATATTACTTATTGCAGCTCCCCCTATATTGAACACAGAGACATTAGTAAACACCAAAGAAAGAAATGGAGTACTCAGATGTTTTTTATTTCATGGTTTCAGCATTAAGTTTGCCTGATGTTAAAGGGTAGGATGAAGAACATCTATAATGACATTAAAATATTGAATCAGATTCCAGTGTTTTCAAGCATTTCTGAGGACACAGAGCTCCATGAAGAGTTTCCTTTTGAAGTACAAAAAGGATTACTGTAGCTGTATTTACACAGCTAAATACACATCCCAGAAGGAGATCACTGAGACAAGGTGGTGCTGAATGGTCTATGGCTACCATGCTCAGTAATAGCAACACACAGAAGAAAATGCTGAGCAAACCTCCACTACACACTTCAGTGTCCTGCATCACTTCTCAGACACACAAAGTGGTCTTCTTGGCTTAAAGATCCAGTTAGTATTTTGTTTGTTTTAGCTCAAAGTACTTGGGGGTGGGGGGGAAATCACCAGGTGGTGTTTTTGTAAAACAAATCTGAAGGAGACTCTTACAGACTCTGGGATATAATATTCAGGCATGGAAAAGTGGTTTGAAAATGAAAAGGCTGTTGTTGAAGGACTTTGTAAGGTAGAGAAATCCAAACCTTTGCCTGTCTGGTTTGCATTGCCTTCTGAAAGCAGTCCTTGGAAAGAATTATGCAAATAACTTGAAGCTTGTTTTGGAGGCACAGAGATGTTTTTTTCCTAGCACTAAACCTTGCATAAACTAGCATTTATACTATGTGGACAGTGGAACTGAAATCATGGGACAACTCACAAGCTAAGTTATCTGGCAGTAGAGACACAACCAGTGAAATCATTGAAATTCAGAGAACTGCTTAGCATCATAGGAAGGTTCTGTACTTGCATAGGAATTCTAGAAGAAATTTCTTAATATCCTCATACAATTCACCTCTGTCAATGGACAATCATTTCTTTCAGTGAAATGGGTTTTCATGGCTGTTCCCACGGAGAGTATCTCAGAAATCTTTTTCAGATCCCAAGTCACGACCATAAGAATTGAATACTAAAGGACTAAACCTTATATGTGTGCAACAATGTAAGATGGAAAAGCGTGATGATCCTTGTTTAGGAGCCAAGAACACAGAAAATTTACATCAAACTGGCCTTCATATGGGGATATATCATCAATGAATTGGATTTCTGTTTCCATATATGAAGTATGATGATAATCATTACTTTTTTACCCCCCTTAAAGTAATCTGGCTTTATCTTGTCTACTAAGTGACAGAAATTTCATCATTTTCCTAAGGGAAACTGTATGTATAATGTAGTACTCATAACGAGGTGCAGGTAAGACTTCAAACAAACATATCACACTAAGCAGTTTCCAGTTTTTGCTCTGTCTATATACTAAAAAAAAAATTACAAATCTTTTCCAATCTAACCATTTCTATGATTTCGTGATTTTATAAACATAGATATTGTTCTGCAGAATGTTTCTCCAGATTTTGGTATTTAATCAGAGAAAATAATTTGATCAAAAATCCTCCTCTTTGGTTTTATATATTTTAATTATCATTGTAACAGTATATACAATACAAGCAACAATTTAAAATGCTCAGAAAATTTCAAGACACAAGTATTGTCACCAACAAAGAAATACTATTAGTCATTGTTAGAAAGCATTTAAGACATCTGCCTAATAGCATCAGCTAAGAGAATTCTGCATGGTTTATATACACTAAGAAATGAATGCAACGTATCAAGTTTAACTGCACATACTCTATAAAATCTGTACATAAGAGAAATATCGTAACCAACGATCTTACTGTAAGTCATTTGGACTATAAGATCAGAAGATATTAAATCTCTGGTCTAGTATTTGGAAGCCTTCATTTTAAGTTAACAGTGACACATTATATATTTATGAACTCAGTCTTTCCACTTATGAGTTAATGCAGCACAAATAAATGATGTCATGAACTAAAACATATCCATTTCTTTTGCATTCTTATGATTCATAAGTGGATTGCATTATTTTTGCAAAGATTAATTTCTATTCTTTGCTTGTAGGCCTGTTTTAGCAGACATCCTAGTACTATATATCTAGAATACTTGCTTTTGGTTTGGATACAGAGTCTAAAAACTAACTGTATTTTTCCTCTGAGGGAGAAAGAGCCACAGTAACCTTTCTTGGCTCTAAAGCTATTACCTTCTGTCCCAGTTGTCTCTAAATCCATGTTCTTTATAACATACGTTCATTATAACTTCAGTGTTCCTGCATGCTGGAATCAGCATTGTCAATAATGACAGTTTTAGGAGGAGAAATCCAATTTTCAGTCTTTTTATCTATTGAAGAACCTTTATCATGTACCTAAGCAAAAGCTTCATAATCAATACAAAACGATAATAGGGCTAACAGCCTATAAATCAAACTAGGTAGAAGTTATAAATTTTTTGTACCTTGAATTTTCATCTTATCAGTGCTGTTTTCTATCCTATGAGTCAGGAGTCTCATATAGATTACTGTTCTTCCAAATAACTTACCCACATGCTACCTTTTTAATATCTTTCAGTTTGCTCTAGAAGGTTTATAATCAATTTTGATCTGCAGAAATCTACCATCTAGAACAAAGAGATGAAGTTGCACTGAAGCTTGTGAAAGTAATACACAAACAAGAAAGTTTGGGTTGTAGCAGAATGTTGCTACTAAGGCTCATTAAGAAAGTGAAATAATTTTATATATTTTTTACCTTTCATATGCCAGAGATTTATGATCCAATTGTACTGTAGCAGTTCATTTTCTTACTGATTGTCTGGATGCTGTTTTTAACATGAAGGTAAAAAATATTCCTTTTCCAGAAGTGAAATATGAACTAAATCCATTTACATTGTTAAAATGATGAAGTAACTTCAGCAATTTATTTTGGTCAGTCCATCCAGAATGCCAGTAATTTCACTATCTGATAAAGGTAACATAGCCTGTGGATTAGATTAATTAATCGCCCCAATTTTTATATCTTAAACTGTCCTCCTTCATTTTTGTTGTAAAGCACATTTAGTACAATTTAAGGCATGGTGCTTTCATCCATTTTCTCATGTCTTGTTCTGTAGAAGAATACTTCTGTAGAAGTATAAACTCACCTGCTGTAGCATGCAAAATCCCCATAGTGAACAAATAAGGAGGGCTGAGTGATCAGATCTGTGGTTATTCTTGTTGAGGTAGTTTTATTGCATCTTAAGTTAACTTATAGAACTAATTCACTGTATGATCAGAGAAGTACTGTCAAGAGAAAAAAAATGTTTTGAAGTTATTATCTGGAAAAGGACTTAAGGTGTCAGCTAACTATAACATCATAAAGCACTCAGAAACAGACTGGGAAATTTATATAATCTACTGCTGATTTCTGACCTGAGACCACATCAAAAACTGAACTACCAGCAAAAAAGGAAGTGTGGAGTGAAGAACACTGATGTCCCTGTGTCTATTACCTGCATATAAACAAAAGGACAGATTTTCTAATTGTAAACAAGAAATAAAAACAGGTGGTATCCTTAGTCACTGATTTATTTTCCTTCTTGGGACAACTTTTGTTTCCCCAAGTTTTAGCTCAGTGCTTACGTTGAAAATGTTGCATATGCCTCAAAAGAGTACAGTTCCAGGTGTCCTCCAAAACAATATATTCTAATCAGATTATTAGGAAGGAATGGCAAGGAGGGAGGAGAGGAGAGGAGAGGAGAGGAGAGGAAAGGAGAGGAGAGGAGAGGAGAGGAGAGGAGAGGAGAGGAGAGGAGAGGAGAGGAGAGGAGAGGAGAGGAGAGGAGAGGAGAGGAGAGGAGAGGAGAGGAGAGGAGAGGAGAGGAGAGGAGAGGAGAGGTACTAAAAGTGTATTAAAGCCATTTCCAATGGGGCATAAGTTGAATTGAAACACTATCTGTGAAAAGTAATGTGATTTTTTTTTTAAGTGTTTGTGTGTGTGTGTGCGTGTGTGTGAGAGAGAAAGAGAGAGAGAGAATATATTGTGGAGTCATATTCTGTGTACTTTCTTTCCATTTCAGGAAACCACATCCTTATCCTGACCGCTCTCTGTCCTTTCAGCATAAGAAATATTCTTCTTGAAACTGAGTATTTACAGAGGAAGATTACCCTCCACCAGAATTCTATTTTCTGTTGAAGCATCAGCACTTTTTCAAGTGATGACAGGGGGAGAGACAGTAACAGAATGATTTGGGCAGAGAACAAGTTTTATCACAGGAAGAAGCATTAGGGTAAACATTATTCTCAGTTCCCAAGGAGCACAGTAGAGCTAGCTTTGAAAGAAGCCTGCACATAAAAGCTTGTGAATGTATGCCTGACAACAAAACAGTTTGCACCTCTGTCCCTCAAGCATGTTTCCCAGAGTCATCTTAAGGTATTTAGCACAGCTGGTGTATCTTGGTCATTAGTAGACAGGCAGGAGACATCAACAACCTCTCTAGAAACCCTGTTTCAGTGTTTCACCACCTTCAAACCACCCAACATACAGCCTGAACCTTTCCCCACATGCACCTTGTTGTAGTTTATCGGGTAGGACCAGAACTTCCCTTGGTATTTCCCCTTCTCAAGAGGTTGTAGAGACTGATGAGGTCACCTCTTGTCCTTTTTTTCTTCATACCAGACAGTTGAGGACTCCTCGACCTTTTCTTGTAAGACATGCTTTCCAGGCACTTTAACAGCTTTATTGTCTTCCTCTTTGTGCTTTCAAATGCCTTAACATTCTTTTTATACTGTGGAGCCCAGAACTACACACAGTATTCAAGATGAGGCTGCACCAATGCTAACTATAGTGTAAGAACCACCTCCTTTGACTGGCTGGCAGTGTTGTGTTTAAAACACAGCAAAATGTTTTTAACCCTAATGGCAGCCAGGGTATGCTACATGCTCATGTTGAGCCTACTGACAACAAGCAGCTCCAGGTTTCTTTGCAGGGCTGCTCTCCAGCCACTCATCTCCCATTCTGTACCCCTGTGTACAAAATTACTCTCTTCCAGTTGCAGAAAACAGCACTGGCTCCTGTTGAATTTCATGCAATTGATGATTTTCCAGTGTTCTGATCTATCTAGATTCCTCTGAAGGGCTTCTTATTCCTCAAGAGTGAACACCATCTCCCACATTGGTATTGTCAGTAAACTTGTTTAGGTTACACTCAACTTCTGCATCCAGATCACTGATTGTTGAACAAAACTGGCCCTAAAACTGAGCTGTGGGGGAATGCTTTTAGTGATCACCTACCAGACAGGTATAACCCTAATCACTATGACAGCTGCCAGACAGGTATAGCCCTATTCACTATGACCCTTCGAGCTTTGACATTCATACAGTTCATCATCCTGTATAGCATACATGTGCTATAGGAGGACATGTGAGGAGCATCATCAAAGGCCTTACTAAAATCCAGAAAGATTACATTCACCACTTTCTCTTGTCATGGTTTGTAATTTTTGCTATTGGTTTTCCACATCATGACATCATTTGGAGTATGACAGGTCTTTCTCTTCATGAACTCACACTGACTATGCCTGATTATTTATTTATTTATTTATTTATTTATTTTCTCTTAAGTGCCTTTGACTTAACACTCAGGATAATCTTCTCTATAACTTTTCCAGTTACTGAGAATAGATTCACAGATCTGCAGCTTCGTGGATCTTCTCCTGTGATATTCTTGTAGATTGGTCTGACACTGGCTAGTTTCCAGTCATTAAAGACTATAGCCTTCTTCCAGCAAATGACAGCTGAATAAGCATAGAACTGCTTCACAGACCACCAGAGATTCAGTTTCCATCCTGACTCCCAGATTTGTGATTTTATGGAGTTGTTAGAAGCTATGAATTCACTGGCATAATGTTGAGGGTCTGTTTATGATGTAGAAAGCCAACTGTATCAATTTCTAGTAATGTGGTGAGTACTGAAGCAAACTGTCTACTTATGCCAATTGAAGTCTTCCCTTTTGAGGGACTCCAAATGGGAGATCTGGAGGAAATTGTCATTTATGCAGTGTAGAAGATTAGAGTGCCTAAAGTAAAACAAGGAGGAATTAAACTGACAAACTAGATGCTAGATGTACTGTTTGAATATTAGGTCTGTAGAAGGGGCTTATGAAAGTGACTAAATATAAAATACAATACTAAAAAAAAAAAAAAAAAAAGGAAAAAAAGAAGGAAAAAAAATGGGGCTAACTCTTGTGTGATATATATATATATTTACTTAGATCTCTTACACACAGAATGTTAAAGTAACTTGCATACTTGAAAGCATTTCATTTTGGAATCACATCCAAGTTGGACAGATTCTTGTTTTACTGCTGATGTACGTTTTTAAAGCTTTACAAAAAATGAGCACCTGGACATGGCCTGTGCACCTCAGAGTCCTACATTGACTTCCTGACTCCACTCAGTGGGCAGAACACTATCCTAACAGAAGATGATATCCTATTTGACAAAACCCCCTCAAATTCCTCATATTTATGCATGCCAGAAGAAGATTTAAATGGCCTGTTAAGCCAAATATGTGCTGATATTCTTACTGAAATGTGTACATGCCGCTTGATCCAATGATGTCATTATTCTTTTTACTCAATTTAGATCTGATTTAGAGCATAAAATATCTTTATATGACATGAAAAACAGGTGCAGCTATGGCAAATAGTATAGTGATCCTTGCTTGAATAATCTCAGGTCTTTTTACATGGAAACCTATTCCTTTGTTCAGTATAAAGTATTTGAGTTTAGCAGTGGATTTCTACAAACATTGTGTTATTATTATCTGTAATTATTATTATTAATATTATCTGTTACAAATTTAGTACTAATAAAGTTTCTTCTCAAAGAGGGAAAAAAAAGTTGTGTTGAATTCATTCATAATGCTTGAAAACATTGAATGGATATGCACACATGCCACACATACAGAAGAAAATACTCAGATTACTCAAAAAATAATTACTCCTATTTATTTCCATGGAAACTACAATAGCAACAAAAAGCACAAAACCAATATTGGATAGAGTTAATTCTTGGCTACAAAACACTGTTTTTCAACATAGTCATCACCATTGGCTTTGCATTTTCAACAACAGTGAGCAAGAGCCTTTGACGTGGTGCTTAAAGCCTTTTAAGACAGAAAGGAAGAAAATGAAGTCTTTTGAAAATAGTACGCCATTGTAGTTCATATAACCCAACAGAGAAATCATTCCTTCATAGTTTCTGTAATAAATGTTGGCAAACATTCATTCAGCTGTCCATAATAATTCCAAGACCCTTTTCTAAAGAACTTGCTATTTTTTTTTTTTTCACATTTTACATTTGTACCACAGTTCTTACTTAAGAACAGTCTTTTCCTCCTATTTAGTTATGTTCTACATACATATATTTCCACAATGGATCTCTCTCTCTCTTTATTTTATTTTCCAAAGTACTTGCAGATCTATAGTTTCATAACATCTGAAAAATTAATAAAAATGCTCCTTATTCCACTATCTTGAGTGAAAAATGTTAGGAAGCCTTGGACAGACTTCTGCAATACCACATAATAAATATCTTTTCAGTCTAGAAGTAAGCCACAGTTAATTCTTTCCTAAAATAGTTTTCCATTTTTTTTTTTAATTTTATTTTATTATTTTTTAATAATTCTTGTTGCAACTGCTTAGTCTGAACAGTATTTCCTTTCACTGTAAGACTGCCACATGAGGATTTTCGAAGCCATTCTAAAATATATATTGTAAACATTACTTTCTCTCCATCCACAAGATGCATTAAAATATAATGGATGTTTAGCTGGAGTTTCGGCCCATATCTATATTGTTGCTGATGTCAGAGTGATAGAGTTTCATGTTTCTGGAAACTCATGCTTCCTGGTGGTATTTAATTGAACTCAAAATTTTAACACTATTCACTATAGCAAAAGTTAATTGAAGTACTGTCTATTTCCTTGAGTTAAAAGCAATTTAGTGGTACAGAGCACTGAAATCCCATTAATTCAATTCATATTCAGTTTTTGATTGCAACTAACTGGAGTCTTCTTTATAAAACACTTCAAAATATTGCTTTTGGTATGTTACATGCTTTTCTCAGCAGTGAAGAAGTTTGGTTTTGTAGAGTACTGGAAGTAATTTTTGCTTACACTAGGTTCTATACTACTATTCTAAGGATTCATTACCATCTATATTGAAAGTACTCTATGATCTAGAAGGTCTTTTCCAACCTGAGCAATTCTATGATTCTATGGTTCTATGTGGTTCCTGAGCTACTCTCCCTCATATTTGAAAATCAGGCTGTCAGGCGATGTTCCCAGGGAAAAAAGGAAACATCTCAACCCATTAATAATAAAGGGAGGAAGAAGGAACTGGGTAACTACAGGCCAGTGAGTCCTATCTCTGTGCCTGAAAAAATCATGGAACAGAGCCTCCTAGAAGATGTGTTAAAGCACAAGAAGGATGAGCAGGTGATCTGAGTCAGCCAATGGGGCTTTACCAAGGGAAGGTCATGGCTGACCAATCTGGTGACCTTCTATGATGGAGTGATGACACCTGGTGGACAAAAGGAATGTGACTAACGTCATCTTTCTGGACATGTGCAAGGCCTTTGACATTGTCCTCCACCAAAGCCTTATATCTAAATTGGAGAGATATGGATTTGGGGGGTGTACAGTTCAGTAGATGAGGAATTGGTTGGAAGACCTTAGACAGGGGGTTGTGTTGAATGGCACTGTGTCCAGGTGGAGGCCAGTGACAAATGGTGTCTCCCAGAGGTATGTCTTAGAACCAGTGCTGTTCAGTGTACTCATTAATGCCATCAATTACAAGCTCAAGTGCACCCATGGCAAGTTTGCTGATGACAAGCTGGGTGGTGCAGTTGGCATGTTAGAAGGAGGGGATGCTATACAGAGGGACTTTGACAAACTCAAAATGTGGGCCCATGTGAACCTCATGATGTTCAACACAGTGAAGTACAAGGTTTTGCACCTGAGTCGGAGTAATCCCAGATACGTATACACAGACTGGGAGAACTCTTTGAGAGTAGCCCTGTGGAGAAGAACCTGGTGGTCCTGGTGAATGGAAAACTGAATATGAGACAGCAGTGTGCTCTTGCAGCTCAGAAAGCAACTTGCATCTTGGATATGCTGTGCTCCATCAGAAGAGGGGTGGCTTCAAGTGAGAGGGAGGTGATTGTCTCTCTATTCTGCCTTCATGAGACCCCAGCTTGAGTATTGTGCCCAGGTCTGGGTGGAAATTCGTGGAGCTGCTGGAGAGAGACCTCACTGAAGCCTTACAGTATTTAAAAGGGGTTTATAAAAAGGAGGGGAATCAACTTTTTACTCTGATAAATAGTGATAGGACAAAGGGAATGATTTTAAGCTCAAAGAGGGAAGGTTTAGATTGAATGTGAAGGGAGTCTTTACAGAGACAGTGGTGAGGTGCTGGAACAGGTTGCCTAGAGAGGCTGTGGATGCCGTGTCCCTGGAGGTTTTCAAGGCCAGGTTGGATGGTGCCCTGGGCAACATGGTCTAGAACCAGATCTGCAGGTTGGTGTCTCTGCCTATGGCAGGTGGGCCAGATCTTTATGATCCTTGGGGCGTCCCTTCCAACCAGTTCTATGATTTTGTGATTCTATGGTTCTATGATTCTATGGAAGCAAAATTACAAAAGGTAGACTTCCTGTAAAGTCATTTAACTTCATCATCTTGGAAAATTCCTAAAAAATAAATAAATAAATAAATAAAAAATCACTTCTTTTAAGGTAAAGTTTTATTTATTTTTAAAAATTATTTTATCATTCACTATAATGTAATATTCTGCCTATGAAGTGGATCCTATCTGGTCTTAACCTTATCACTTCCTGTGGCTTACTTACAATGAGGAGCAGAGGGGAGGATGTTGATCTCTTCTTTCTTTTGACCAGTGAACCCATGGGAATGGAATGAAGCTGTGTTGGGGGGTGGGGCTGAAGTTGCAGTTTAGGGAAACGTTCTTCATCAGAGGGTGGTCATGCACTGGAACAGACTCTCCAGGGAAGTGGTCATGGCACTGAATTTGCCAAGATTCAAGAAACATCTGAACAACTTTCTCAGACATTTGTCTGATGTTCTGGTGGTCCAGTGTGGAGCCAGGACTTCAGCTTGGTGATCTTCATGGATTCCTGCAAAGTCAGGATGTTCTTTGATTCTATCATTCAGTGTATAATAGTTTTCCAAACACATTCATCATGATTGAAAGATTTTACATGTCCATTTACATCATTAGTCACAATGTCATTTCATGCTGAAAAGCATCTGGAAGGAGCCAGAGTATGACTTCTGTCTTTTAATTAACTATTCATACTTCTTCTATCATGCCACCATCTGCATCTGACATCATAATCCAGTATAATAAAATAGAAGGTATTACTTTTAGATCAGCCCTCCTAGATTCTCTGTATTGCAAGACATTATTGAAAGTAGAGGCATATCTACTTGTATAATTTTTATTGTTAGTGATTAACTCTCCAGATACAAACTACTTTTTTGTGGACTTATTTGCACGTGGACTATAGCAGCATAAATATAGGAGATGGATTTTTGAAAAATACAATTTTTGCTCCACACAGGTGGTTTATAAATAGGCAACAGAAAATATTATGCCTTTAGTCCATCAAAATCCTTAGGAAGCACAATTGTGCATTGTTACAAAATTAGAATTCTTAGGACTAGTTTAATTCTGAATGGAAAAAAAAAAAAAATCCTTTCACTTTTGTACTCAGTGAATTGCAACATAAGTAAACCAGATTATATTTATTTATTAAGTTTTAATAGAAAATTCAATAGAAATGTATTACAGATGTATTCTATTCTGACCACAGAGTACCACGATAACTGTGTGGCATGTAAAATTTTTGTAAGCCCAGAGTTGTTCACATTAGGAAAAGTTAGACAAACTGATGTAAAAATACAACGTAAACAGGAAAATGAAGAAACACAGACCTAAACAATTATACATTCCTAGGGAGCATGTTTTTGGATGATGTATCTGAATTGTAAGTGGATACTTTAGGAGAGTATGCAGTTAGTTTAGTGCCTTGCAAGATCAAAATGACTTAATGTCTGAAACAGAAACTTTTTCATTATGGAGCTGTTAATCTATGTGCGGATTGAAATCATGTTGAACTGGAATTAGTACTTACTAGCCACAATTCAACATTATCTGTTCAACTGAAATATCTGATTATATGAATCAAGTGTGAGTGCTCATAAACAGGATATCTTGACTTAGAAAGCTTGTTTTGAACAGACTCATTAAGGTCATTTTTAATTTTTGGAATACTTATTATTAAGGTCATTTTTAATTTTTGGAATACTTATTATATTTACTATTTTGAAAACTGGAAGCACAGTGGACATTTCAAATACTTAATGTTTACTACCATTAAATTACTGTTTACTAACTTTGCCACATTTTCTTGACCTTTTATAATTTGCAATTGATAGTGATCTTTCAAAGCCACAAAAAAATTAAAGACAAAATTTTAATTATTCCTATAATGAGACATTATTTATGTCGGGAATGCTTCTGTACTGAAGTTCTAAAGAAACAAATTCCTAAAGATAAATTTTACTAACTGAGGACTGACAAATAGTTATCTTGAACCCTATACTTAGCACCGTCATACCATAATCTGTGTGCTAGAAATTCTGTACTGAGACTCTTTACAGTGCTTCTCAATTCAGATGACATTTTCAAAGTTTTCCTCTGTGCAAATACTTTTCCCAGATATGTATAGTACCTCTGGGATTGAAAGTGTTTTTTATTGTTTCTTTATTGGCGTTAGGAACCTGAGAAACAAATGATTGAAATGAATTATCTTCCTCTATACTTATCATGTAACTGCCCTATGTCTTTGACTATTTTTAAAGAAATCTTTTTTAAATAGTTCATGGTCTAAGTCTTCCATAACAGTACTAAAACTACATCTAGGCTGTACTCAGCATTTTTTCCCTGTAGAATGAGTATGAAAGAAAAAAGTCTACCCAAATCTGCATCTCCTAGACAAAAATTTCAGACTGTGTAACAAAAAGTATTACTTGATTTTTCACAGGTTCTACTTCATATGCTTATTGTCTCAGCATGGAAGCGTGAAGCAATCTGG
Organism: Excalfactoria chinensis; assembly: GCF_039878825.1. Classification (NCBI taxonomy): domain Eukaryota; kingdom Metazoa; phylum Chordata; class Aves; order Galliformes; family Phasianidae; genus Excalfactoria; species Excalfactoria chinensis. The sequence continues at coordinate 139,268,465 of NC_092825.1, forward strand.
CCCAAGTGTTATGAAAGAATTGATTCAAATTGAAAGTAAGGGTGATCATTTGTCATTACAAATATGTAAACAAATATATATTTATTTTGGAGTAACCAGGTCTATTTTCGGATAGTTTGCAGTGGAAAGAATGAACCATCTTCTTTATTTAAAACAATAACAACAACAAACAGAACGAAAAGAAACAAACCTACTATTGTTTAGGTTAGGCATATTGTTATAGAATTAAAAATGAATATTAAAGATAGAGTATGTTGCAAATGAGCAAGATTTTCATGATTACCTAGTTTATTCATGCTCACAGCAGTGGGTTTAACTATGGTTAACCCCATACTGTTCCAACATTTTCCCCATGGAGAAACAGTTAAAATCATACAGTCTCTACAATTTTCCATGACATGTGAGAGACTGAAAACTCAGAAACTGTAGCCCAGTGGTCACTCAACATGCAAAGAAAGCCAAGGAAAACAAAGCATGTGCCAGCAAGTCTCTCATAAGTTTTATTTTATCCCCTTCTGCATCTACTAATGTTGGCAAGGCTGAGTTTACAAGGTCAGTGATTTATTGTCTGCCTCCAAGCATGAAGTGTGAAAATAATGATACTTTAGCAAGGCTTTTTCTTACAAGTTATATATATAAACATTACTCTCTGGTGAAGTGTGCTTACATTTCCCTGAAAAAATTTAACTTTTCTGTAGGGCAGAAATTCAGTACATTTACAATTTCTTAAAGCATGTGTTTAGTTACAGATATATAAATAGTAGATACATTTTTGTGGCAGGATATATACTTTCAGTTTCTATCTTTTGTGACTACTGAAGAATTGGTATTAACTTTCAAAATTATTGATTACGAAGACCTTTCTGTGTACGATGTAGGTTTCTACACACCCATATTTATTGAATTATCTTATATGCTCTGAAAAAAAACTCACACTACAATTAAGAAATGTATAATCTTATTATATAAATAAGTTATAGAATCATCACAAGTGTTTTTATAAATGATTTTATATATTAAATATTTTACTAATTTGCCTACTTCTTTACCCATAGAAATAATTATTCTCCACCATATTAAATGGTCTATTTTATTTTTCTAATATACATGGAAATATTATGTGTGTAGAGTTTTTAGAGGCACAGTCTGAGATATCTATGTGTGTTACTGTATCTCAGTGCTACAGAAGTATAGCTGTGACAGTTCTTAGTAGATACTAAACAAAACTATTGAAAAAAACAGTTAAAATAATTTCAAATAGTTAAATTTAAAAACAGATTTTAGCATTCATTTCTTGAAATATTTTTATTTTTAGAAAGTCTTTCTAACAAACCAAAATAATACTAAAATTAGCACTTTTAATTGTGAGATTCAGTGTAACTAAGAAATGTCATACTGTTATGTACTTTTTTACCCTGTATTAACTCTATTAGGGATAACGAACTTCTCGCATTACCTAATGTAACTCAAAGTGAGTTTTTCATTCATTGCCAAACGGTAATGCAAATACTGTTGATGGAAACCTTACAGCACAAGTATTTTAGTATTTCAGTATTTCAGACAGACCTTTTTCTTTTTTTTTTTTTTTTAAATGACCCCTTCATCTACAGATTGAGATTACTATCAAGAGCTAAACCTAGAACAAATATGACACATGAAGAATTCTCAGCTTTCTGGACAAAGAGCCTTGTTGTGAAGCTGCCAAAATACTGCTTGGTGAAAAATAACACTTTTTTTTCAAGTATATATATATACATTTATATATATATATTTAAGAAATCCATATTAATAGATTTCCTAGTTCTTTGCCAAAAAAGTGTAATTTTAATTCTGAGTTGTAAATTTTCATAGATTGCTCAGAAAATAATGTCTCCTATTTATTTCCACAGGAACCAGTACTGTTTCCTGTTTTGTTTGTTTGCATTTTTTTTTTTTTTCTTTTTTCCCCTTGAAAGCCAACTATATCCTGGGGTTAAGAAAAGTGGTGGCCAGCAGGGAGAGGGAAGTCACCCTCTGCTCAGCTCTTGTGAAGCCCCAGCTGGAGTACTGTGTCCAGGCCTGTGGATCCCAGCACAAGAAAGACACAGAGCTCTTACAATTGAATGGATCCAGAGGGTGGTTACTGAGATGATCAGAGGAATGGAGAACCCCTCTTACAAAGGAAGGCTGAGGGTACTGGGTTTGTTTAGCTTGGAGAAGAGAAGGCTCCAAAGTAATTTGTAAGAAGCAAAATGTTTCTAAATTTCTTTTAGGTCTGACTATCAGACTCAGGATCTGCCTGTGAGAATGTACAATTCTGTTGATCATCTGTCCTCCTCAGATTTCTGCCTTTATTTGCTTCATAGATTGTGCATGACCATATGAAGACTGTCCCTTTTATATACATATGGAAGAGTGTACAAGGGTACTGAATTTATAATGTTTAATAATTAAAAAAAAAAAAACAAAACAAAACTTATTCTCTATCATATCATTTTAATTTATAATTTTGGAATGCACTTTGGTTATATTTTTTCTGTGTTTTTTGTTTAGAATTAGTTACAATAAATCACACATCACACAGCTATGTTTATGAGCATGTCAGTTAGAAGAAAGACATGATAACAACAGTTTCGTTGCTTCTTCCCAAGTGTCGTGTGATATGGTATACCTGCAGCTTGTTATATAAATCTTTTTTTTCTTTTTTCTTTTTTTCCTTCTAGACAGCTATATTATGAATAATTAACACAGAAGTAGATAGGGGCATGTGTTTAGGCACAATAATCAAGAAATGGTGGATCCTTTTATCTGCAATTGAAGTTAATCCTACCCAAAATATATGGAAAATAATGAGATAGCTATGTTGGCAGAATCGCCTTCAATTAAAGCTTTATAGACATTCCATTAATGATACTAGCTTCACTCTTGCCAAAAATCTAATTATTTAAACTCAGAAATCTCCGAGTATCATCTGTAAAATAATGTCCAATTCAAATATTTATTTGGTAATGTTTAATCAGAACAACTGAATGTACATTTCCTTCAGTCAAGTTCTGGTATGAAGGGGTTCCACTCACTAAGGGAATATTTTCTTTGTGACACATAAAATCTTGTGCATCTTTTATATATTTATTTTTTTTTCCATCCATTTGAAAATCTTTGCATGCGCCCAATTACAGAATAAGTGTGAGCACAGACATTTTAGAAAGTTGATTTTGTCACTTAAATTACTGAAGAAATCATTCTCTTCGGATCCTCCTTGTTGTGACTAAACTGACTGCATCATTTCAGTTTGGTAACTGACCCTGTTTCCTGAATGTGTACAAATTCAAAACTTCTCTTCAGACTCTTCCCAAATTTACACTACTTATGTATATATTTATCTGTCCAAACACTGACAAAGAAAACAAGAGTGGTTTTCTCTCCCTAGCAGTAGCAGCACCATTTAATATTCACTGGTGGCAAGGAAATAATTGACTCATACACAATAGAAGCAGATATCTAGTTGAGAAGGGAATTTGGTGGCTACAGGCATTAAAATAGTACCAAGACTATTCATGGAATCATAGAATCACAAGGCTGGAAAGGACCTACAAGATCATATAGTTCATCTGTCCTCCCATTACCGTTGCTACCACAAGCCACTAAACCATCTCTTGTAGCTTCTCATCCAGATGCCTCTTGAACACTACCAGGGATGGCAACTCCACCACATCCCTGGGCAGCCATTCCAGTACCTGACCACTCTCTGAGAGAAAAAGTTTTGCCTTATGTCTAATCTGAACCTCCTCTGTTACAACTTGCAGCCATCTCCTCAGGTCCTGTTTGTTGCGTGGGAGAAGACGCCAAAGACCTCCTCATAAGAACCTCACTTCAGGAAGTTGTAGAGTGCAATGAGACCTCCTTACCCTCAGGCATATTGACACCACCTTCCAGCTTGTTGTCATCTGCAAATTTCCTTATCTAGGTCATCAATAAAGATATTAAACGAGATGGGCCCCAGTAACAACCCCTGGGGAACATCACTTGCAACGGGTCACCAGCCGGACTTAACTCCATTAACCACTACCCACTGGGCATGGCCCTCTAGCCAGTTCCTTACCCGAAGAAGGGTATACTTGTTCATATTAAACTAGGGAAGAAGAGGAAAGACTTGGGGGAAATAATGGGAAGACTGGAAGCCATTTGGATGGAAAGAGTATTCACTGAATAGAAGGTTGGTGAGAGTGAAAGAAAAATCAGACTTTTGAATGAGGAAATTAACTGAGAAAACAGAATGATAAAAAAGAGTAAATCAGATGGCAAGACAAGTGAGTTTTGTCATGGAGATATAAAGGAAAATATGAAGGAGTGGGAGTGAGATAAAACTTAAGAAGAAGCACATTACTTCAAACCATCTGGAAATGTCTGAAAATACAGATCAAAGAAAATCAATTGCCATTCAGTTAAATGAGTATGAAAACAAACACTAGAAAGGATAACTATAATCTGCACTTGGAGGGACAGTAGGATTGCCTTACTGCTGTTGTGATTAATTTCTAAATTTGTTTCTTCTACTCTTATCTTTATTTTATTTCAAGCAATTTTAGCAGTGGATCTGAAGCTTCAAGTCTCACTAACAGTCAGTGGAAGTAGCTATATAAAATGACAGAAAAGAAAACTTTATGTGATATCTTTTCATTCTGTAGTAATTTATTCTTTTAAGTTTGTTTTTAGACCAAAAAGAAGCAAAAGTAATGAGACAAAATAATTGTTTTAGAGGATTATGAAACTGTAAAGTGATCCAGCTAAAAAAAAAACAAGAAAAGTAAGAACCAAGATTACTTCTACTTTTAATTGATATGGATGTTTGATTAGGTCTTTATAGTTAATTTAGACAATATTATGAATGTTCTGATCTGCCGAGAGTGGACCATTGCAACACTGTGTTGTTAGAATAACCCCCACCATTTTTTAAACTGAGCTGATCAGAACTTTCCAAATCCACTTCCAGGCCCAGTCTGAAAGGTAGTATGAAACAGACCACTGCTAGTAGTCTTATTGGATATGGCCACTCCACTTTGGAGAGTAAAAGTGTTTAAATTTTACTGCTGTGTAACTGTCCTATTAACTTACTGGTATATGCAAAGACATTTTATCCTCACAACATCTTTTTAAATTTCAGATTCACATGGGCTTTTTTCCTTCCCTGCCCAAATTCAAACAAATTTCAACTGACAACTCTTGAGTATGGCGATAATTAATATTATACAGTTTACCAGTCCTTCAAGAATTTTCATTGTAAGCAAGCAAATTCCAGTTTGTTTTTTTACTAATAAAACATGCTCAGAAAACAAACAAACGAACAACAACAAAAAACACCAACCAACCAACCAAACAAACAAACAAACAAAAAAACAAACAAACAAACAAACAAAAAAAAAAAAAAAAAAAAAAAAAACAAGGAGAAGGAAAAGCTTATTTGCAATGATCATACAGATCAAAATAGCTTCTCAGAAGTATAGGACAAGTATGAAGTCCTAAAAACAGGTGATGTATCAGATTTTGAATTCAGAAATTCCTTTATTGCACTTAGAATAAGTCTGCTCTGTTATGTGCCTTTTGCAACAGTCTCCTGTGAAACAGTACAAGGTGACAATTGGTAGCACTGACCTGCTTGAAAAATCTGCACCTATACATATATGCCAGTAGAAAGTGTAAACATTATAGAAATTGGATGCAAACCTGTTTCTAAAACCAGCAAAGACATGTTGTTTATAGCTATCCAAATGAGTCAATTTGTCTTGAGGAAAAAATCTAATAGATATAAAAATTATGCAATAACACTCCCCTACAGTCATCTTTAAAATTCTTTAAAATTCTGTTTATATACTTAAGCTGAAATATATATATATATGTATGTATGTATGTATATAGAGCATGGTCTACTAACACACTTTTTTTTTTTTTTTTTTTGTTCTTTATTAAGTAATACATAATTAGCACTGTTTTATTACAGAAGTATGAAAAAAATATAAGATATTTGTTCCCTAAAGATACCTTCCACTAGATCAGATTTCTCAAAACTCCACCCAACCTGGCTTTGAACACTTCCAGGGATAGAGTATTCACAGTTTCACAGGAAAACCTGTTCTGGTGCCTCGTCATCTTCTAAGTAAATAATTTCCTCTTAACATCTAATCTAATTCACTCCTCTTTTTGTTTTAAACAGTTATCTCATGTTCTATCACTACACTCTCAGTCAAGGAGTCCCTCTGACTTTCTGGTAGGCACCCTTTAAGACTAAAAAAAACCTAAACAGTGTCTCCTAACGTTCAGGGTGAACAACCCCAATTTTCTATTCCTGTATTCATAGGAGAGGTGCACCAGTCCACTGATCATCTTGCTGACTCTCCTTTGGACCTTGTCCAATAGGTCCATGTCTTTTTCATGCTACAGGAGCCAAAGTTCAACACACTACTGCAAGCTGGATCTCATGAGTGTGGTGTAGAGGGGAAGTATCATCTCCCTAGATCTCTAGCTAGACTTCTTTTGATGTAGCTCAAGACATCTGACTTTCTGGGCTGTAAGCACACAATGCCAGCTTGTGTGGAGTTTTTCATCAACCCGCATCACAGAACCATAAAAGAATCATAGAATACCTTCAGGTGGAAGAGATCTCAAGGAACATGAAGTTCCAATACCCCCTTAAGTCCTTCTCAGAGCTGCTCTCCATCCATTTTCTTGAGATTGTCTCCAGATGCAGGAGTACATACTCAGTCCATTCCACCACACAGTTTGGTGTTGTCAGCAGGCTTGTCAAGGGTGCACTCAATCCCACTGTCCTTGTCCCCAACTAAGAGTACTAGTCTGAATAAATACCTGTGAGGTGTTTCTCATTGGGTATCACTACCACATCTATTTGAATATGATCAATTGCTGTTTATCTTGCTCCACAGCTGCTGCTCTAAACACCTTTTCTTGTATTCCCACAATCATTCAGTCCAATTCCTTAATCACTGACTGGTCAATCTGTGAAATATATGTCTTGTTATTTTAAGGACAGTAATGTTTTTTGGGTCAGTATAAAAGACTTTGCAGAAGTTCAGATAGTGAAGTTTACTTGAAAAGAGGGACAAATATCTGCCTGAAATTCAATAGGGACTTAAATCTCAGCATTCATCAGCCCACAGAAAGCTCCAGTTCTATTGTTTTCCAGTTTATATGTCTTCTTTCTATCACAGTTTCTTTCATAACAATAGCATATTCCATGAAGAATAACCTTATCTCAACCAAAACAACACAGAAAATCTTTTTAAAAGACTTGTCTCAGAAATAGGTATGATAGTCACATCAGTGGCAAATAGATATAATGACAAGAGTCACAAGTCAAGACCCTCTGCACAAAATTCAGACTCATAGAATAATCGTGTTTCATCACCATCCAGTAAGGTAAGTTAATTAATGCAGTTTCAATTTCCATCACTTTTACTGTCATACTTGCCTTCACCTGTGTGGATATAAGAATACAAATAGATGAAGTTTTTTCTGTGATTGAGAAATGGAAAAAAAAATTGTACAAAACTTCTTTCTGTATGTACCAGCCTACTACCATGGGACAGCAAAAGTAAGTATTTAAATATAGTGCAGTTTGATGTATTATTTTCAATAAAATAGCTTTATATCTCATGAGAATGAAAGGTACACACCATTTTACTTTCATGAAATGAAACTTATGCACTCATTAGGAGAAATTCATTAAGTTTGTGTGGGCTTTCTTTTTGCTATTATTTTATAATTCAGATGATAAAATTGGAGGCTACAGGAAACTAGAAGAATCATAAAATGGCCTGGGTTGAAAATGACCTCAAAGATCATCTAGTTTAAACACCTCTGCCAAGAGCAGGGTTGCCAACCACTAGATCAGGCTGCCCAGACCCACATCCATCCTTCTACTAATATAAGCTTTTTCATTGCTTTGTGACTAGAATACTCGGTTAGTATCTTGGAAAAGCATCTTAAATGGTGGAACCTCTTGGTTATTCATCAAATATCTAAAATGTTCCTGTCTGTTTTCTCTGTTCACTTAATGAGTGCACTCAAAAATATGGCTAATCACACTTGATTCTATGTCATCTAAGATGAATATTCACAATTATATTGAAAACAAATTTCGTGTACAGTAATGAAGAGTTCTACCTTCCTTTTGAAGCTGTGCAAATATACTATGGTTATTATTAATTTATTGTTTACTTGTCATGAGAAGTACAATTAATCTCAATTAATTTTACTCATCAGGAAGAATTCAACATGTATGTTGGAAACGTAAAGCAAAGTATTTACAGTTCAAGGCTAGTACACTTCTCTAGAAAAACAGATTTTTTTTTATTTTAGAAATGAGTTTCTGCTGACTTCAGTGCTACACAAACTGAATGTTGAGTGGAAAGTATATTCAGCATCAATCATGAGGAAAAAAGAAAAAGCAAGAAGAATAAAATTATAAGATGAAAGTAGAATGGTTGAGAACAGAAGTGGTTTGGGCATCGTTACAGAAAAACACTTAAAAATAACTTCATTGAGACACACAGTAGATAGTGTATGAGACATCGTGGAAGTGACATCATTTGGCAAAAGCGCAAAGTCTGAAAAATCAAGTGAATAGAAATTGGACAGGAAAGAACACAAAATTTGGGGAAACTCAGTTGTTTGGAAGGTTGTAATTGAACCCAAAAGATATATTTAAAACCTTATCAAAAACATCTGTCTGGGATATTTTTGATCTGGTTGTTAGTGTGAAATTCTAATATCTAGGGATGTGATATCAGGACTATAAAGTCATGGTTAATTGGATCAAAAATGGCTATTCAGTCTTCCTACTAATATAAAGATCAAAGGCAAAATAATGAAATTAGAAATTGTTAGATGTAAAATACAACAAAGACAAGACAAATCATACTGAGATGAAAAAAGATCAAAACCAGATAAACACCAAACCAACCAACACGCCAACCAACCAAGCAAACTTTAGTGTGTACTGCAGATGTTTAAGAAACAGATGAATATACTGCAGAGAAATCCAGAGAGAAGTGTTAGATACAAAAGGCCTGACTCTGCTTTAACTTTTTGTGTTATTTCAGAAACCTGAATGTGAACAGGGAATCTGAAAGTGAACAATATACCCTGCTTTCTTGGCCAAAGATGCTGAGATAAACTTGAGTACTTCAAATGAAACTTGCCATTTGTGCTTAAGCATCTGAACCCCAGATATTTACTCCAGTATGAACTGAATCTCTCCTGAGATTCTACTGAAGGTCTTGACTAGAAAATTCACTAAGTATACGTAAGTTCATTAACTATAATTAAAGCTTAGACATTCAGCTCACATCTAGGCAGTTGCATGAAAGTGCATTAAAGTTTTACTAACTATTAAGAGCAGGAATTTCTAGCTTAAGAAATTCCTGAGTTGTAGACTCACAAGAACTGGGAAAATATGCCAACAAATGATTAGCAATCACTGCATTCTTGCTGTCTTTGTAAATCATTTGTAAATCATTACCATGAGCCGGTGGATGAAGATAATAAACGAAGTAGATGAAAGCAGTGGATCTTGAACTGTTCCAGTATAACTGCATAGAACATACAGCCTTAATTTTTCTTCTTCTTTTTTAGGAGCTAAGGTCATATCCACTTAGTAAATGGTAAAGAAAAAAGAAAATCAGATGAAATTTATGTTAAATGGCTGAGGAGAACTATAAGAAATAAATTTGTCTCCAGAAAGTGCTGGAGTCCTGATAAAATAAAGGACCTACTTGCTGCAAGTTATGCATTAATTTATTGATTTATTTTGTTACTTCATTAGAAGGCATAAACACATGCAACATATTAAATACCTACAAAGTCCTAACATTCCTACATGGCTTATTGTCCCAAGCAGACATTGCCTCATATCACAATTCTCTTCACTGAGAATCTTTGTGTCTTTAACTCAGAGGTATTTACAATGTTTTTTTTTTGTTTGTTGTTTTTTTTTTTGTTTTGTTTTGTTTTGTTTTTGTTTGTTTGTTTATTTGTTTTGTTTTGTTTTGTTTTCACATGTTTGCTGGAACTTCATTCATTGGAACAATTTACACAAACAGGGAGGATAGGCCTAATGAGTGGCATTTTGATAATAATTAGTTCAACTTCCTGGGATGATTTTGATTCACTTCTCCAGATAGAATCTAGATTTCATCTGAAGAAGAGAATACACTGTAGTCTTTTCTAAATAAACAGAACAAATACTTTTTCTTCTTGGAGGGAAAAAGAGGAGGAGTTCAGCCACATGATTTTAAATTTCCTTGACACTCATCTTCTAATCTCTCACATGTTTGATTTACTAACAGATGTAACTATAGAATGTTTTGTTTGTTTGTTTGTATGTTTGTTTGTTTTCCCAGAAATTGTTAAAACAATTTATCAAAAAAAACCTTAAGCTACCTGAAGTGCAAACACATAATACAGGTCTATTACTCTTTTCCGTCTCATTTTTGCACTTTCTGTAGGCTTATTCTCACATTAATGCTTTAACTAACTATATGCTGGACTCTGCTATGAGTTTCAGATGGCTAGATCAATCTCAGTGCTCATGTAGAATCTCTATGAGGCATCTAGTCCAAATGTAGATGCTATGAATTCTGATATATTAATCCTCTCTCCCCACATCATAATGTAGTACAAAGACAAGGTACTTCCAGGAAATAATACATGGGTTTCTCAGAAAAGAGTGCACCAACAGAAGTTATTGCTTTATTTCTATAAGTAAAAAGAACAAACTCTTCAGGGAAACAGCATATTTTTATTATTTTCTCATAAAATAAGTAAACCACTTGTGTCCGCAGTGATGAAGAAGATACAAATCAGTCTAGTTACCAAATTGCAATGCCAATAAGTACACTGGGTTCTACGAACTACTATGAATGCCATGGTCATAAATCTGATCTTGAAAAGACTGGCATTTTCCTTGTATACTTATAATTTTGCAATTATCATGAGTATATTTGACAGTGACAAAGAAAGCTTGCTTTTCCAAAAGCTTTAAAAGGACAAAGAATGAGGTAAAATAAAAATAAATAAATAAATAAATAAATAAATAAATAAATAAATAGTGGGACTTTCTTATACTAAGAGCACTATCATAAGCCACAGATTGTTCACTCAGAAGACTTGGGAGTTAGTGGCTGGGAGATATAAGTGCATTTAAATTCACTCTAATGGACCAGTTAAGAGATCTTTTCATTTTTCAAAAGTTCCAAGCTATGTCCAATAATTCTTCCGGTCTTCTTTGGCCTAAAGGAGAAATGTTAACAGGGTCTATGACTGACTGTACTTTGAACTGCATCTTATATGACTGAATGTAGCAAAAAAAAAAAAAAAAAAAAAAAAAAACAGAAAATACTGTACATGAAAAAAAGCACATCTTTTTTTATTACAGTTTATCTAATACCTATTTAAATTATTTAGACTTCCAAAACTTTCCCAAAAAGATATGACAGAGAAATAATGAAACAGAAAATCTTAGTGAATGACAAGTTGACTTTCATTTACATTACTAAAAGAAAAATTTTCTTTGACAAATTGTGTGATTAAACAAATTAAGTTCACATTCAGATCGACAAATAATGATATCGTGTGATTTAATCTCATTATGGGCTGGTTCCTGGTAAAACACCACCTGTAAAGTTAACAGTGGAGTAACCAAAAATGAACTACAGAATTTCTAAGAAAATATTTTTAAATTGGAGCAGGTAAGATAAACATTACATATCCAGAATTGTTTGGCATGCTTTCATTGGAAAATATAAATAGGCAAAATACAGCAAATTCTAGCCAATCAAAGTTAGTGAAGTCTTCTTCTTCAGAGATATTCAAAACCCACCTGTATATTTACCCGCGCAACCTACTCTAGGGAACCTGCTTTTTAGCAGGGGCTTAGGTGCAGTTATCTCCATAGGTCCCTTCCAACACCTATGACTCTGTGATTCTGTGATTCTATGGCCTAGATGAATCAACTCAGGAGGTAGTGGCTAATAGATCACACTCTACCTGGCAGCAGATAGATAGCAAGAGTAGTACTGAAGAAGTCCCACTTTGAGTAGGTTCAGACACTGTTACCCATATTTCGTTGGCTTGGTGCTTAAAGACTTAGGATAGAAGGGAAGAAGACGAAAACTCTTTTGAAAATAGTTTGTATGCTACTGTAGTTCATATGACCCAACAAAGAAACTGTTCCCTCACAGTTCCTATGATAAATGCTAGCAACCATTCATTCTGCTGTACATAATAACTCCAAGACACTTTTCCAAAGAACTTGCTTTTTTTTTCCTTCTCATTTCTTGTTTGTACCACTGTCTCTACTTAAGAATAACCCTTTCTTCCTACATAGTTATGTTCTATTTACACATATTATTACTGTGTATCTCTCTCCCTCTATTTTATTTTCCAAACTACTTTCAAACCTAGTTTCATAATATCTAATAATTTAATTTTTTTAAAAAGTATTCCACTGTCATGAGTGAAAAATGATAGCAAGCCTTAGATAGAATTCTGCGATATCACACAATAAATATATTTTCAGTCTAACAATAAGCCACAGTTAATTATTTCCTAAAATAGTTTTCTGGTATTTTGCTGTTGTTGTTGGTAGTGGTGGTGGTTTGTTTTGTTTTGTTTCATTTTGTTTTGTTGTAATCCATGTTGCAACTGCTTAATCTGCACAATATTTCCTTTGATTATTTGTCATACCGTAATGTGAGAAACTGCAGGTTCTGAGAGAGCTGGTGGAGATGATTGCCAAGACTCTTTCCACCATCAAACAACATTCCTGGTCGACTGGAGAGGTCCCAGATGACTAGAGGCTTACCCAGTGACCTCCATCTACAAGATAGGATGGAATGAGAATTCAGGGAACTACAGGCCTATCAGCCTGATCTCAGCACCAGGCATTAGGGAACAAATCATCTTGAAGGAGATCACATGATCTCAGTGGGGCAATGAGGACCATGCCTGGCTAGTTTAGTGACTGCTTGACCAATCTAATCTCCTATGATCTGATATGGATATAAGGGAAAATGATAAAATTAGAAGAGTTTGCGGGTGTTGGTTACTAGGAAAGGACTGAAAAATATGATAGGTACTATAATTAAACAGAAAAAAGGCTAATATGGCAATATTTATAGGAAAAACTCTTAGATTTCTATAAATACTTCAACACTAAACAACAAAGCTACTTAGCAAAGTACAAGTACATCAGGTTCTTGGCAATTAGGTGTCAGATTAAACTGGTCTTAATACCATGGAAAAGCTTTCTCACTTGTGGAAAGACGAGGATGGCAGAACAATAAATATCTTTTAAGTCTCCCTCCTAGTTCAATTTAAAAAATAGATGTCATATCCCATAGAAAGATGTGCCAAATGGATCGCCTCTAGTGTTACTAACACTCAGGATATAATGCACCCAAGTTTTGAATCCCATTCCCAATTACACAAGCATAAGCACAAAGTTTCCCAGAAAAATTCACAGATGTCTCTGCTTAGCTGAATCACTCAATGTTTACTGAGACCTAAGCATTATTATACTGCTAGTTCTTCTTCTGTCTTACTAGAATTTTGAGTATTTTTCTCACTGAAAAAATGTTATGTATTGCAGGAGTCTGTGGGTCAGCACTGTCTAGGGAAACAATACTAGCTCTCATCAAACAAGTTCGTCTCCTAAGAGGAAGTATTTGGCCCTTTGAAATTATTTGCTATTCCATCATTAATTTAATGTGTTACATTTCCACATCACCTGAACCATTATAAACTGTTAGATCAAACTGCATCATAAAGCAATTAGTTTAATCTACAAACACTAAATATAGGTATTGTAAAAAGAAGACCATAAATATACTTTGGAAGCTGAGACTTTCCTTCAGTGATATACTATTTTTTTTCTCTAGCAAACTATTCAGAACATTAACAGCTTTGCTCCTGATATTTCAAGAAAGCCTGCTTAAATATTTTTAATAATAAATGATTCTTTGAAAAAATTGATATCCCTTAAACATGTATTTGTCATCCTACAGTCAAATGGCATCAGAGACAAGCAACAAAGAACTTTAATTTGCTTACCCAAGTTATTTTAAAATTATACATTTTGCTCAATCAGGATAAATTATTCTTTTATTCTTTTTTAATTGTTTTCATCTACTCCTGTGTCCTGTCTGCTGAAAACTGTTTATTTTAAACTGAAGCTATTGCTTAAGTTTCAGGTCAATTCATTTTAAATTCAAAGCCAGCACAAAGCTTTTTTCAGCACTGTGGAAAAATAAAAAGTATATATTTTGTAGGTGTTAATGAGGATTTGGGCTGTGATGTGATAGTACCTTCCCTGTTCAGTCCCTTACCTTGTGATGTATCTTGGGTGCACATTTCAAACGTACACTCTAGGGGGCATAGACGAAATGATTAAGGTATATAAGGTATTAATTACTCCCAATAAACGCCATTTTGCCATCTATCTCACTGAGTCATGGTGGCTTTTTGGCCCTAGTGGGGGGCAACGCTAGAATCTAGGGCAGGGGGTGGTTGAACCATGGAAGCACACGGCAACATATATATATATATATATATATATAATATTATATTATATATTATATATATATATTATTATTTTTATTTTCTTTTTTCTCCTCTTAATGAAAACAAGCACAAGTTCTGGCAGACCAGGCAGCTGTAGAGTTGAAGGGGCTGGACAACAGTAAAGGATGGCTGAATGGAATCAGGCATATTTCTCTAGGTGTTTGGCCAGGCTGGAACGCTGCTGTGAAGAGTAAGCTTGTCACTGAGATGGGTCATAGCAGAGAAAGAGGGGTGTTCAGTGCATGAGTGTGGCAGTGTGTTTCATGACTCCAAGAAACCTCCCCTGGCCTATTGCCCAGGGTCTTGCGTAAGCACAGACTGAGTTCCTGATCCTTCCAATCCTCCAAGACACTCACCAAGACATTGGTGCATTGCCTTTTCCAGCTGCAACAAAAGGAAAGGACTGTGTCCATGGGAAGTACAGACCAATTGTTCAGGCAGCATGCACTGCTAAAATATGTGATATGCAAAGTTTCTGGCAAAGGCAAAATCAGCATCTGTGAGGAATGAGTCACTCTCAGTGTCTCCGTATAATCTAAATGAACATGCCTAGGGTAAAGCCATCACCAGTTTTAAAAGGCTTTTGTTTTCAATATGCATAAATATACTAGAGGTTGGCTAAGAACTTCTTAAAAAAAAAAAAAAAAAAAAAAAGCTATTCCACATCTTATTTTTGTTGATGATTGGTTTAATGAGTGGTAGAGCACATTTATATGCATACTATTTACTTTACTGAGGTGCTTCCTTAAAGGTAGAAAATTTATTTACCTATTCCCTGTAAACATTTTTCCAAATAAGGATCCTCTTATGCAGCTATGTGGGAGTGAGAGGGAGTGAACATGGCAGGGAGGAGGACAATAATGCCTAATTTAATGCAAACAGTAAAAGCAGAATCTCCCCCAACTCCCTCCTCCCCAGTTCCCACCAACACACCTCCCCCTCCTCCACACCCCCAAAAAAGAAGCAACCAGTAACAAAAACACACCATCAAATAAGTGCCAGGAGAAAGAAGCAAGAAACTATGTCCAAGGCCAGCGGAAGGAGTTAACTCTACGCAAGGTGAATTCAACCACAGAATTCTTAGTTGTACATTCAGCTCTGAAGACATTTGTGAAGAAAAAGTGATATCAAGGTAAGTCTGTGTAAGGGGTCGTGCTTTTGCACTGTTGCCTCAAAGTTTGCTGAGGATGGACAAGTCTAAGCAAGTCCTGGGCAAGGGTTGAGAAATCCTCTCTCTGAGGGACACAGATGGACAAGGCCAGGGGCAATGAGAGAGAGAGATAAGCTGCAGATGAATGGCGGTGAAGTGGTCTTTTGTGTGGGTTTATCTTGAGGAAGATGGCCGTCTCAGGGGGTGTTGTACATGACTCTTACCGGAGCACCCAGGAATGTCACGTAGGCAGGAGAAAGGAGGATAAAAGAGGGATCAGCAACCATGAAGTTAGATTTTCTGGTATCGGATTTCTCTCAATGTGAACCAGAAGGTTTTCTGACATCAGATTCCTCACGACCTGACACCTGCATACTGAAGAAGACACCTGCATACTGAAGAACAAGATATCCATCTTCAGACCCCTTGCTGCTGCTCTGCTGCTGCCAACGGACTCTCCTGGTCCTGCAGCGTGAGACCCTTCTGCTTCCTCCACCACTTGCTCTGCGCTGACCGGTTTGCTGCTTGTGGCCAGCCACTCTGCTACTGCTCCCTTCTGCTGCTGCTCTCCCCTTTCCTTTTGCCTTGGACCAATGGAACGATGTGTGATGGAATGCTGCTGCATCCAGGTGGTTTCTATCCCTTTTTTAATGCAATTCTTGCTTTATTCCTACCTTTTCTATTGCCCACTTTCCCCTCCCCATCACCTTAATTCTCAGTAGTTGCCGCTCTCCCTTCCCCATCTTCTCAGTTGATTATTATTTGTAATAAACTGGTCAGACCAACATTTGAACCGTTGTTTCTTAATCTCACGCTGGGTGTAATGTATCAAAGAACCTTGCCTCCCTCCTATAAATTGGAGTAAGACAGTATGTGATACTGAAAGTAATTCCATTTGTCCAGATGACACAGTGTAGTCTGCAAATTGTACTGATAAAAATTGTATTTTTATACATATATCACCTGTGTAGGAAGCTCAGTCTTACGTGCAATTTCCTTAACATGGGACTTGAAGATCTGCCTGTGGCATTTACTTTTACTGGCCACTGTGTACAGAACTAAAAGGATAGAGCATGAAATTACTTGCCAGTTACTACTGGCATCTCCTCTAGAGGTTCCTGCCAGTTCCTGACTACAGCTGTGAAGGAGATCTCTGTTTCAGACTGTGCTTCTGCACTCCTCAGGGTCTTGTATTAATGTGTGCTGTGTGCCCTCTCTAAATTTATAATTTCTTCCCATGTCAAAATTAAATAAAAAGTAATCATACTAAACATTCCCTTGCATGTTCAGGCACATTTGACAGCATTTTGTTATTTGTTTTCCTTTTTCAGATGTTGATGTCAGTTCAACATTTCAATACTTATTCTGGCACTGCGGTATTCATGGAATAAATTCAGTCTTGAGTCACTTTCAAGCTACTACTCTCATCTCCGCTTTATCCTCTACCTCTTACCAAAACCTTTTATGACACCTTATATTAATTTTCTTTACTGTTTTCTTTTGACACTCACTAAATATGTTGTATAAGTACTTTAGATTTGTCATATTCTCAGAAATCTCAGCACATACTACCTTTTAATTTACTTGGTAGAAAATGTGTGCCCTTCTCCCAGGTTGAGTCTAGGAGACTGATTTGATCAATTCCATCTATTTCTGTATCTTCAACAGAAAACCCCAAGGCAAATACATAGGTTACTCAGGCTCCATTCATTACTTAATGGGAGATAGTAAAGACCTGACCAGAACAAAGTAGCATGCTGTAAATAAAAGTGTTTTAGCAAATGGTGCATTTCTTTCTCCATTTGTTAAGATTTTTATGCGACTGCAATCCTAAATGAAATTCCTGAAGTAAGGAGGCATGAATGTACTAGCTGCTGTTTAGTCATTTATGACTAAAGACATTTATGTTGACAGAGCTAAGCTACAAGCATAAGGGAAGTTCATGTTCATGTGACTGTCAGAGGTTTTCTTTGCAGTTGTCATTCCATATGCCAAAAAATACTGGAAATGTATCTTGTCCCATTAGAATCCTCTCAAAAAGATTTCTGCACACTGAAAATGCATCAGTAAATGAATAGTAAGAACATGTAACATGCATGGCAATATATTCATATATATATTACTTGTTCCTACTTTACTTGTATCAGTATTTGTTTTACTATTTTTTTAAAGTTAAAAATAAATTTAAAAAATATAAATAAGCACAAGGGATTTCTGTGTTGTTATATTAAAGGAGGAAAATTAGCTTCTGTTTTGGATTTATGTTATATTTTTGCACTGCAAATACATTTTAGCAGAAGTTGATTTAATCTAAAGTATAACATTTTCAGATACATGAATAGCAGATACGTAAGCCATAGTAGTTTATACAGCATTCCCAGTAAAGATTTTGTTGAAACTATATTTTCTTGAACATTCCTGAAAGAATTTAATTGATTTTATACTCCCCGAAACAATCTCACCATATTGCTATATTTTTATCGTGTATGAATTAGATGCTCGTGTGTGAGAGATGTATTTAATAATGTGTATTGCCATTGCTTTTCAAAACAGAGAAATTGAAGAGGAAAACGAGTTCGTTGGTTCATATCTAGGGAAAGACTTATATAATCAACACAAAGCTATGAATATATGCATATATATGCAAAGGGATATACTTTGATTCATTTCTTTTTATCTGAATCCATTTATGAATGTACATTTCATTTTGCTAAAAGGATGATAGCTACCATAAAATGGTAGGCTAAATGGATGCAGTGTGTGATTGGACACCTGCTTTGTTTTATTTTCTCCCTGCCTGCCATTATGTGTTGAAGCCTATCGTCTCCTACCCAAAGCATTTATTTATACTGGGGAAGTGTACATATCGTTTTTATCTTTTAGATGGAGGAATATAGCTTTTCCTTTTATTGATTTTTTTTTTCCTATATAGATATAACCTGTATGTTTTAAGGCATTAAGAAATATCTTTTTAACAGAAAATATTCTGCAAAAGTTCAAAGTCCTAGCAAAATATCATTAGTGCTGTTCTCATTGAGAGTGTCAGGATCACAAATAAATGATCAATTCAACAGAATATGAAGCATTATCAATTCCTTTCTAGTTTCCAGTAGAAAACAAGGTTATTTGGTAGAACACAACAAATATTCAACACAATGGATATAGCCCAAATGTAGGAGTTGTCACTGTTACTGGTGACCCATTTTACTTGTACAGAGATTGATAGTTTCTTAGTGCTCTTCAAATGAGCTTCCAAACAAGGAGAGGGCAATCCTAGTTTAATTAGTAAGTCAACACCATTAAGGAGGAAGCATTTAAAAAAATAATAATAAAATAATAATAAAAAAAAATAAAAAAAATGCCAGGGTGATACTTCATTAGAGCTTAAAAGCAGCAGAGAAAGAACTGCAGAAGAAAAAATGCCTTGAAAATCACATACAAAACAATAAAGTCACTTTGTAAAACAGAATTAATGTTCATGAAATAATCTTAAAGTGGGAATTGCCTTGGGAAGTTGGGAAATATTCACATAGTGCTAGAGGTCACAGATGAAATGCAAAACACAACAGAATTTATAATGACACAAGGGTCAAGAGTACAGTTAAAGTAGATCCAATATTAAAAATTGAAAAACAAAAACAAAGAAGAAAAAGAAAAGGAAAGAAAAGAAAAAAAGAAAAGAACATCCTGTTTTAAAAAGCCCTAAAGATGTTAATTTATTTGATAGTTGTAAGGCCTTCTTCCATTTTTAGTACTACTTTTGATTGTAGATTGTAGCCTTCTCAACCATTTTTAAGTACGAAAACAAACAAACAAAAAAACACAAAATGTTTAAATACAAAATTATTCATATTGGGCTTATTCCAAGACAAGTATTTTCTGCTTATTCTGTTATTCTGTTTATTTTGGGAAGAAGCATATTTCAGTCAGCTTTTCAAATTGAAGCATATAACTTTAAAATCTCTTTTGGGCAAGGATTTTTATTATTATTATTTATACTTTTTATTGTTTATAATAACTTAGAATGATATAATGGAGCAGTGACATTGTTTATACATCCAGATTCACTAGTATCCTGTGAAGTAGCTAAAGCTTACAGATTAACAGCATCTTCTGTATTTTGGCTATTTTTTTTCATATGTAGCAGCTGGTAAAATAAAAGATATTCCCACTACAGCCTTTCTTTCGTTTATTATTACAGCTAAAACAAAACTATTATTAGAAAATATTATTGTGCCAAGTAATTCAGATTCTCCTTGTTGTGTGTTATTTAGGCAGAGGAAAACAGTCACTGGTGTAATCTCACCAACAGAGCACTGGTTTTAGCTGCCAAGGCCTTGGGCAAAAGGGGTTCTCGGGTTTCCCCAGAGCCAGCCCTTACATTGCTGTGCTTTATACCTCTTGCCTGTACAGCATCTGATTTACCAACCCCTAACAAGCTGTATCCTATTTGTAGCAGAGCTGCTAGGCACTTTAGTGTGAGGGTGCATAACCGTCATATATGTTTGAGGTTGCTGTAAACTCCATTTTATTCTGCTCTTGCAGAATTAAAAAAAAAAAAAAAAAAAAAAAAAAAAAAAAAAAAAAAAAAAAAAAAAGCTCTTACAGATGTCATTGTTTATTGGTAAATCATTAAATACTGTTACTGTTAAATTGATAGATTAATTGTTGGTAAATTTCCTTGTATAGTATTTGTCCATGAAACTTGCTACCCTTCAGGAATGGCTACACACATGGGAAAACGCAAGTTAGCTGTTCCTGATGGGAGTTTGGGTGCAGCCATCCTTTTCCAGTGAAGAGCTATAAAGGATCTGCTACACAGTGGCACTTAACTCAGGTATGACCCTGTTCTAGACTAAATGCAGCCAAAGCAAGGATATGTCTTGCTGGGACTACAGCTGGGTGAGGAGACTCAAGGTTGTCATAATAGTAATAAAAATAGTTATAATAATAATAATAAACACTGATACCACATCAACAATAAAATCATATTTTACACCAGAAAACCATTGCTGAATTAACATGTGCTGTTTATAGAATAGCGGTTTCTCTCTCATGCATACGGTGCATTACACACTGCAACAAACTTCTGAAATGTATTTGTAGACAGCTACACTGTGCCACCTGGAGTTTTAATAATCCAAAACAAATTATTTTCTCTCCATCTCATGCCATTTTATTTATGAATAAAGTATTCAGATTTTGAGCAAGTGTTTACTTCCATTATTCATGGATACAGAATTCATGAATAGATTTGCAAATGTTGTGAGGATGGCTCATCAGCTATCCAGAAAGTACTATTAACTGTGTAATTTGTAAGTATATTTTGGATGCTGCAAAAAGAGGGAAAAATGAGGAAACGATGAGTGCAGGAGCTTTACAGAAGCGAGTGTTTCCAGATACTTTAGAATTATGATATTTTGGATGAGAATCATGAGAATTACTACTGCTGAGAAATCCATAGTAATGAGACATGGCAACAAGACTTGTGAAGAGCTTGGAGAATATGCCATTCAAGGAGCGACTGAAAGAACTGGGGCTGTTTAGTCTGGGGTAAAGGAGGCTGAGGGGAGCCCTTATTGTTCTCTTCCGATATCTGAAAGGTACTTACAGTGAGAGTGGGGTTAGTCTCTTCTCACTGGTTCCAGGTGAGAAATTCTGTGACTTTATGATTCTATGAGTGACACGAATAGATTAGGCATTTTTCCTCTTTTCTCTCTCTTCCATCATCTTGAGTAGTTATTTTGGTTATTACATACATAAGTTTGTGTCTGGTTCAAATGCATTTAAGCAGATCGTTCTGAGGTTGAGATTTTGCTGGCTGCTCCTGGTGCAATTGCCCCCTTTTAGGGATTTTTTTTTTTTTATTTTTTTTTTTTTATGAAGGAAAACCACTAACTGAAAAAAAAAGACTTGTAGTATGTCTACAGATTTTTATTTTTTCCAGGAAGAGCAAATGGCTGTGGCTCTTTTGTTGGTTAAAATATTTGTGCATTAACAGTACAGAGATGTAGCAAGTATAAAAAAGTCAATATAAATCACATTCATTTCCTTAATAATGAATAAAATATGGTCACTTCAGTCACTTGAAGACAGATTCCAACTTCAGCAATATGGGCAGTTCTTGAAATTAATGAAGACTTACCAAGACAAGAAAGATTCCAGCTGAACCAGGGAAAAAAATCATCTATTTATAAAATGATCAGAGCTTTCAGCCTTGTCTATCTATTAAACAAAAGTAAAAGAGCTACACAATCTGAGGGAGATCTACAAATATAAAAAAGTATATTGCTGCCAGTGCTGTGAGAATCAGAAGTTATCACATGAGCTGCCAGTTTCTAAATTCTGTTTCTTTTCCCTTGTGAAAGCCAAAATACTAGTATCAGTAATTTCAGAAGAAACTTCAAAATCTCATACTAGAATATTTTTTTCCCCACTAAAATAATAGGTTAATTTATATGAAAGTAAATGGGATCAAAACTCACACATAAACACATTATTTTTAAATACAGAGCAGTTTTATACAGCTACCATTAAACAGTCTAGCCAAACAATGCATTACTGCATGCAGACAAAAGCTTTGAGCACCAACACCTGCTTACAATATGGCTCAGTATTAATTGGACCAGTGAGTCAGATATGCGAATTCCCATATGGAGTCCCACCTGTTTACTGACACGCTCATAAAAGGTATAATACTGTATCCTGTATACAAAGTGTTGATTTGAGCTATTCTGTCTGTTTAATGCATTTTTAGTCGTGACCGTGTGCCTGTCTTGTCTTTCTCGGTCTGTCATCCAGAATGAGTTAGTGTAGCAAGATAAATGTACCTCAAGGGCCAATAGTTTGTGTGCTGTCATTGGTACTGAAGCTTGGGAATTGGGATCAAAGCAATCAGTTCTTCTCATGGCAAACATAGTCTGATTTTTTAATGGAAATATTTGCAACAATGTATGGATAGATGGATAGAGCATAGAAGTTTTTGAAGTAATAGAATTGCTTTTTGTAAATATGTGAACAGAAACTTTAAACAGAATTCATTAAAAGAACCATAGTCTGCAAAAGAAAGTACCTAGGCACAGGACTGGAGAAGTAGAAGTGTTTCATGGCACTTAACATAGACTTTTGTGGTGATTATCTAGCAATTGTAAAGAATAAACAATATTTCACCTGTTAGGAAATATCACAGCACACCTTAGAGCTCAGAAAGGGTGAACATATGAATAAGAAATGGGTACAGATTTAAGAGTATTCCATACTGTCATGGTTTTGCAATGTTGTAATTTTGCTATCAGTATTCCACATCATAACATCATGTTAAACATAGATAATTTTGACGGATGTGCTGCTCACAAAAGAAGACTGAATGTCCCAGGGAACACCACGGTCAGTCATATGATAAGGACTCTATATAATCTCACTTCAGTGCTGGACTCGTGCCATGGGGGAGTGTGTGGAAGCATTCCAGCCGTTTCGCCTAGAGTTACAGTAGGCCTCTTGGTTTCAGGACTCACTCTCTCCTATTTTACTTGATTCGTTAGCCTTAATTCCAATTATATTGTATTATATTGTGTTATTCTGTATTCCGATATAGTATTTTGTAAATAAGTGTGCCTCCTTAGATCACTGCCGCTGTATTTATTCTCCTTTTCCCTTTTTCCCTTTCCCTTTTGGGATAGCGGCCCTGCAGGCCGTCTATTCCCCTGTCATGGGTGCAGGTAGATTTTAGGTTAACCTATGACACAGAGACAAGACAAAGAAAAGGTACCATTCATTACCAGCTACTGAACATTCTGTTTCTAATACTATGAGAGCTGTTTGAAAGTAATGCCTCTTATTTTATTATATTGGCCTCTTATTTTATTATATATATCAGAGGAGCTGGCAGTAGAGGTTGAAACTTCCCACCAATATTCCATTAAATTTTGTTGCTGTGGGGTAGATGGTAGCAGAGGGGCAATCTGATAAAGTGTCATCTGAAGTGCATATAAAAAAAAAAAGAAAGAGGGGTGGAAATGAATTCCTCCATGTGGAAGAAACTGTGTCTGTTGATAATCTTTGATGCTTGCTGAATGTTGAAGAAGACTAAACAGTGGATGTGAGCACACTGAGGTAGAAGGTGATGCATTTCAGCAGTGGCTATAGCAGGTCATCTGTGCTGGTGTAGATTTTTATGGGCACAGCATGCAGGTTCTTGTTCATAACTGACAAAAATGCATAGCTAATGCTGGTGACTGTGATGAAAACTAGTGTTTTGTAGACGAGAATTTGCTTTATCAGTTAATGTTATTGTACTCTTCATATCTGCTATAGTATCCATGAAAATAAATTGGAGGCATTACTTTCAGAGCAGTCTACATATTTTGGATTATTAATGTTACATATTAGAGGTGTTCTGGCTTACTGAGAGGGACAAGTCAGTGACATTACAGACTGGGATGAAGCCCCAAAAGGTAATGAATTCTTATTACAGTAAGCCTGCGTCCATCCGTGTTGAAGCAGACTAAATAAATAGGGCTTCAGTCTCGGGCACCCAGACTGCTTGGAAGCATTTTAGGCAAAGAATGTCAAGGAAGAAACACTACAAACCACATAGAACAAGCTGCAGCCACTCAAACACAGCTTTCAGACAAAGAAGTTTTGGCCGGAAGTACAGAATAAAAAGAAGAAAGGTCTTGATTTCAAGACACTGAAAATCATGCAGGAACAGCAATGGCTGTGGGATATGAAGTGAATCCAATGAGTAGAAGACTGCCAGGCGATCGTTCCAAGTACACACATGTATAACTCAACCTCTGAGCCAGCTAACACATGCTTCCGTAATGCAGAAAAAAATAACAGTGTGATATATTTGAAAAAGGTAAAAAACTCAGAAGGAAAGTACCAGTGCTAAAATTTTACATCTCTGCAATATACCCGCAGACACAATGAAAGAAAGAATATTTAGAAAGAAATGTGAAAACAGCTCTGAGTCAAAGACAGTAACCTTTAGCATTCAGGTTAGTAATCTCTGGCATACACAGGAGAAATCATGACAGACAGAGGTGACCATGTACTGGACTCATAGAATGGGAATGGCTTCCCTTCATGGAAGCTGCATCATAAAGTAAAATCCCATAGAAAACATCAGGATGAAACCAGTTTTGAGGGAATGTGAGCAGCCCCTGTGCTTATCACTGAAACTAAAGACCTATGATCTGAGCAACAGAAGCCAAGAAAATCATCAGTGGTGGTAGACAGATGGAGAACTCCATGATTTATTCCACCACATTCAAATGCTGTCTTAGCAGAACTAGGGAGAAGTCCAACCATGAGACTTAGTGACTGCCCACCCTTGATACAAGGCAGGCCATCTAGGAAAGAAAGAAAGAGTTCATGATTGATAAAAGAGTTGGGAGAAAATGCCACAAGAGTTGAGAGATGATTGATGTGTACAAGATTGGATTTTGTTTTAGAAGGTGCGGAGGAGAAATCTCATCAGACTTATGAGACTGCTGTTTCAGATTGAATGCAGGTTGTTTCTAATGGCTAGCTGTGAGTGAAGTGCTTTGGTATCTGGCAGCATTACAGATACATGGACTCTGGCTCTGGCAGGGTAGTTTCATCACTCATTTATATCTGAAAAGGGTAAAAGAGTAAGAAAGAAGGAACCCATAGTATGCCCTGCTACTGCAGAATTCTTCAGTTTGTCCAGCTCTCTGGATTTTGGACTTCTCACAGTCTGTTCTCCCTCTTCCTTTGATTTCTGCTCTTACTCCTTACTCCCTTATGCCTGCACCCTTCTGACTTAGTGAGTGGGCAGGGAGAACTCCCACATGCCGTTGACCTGGGACAACCTGTGTTGCTGATGCCGCTGCTCAAGGGATCTGTCCTAGCTGAGACCCAGCCCCTAGTCAGTCCTGATGAGTCTGATTTAGGTTCTAAAGCTGCTATTTTCTAACAGTACACCCCCCAGATAAACTTAATATTTCCAAGAAAACATATGCACTATTAAAATCTTCACTTACAGGAACAATTGTTTGGAGAAAACAAATCAGTGCTTAGATATTATATATGGAAAGACTCTTTTTGTCACTGTTTTGTCACTTTTACTTTCACCTTTCATAAAGCTGTTGTAAAGATATTTACCTATCATATATATATTTTGTAGCAGAAGGCTTCAAAGTAATTTTGTTTTCAGATTAAAAAGAAATAAAGTATTTTTAGAAGAAAAGGGCTTTTGATGCTAGTTCAAATGAAATATATTCCTCTTTATGTAAAGATCAGCTATTAGCTATAGAGTCTAATGATTTCAAACAAAATCAGAAATACTATTTCAGTTCTCATTGATTCATATTTATTTCATGTTTTGACTTCTGATATAAGATTCACAAACCTTTTAACAATCAGAAAAAGTAAAGTTCTTTTAGTGACTTTAAGGAGTAAATCAAATTTATGAATGTGAAAACAGGAAGTCTCACCCGCATTCTGCTAATGAATGTGCTAATATACCTTCTTGAGGGATTTTCTCACTGTGGAAATGTGCAATCACCATTATTTCTAAAACACAGAGAAGGAAGATGTTTTACATTAATAATAATAAGAAGAAAAAGAATACTTCAGAAAATAACAAGTAATTCACTGGGGCATCACTGACCTTATTGCTTTTTCATTTATTAAATTAATCAGAGGACTGTTTCTGGATTGTATCGATTGTGTTATAAAAATGACAGGTGAACTCCAGATCAGTTCTCACACCAGTATCTCTCAATGGAGCACAAAGATGCTTGTCAGTGGTGCCCTCAGTATTGAAATAGATGTGATGGACAAGACCTTCAACTGACTGTTAAAAACATGCAGATTTCCCCAATTAAGCTGATCTTATGTCCTTGCTGTTGTTGTTGTTGAATGAGTTTTATTGATTAGGTTTTTACTGCTACAGCAAATTATAGCAATGTTCTTAATACCATATTTAAGAATATGTAATCTCTGACATTACAAAGCCAAGTTTACCACAGTTTCATAGATAAGTTTTTGTAATTAGCTATAAATATGTCCTTCTCTAGTAAAGTACTAAGTGATTAAGAGTAACTATTTCAGTTTGGAATAAAATGTACAAAAACAGGACAATGCATTAAAATCTAATGAGTAGACAATTAGTAGGTTGGCAACCCTGGGCCAAACTCAGAAGAGCCAAATTTGACCTCTGCAAGGACCTACTTTAGAAGTATCCCATGGATTAGAGCACCGGATGTTTCAAGTTGGTTGACATTGAGTTGAGGAAGCACCACTTCCTCCAAGCTCATGATCAAAGGCAATATTGACAGAAGATCCATGTGAATAAACAATGGGCTTATGGAAAATCTCACATGGAAGATGAAGAAAGTCTATAGAATGTGGAAAAGGAATCTGGCTACCTGGGAGGAAAATAGGAATGCTGTCAAGACGTGCAGGGATGCAACAAAGAAGGCTAAGGCCTACTTGGAATTAAAGCTGGTGAGGGAGGTCAAGGGCAACAAGAAAACCTTCTTCAAGTATGTCAAACCAAAAGGAAGACTAAGGAAAATATGGGTCCACTACTGAATTATTTGGATGACTTGGTAATAGATTACACTGAGAAGGTGGATGTATTGAGCACTTTCTTTACTCCTAATACTGCTCCTCAAAAACCCCAGTTCTTAAAGATAGTAGGGAGGAGGAAAGGTGGGAAGGAAGACATCTCATTGATCAAGGAAGACAAAGTCACAGATTGTTTAGGCAAACTCAGTGCACACAAATCCATGGGTTCCAATGAATTGAGCCCATGACTACTAAGGGAGCTGGCAGAAGTGATTACCAAGCCACTGTCTGTCAACTTTGAAAGGGACTGAAGAAAAACCAGTGTCACTCCAGTCTTCAAAAAAGGCTAGAAGGAAGAGCAGGGAAACTGCAGGCCAGTCAGCCTCAATTGTATCCCTGGGAAAGTGATGGAACAACATGTTCTAGATGTCAGCTCCTAGCAAGTGGAAGAAGTTTATCAGAAATAGTCAACATGAATTCACCAAGGGGAAATCATACTCATACAATCTGGTAGCCTTCTATATTGCCATGACTGACTGGGTCAGTGAGAGGAAAGCAGTGAATGATGTCTGTCTTGACTTCAGTAAAGCTTTTGATGTTGTCTCCCTTAGCATACTCATAAGTAAGCTTAGAAAGTGTGGGAAAAATGAGTGGACATAAACTTGATAAATCTTTATAATTGCAGTAAATGTTTATTAACTATTAGTCAAGGAAGAAATAAAATTAAATTATTTTTAAACATTCCTCGCTTCCTCGGTTACTCTGCAATGCAATTTAACCTTTTTTGTTGTTGTTGTTCATTTTATAAGAGAAGTTATGTAAATATAACTGAATCTATGCTGAACCACAATTCCTTCAGCTCACCAAGGCAGCATTTTTTAAAATGTTCTATTGATCATCAAAAGTATAAGCTTCAAAAGTACTTTTTATTGTCTACTCAAGTTTTTGCATTTTTAAATTATGTTACTTTCCCCTGTGTTTCACTCCCAGAGGCTGTTAATTAAAAATAGTACTGGACCCAGACTGGACTTTTTATGTGTTTGTAACACTGCACTTTCCAGCTTGACAGTAAAAATAATTCTCTGTGTGATTCTGGCTTATGTAAATTACACATACCTTCTTCATAAATCCGAAGTGCTTCAGTAGTGTTTTTTTGTTTGTTTGTTTGTTTTGGTTTTTTTGTTTTTGTTTGTGTTTTTCATTTAACATTTCAACTCTCATGACTTTTATATAAAGTTATTCACATCATTTGACACAAATCCCACTTGTTCCATTCCAGATCCCATACTTATTTGAGTTTAAGTGAGACAGTACATATTATATATTAATTCCAATGAAAAGATGAATTTCATCCTGAAATTCTAGGGCAAACATTTAGACTGTCTTACTCCACCCAAGACTGGTACAGTCTGACTTTGGGCTTGTTTGCCTTGGCTACTTGGGATAGGACAGACACAAGGTTCTTTCTCTGAAATTTGAACAGAACAACCATGGAGCAGCTCAGAAGTTACGTAGTTGCATTTATCCTTCCACTGTGCTAATGTTTCTTGCCTCTCAGTAAAGAATATCCACTCTGTTATGGCATAATGCTAATGTGAGTGGAGTACAAACCAGACTCAGTTTAAGGCTAGTCAGTCTAGAAAACAGACAAAGTAAATACAAAACTGCAGAAGGTAATCCAAACTATTTATTTTTCAAGTGACACCATTAAAGATATCAAAATTAGTTGTTGCAGTTAACCTCAGAAAAATCTGTTAACATGAGCACTCTAGAAAAGAAAAGCTGTGTTTTCCACCAAATTCTTTTATCTAAAAAGAAATTGTATTTGCAGTGACTGAGAATAGATTGAACTGGTGATTTTCAATTTTCTTATTCAATACAGATATCATTTCAGCCCAGGATGAGTGAATGATCATAGATAAGAAGTTTTTTCTATCACTTGACGGTTAAGATTTTATGTAGAAGAGAGGAATACAAGATCCTGGTCCTTGTTCCAGGTACTGTAGGGAATTTTCCATTGTCATTAATGTGTAAAGGAGATTTTAAAGAGAAAAAAGAAAAAGAACATCAATTCTCCATACCAATTATGAAATATAATAATTTCTGGGTGATATGAGCAGATTAGTTCTTGCTTAAGTGGATGAAACAAAATTGCAAGAGAGTAAGAAAAAAAAATGGCATTGTATGTTTAACAAATCATTACCTTATTATTTGTGATGCATAGTTATATCTTTAGCAATCTGTGTAGCAATCTATAAATATCTGGATGATCTCATAATGAAAGCAAGGAAGATAATTTTGTATATTAGTGTGGTGCAGAAATCCAGATTACTCACAAATTCAGTAACATTGTCAGAAGAAACCCTACTAAAGCCTTGAAACACTAAACAATGCTGGAAAAGAATAATGTCACCACAGTGACAGAATGCTATGTCAGCAATAATCCTCTGACAAAGTTTTTTTAAGAATGTGTATTTTTTGAAGTCTTTCCAGTTGCAAGATAGCAAAACTTAATAAGCATTTCAGTATTTCTCCGAGGCTTTCCAAGAAACAGTTTGGTCATCTGAAAAATAAACAAATAAATTTCCAATTTTTTAAAGAGAACAGCAGCTTTTTGTGACTAGCTATATATATGTGTGTGGGTATATATATAATATATATTTGGTGAAATTTCTGTAAATATATATATTTTTAAACTTTGAATGTATAGTCAGTCACTGCACCATTTCTACAGCAAAAAGCTTCATTCTGGATTTTGGCAGAGTTGAAGAAAATTATACTCTATTATATGATATAAGGCAATGAACAAAAAGTAAAGGCATTAAATGTAAAAAGGGGGATTCACAATGGAATTTTTAAAGGAAATTAATTTTAACAATTACTTGATCATGTTATTCCCACACCAGTTTTACACCTTTCAGTGTTACATAAGAGGCACATTTATATACCTTTGAGCTTTTTCAACTAGCTTACACTTTTTGTATTTTAAATGAAATCCCCCCCCCTTTTTTTTTTTTTTTTTTTTTTTTTTTTTTTTTGCATAAAGTTCTTTTTTTTCTTTCTTTTCTTTCTTTTTTTTTTTTTTTTTTTTTTTAATTGTAAGTTTTAATCAGAAATTTCCGTGCCCAGTAACAATTCATTCTAAATATCACAAATGAAGAAATGCTACCTATTGAAATGCAAAAATGATTAGGAAAATTATGGATTCAGAAAAGTTCCTCTTAAAGCACTGGTGACATCCAAATATATCTTAGATGCATTTGCAAGATAACTATGTGAGTAGTGGAAAAGACAAAGTTCCTACTTGGGGTATAATCTACTCTGTATATAAAACATCAGTTTTAAACTTATTGTTCAAGTAGGACTTCTGAATGTTGCTCACCATAACACAGACAGTTGTACGAAGTCATAGACCTGTAACCAGTTGAGAATAGGGCCCTTCCTGGCTATTATGAACACTCAGAGTTACAAAGCCTGGATTTCTTCCATTCTCTCTCCTTGCTACAATAAAAAAAGTTGAAGTTTAATTTAAAGTATATTTCCTAGTTGTTTTCATTCTGTGCCTGTGAATAAAATTTTAAAGGGGTTACTAGCCAGGGGCATAATAGATACACCAGGAACTGGGGAAATTGTCATTCCGAGGCAAAGACAGATTTATGGTAGGTTATTATGGATTCACTAGCTGACAGGACAAAAAGAATAGGTACTACTATAGAATGAAAATCACAGTTATTCAACTTCCAGTTTTAGAAAAAAAAAAAATAAAATAAAAAAAAAATTAATTAATTAATTAAAAATTACCTTCCCTAGATGGTTTCTTAATACATGTAAGCACCTGTGAATGTCATGATTTTGTAATTTTGTAATTTTGCTATCAGTATTCCACATCATAATATCGTGTAAAGCATGGATAATTTTAACAAATGTGCAGTTCACAGAAGACTACATATCCCTAAGAACGTCACTGTCAGGGATAAGTCACGGGACAAGGACACTATATAATCTCACTTTGGGGCTGGACTTGCTCTCTTGAATCCTTGGAGCCAGGGGGGAGCGTGTGGGAGCATTCCAGCCGTTTTGCCTAGAGTTACAGTAGACCTCTCGGTTTTGGGACTCACTCTCTCTCTCCTATTTTGCTTGATTCGTTCGCCTTAATTTCAATTATATTGTGTTATATTGTGCTATCCTGTATTTCGATACAGCATTTAATAAATAAGTGTGCCTCCTTAGATCATTGCCGCTGTTTTCTTTTCCTTTTCCCTTTTTCCCTTTCCTTTTTGGGTCAGCGGCCCTACGGGCCAGCTGTCCCCCTGTCTTGGGCACAGGTAGATTTTCAGTTAACCCGTGACAGACAAAAGTCCTAAAAAAACAAAGAAGTCTGATCAAAATGTGTAGGTTTTAGTGGTAGCATCCTCTTCATAAGATACAGTATCATTATAATTGTCAGGGTCATCCTGATTGCAACCCTCATATTTATTAATCTGGCACACTCTTGTAATGGAAATGTATTTCATAAATAAAATGTACTGTTCATTATCCTCACTTGTTCATTTCCCAAAGCAAAACATTTGCCATGAAATCCTGCCTCTTTATATATACATCCTACACTAAAATTTTCATTAATCCTAGAGCAGCTAGTATTTTACCGTTTCTTATTCAGCTTTTAAAAGTACCATGTTATGAAAGTATGAAAAGCTGACATACCTGCGCCATTAGTAAAATAACTTTATATCAGAGCTTTATTCAAATACAAAGCTTTGTAGTGACCTCACTCCTGAGATTTTCTTGCATTTCAATTAAATAGAATATTCCAGTAATAATAATATAACATGTCCTAATTAGGATGGTGGAAAATGAAACATACCTCTGTTATTTCAAGGACCCAAGCACTCTTTAACTATTCTATAAATACAGTGGGCACGTAACTTAAACAGAATCTGACTGTATAACCAGGGTGTACTAAGTCTTTACATACCACTTTCTGTCTTCAAAGTCTTGAGCAAACATTGACTAAGTACAGCAGGTGTGATGATAAATTTGCATTAAGTGAAGAAACAGCTATTCTGGCAAGGACTAGGAAGGGTAATTGCAATGGTTGTGTGAGTTAAGTGTAAGAGCCAAGAATGGAAGCTCTGAAATGTAAAATGGGGAAGTTGACTGTAGAAGAGTAAAGAAAAACATTTTCAGACAAGACTACTATACATTCCAGGTAGAGCAGAATTTGTGACTACAAACAGTAAAAAATGAATGGAGAGAGAACTGTAAGGCTGAGAAGAACTCAGAACTGTTCATGGAAACAGGAGAAAGAAGTCCTATTTAGATTTCAGTTCTTCTGTTTATAACAAAAACTGCTAAACATCTGAGCGCGTTAGCTTCAGTTTCCTCCATGCTATGTTTACACTCCTGGTATCTAATGTATAGTTATTTGTTTTGCTTATTTTTATTTGACACACCAAATGTTGCAGGTATCATCCAGAAAATCTTTAATTACAGCTTTTTAATTGCTTTAGACTGACAACCAAAAGTTCTCAAAACACAGAGTCAGTAGGAAATAAAAGAAAAAAAATGTAAATCATATAATTGTCTTTAAAAAGACAAGAAAAAAAAAAAATTAATAAATGTGAATTCTCCATGCAAGCTGCTGTCCCTTTTCTGAGCTACAGTGTTATACTTGCTACTTCTTTTCTCAGTCATGAGTGCTGTAGGTGCATTTGAAAAATAAATAGATAAAACATGAGATTCTCAGGCTATTATATCAGCACCTAGGGTTTAAAGAAAAGTAATCAAATTGTCACAATAAAATTGTGGATATGGATAATAGAGTTTCCTGAAAACATTAGCTTTACTCCTGTATAGGGTTGGGTGGTTTTTTAAAAAGATTTTTAAATATCTAGCTAAATGTGAAGACTTTGGCTAACATCTGGCCAAGACATTCATTTGAAAGGTCTCAGGTGAACATATGGAACTAATAGTACCTTGCCTTTAAGTGCATGTATATATAATCTTCTTCCGTTTATTACTGAATATTTGCTCTTGGAAGCAATATAAAGAAATGCATTATTTTTAAAAGAAATGCTAAAAGAGTATCTATGATGTTGCAGTTTCTAACTACATCTCTTGGAATACA
Source organism: Excalfactoria chinensis (assembly GCF_039878825.1). NCBI lineage: Eukaryota > Metazoa > Chordata > Aves > Galliformes > Phasianidae > Excalfactoria > Excalfactoria chinensis. Next base: position 139,301,893 of record NC_092825.1, read on the forward strand.
AAAGAATTGGAACAAGATGTTATGAGTGATTTAGTGATTTCCCCAGTGTCCCAGTGTATTTTCACTTTCAGCTAAGCATTGCAAAAATCTTTTTTTTTTTTTTTTTTTTTTTTTTTTCTTTTTTCTTGGAGCTAAGGCACTGGAAATACTGAGCTTTTAGAGAAAATGAGAAGTCATAACAGTACATAACAGTACAGTTATAGGATTTCTTCATCCATTCATATTTTACAGAGTTTAATAAATTTCATTGCAAGTCGTAAGTCCCCAGTTCTCTCATGATTAAATCTGTATGGATGTGCACTGCACATTGTGGATTCATGTCAAACATCATTTTATTTATCTAGATGTTTATACATGTCAATTCAGGCAACTGGTTCTACAATCCAACAGATGATTATGGAGTACTTCATAGCAGTCTCTCTGGATTCTAAGGGTGGTGATGCTGGTGCAGACAGGTGAACATTTGCATTCCACCAGCATGGTACATTGTTTTCCTCAGTGGAGTTGAAATATTTTGTTTTACTTTATAAATCTCCAAATGGATTAGCACTTGCTATTTCAAAACTCACTCCTCTGATCTTATTCTTCTTGCAAAGATGGATTAAGTAATCACAGCCACACTTGCTTCTATATTTGCTATATAAGCATGCTCTATGCAAAGGACTGGTTCATTTGGCATCTTTTTCACCATGGGACTTTTTTTTTTTTTTTTTTTTTTTTTTTTTTTACAATTGAAAACAAAAAAGGTTTTGAATTTGAGGGGCAGTACAGGAAACTAACTGAATGTGGAAATTCCTGTTTACCAGGGAAGCACAAGAGGCAGACTATGCTCAAATTCTCAATGGAAATAACAAGAGAAGTGCTCTTTTTCTGATACACCCATATCTTTTTTGTTTTTCCATATTAAATTCACAAAATATTCCTAGTATCACTGCAGCAGCCCACTTTGAAATTTGTCAGAAGCCAGATTTTTGTATAAATGCATGTAATTTAGAAGTACATACAAATGTTTTTGAAGATAAATCTTAGCTTGCACCATTTATATCTTATGTCACATGGGAGGTAAATCAGTAATTCTGAACAATATCACATATATTCACTTCTAGTAAAACCTTAATTTTAATATTAACTGCACTGAAACATTCATGTATAATGTGCTTCAATTTCCAGCCATTCTGTGTAGTAGTATATGGTTATTCAATTTAGCAGCACAGAAGGTAACTACTGTAAACATCACACTCCATTTAAGAAAAGTAAAAATAATTCATGGAGTTTCTAATTCAAGAAAGAAAATCATGAGTGGCCAAATGGAACTGCAAACTGAGACCTAACTACTATTGGTCATGCTGTGTTAAAGATTCACTGGAAAAAAAATAATAATAAAAGAAAGAATAACAATAAAGTGGTTTCAGTATTGGTTACTGCTCTCCTCATATATGCTGCCTGCCAGGAAATTTGTCTGGGGAAGTTGAACACTTTCCCATTTAAATTATACAGGCACAATTCCTATCTTTTGAAATAAATAATCTATAGGAGGATCTTTGCAGCAAAAATCTTTACAGTGATTAAAATGTAATTGCTCACTGGGAACTTGTTGCATAATTCAGTATCTGTCTCTATAATGGGAACAAACTGTATGGTTTGAACATGCTTTTAGATGCAGATTGAGCTCTTTTCTATATCCAAGATGAAAAGCAGCCTTAGACTTGCCTGATAACTGCATTTGATTTTAGAATGAAAGTAAAGTAGACAAATTGGGAAAGTAAAATTTCAGCATCAAAGCTCCATCACAGAATCTTTTACAAGCCTAAGAAAAAGAATACAGTGGATAGGGTACTTTTATTCAAAGGTGTATCAAAATGGAATGCTTAATTTTAGAGACAGATTCTTATTATCCTTGGGCTGACATAAAGTGAATGCAACCTGGAAATTGGGGAAAAAATAAATTAAAAAAAAAACACCAAAAAAACCCCCCAAAAACAAAAAAAAAACATAGATTAAAGTATAGAGGAGAAAAATGGCTGCACTCAGGAAAATCTTTTCCTTGCCCATTCCTGAGGCCACTTCTGTAAACTTCAAAAGAAAGTATTTTTATCCCTCATTTTATCCCTCATACTTGAAGATATTACTGTTGTCTTTGCAATCTGTCTGCCAAAGGTCATTAGGAGGCAAGGCTTATAAGTACTCAAAGTGGATTCAGTAAGAAAATAAAAATTGTCAGCTTAGTTTCAGTCTACTATCTTTGTTTCCTATTGCAAGGCATTAGAAATATCAAAAAGCAAAACAGAAGAGGAAAGGTGTTCTTTTCTCCTAACTAATCCATGTCATGATTAAAACAGTATTTAGATAACCCAAGTGACTTAACTTTACTCCTATTATTTCCTTTATACACAGTTCCAGTGAACATGAAAAACACAATTTCCTTTGTTAAATATATACAGAAAAACAAATTTAAAAAAAAAAAATAATAAAAATGCTCAAGCTTCACATGCCATATATTTATTCTTTCTTTATATAATTAAAGCCTGTTGCAACTTGTGCTCTTGGAAAACTCCTATATTCTCAGAAATGTTGACAGAAACTATAATATAGAGATAAAAACACATGATTTTGCATCCATAACTATCCCTTTGTCCCCTAAGATCTACCCATGGTCAGTCACTGTAGTTTCCCTGAAAAAGAAGTTCCTCAAAGGCAGTGTTTCTTCCAGAGTTCTAGGCAGAGTTCACTCTCCACCATAATTCAGTATTTCAAGAAAGTAAAATAGATGAATTAGGTATGTTTGCAGCTGCTGATTCATTTGGTGAGAGGATGTGCCATAAACTTTGAAGCAGCTGGAGTTTCCTAAAGGATGATCATTTTTTTGCCCAGACATGTTTCATTGCCTTAGGCCAGATGGTAAAACATATATATGAGAAGAGGCTATAGCCTTTTGGCCTTTAAGCAAATGGATGTACTGTTCTTATAACTTAACTAACTGCTGATGCCTTTAAGAGAAAAATCCAGAAGCACTCTCAGCCTAATTAGTTGTGGCCATGAAGCACACAGATCTAGCTGCAAACACATCAAAATATTGCAAGCGCTTGACAGAACCTATATCCTGTTTGCATTCAGAATCTTGAATTTTCATCTGGAAGCTGATCTCTCATGCAGAGTGGTTTATTTTAGTTGTATTGATTATGTTTGGTGAAGGACAAAGTGATGCTAGTGCTGTAGCCCCTAATACTTCACAAGTTCAAATGTAGGTGATATTAGATATTATATACAGCCAGACCTGCTCAGAGTCCAACAATGTTATCTCTGCTGCCACTCTATCTGTGCTTGTGTTTGTTACTTTAGATGCATGCACGTACAGTCTTTAGAATGATGGAGAGTGTTGAAGAAAACATTTGAAATACTGCTTCCAAGGTGAAGTTCTTGAGCACATATAACCAACCAGGAAGAAAGAAAATAATGAAGACGTTTCCCTTAACCTCTTTAATTTTAGATGGAGACATTCAGCAATTGAATATAAAGCCTTAGCACAGGAAACATGATTCAAGCCAGTTTGATGTTAAGGGAAGCAAGAAAAATGTAGAACAGTGTTGCTCAGATTCTTCCCTGAAGATTTATTTACTCTACTACAAGCATTTCCAAGCCAACTGATGGTTAGTAGTTTAGGCCACATACCAGCATATTTTTTACAGCTCTGCAAAAACTGATGATGCATTATTCTGTGACTGCAAATTGAGTCACAGTAAGGAACTGATGGAGATAGGAGCTTTTCAGAGAACAAATCCTAGTTAATTTTGGTTTAATACAATGAACATTTTGTTATAAACATTAGAGAGTGTGTGGCCAACAATATAAGAAAATTAGAAGGTTTTTTTCTTTTTCTTTTTCTTTTCCTTTTTCTTTTCCTTTTTCTTTTTCTTTTCCTTTTTCTTTTTCTTTTCCTTTTTCTTTTTCTTTTTTTCTTTTTTTCTTTTTCTTTTTTCTTTTTTTAAACCAAATCTCAATTTTAAGTCTACTGCTTACCTAAATGTCTCCTCTTCTCTCAGTTTTACTCCTTTCCATATAACAGTAATGATTTGAGTCACAGCTGTTTCACTGGGAAAATCTACTGCATTTCAGTGCAAAAAAAGTAAATCTGTTTAAAACAGCTTCAGTGTTAGATTTAACTAATCTATTTCACTTTGCACAGGAATGGACTGGAAATTAACATGATCAGTTATGGCATCTCAGCTGTGAGGCTGGTAACAAGCAGCTGTGAGGGATAATTTCATAAGCTATTTCAGCTAGAGGCATAAGAACATTTCTTCTTGTATAGTGACATATTGAAAAGTCCTGTAAACTCCTAGTCTGTGGGATACTTACAGAGCAAAATAATTTATTTCTTTCTACATCTAATGAATAAACAAATCTCCACAAATCTATTGTGCAAGTAGGTAACACCTTGCAAATGATTATGGATATTAGGGTACTTAAAGAGAGCTTCTGCAATAAAAAGCATCTGCCCACAAGTGTATATCAAGTTGAGAAGGTACAGTTTAAATGGCAGAGAAAGATTTATTTGGAAAAAAAATAAAAAGCACTTCCAACAAAGCAAATATGTTTAGAACAAGGAGAGAGGTAGCATGAAGTAAGAAAATAAGAAATCAGTACATTACACCCTATCAGGGACTGAATACGTCTTTTAGTCTCTGCTTACCAACTTTATGGCAAAATGAATAACTGAAAGGCATGCTTCAGTTATCCTCAGATAACTGATATCTAATAACAGATGTCTAAGTGTCTGAAATGTTCTAAGATATCCTCCCTGGCTTCTCATCTGCTGCTCTCAAGATGTACAGAGCTCCCATGTTTTGTGTGCTATTTTTACCAGTCTAGTGTAGAAATCTTAGAAATGCTATGACATCTAAAATGGTACAAGGCATATACATTAGGCAGTTCCATCTAATTCTGGACCTAAATTCCAGCCAAAAGAATCTGCCAGGGAGAAAGACTAGATAAAACTGGTAGAGAGAAATAGAAAGACTTCTGGACTTTTGACTTTAAACTTTGGTAAATACTTTCTGAGAAACAAGTCAGATTTCAGCAAAAGGACCTGTCCAAGACTGAAGATGTTCTTGTCTGTGGAAAGCAGTATAAGTCTACAGTATATTATTGTGAGCAAATAATGCAAAATATATAAGTGCCACACCTACATGATTATTGAACACTACCAGGAACAGTGGCTGTACTACCTCCCTATGAAGCCTTGAACACTCTTTCAGAGAATAAATGTTTCCTATTATCCAACCTGAACTTCCCCTGATGCAACTTGAGGCTATTGCCTTTTATCCTATATATTCTTTCTGGTTAGCAATTATTGTGTATTACCATTGTTCCCTATTTAGCTTTTATTTTATCCTATTATATGTTATTTTGTCATTTAATTAGAAACAAAAGATACTGCTGTGTTTTAATTTGAAAATTATTTCCTGCATTGATACAGTCTTTGTAAGTTGAACTTTGTCTCAAGAGAAATCTTACAGCTGAATTGTTTGTAAAGCTTTCAAATGATATTTTTTAGTAAATATAGTATGGTACGCTCATAGCAAAAATTTCAATAAATGAAAAAGGATAATCTTGTGACAAATATAATTTAAATCAATAAATTGGATAAATTCTCTTAAATGAACTTTTGTTCCCACAAAATGTCAAATATTCTAGTGGTTCATAAAGCTCCTGAACAGCCAGACATTTATATCTCAGGTTGGATGTTAAAAATACTGCTTCACTGAAAGAGTCTTCAGGCACTGGAATGAGTTGCCCATGGAGGTGGTGGAGTCACCAACCCTGGAGGTGTCAAAGGAACATTTAGACTTTTTGTTGAGGGACTGGATTATCTTGTTGATCTTTTCCAACCTTTGTAATTCTATGATTCCATGATCTTGTTGCTGTCAGTTGTTTTAATGCACCTTTTTTAACATATCTTTCAATTAGATATGGACTAGACAGGACAAATAATGACTTGTCAAGCTCTCTTAAAAAGTTTTGCAAAAGAGTTAAAAAGAAAATATATATTACATGTAGTGATATGTAGTGATTCTTACCAATTAGAATCTTAGAAAATAAGTTTGACATTTTTGCATTAAAATATTAGCAGCTCCAAGAACAAAAATCATTTGTAAAACTTCAGATTAGATTGAAATATCAGAAAGTAAGCCAAATGTGTTCATTTTAAGCAGTCATGTAGAAAACAACTTAGAAAATATTCAAGAGGCTTAAACTTCTTTTCCACCATCACGTTTTCTGTCTGCTATAATAAGAGCTGCTTCAAAAAATCCTGAACAACAATAAAACAACCAGAAGGGGGAACATGCAAATGTATAACACACTTTACCCTTTCTAAGCATGTAACAGCATGCAGTCGTGCACTATAATTGCCCAATGAATGCAGGTAGAGTATGGGGGGAAAGGAAAAAAATAAAAATAAAGAAATTGTGCCTGCAGAAAAATTAGCAGGTCACAGCCTGACCTGATGGTTGAGCACCAGGTGAGAAGGTGTGGCTAACCCGGGGAGTTCAGGTGCAAGCAATACACCTGGGTGTTTGGAAGGGATGGAGCCCTCCTCATCTTCCTCTAAGGGTTAGCAACCAAAAAAAACAGTATCTCCTCAGATGCACTTCTCTTCAGCTGTTCCGGATTGCTAGAAGGGGTAAACTAGCTTTTCTTTTTTGTTACTTGCTACTGTTCCATAGTTCCTGTGTCCTGTTAGAAAGTATTGTCATCGCCTAATCTTCTTTCAAAGATGACTGTGCTTTTTTTAATTTTTATTTTATTTTATTTTATTTTATTTTATTTTATTTTATTTTATTTTATTTTATTTTTGTGCAACTAGTGAATTCTGTATTCTGGTTTATTTTTAGCATTTTCAGTGTTTTCTATTTACAATGAACATTTATTTACTGAGAAGCAGGATGTTGCTTTTCTCTGTGACAGTCTTGCTTTAACTGACTGTAAACAATTAAAATGTGCTTATCAGGGTTTTATGTAGAATAGCCCTGGAGGTTAACTTCATTTAATGCTTCTGATAAGCCCTGAAAAAAAAAAAAAAAAAAAAAAAAAAGGAGTTTTGGCTTTCTTTCTTTCTTTCAACCCAAAGTTAAGTAAGCTGTCTTTAGTAAAAAGGATTTAAAAAGAGCTGTGCCCAAGTTTGACACATCATTGACCTTATCCACATATAAGCAGCAAAGAGAGAGCAAATACGATTATATCTTTCTTCTCTCTTTCGTTGTATTGCAGATAATTTAAATGACAGTCTCAGTACAGAACATTTTTGCTTCTGTGCTAAGAAAGAAGAAGATTTTATAAAAAGAAGTAAAGTGAAGAAAAAACTGGCTCAAGCCCTGGTATTTTTCTTTTGTCCATTGGAAAGTCACAGAAGGGCGTCAGGCTTCTCTGCAGGGTGATTTCTTCATCCTAAGAAGTGCTCAAGAAGTTCCAGTAGAGAGCATGGCATGCCAGCCTGGGAAAACTTACTCTTGTAAACTATTTCCTCAAACATAGTAGGATGCCTAACTGTTTTGCTGCTTTTAAACTGTGACCCGGTCTCCTTCCCTTACTTCTCAATGTGATAAAAGGTTTTCATAATGCACCACATAGTGCTAGTACATTTGCTAGCATTGTGTTCTGTATTTTACATCTTGAAATGGATTCTGGCAAATGTAAACAAAGAAAAGAAGAAAAAACCCTCCTTCTATTCCCTAACCTTCTTTAAGTGGAATGCCACCTTTTATTCAAGAGGAAACTGTAAACAACATTGTCACTAATGAATGCTGTTTGTTTTGAAGCTCACAGTGATTTAAGTGAAAAGACAATTAAAACCGATTAAGTTTTAAAGTAAACCATAGAGAATTTTAACATGAGAGAAAATAGCAAAGCAGAATTCTACAAATCAGATTTGTAACATTCTCTTTCTCATCTGGGAAATAGTCAGATACACAAATCTTTGACGCAACATGCTAAAATTCCTCTCTGCAAAGATAGGTACAACAGCCTAATTAGTAAAAAAAGAAATAACTGAGGCTATTGAAAGCCTAAAACTTTACTTAGCTTAGACGAAAAATTAAATCAGAAGTCTTATATTTTAACAAGTTCAAAGAAGTGCAACCAAAAGTCGATAAAATTCCCTGATCTGTAAGGTCTTCTCTAGCAAACAAGAAATTTCAGCAAAGATGGTCCTTCTTTGAAATGTCTACAAACAAAAATGGATGAATCAGTTCTCAAGACTTCAGGGTCGTTTGTAGCACATGGAAAACTACAATAACAACATGCAATCCTCTTGTGGAAATAACATGTGGATGTGATAGAGTGCAAATTATGTAAGATTTGTAGGGAAGAACAACAGTAAAGTAATGCTGGAAGAAAAAATAAAACCTACAGGACCTAAGTAACTAAAAATCACAGCAGTAACAGCAAAACATTTAAACTTGCAAGACATGGATCAGGTAGTAACTATGTTGGGGAAGACTGCAGAGAAGAGGTCGAATTTCTCTCTGATAAATGCAAAAATGAGGTTTCTCACCATCATGAAGATACTGCAGACTCAACTGCACTGCCAAAACAAAGCTAGTGTCATTTGGGATGTTATAAGATTTCTTTCCTGATCCTGGGCTGCAACTTCTGAAGGTCATAGGCATTCTTTATCATAAATGCCATCCTGCTACAGAGTCCTGGATACCTTAGGGCTTGAGTGACTGGTACTTTGGCTTCCAGAGATGCAGTGACTAAAGTGGAATTGTCTTGTGCCCCATGTAAAATATGTATTATAGTTAGATTAAAAAAAAAAAAAAAAAAAAAAAAAAAAAAAAAAAAAAAAAAAAACCATAAGGAAACGGAGAGCAACAACAATGTAAAACTGGTGAGATATTTGACTTTGTTTATGTGAAACTAATGCATCATTGTCTGCTTTCAAGAAAGCACTTGAAATGCTTAGTGAGTTCTCAAGGTGTTCCTCAGAGATTTCTGATCAAGCTTTACTCTTTCTGTGCTTCAGACTTGAAAACAGCTGTTCATGGTTGTAAGAGAATTTTTTCAAAATTAATGCCTCCTATTTTATTATGTTGGTCCGCGACATCATAATTGGATATATGGCGGTATGGTAGTAGAGGCTGAACCTTCCTGCCAATATTTTATTACAGTTGCCAATGTGACAGATGATAACACAGGGACAGTCTGATATGGAAGTGTGTATGAAGCAAAGGTATATCATTGAATTCCTCCATGAATTAAAAATTACACCCATTGGCATTCACTGACAGTTGCTGAATGCTTTTGCAGACCAAACAGTGGATGTGAGCACACTGAGTCAGTGAGTGATGCTTTTCAGCAGTGGTGACAGAGATATGAGAAACAAGCCACATTTTGAGCAATCATGCACAGCTTTCAGCTTTTCTGTTGCAGATTTTTATGAGACAACGTGAAGTCTTGTGACAAAATTGCATAGCTAATAGCTGCAGCTTTTTTGAAACAGCTATTATTTATTTATTTATTTATTTTGTAGTAGATAATTTGCTCTATCAAATAATTTTATTTGTATCTTCTGTAGTTTACATGGAAATAAAAAGGAGGCATTGTTACTTTCAAAGTGATCTATGTTACGTATGTAACAGCCATACACTGATGACATAAATAAGGCATGTTTGTAAAGCAAGGAATATCTTTCTCAGGAAAGACGGGGGTTATAAAAGTCTAGTAAAGAGGCTTGATCAAATTTTTCTTTGACTTGAATGTCTGACTGCAACTCTATACATTCTGTTTGAAAATTTGCAGAAAACATATTTGTGTTCCTAAATATGAAAAAGGTGATATTTTTTCATGAATATATATATGTAATTACAATAATATAATGAGAAAAAAAAAGAAAAATAACTATTTGTACTTCCTATACCACAAGTGTAAAAACTATTTTGACGTGTTGACAGTGAAGACCACAGCTCTTGTCGTATTTTCTGTGTGGAGTTACAGACACGGCAGATGTTGTGGTCACTTTTACTCTTCCAAGAATTACATTTAAAAGTTCCATGCTACCATTCCATTTGTTATTAGTAGACAATAATCTGCATGGCCTGCAGATCAAGGGTGTTTCATCTTTCCCCCTACTCTACCCTCACAACAGTAGTATTCTTTATAGCATAGTATCAAAGTAAAGTTGCCCAAATATTAGGAAAAGTCATGCAAAAAGAGGATCTAAATACAGGATCCAATCTCTCCTACAGGATGTATCATTAACTTCAAACTCTTATGAAATAAACTTTTTATTTTATCTCTGCTTACACATAGTTTACAGAATCATTTAATGAAATCATATGATAATTATTTCAGTTTATTTTTGTTTCATAAGCTTTGCCAATGACTGCACACATTTTTTTAAATGAAGACCTTATGTTCATAAGATCACAAAAAATTCGAACACATTGCCCTTAAACATTATTATTTTACTGCCATGTAAGTCAGGGAAAAACTTTTCTTAGTTGATTTTAGATGAATCTGTTTATGCATACATAAAATCTCACTTTTCCCCTTCTTTCCCCAGGGAGAAGCCTAGCACATAGCTCTTAACAATCTAATTCACTCTCTCTCATTAAAACTGAAAGAAGAAATAGGATAAAAGAAGTATACTGTGCTTTTCCATAGTAATCAACGAGCATATATTTTCATCCATATGGTTTATAACCTCAACTAAGGAAAATATACAATAGCTTGACTTCTGTATGACCTAAGATTAAACTGTTTCAGAAACAGATAGGCAGCAAGGGACAGCTTAAAACTAACAAGTTCCATGCAGGGAAATAGAGAACCTGGTAACACTGCAGTAGAAACAAGCAGTCTGGATAAACCCCTCAAGGAACCTCTCAAAATTGTGGCATCTTTCCCTTCCTTTATAACAAGAATCGTTTGCTAATAAACAAACTCTTGAAATGATTTAGGGACTGTATTGATAAAAACATCATAAAATATTTACCCAAAGTGCATTCACTGCATTTTAAACATAGTCAAACTGTTCACCTGGAACACAACAATACCAGCACTACCCACTACTAGCTATTCCAGTCATGAATCAGTAAGAAAACATTATAACTTCTTGAAAGTTTGATCAAGGATTTTTCAGGATCACTATGCTTAAAAGAGGTCACGGAAAGAAAATTATGAGGAGAATGTATTTTCTTTTGGATTCCAGTGTGTAGCAGATCTTGTAACAGAACAAATTGGTGGAAAATAACTGTCTGATTGTCTAGGTATACCTAGATCTACCTTACTTGCTTAAGGCAAGTAATAAATTTTGCTTGTTGTTGGGGTTTTTTTCTCTTTCCCTCTTAAAATTAAATTTGATCCAAATTTGAATTGTTCATTTATCTATTTATTTCAGATATTTTCACATTCTTTTTCTCAGAGAAACAGAAAAAGTATTCTCTAGTTCCAAATATATATATATATATATATATATATATATATATGTATGTATTTTTATTGCTGGTAGCTTTTATTCCTTGTGCATAATCCATCTTGCTTTTAGAAGAAGTTTTATTAGACCTATGGTATTTTCCATCTCATGTAGTCTGAAATTTGTGTCATACTACAGTGTCTTTAGAAAGATATAAATATCTTAAGATGCATCTTTCAAAAAAGTAAATTTATACAGAGATATTCTGGAGTTATAACCACAATATGTTATATATATGACTTCAAGCTTCACCTCTTGTTCCTGTTATGATAGATATCAGTCTCTAGAGGATGGGAGAGAGTCAAGGGGAATGTTGTTGAGACAAGACCTCCTGTCTGAAATACTAGGAGTCTTGAATCTTTAAATGAAGTGCATCATTACAAGAATGGAAAAACTCTTTCTTATTTCAGCAGAAAGTGAATTTTATCATCTCTTTAAGGAGATGACTTATATACATTATATTAAAGACATATTTTTGTTCTTCACAGATGCAGGCTCAAGATTCAAATTTACTTACCAATGTTTAAACAACCTTTGTTTTCTCACTGCACAATAATTGAACCTAGAACCTTAAAGATCATAGAATCATAGAATCATCAAGGTTGGAAAAGACCCAAAATATCATCCAGTCCAACCACTCACCTATTACCAATAGCTCCCACTAAACCATGTCCCTCAACACAACATCCAATTATTCCTTGAAAACCCCCAGGCTTGGTGACTCCTCCACTTCCCTGGGCAGTCCATTCCAGTGCCTGACCACCCTTTCTGAGAATTAAATAAATAAATCTCTAAAACACTGGGTGAATCATAAAAGCAAATGCCAAAGAGAAAAGTAGTATTAAAAAACAACAACAAAACACAGATCATTTCTTTTTTGAAATGCCACTTATACCTATTTCTTCTGTGTTTATAACATACATAGTTATACCATTTCCAAAGTAGTAGTAAATAATCTTGAGTGACTGTGAGTGTGTGAAATGCTATTCTGCATCATTTGAATTTCATATTACAAAAGCAAAGAGACCCCAGTAACTCATAATCTTCATTTTGTTAATTGTTTTTAATACACGTACATAGGCAATGTTTTTAACCCTCATGCAGTAGTCATATTTCATAATAGCCAACATTTTACATCAACAACCAGCTCTGGAAATATGATTATGTAAATATTTCAGATTTCCTAAAAGAGAAAAAAATAAAGTCTGACACCAAACTTTTACAGCACTAAACACCTAAAAATATCACACTTATGAAGAGCCATTTGTCCTTTCTCAACTATCTCTTTTTTTTTTTCCTTTTTTTTTCTTTTTTTCTTTTTTTTTTTTTTCTTTCTTTTTCATTAAAGATTTGAAGCTAGGAATGTTGAATATTTGGGAAATCTTATCCTATATTGGATATTAGAAAAAAATTCTTCTCAGAAAGAGCGTTAAGGCATTGGAACAGGTTGTCCAGGGAAGCAATGGAGTCATTGCTCCTGGAGATGTTTAGGAAAGGGCAGATGTAGTACTTATGAACCTGATTTACTGGGCAGTATTGGTGGTCAGTGGATGATGGGACTAGATGATCTTAGAGGACTTATCCAATTATAATGATTCTATATCCCAAGTTGTATTTGAAGAAAAATTCTGACATAATTATTTGTTCTTGGATGCTTTCTTTCACTGCCAGTATTTTTTTTTTTCTCCCTATACATAATTTTCCTTCATCACAAAAAAAAAAAAAAAAAACTTCAAAAACATGGCTAGGTACCAGTGTTAAAGTGAACTCACACAGATTTATTCATCTTCCATTCACATTGGTGTTACTGAGATTGTGAGATGACAGTTCAGAGAGAATGTAAACATCCAAATAACTTTTATTTTTCCTCTGTCTTTTTGTGAGCTTATTGGCACTCCAATTCCATTAGTTAGTCAATGTCCTGTACTTCAAAACTACTTAAAGCTTCTGTAACTTATCAGCCAATGAGCTTTCTTCTGGTCTTTCAAATTCATAGTAGTAGAATTCATACCCTCTGGGAATTTATCTGAAACTTGAATCACAAATTTTAAAGATCAACAGGCAACTTTTCAGAATTTAGGTCTAATATATTAAGTGTAAAAATTCTAGTAAATCAAGAAAAAAAATCTGTGTTATTCTATTCTCAGATGTGTTTCTGTACACATCAGCAAAAAGGAAAAAAGAAACAGTAGCAGGGAATTTATGATTTGCAATATTACAATGGAATCATCTTACTATGGATTGTTATTGGCAATAAAAAGGGAATAAAACTCAATAAAGGGGAAAGCGTGATAAAAAATATAAAACCTCATGAGTTTGTTTTTTTTTTTTTTTTTTTTTTTTCTGCACTATCATACCCAGTACGATAGTATTATAATTTTTAAATCATTAAAATGGCTAAACAAAGTTTCATTTTCTCATGAGCCAGTATATTTTTCACTATATATTTCTGATTTTACACATTTTCTAACCTTTTTATTAGACACAATAACTGGATTATTATGTAGAAAGGACTTCTACTTTGCCAAGTAACATATTTAAGCAAATAAGGGAGCAATCTTTCATCTTATGTATTTATATTGCTCTAAATGGGTGCACATATGCATACACATACATATATATGCATATATACATATGTGTATAAACAGAGATTATCTTCTTTCAACGATATTTCAAGGCATTGCTCTGGGAAGATTGTTTTCTTTATCCTTGACTTATGTTAAGCATTCTACTCAGGTTAGGGAAGATGGTTGCCAGATTGCCTGTCTTATTTTTCTTTCCCAGGGCAGACAAAGTATGCTTATCTATTAAAAGCACTCCAGAATTACATTAAGTTTGGACACCTGTGGAGCTTGTCTGCACAGGTTCTCATGCAGGTCACTGGTTGCTGGGGTAGCTTCAAGAACAGAATAATAAGCACTATTCGAAATGGGAAACGTATTTCTGTCTCTTTCTTTTATCAGTATACTTATTAAAAAAAATCCTTTGTATAACGAAATAGAAATTCTTTCTGGATAAACCTGGCATTTGTGCTAAATTCACTAATTTTTAATTGTTGACACAATTATTTTTGTTCCTGAAACACAAGAAAATTAAAATCCTTATAGTGTTTACAATATTTATGTATCACCTCCATGCTTCTTGGAGAGATCTCTTTGATTTCATGCTGTAATAAAATAAAATAAAATAAAATAAAATAAAATAAAATAAAATAAAATAAAATAAAATAAAATAAAATGAAGGAAGATAGAGGCCTTGTAGTTTTCATTTTTAGCCAGTGTTTAGAAAAAGAAATCTCAGAGAGAGAGATAAACAATTGATCACTTCTGGGAAAAACAAGCAAACAAAAAAAAACACCTCCGACCCTGGAGGTGTTCAGGGAATGTTTGGATGTTGTATTGAGGGACATGGTCTAGTGAGAACTATTGGTGATGGGTGGATGATTGGACTGGATGATCTTGTGGGTCTTTTCCAATCTTGGCGATTCTGTGATTTTGTGATTATGTAAATTGGTGTACCCTTTTCAGGATATACTTAAAATGACATAAAGTTTTGCTTCATAAATATGTGCTGTTTTAACCTTTGGACTTTTAAAAAATTATATATATGTAGATAATTCACATATCCCTAGATTTACTCATTAATATACTTTCTGGTATTTTCCTTTTAACATAAAACTTTTACTTTCAAACTGTTCAAATTTCAATGTTAGTTGTAGATAAATATTTATCTACGCATATAGCAGATGTGTTATTAGTTTATTCTGCAAAACTCTGCTCTCATATAATCCCCTCAAACAGGCTGATTAACTTGCCAGCCAAAATCATGCAGTGCCTGGCTACTGTCTGTGTGACAGTTCTTTATTTTACATACCTGTTTCTTGATTCACTTAAGGTACTGTAGGAAGCTTTTCACAAAATAAAATTCCATTATATTTACAGTGGAAAAAAATATAATGGTTCTGAATTCTCATTCTCATCATAATTCTGAAATTACTTATATTTTATTATAATTTAGAATACTTCTTTTTAATTTTAAAAATATTGACTGCTGACTCTTTTTCCTTTGCCATATACTTTCTTTGAAGCATTAGTACTGCTCCTAAATTATGAGTATAAATGTAAAAATTGTATGTATAAATGAATGTATTGTATCTTGTTTTAGGCACTAAATTAGGGATAGACATCACTTAACCACAGATCTATCTTCAGATTTTCCTGTAAGTAAACATAGATGTCTTCTATAGGGACATGTCTATCTAAGATGAAGGAGACTTTTCCTATAAGTAGCCCTCAAAGTGTTTTCAAGTTGATACAGCACTTACTTAGAAATCAGTGTAGAGAAGTGGATTATGACTAGCCTGCTAAATTAAAAAGAATGAGTCAGACATCAGTACTGGAGCTTGGAGTCAAGTGGAACAGACTTGAATGATCCATACTCCTATCTATCTTCTACCCACATGCTTAGACAGAGCTAGTGAGTAAGAGAGTATCAAACGAGAAAAAATAACAAGTAGGAAAAATGTTGAAAAATATTTTGAGCCTGAGTTATGTACAATGTAAAATACAAAGATATAAGTTAATTTTTTTTCTGGTCTAAAGATTCTTGCAATTTTTCATATTGTTGCTGTGAAAGCTTCCATTTCTGTACAGTTTCTACTCTCATCCAGCAGACTGGAAGGTCAGGTAGAGCCGTCTTTCCTATGGTGAATTATGGACAACTTATGATTTTGTCATAGATCAATGTTAAACACTGATTTACTGCACATTAATGAATATGAAGTGGAAATATTCACAGAATAAAGAGATTAGTTTTCTAAAGCAGACAGACAAAAAAAATTAAGTTCACTACCTTTGAAGACACAAATAAAAAACTTGTCATTGGAAGAGAGTCATTATCTGCGTAGGTTGTTATGAAAGTAACACCTCCTGTTTATTTCCATGGAATCTACAATAAATAGGAAGAACACAATAACACTGCTTAATAGAACAAATTAATAGCTACAAAATGCTATTTTTTAACATAGTCACCACTATTACCTGTATATTTTCGCATGAGATCAAGAGCCTACATGCTGCACTTATAAACATCTGCATAAGTGGAGGGGACCAGTGTCTGCTGTCACTGCTGAAACACCTCACTGTGCCAATACCCACTGGCTGAGCTCTATAAATGATCAGCAAGCATCAATGAATGTCAGTGGGTGCAGTTTCTTCATCAGATAGCAATTCAGTTCCACACCTTTGCCTCATATGCACTTCCAAGTAAAGTGCTGTTTTGTCAGACTACTCCTCTGCTGCTGTCTGTCTAAAGGATAAAATGTAATGGAATGTTGATGGGAAGTTCAAACTCGGCTGTCATACCACCAACATCCACCTCTGATTTTGTGGGCCAACATAATTAAATAGGGAGCGTTACCTTTGGAGCATTCCCTGTAAAAAATATATTATTAAAGTTACTTTTTACAGTTATAATCCCTTGTTTCTTCCCCTGAAGTATTTTTTTTTTGTTCTCTGGGACCTGTAAGTCGTAAATGTCAGGTCATAGTTGCTTGTATTCTTTTGTGAAAAATGTGTTCTTCTTCTACGACACTACTTAAATGTGCATAGCTCTCAATTGTTGATATTGAGTTCATATTGAATTGGAGGTGATGAATAATTCATACAGTCCAATTTAACTTTTTTTTTTTTTTCCTTTTTTTTTTTTTTTTTTTCTGGGCATTAGATGATAATTGAGCATAATTAATTGTTCCTACAAAAACCGTCATTTGAATTTTTGCCCAGTAACATCTAGAAAATGTAGAAAAAGTACACATTTATGCTTTCTTTAGATGCAAGACACTCAGCAATTCCAGCATGGAAATATGAGACAAAATATTTCCTACTATCCCATTAGTACAGTTTAACAAACCTCACATATCTACCTTGTCTGTGGAAGGAATTCCAGACGGCTAAAATAATTAGGTTAGGTATGCTACCTTTTTGCCTAAAGATTTTATACAAGGGTACCTACAAAAATGCCTCATGTTTTCTGATGTTGGCTCATCACATCAGTGGAATATGGTGGTTAACAGTAGATGCTGAACCTTAAAACCAATATTCTGTTACATTTTGTTGCAGTGAGAGATGGCAGCAGAGGGGCAGTCTGACAAAATGGCATTTGATTGGAAGCATGTATGAAACAAAAATCTGTCTCTGAAGTCTTTCATGTAGAAAAAATTGCACCCACTGTCATTCATTGATGCTTGCTGAATGTTTATGGAGATAATCAATGAATGTTGGCACAGTGGGGTGGTGGGTGGTGCATTTCAGCAGCAGTGACAGCAACATGAAAGAGGCCATACTCCATACAGATTTTTATGAGTGCAGCATGAAGGAACTTGTTCATTTCTGGTGAAAATGAATAGCAAGTGGAGCAACTATTCTGAAAAACAGTGTTTTGTAGGTGGGAATTTGCTCTATTGAATAGCATTATTGTGCTCTTTGTAGCCATGGAAATAAATAGTTGTAGTTTTCATGGAAATAAAGAGGAGGCATTAATTTCATAGCAATCTAATTTTATTATGTTGTATAGTATCTATAATCAAAGCCCAGGAGTGAAGTTAAGGAATCAATCTTGACATACTAAAAGTAATACTATTTTAAACAGTTTATCTTTGGCATTTTTTAAATTAGCCAAGATTTCACTCCTGTGTTCTATCTTAGATTCTGTCATGTATTTTTACATAACTTTGGGAAAGCAATTTGAGGTCACTTTTTCAGTCTTGTGTATCCTATTGTAATTATTGGTTGTTTTTTGTTTCTTGTTGCTGTTTTGTTTTGCTGTTTTGTTTGTTTGTTTGTTTCCTAGCGGAATGGTTATATTTCCTTGTACTAGAGAAGATTTGAGTCTGTGTGTTTTGTATTCATTGATATTAAACTAAACTGTGACATCACAAATGGTCACTTTAATGCATGATGGTTCCGCTGCTGGAACCAGGCAAGCCCTTAACAAGACAAAACCTGATGCAGATTTATGTAGGCTGCTGTGACAATGCATTTTCATATGCTGTTCAGTTGTTACTTTCTCAAAGGCAGCGGACAGTATGTGAAGAACTTGTATGGTACCTGCTTCAACTGGTCTAACACTTAATGATGCTGAATGTAAGTTGACTAGACTTTATTATCACTTTTACTAAAAAGAGAATTGTATTTTGTTACAAGTATTTCAAGATACTAAAACAGGCTTAAGCAGTTGATACTTGAAAACATCAGATGAAAGTTCTTGCAGAGTACCAACCATCAGCCAGTTCTCAATCTATCTCACTACTCAGGTATCTCTCACTTACTAGGCTTATCTATGAGTACATCGTGAAAGGCAGTATACAACACCTTGCTGAAGCCAACATACACAACATTCACTGCTCTCTCATCATCTACCCAGCCAGTCGTGATATAATAGAAATAGAACAGAAATATAATAGAAAGCTAGCACATCAGTGAACCATGATTTCCCCTTGGTGAATCCATGTCAACTACTTCTGGTAACTTTCTTCAACTTTCTTGGAGGTGTCATCCAGAACAGATTATTCCATCATCTTCTCAAGGTTTGAGGTGAGGCCCACTGGCCTTTAGATTCCCAGCTCCTTCCTCTTGCCCTTTTGGAAGACTGAAGTGACTGGTTTTCTTCAAGTCCTCAGGCATCTCTTCTGTTGTTCATGAACTTTCAGAGATGATAGATCCCTCAATGCTTGTGTATGCATCCCATTAGAGCCATGGATTTGTTTGCATTGTTGTTTTTTTTTGTTTGTTTGTTTGTTTGTTTTTTTGGTTTTTTTTGTTTTTTTTTGTCTAAACATTCTCTGACCAGATTCCCCTTGACCAAGAGAAAGATTCTCCCTGTCTCCAGGGTCTGGGATTCCTGAGGGGCAGAATCAGGAGTAAAGACTGAAACAAAGAAGGCGTTCAGTAACTCCACCTTCTCAGTGTACTCCATTACGAGGACACCCATTCCATTCAACAGTGGACCCACATTTTTCCTAGTCTTCCTTTTTCTTTGACATACTTAAAGAAGGTTTTCTTGTTGCCCTTGACCTCCCTCACCATTTTTAATTCTAAGTGGGCCTTGGTATTCTTTGTTGCATCTTTGCATTTCAGCTTTCTGTAGAAGGCCTCATGAACTCCGTCCTCATGATTAGGTGGCCTATATATAGTAAACATTCACAGTGGTGTATCCCAGAGTAACCTGCCCTGTATTTCTCACTCTGAAGCTCTCCGCTTATTCATCATTCATACCTATGGAATGATGGATACATTACAGTTACTGTCTCACTTAAAGAACAGCTCCACCATCTTGCCGTACTGGTCTTCCTTTCCCAAGCAGTACATAGCCACTCACAACAGCATTCTAATCATGCAAGCCATTGTACCGTGTCATATCAATAAAGTGTATTTTATTTAGCAGTATGAATCAGAGCTCACATAGAGACTCAGTATGTTAAAAAGCACTAAGTGAAACTGAGTTGACTAATATAACTGAACAGAGAAAAAAATATTGTTGCGTGTTTTGATGTCTTACTAATAAAGTGTGTAGTCATGTCCTGTGTTCCAGGTCAGAAATACAATCAAGTTACATTTTTAAATCCATGAGGCTTTGATCACAGCATCTCCATTTACTTTAAAGTGCAGTAAATGTTGAGCAGACACCCTGCAGGAAGTAATAAGAAATGGACTACATAAAGAAATTCCAAATCCTTTGTATCATACCTTCTTGCTTTTTAACTGAAAGTGGAATCATATAGCTAAAATACATTGGTGGGTATTACAAAGAACATTTTACACATTGGTGAATCTAATGGAAAGTTACAGGAGAGAAATAAGTAATAGACTAAGAAGTCTGATAAGGTGTCATCAGTTCATTTTTGTGAGGAACACTCTGTGCTTACTCAAGACAATATTTTGAGTTATTCTCTGTATTTAGAATTATGAAATGTTTTTTACTATGCAGAGGAAAAAAAAAAAAAAAAAGAGTAACCACCATGGATGACATTCTGCTGTCTTGTCCTGGAAATTTCCCAGTACAAATGACTTTTTCCCAGTTGAGGAGAAAAAAAAAAAAAATGTCTAGGAACAAATACAACAAAACTTCTCAAAGACAAGACCTATAACAGTATAGATTGATAATATGAGGAGAAAATGATGTAAGAGAAATTCCCAGTCCATTAGACACCTTCCTAAACAACCTTCTTTATTGGAATACAGATAGTGAAAGTACAGACAATGAAGACTACCTAAAATTAAGTCAGATGTAGCAATAAGAGAGGTGATTTGTAGAAATCTATGGCTTTGCTCTAAGGAGAATTTGTCACCAGTACCATGACATATCATTTAAATGTAGAGGCTGTCAGTTTAAATGTCCCAGCTGATGTCAACTACTGACATAAAACTAAAAGACAGAAGAGGTCTCTAAGATACATAGGAGTCAAGTATTAAAAGTTTTTATTGGAACAATACAGTACCTTGAACTGTACTTGAAAAAGAGTGAGAAGACAGAAAAAAATGTGTCAGAACTGGTACAAATCTTTTTTGCTTGTAAAAATCTTCTAGCTTATGCATGGTTCTTGGGCACAAGTGTAGTTCTGTTCGGATTTATGCATTTGTAATCATTTCCAGATGAATCATGCAGCATCAAGTGCACATGCATTCTAATACAAGCTTGTTCAAATATCAAGGTACTTCAAGTAATAGGACAAATAGAAGAGAATTACTTCAATACACTTCTAAAAAAATAGTTTCTTACTGTTATGTAGATAGACTTATTTTTTCTTTTTATATACTGAGACAAGACCCAGGTATATTTATTGTAGCATACGAATATCAAATCTGTTGTATTTGTATTGCCTCAGTGATGCTCTTAAGTTCTAATGAGTGATCAGATGTGTAGAAATCTCTAATGTGCAAATATCTGAAAAATAGTGTTGTCTCATTTTACTTCTCTCCAAATCCATGACGGATATCATAATATACAACGAAATAGTTTATTTATTTCAAAAATGGAACAAAGAGAAGGCAAATGCATAGATCATCCTTCTGGATTTCATACTGTCAGCCCTAAATATTGCTGTAACCTACTGGTGATAAGATGCACAATTTGTTCTGAAGAAATATTCAAAAATCTACTTTAGTGAGTTTAGTAGAAATTCATCTGTTAGAAAAATTGTCTTTTTCTAAAACTATGTTTTTACACAGCAAATCCATTAAAAATAAATTATATATATATATATTATTATTTTTATTTTTTTTTAAATGATATTTAAAAAAGGATAAATAAAACTAGCTGGGAGATGATCACTGAATGACATTTTTATTTTTTTTTTTTTTTCTAAAATGAACTGAACATTATCCAATATATTTATCATATATTATTTCAAAAAAACAAAAATTATTTCTGTTATACAGCTTATACAGAATGAAACTGAAGAAACTTATGAAGTACAGTAGCATATCTGTTGCTCTACCCCACCTAATATTGCTGTCATGCAATATTTCCCCTGTACTCAGCACTGGTGAGGCCGCATCTCGAGTACTATGTCCAGTTTTGGGCCCCTCACTGCAAGAAAGTCATCAAGGCCCTGGAACACGTTCAAAGGAGGGCTACAAAGCTGGTGAGGGGTCTGGAGCATAGGCTGTATGAGGAGAGGCTGAAGGAGCTGGGAATGTTCAGCCTGGAGAAGAGGAGGCTCAGGGGAGATCTTATTGCTCTCTATAACTTCCTGAAGGGAGGTTGTAGTGAGCTGGGGGTCGGCCTCTTCTCTTGTGTCATTAGTGATAGGAGCAGAGGGAATGGTTTCAAGCTATGGCAGGGGAGATTCAAACTGGACATTAGGAAGTATTACTTCTCAGAAAGGGTGGTCAGGCACTGGAATGGACTGCCCAGGGAGGTGGTGGAGTCACCTGCCCTGGGGGTATTCAAGGAACGACTGGATGTTGTTTTGAGGGACATGGTTTAGTGGGAGCTATTGGTAATAGGTGAACAGTTGGACTGGATGATCTTTTAGGTCTTTTCCAACCTTGCTGATTCTATGTTTCTATGCTGGCGAAAGTATTGAGCTGAATAAGAGCACTCCCTTTAAAGAGAGATGTTCTTCCCTTTGCTAACTTTAGGGATGAATTTAGTTGACTTTTAAAATTTACTCTCAATAGCATTCCAAAAAAAGAGGATGTGATTTTTATCTGCTGTGCAGATGAGGTCACAGAAGACTAAATCCACTATTCGTTTTCTAAATATTAAAACTTTTAACAACACTCTCGCTATACTGTGATACCAGAATCCTTTATCTAACTAGTGTCGTGGTTCATTCCTAAAGAATGCTCCAACTAGCTCCAACTCTAACATCACAGAAATCACTGGCGTGGAAGGAACCAAAAAGATCATCTAGTTCTAATTCTCCTTCCATGGACAGGGTCAAAGCTCAATCCAACCTGGCCTTGAACTTCTACATACAACCTGTGCCAGTTTCTCACCACATCTGAACAAAGATTTTGCTCCTAACATCTAACTCAAATCTACATTCTTTTAGTTTTGAACTGTAAACCTTTGTCTTATCCCCACACTCCTAGATAAATAATCCCTCTTCAGCTTTCTCGAAGGTTCCCTTCAAGTACTGGAAGGCCACTCCATGGTCTCGTAGGAGCTTTTTCTTCTCCAGTCTGAACAATCCCAAATCTCTGTCTGTCTCTGATCATACTCATGGTCCTTTACTGGACTCTGTAACAGGCTCATGTCGTTTTAATGTTGGAATCCTCAGAGATGAATACAGTACTCCAGGTGGAGTCTCATGAGAGTGGAGTGGAGGAGGAGAATCACCTCCTTTAATGTGCTGCTCATACTTCTTTTGATTCAGACTATGATGCAGTTGAATTTTCAGTCTGCAAGCACACATTGTTGGTTCATTTAGAGTTTTTCATCAGCCAGCACCCTAAAGTCCTTCATTCTTTGCCCAGCCTGTATCTGTGTTAGCATTACCCTTACCACTTACATAATCTTGCACTTTGCCTTATTGAACTTCATGAGGATTGCACAGGCCAAGTTCTCCAGCCTGTCTAGTTCCTAGTTAAGAAGCAATTCTAGTCTAAACAGTGTTAAAATGTATTAAATTTTCCTAACCTGTAAATTAGTGAGTCCTGGTTTTTTATTATGATCGTTCATTCTCCTTAGACAACTAAAGGTGATTAAAATGTTTCTTTCTTCAGAAAAATAGTGTGTCTCCATAGAGCAGTTCATGCTAATTCATGATCATGTGGCCTTTCAAATCATTAATTAAATTAATTTCATTGCTTTCACTCATACACTCTTAATTAAAAAGACAGAGAAGAAGAGGACTATGAGGAAGTAATATATGGTATTATCAGTGTCATGTCCATAAGAACTATTTAATAATGGCTCAAGGTAATTTATTGTTAATAAAACCTAGTAATTTTCTTGAACTGCATACAGGACAACCTGTGAACTTTACGAAGTTTGTTCACTGCTCTCTGCATCAGTCTTGATAATTAATCATTCTACTATCAGTAGAAGTAAGGAGTAATATTCAAAAGCCATAATGACAAACCTGAATTTAATCATATCAGAACACATTCTGAACATAAGTAGCAATATCTTCTTGATCTTTTTGCTGGTGACTTTTTGTAGCTAATACTGTGTACGGAGTGAGTTAAGCAAGTATTCTTTGGTGAGATACACTCACTGAAATGTACAAAAATAAAAATTACTTAACATATAATATATTTTGGTCTTTT
Source organism: Excalfactoria chinensis (assembly GCF_039878825.1). Lineage (NCBI taxonomy): Eukaryota > Metazoa > Chordata > Aves > Galliformes > Phasianidae > Excalfactoria > Excalfactoria chinensis. The sequence continues at coordinate 139,326,139 of NC_092825.1, forward strand.
TTTAGTCATTTTCTGAAGTTGTTGATGTAACCTAAATAAAATTGTAAAACTTAAGTGCTGTTTATCTTGTTCCACAGCTGCTGCTCTGAACAGCTTTTCTTGTATTCCGACACTTAAGAGACCAAAGAGAAGAGTTAAAAAAAAAAAAAAAAAAAAAAAAAGAAAGAAAAGACTCTACTTTTTGTCATGCAAACAATAGGCAAGTGTTTGCATCTGGAATAAAACAAATGATAACTGGAGTTTTTGAGAAAGTGAAATGAATGACTTATTATAATGGCTGTTCACCTCCTAATTTCCTTTTACCTTAAGACAAGTTAAGGCTCTACACAAGGATTACTTTAGTTTGCCATATGCACATGCCATCACCCTGAATATCTCCTGGAAATCTCATGGGAGGTTGATGCTGAAGTCTTGGACAAGGTACCCTTCAATGTATATGGTACAGAGAAGCAAGGAGAAGTCAGCCATGACATGACCCTGAAGGCACTTAGAGTGCCAAAGGAGATGTACAGAAAAAGTACAGCTAGAAATTATATATCTTTCATTTACAAACATCTGAATTATCTGAGCTTGAATATAATTCTGTCTGCAATTGTAGCTAAAGAACTATCCAAATTTCATTAACAAGTAAAAGAATTGCAATTCTTGCTATCTCAATGCTATGTAATCAAATTATAAATTCCTTCTTTGAAGGGTAGCATAATCAAACATTTCTTGATTATTCACACAAGAATCATTTGACTCCCCATAGGTAGGATTTCCCAGATTCCCTCTAAGGAACAAAATTAATGCTTTGCAGGTGGATTTTAATGGCTGAATTGCAAGCTGTTTGTGTTCATTGGCAATAAATTATACTAGTGTACACTCAGAATTACATCATTTAGATCTATGACTGTTTTTCTCTGAATGCTTTAAATACTCAATGCTGTATTACATTTCTACCAATATAAAAAATGTGTAAGCTATTCACTCAAAATAGTTATGCATGGAACTGCATAGACATTTTTTAATTAGATGAATTGCTATACCAAAGCAAATAAATACACTTTAATAAATAATAAGAAATACAAATGGCTCTGTAGTGAAGTTACTGTGGGAGATTTTGTAAGCTGCCCCTCCTGCCTCACCAAGCTCTTATTTTAAACTTCCTGTTTTCTGATCCACTGAATAGTCCATCCTTCAGATCCTTATTTTTCCATCTTAGGGATAAGGATGTCATGCAGAATCATGTTGAAAGCCTCATAGAAGTTTAGGTAGATTACAACAGTTGCCCCTTCTTTGACCACTGATACTTTTGCTCCATCATGGAAGCAACCAGATTGGCCAATCTGCCCTTGGTAAATCCATAGTGGCTGTCTTGGATCCACTTAGTCATTTTGCATATGCCTTGACTTTTTGAATATGTTAGAGTTGCTTGGCAACTACAACATCCAGTTCCTTTCTTGTACATGTTCAATCTCATCAAGTTGTCTCAAAATTTCTCTTAGCCTGCAGTGGAGGGGATTTTGTCCCCGTAACCCTCATCTAGATGTTCAGGGATGTGAGGGACATGGGAAGCCAGACTACCAATAAAGATTGAGGCAAAGAAGTTGCTGCGTATGTCAGCTTTTGCTATGTATCTTCTTGCCATTTCTCTCTTCTCATTTATCAAAGGATATACACTCTCCTTGGCCTTTCTCTTCTGACTAATGTACCTAATAATATCTTTTTTTTTTTTTTTAATTTATTATTTTTTTATTTTTCATGTCACTTTTCTGGTTCAATTTCATCTGTGCCTCAGCATTCGTGTTCTCATCTCACACATCCAGGCAGCATTCCTGTATTCCTGTTCAGTTTCCAGGACCATAAAGGTGTAGGAAGGAAGGAGTAATTAAAATAGCATCAATTTAAGTCAACTTAGACTTCTAGAAATGTACTGTCCAGGTTTCAAATTATTATATGTATTTTATATATATAATCTTAATAAGTACTTGGAGAAGCTAGACGACATGCAACTAATGTTTAATTTGCATGATATTTAAAACCAGCTACCTCACTTGAAGCTTTAGGATAAATTCTTTGAATTATGTCAGAAAGCAAAATATAGAGTGAGAATCTTGCCTAAATATGATCTCAATACTTTTAGATACAGAATAGATCATATTATACCCACAATTGTACTGATTTATTTATTTATCTGATCTTTTTCATAGTATAAGGGATCTTTGTAATATTGTCTCATACTGAGGTGATTTTTATTTTTTTTTTAATTCCCTTTTTCAAAAATTTGTTTTGAAGTAACAGTATTTTTTACTCAATGCAAACCAAGACTAGTGACAGTCCACCAAAAAACTTTGAATAAAGTGACACCATCTGCTTTGGAGACCTGGAACAGTTGTTTAGGAAAGAAATCATGCTGCACTGTGAACACCCAGAATAATCTTTCTGACAAATACGCACAGTAAATGTTCACGCTACGCAATATATGGGCAAGACAGCAGCCATTTCCAGAAAACACTTTGAGCAATTCAATTGGACAGTACTGAAGTTACCTTCTGTTTTGTCATGGAGTGAAGCCAAGATCCTGCTATTTGGCCACCTCCCTTTTCTTGCTTATAAAACATGCACACAATACCTAACAGCTCTCTATCACTAAGACTTATGCTAAGATATTTGTCAAGTAAACTGCAAGATTCCATCAAAATTCAAGCATCTTGTAACTTTGACTGTTTTCATTTGTTTGGAGAATGCAAACTGGCCTCAAGTAATACACATTAAAAAATAACTAACTAGGAAAAAAAAAATTAAGATGACATTTACATAAAATACAGTGAGCTGTATGGAATATGCAGAGAATTAAACAATTTGTTTTTATTTTTTTATTTTTATTTTTATTTTTATTTTTATTTTTATTTTTATTTTTATTTTTATTTTTATTTTTATTTTTATTTTTATTTTTATTTTTATTTTTATTTTTTTTGCTGGTATTTGTATAAAAAAATCTTGATTCAGTTCTCTATGTAACAATAAACAAAAGCATTTCCAGCCTGTTTTTAACATCTGTTTCAACAAAGCCCTTCAAACTGCACAACACCTCTACTGGCTAGCGTGAGTAGTTCAGATCACTGAAGACAGGTCTCTAAGATCCCTTATCAGTCATTAAAGATGCATAATCAGTCATCTGAGGAAAACAAGAAACTAGTCCATAAGTGAAAAAAATCTGTGATTCAGATCTTTCTCATCTTCAGCAGGTTCCAGTTCCTTGTATTTGGCATGATCAGATCTAGACCGAGAGTCAGATGAGACTCTCCTTAAGCTTTACACTAAAGTTGGATGGCTGTCCAGAAATAAATACAGTTTGCACAGATGCAGAGATATTATAAATAGTAAATAATTTATATCTCTTTTAATGAAGAATCTGCTTTAATCATCAGTTTCTAAACTTCCCTATTGTATTTGGTAAGAAAAGCTAAATGTATAATGTGGCGAGGATGGATCAAAAACTTAATAATGTCAAGAAATCTTTTTTCCATTTTTTTCTGGGAATTTATCATCTCAAATCATGCTTGATTATTTTTCTGTGTTCAGGATACAAGACACTGCAGAATAGATAGAAAAAGAATGGACAATTTTGGTTTTCTAAATATATAAATGCATGACATTATGCTCTTTCTCCCAGAGCTGGCCTTAGACTAAGACATTTATGTAGTTATTCACTTTAGCTTTTATAAGAAGCTACTCTATTCTCAATCTCTTCAAGTGTTAATTTTGTATTAAAAAAGGTAATTATGTTATTTCTAATCCCAAATGCATTATTTTCTCTTAGTTGAGGATTGTAAAATGGGAAGAGAGGGGGAGAGCAAAATTCTATTTTTTAAATTAAAAACTTAGCAGGTCACCTTTTAATAGATTTATCTTTGCACAGGGATTTATATATGTGCAGTAAAGACATAAAAGTGGAGATAGCAATTAAGAACTATCCTGTGGGATATTATTATGTGAAGATATCCTTTCTCCATCTGTAAAAAGCTGTGTTTCCTATCAGATGTCAAACACACTAAGCACAGCTGTCAATAGGCATTAAAGGAGAAATCAGCATATAAACCATACACAGCTCTGTGCAGGATTGGATCCTAGATATAATGAATAACCTTCTAAGTTTTTAAATTATACCTGACATCATAAGGGAAGCATGAGATGAAAATACATTTATTGTTCCTCTACTTCTAAGCAAAAGAGGGAAATGTTGGTATGGACATCAAAATTAAGCCCTAAATAACCTTATCCAAGAACTCACTAGAAGAGAGGAGAACTGATCTAAAATGTATTTCAATAAGCTAGCTAGACTAGGATAAATAATTCAACAAAAGGAGTCGTTCAAAATACCAAATGCTTTTGTTTCTTAAAATAAGTCTTTTAATAAGCCCTTTGTATGCATTCCACATGATAGATAATACATCAAAGAGGGAAAAGTAACCAGTGACTATTGCAACAAATGTCAATTTCAAGAACTGTGTACGAAGAGAAGTTCTCTAGTAAAGCATTAGTGTAATGTCAGCACTCTTAGGCTGCAAATTACTCTGTTCCTTGTTAAGATTACCATGGTCAGGCCATTAGACTGGTAATTACAGGAACAGTTTAGAAGCTGCCCTTAGAAAAATATTCATATTTTTTTTATTCAGTAGTCTTCCAAATCAGTAGGTTTTTTTTTTTTTGTTTGTTTGTTTGTTTTTTTGTTTGTTTTTTTGTTTGTTTGTTTTCAGTTAAGACATACAAAAGGGGAAAAAAGAAGTAAAAGTAATATAGACATATCATTAAAATGATCATGAATTAAATATTGGAACAATTACAAAAACTATTTTATTTATTTATTTCACTGTTTTATAAGGCAGACACTTTGTTTGTTTGTTTGTTTGTTCATTTATTTAATAGAAATGCTTAAGTGCTTCTTTGAAGTGGTTTATATCTCTATACCAACACATTTGATGCCTCAATATCTTTCTTTAAAGTGCCTTACACAAATTACAATCTTCTTTGACTTTCCTTTTTTCATTAGAGCCAGGGTACTTGGATTCAGAAAGGAACCTGTAGCAATTCTGAACAGTAAATAGTTGTACAGGGAGTTAATAAAGTATTATGAAGTTCAGCACAGATACAATAAAAGATTATATCACCATAGATAAAAGGTAGAGCAATGCTTTTCTCCATGGGATTTTGAAAAGGATGCAAGCTCAATTATATTCTTAAGAACTTAAACCTCATTTTCTGTTCACTGCAATAAATATTTCTGGAACAAATTTACTCAGTTAACTGCTGAACAATATTGATTATTTTAGACCATATTAACTTAAGCTTCTCCAGGGATAGGAGTGATTCACTTAGATCAGATGTATCAAACTGAGGCCATTTCTAACACAAAAGATAAAACATATGCTTACACATGGAAAAATGACTACTTATTCCTATATTACACAAAGAACAAAAGGACATTACTTTGCTCAAGGTTTCTTTTTTCAAAATTCAGTCTACAAATTATGTTACTGCTTATATCTATCAGGTCCACCATTGTCCCACTCAATATTAAGGGAATGATATTGGGTGTTGAGAGTTCTTAGTTTTCTCATATGGTCACTGAGAAAAATATATATCTCTACGAGATAATTTTGAGTATTTTTGACTATAATATTAGTGGATATTAATGAAATTAATATTAGTGGAAATAAAATGAAATGATTTCACCTAACAGGTGTTAGCAAAAATATTTACTTTGAATCTTCAGGAACACTTGGCCTCCTTTTGTCATGGCATGCTGGGTTTCACAAGTTCTTACTTTGCAAAACAATGCCACACTACCTGAAAAGGAAAGGCAGGCGTATTGGCTCAATTCTTCATTTAAAACCAGTTATGGAACGACATTTACCCAGAAGTTTTGAGTCTCAATAATTTGGTCAGAACAGTAGCTGTAACTTTGACCCAGATCTGTCTGATTTTCTCTCTTATTTTTAGGACAAGTATTTCAGTGAAATAGTGAAAAGCCTGAGAATGAGCAGATAATATATTGTTAATCTATCTTGAGTGTTGCAATGCTTTTTGGGTCAATATAGAATGAGGCCTTTGAGTAGATGATTTGTGTGACAGTTCTTATCTCCTCACAAAGTTCCCTTGCTAGACTCAGATTCAGAGCAGTGCTATAAATGTGTTAAATGCATACTGCTACCTCAAAACATGGAGAGACAGGAGGGACTTGAGAGCAAAATGAGGATACCCACTTCATTCACTTCAATCAGTGGCAACATATTGGTCATATATATTCAACCAATGAAAGTAAATTTACTAAAACATACTTAAAACCAAGCTCTTAACATAGTATCGTAGACATAAAAGCAAATTTACTTCTAACCTCATACCTTTCATTAATAACAGAGTTTCCTTCCATTCTGTTTCAGCTATGATCTTTGCTGGTTGTAATTTAAAACTTTCTTAACACACTTTAATGACTTGGAACTACTTTATGATTCTCACACTAAGGCCTCAACTGTAGCATAGCAAGTTTCTGGAATGGAAGACACACTTTTGGGTCTCTGCCAACCATGTTCATTTTTTCTGTTTTTTAACATGAAAAAATGAAATCTACCTTTGTATGTATTTAGTTTGCTGCTAATTATCCTTGTAATAAGGTATAATGTCCCTGTTTAGTAAGTATGCAAAAATATGCAGTCACTGGGTCTTGACTGTCACTTACATGCAAAGTAGGACATCATTTGTCCTTCAAAACTTTGAAAAATCTCTTCTACTTATTAAACAGCTTCATTAACATCTTGGGAAGCACAGAATCTCAGCTGATTTTTACATGTTCAGTCTTACCTTTATGCAGTGTCCATATTACTTCTTTTCTAAAGAAAATTTTCAAATCACAATAACATCAGCTATTTTTTAATTGAACTATTTTATCCTTTTAATAGGTCTATTTTTCTCCCCAGGAATTCATTTTCCCTTGATGTATTAATATAAAAGACTTTATCTTTCACACTGACCTCCATGTTTGTCTTCAACACATTTTTATTTTTTGCTCACTGTATTTTATCCTCAACACCAATAATGTGCATAATATTACTCAAAAAAACAGGTAGCATTATTACCATTACAAGTCAGTGAATGTTTTCACCTTAGATAATAGTTTTTGCTGGGGAGTAAATTCAAAGACAAGTGTGTTAAGAATGCATAAATGATCTTGCTGAAAGTCTCAGCAGGTACTGAGTCACAACCCATTACTCTTTTAATGTACACCTTAGCAAAAACAATTAAATTCTCGGTATAATGAATCTATTAAAATAACTTGTGATGTTAAATATTAAAATTAAACAAGGAGACAAACAACAAATTAGAGTAATAAGTGAATCTCAAGTATTGCTAATCAGAAGTAAAATCAGTTCAACAATGATCGAGAGGCTTAATGTCATAGGAGATAATACACTTTCATCTGTGAACACTGTCCCATAATTTAGATAAATAGATCTAAATTACAAACGTGAGCACAATTCATGCTATTAATAATGACTTATAAAGTCATGCTGTTAATATTGACTTATATTGATATAATTTCACTAAAAGGAGTAAGGATACATCTGCATAAAACTATAATAATATATTATTGGTACGCTTTACTAGCAATGAACATAGCTATCTATGAGGCCTGCTTTGAAAGTAATGCCTCTACTTTATTGTACATTAGGAAACACTTCTTTACAGAAAGGGTAGTTAAACACTGGAATAGGCTCCCCAGGGAGGTGGTTGAGTAACTGTCCCTGGATGTGTTTAAGAGCTGTTTGGATGTGGTGTTCAGAGATATGATTTAGCAGAGGGTTGTTAAAGTTAGGTTATTATGGTTAGGCTGCAGTTGGACTTGATCTTTGAGGTCTTTTCCAACCTGTGTAATTCTATGATTGTCTGATTATGTTGGCATATGATATCAGAGGTAGACGTCGGTGGTATGGCAGTGGAGGTCATACCTTCCCAACAATATTCCATTCAATTTTGTTGTTGTGTAATGGATGGCAGTAAAGGGGCAGTCTGACATGAAAGCGCATGTGAAGCAAATTATGTCACTCATATCTTACCCATGGACACTCATTGGTGATGGCTGAACATTTATGTAGAACAAATGGTGGGTGAAAGCACAGTGAGGCTGTGAGCACAGTAAGCCCAGTGAGGTTATGCCAGCAATTGGCAACAGCAATATGAAAGACAAACCACGATCCGGATAGCCATACCTATTTTTATGAGTGTGGCATATAGGCTATTTTTCATTGCTGGTGAAAATGCATAGCTAATTCAGAAAAAGTTGTAACAAAATTAGGACTAAAAACTAATAAAGTCAATTAATGTTTTTTTTTTTTTTTTAACATATATTTATACTTCAGGCCTTTAACTGTCTCTAGAAGTTCTTGCTGTTCAGGAAAATGGAAGCTGAGATTCAGCTCAATGAGTTTTCTTCCACTCTGCCTGAATTGTCATTAAACTCATTAAAAGATTCAGGCTACCATCATAAAGCTTTGGACTAGGTTGATATTAAACAATGAAATACTGTTTTTTTTAGATAGCTTCCAAGTTTCTCTCTCCTATTATTTAGAAACATGCATAGCCTTTGGACAACACTTTTTTTCCTTCTGCCTAGCACACCTGAATGACAGCTTCTGTTCAAGCTTTATGAAAAACATACTGCAGGAGGTCTTTCTATTACAATGGATCTTACATCTGAACATAGATGAGTTCTTCAAGAAAAGTAAATAAGGCAGGAAAATGAGATGATTGTATCTGTTCTTGAGACTGGGAGAGGGAAGCAGAATCAATGCAGCATAGATATTATCCATTCTGCTCTTACCATCATTAACTGAGACAATATTAAACAAAGTCCTGCTAAACACAAAAAACCTTTTCATGAGATTCTCAGGGATGCACTTGAGCTGCAACTGAGGATCAAATTTAACTCATGAGTCTACAAATCAGATATCTGAGTTAGTTATTCTAGGGCTTTTGAAGTTTTTAGCTCAATATAGTTAAGTTTCTACTGAGACAATTCATCTCACACCGAGAAGTATGTATGAGATAGATACTTTGGAATTACTCTTTCCACTGATTATAGAAACTTAAGGTGATCAATTTAGACATATAAATGTATGTGATGTGAAATAAATTTTTACACAAAAATCAATCTCTGGAGCTATGTAAAATGTTATTCTTCAAAGCAAAATGTACTTACGGGAAAAAAGTACTATAACAGATTGCATTAAAAATATTTGGCTTACTAAGTTTCCTTTTCTGACTCTTGTTTTAGCAGTCTGGAAACATATGACTTTAATCAGATAGCATATTAGTTAGGACAGATGAATCATTCTCAAAACATACTCAGTAAATGTCATTATTTTGATACATAAATCATCTGTAATTTTAAAAGTTATAACGTATGAAAAATCATTACTCAGTGAGCTGAGAATATCATTCTTTTTCAGTCATTTGTGGGAATTCCAAATTCCAACAACGTTTCTCCTTTGCCTTTTTATTTATTTATTTTTATTTTATTTTATTATTATTTTTTTGGTCATTGTTATCATTTGTTTGTTTGTTTGTTTTCTCATGGAATATTTCTATTCTCTGATGAAATTAATATAACGAATATAAATTCAGAGATCTGATGTGTAAAATATTTGAATATGAATTAGAAAATCAAAGAACACTGCCTGCTCAATTTATAAGAGCTGAATGTAAGCTATTTTTCATTACACAATTCACACACACAAACGCACATGCACCAAAAAATTAAAAAAAAAATAAAAATAAAAAAAAAATCCAGATGTTCCAGACAGTGCCTGCAACATCCCTCTAGGGGACTCAAACGTTCAATTTCAACTTACTGCATTGATGCTCTCATGATAATATTTTGGAATGAGGAGAGGTCCTTAATTCTGATTTCACCAGATGACTGATGAACTTTAGCACCACAGAATGCAGCCAGTCTCCCCTCATACATGCTTCAGTTTCGTGTTTACTGGTGATAAAACCATGGTGGCTCTACACAAATAAAACAGTTTCTGGAAGCAGTCATTTCCCTGCATTAACCATACCGCAAGAATAACTTTTCATCCTTATCCAGGGCTAGATCCTGTTATTTATGGGGGTTTCAGTGCTCAACAAGTCACTGAAGTAGAATGATTACAGGCATATGATTGAACTGACAGGTTTAGGGGTTGAATTTTTTTTCAGTCTCACCGTTACATATCTTTTGGAAGCCACAATCAATAAGATTTTGAATTAATTAATTAATTAATTAATAATTTTAAAAAAAAAAAAAAGAGATGAGAAAGAGAGGAGAGGAGAGGAAAATGGTTATAAACTCACAAGATATGGAGAGGAAAGATTTATTAATAAGAATTTGAATTCCCACTGACAATGCTGAGTGTGCCCCAGTATTATCTTCCCATCACTTATAGAAAGCCAAGCTTTCTTATCTATGCCAGTCAATTACAATTCAATTGAATATCTTGTGTGCATTGTAGGGCAGACTTTGAATCACATAGCTTTATTTTCTTAAAACTTCTAACTTTAAAATACTCCATGAAGCAATGTGCTATATTTTACTTTCTGCAGAGCCATCACCTTGATTATTATTCTTTATTATGCTAATGCAAAATAATACATACAGAAGTAAGTAGGTCTGTAACTAATCGGTTTTATAAACTGTTTACATTTTCTTTGTTTATTAAGCATAGAATGAACTGGAAACAATTAATTTATTTTAAATGGTTTATACTCATTTAGCTTCTACCTATTCATCCACATTGTAGCCATATTTTTCACAAGATTTTTCACAAGATTTCTTTCATTTTTAGGCAGAACTAAAATCCATTGGCAGTTAATTAATGACTGTATATCATAAACCTCATGAACTAACGAAGTGGATATGAAAATTGTTCAAGACATAAAAAACTTTTTAGGTGAAATCATGTATGTGAGGTTGCTAATTCAACATATTAATACTTTTTAATGCTACATTAAATGATAATAAAATATATTCACTAATCTGTTACTTTAAACAATCTTGACAGTTCCAATTTATATCAAGAAAACAAATAACAATCAACAAATGCCAAAAGTTTGGTTTTGTCTTTTAAAATAACTAAAATAAATCTTGTAATTCCTTACATGCTTGTTTTAGTATTTCTCATTTCTCAACAGCCATTCAACTGGAAGCTGAGCTGAAATAAGTTGATTTTCCAAGTGAGACTCACTTTTAGATAAATGAGCAAAACTATGATTAAGTCCAACTTTGTATTATATATACATTGACTCATCCCAATCACAGAATCTAGGTAATATATAGCACAGTTTATTACATTTGAAATTGAAGCCAATCCTGTTCAATATCTTTATTGATAACTTATATGAGGGTAGATGTGAAAAGGAAATGTATCTGGGGTTGTTGGTTGATGCTTGGCTGAATGTGAGCCAGCAGTGTGCCAAGGTGGCCAAGAATGCCAATGGCATCTTGGTTTGCATTAGAAATAGTGTTGCCAGAAGAAGCAGGGAAGTGATCGTCCCACTGTACTCAGCCCTGGTGACATTGCACCTCAAGTACTGTGTTCAGTTTTGGGCCCCTCACTGCAAGAAAGACATTGAGGCCCTGGAGCATGTTTGGAGAAGGGAAGCTTGTGAGGGGACTAGAGAACAAGTCTTATGAGGAGTGGCTGAGGGATCCAAAAGTACACAGCAGTAACAATTATAGACTAATGGTGTACATGCTATTTCATTTGTTGACAATACTATGTAGACTGAAGATTACTAAACTTGTAGAAAGCAGGCCAAGGCAGAAGTAGAAATAAAATTAAAAGGCCTGTCTGCTACTGAACAAAGAATTTGTGATAGCTGCAGGGAAGTCTGCCTCCACACTCAGACCTCAGTCTGAAGAAGGCAGGGTGAAAAAATCATACAAGATCTAAGAAGCAAGGGACAGAAAAACATCCTACATACACCCTGGACATCTCACATACTCTGTGAAATGTCTACAAGTAGTGTAGGTGATATGAAGAATGAAGGATAATGTTTAGAAAAGTGTAAAGAATTGTCATTCACAGTCAGCTGTTTACGACTGTTCTGAAGCCTCATCTTCTTACTCAGGATCTCTCATATTTCTTCAAGGCTATAAGCCATCCTATACAATGATCAGTTTCTCAGGTAGTTTCATGGGCACTGGAATAGCATTCCAAACTTTCTAGTTTCCTCAAGAGCAGGATCAAGTCACAGATGTTCTTTTTCACTGTGTTGGTGTTGTCATTAATCTATTTGTATCGAAGTTCCTCATTAATCCATTTGTATAGAAGTTCCTCCAGCTCCAAGTGGAAATGACATCAAACCCCTGGTATTTTTTTTGTCTCAGCTTGGTTTCCAGAGCCTTTTCCATCAGCTTGTCCTGCTCTTAGTATTCCTGGCCCTGGCCCTGGCCTGATAAACATGGGCAGATTAACTTTGGGATGTTCAGAGCATCTTCCTTGGAAACAGAAGAGATGACAGAACAGTTTTCAGGCATAGGAAAAACAAGTAAACAAGCAAACAAACAAAAACCCTGAACATGCATCGTGAGCAAAATGTTTAAACAAAATATAACTCCTTTGCAGAAAAGGACAGGGAATGCATGGAGGATGGTTACTATTTCCCTGTATGATAAGAACAATGGTTGGGCCTAAATTTTGGTCTTCTGAATCACTGCTCATAGGTCACACTAGATTGCTCTGACAATGTTGAAGAGAAGAGCCATATACTAATTGGTGCTTTACTAAATTTTTTCCCCAGGAGCTAATTTCACTATCTTTAAACTAAGGGTAATAATAACTGAGCTTAGTTCTAACATACGTAAAAATCATTACACTTAACCATTTGGCTGGTGTTAGTGTGTTAAATGGTGTGTAGCCACTGGTAAACAGATGTAAAATTTCCAGCCTTTCAGCTGGAAAAGGAAAATGGGGAAATAAAGTTAAATGAATAGAATCTTTACTCCTGTGCCCTTATTTCTAAAGTGATATAAATGCAAGACATATTTAAACTTTGCAAGCAGAACATTCCATTACTGGCAAAACACAACTGTCATGAGGAAACTACTACATAGTAACATAAAATTTATTAACAGACCAACACAAACCTTAAAAATTCTCAGTGCAAACAAAGCTGTGTGTGTGGGGGGGGGAGGGGTGGAATTTATCAGCTGCCTTTTGAACAACATAAAAATAAGTTGAAAATATTTAGGATAAATAGGTCCAGTGACATTTGCACTAGAAAAATTCTAATCAAAGAAAAATAACTACAAACAGCATATGAAATTCAGATGCTAGAATTTATATGTATACAATATCAGCTTATTTTCATGACTGAAGTCAGCAGAACAAGATACTTTATGTGGTATTGTTACAAAAAAATGAATATAAGAAGGTAAAGAGGGGCCCCTTTTTCAGATTATAACTCCAGTAATTCTATGTGAGGGGAAAATTAAAGTTTAAATGAAAAAATGGGCAGCCTATCCATACTAAGCATTGTTACTGTGTTCAAAAATATATATGCACCCTGCTCTATTGCAGAAGTAGTGAAGGTTGTATTGAAAAATGAAGACTTCCTTTTCCAGCGCCATTTTCATTGTTAATTATATTATAGTAAAAATCAAATTACTTTAGATATCAAGAGTCCAATCCACAAATACCTTCCAAATTAAAATTAATGTTGTGACTCCACTAAGTACATAATGGTGGGGAAAAAAAAGTGCATTCTGTGCTGTTGGTGTACACTCTAAGCAACTGCTTTTGAGTCTATGTGTTGCACAAGCTGTAATAAAGATATGATATACAGATCTTATGTACTTAAAAGGCTTTATATAATTCTTCTCTAGCCCCAAATGAACTGAATTTTTAGTGAAAAAAAAAAAAAAAAAAATCAAATGAACAGCCCTGCTGTTAAAAAAGAAAACCAAGGTTTATTAGTGAAGTAATTCAATACCTTTGTTCCAGTGTTTATTATGGTATTTTTAGAAAACAAAATTGGCTGTGGAGTTTGCTACAAAATTTCCTTTTGACCAGATGTTCTTTTGAGACCAAAGTCTTGCTGACTGGCATAAGAAGCATCTGGCCAGCTGTCAGGTTTGATTTGGCTCAGTGGAAACTGGCAGCAATAACAGAATGTAGGAAGGCTGCAATTACTAGGCAGTAAGCCCTGCAATTCCAATAGGTAAGATCATAACCAAATACCCCTGACACCTGATAAAAAGAGCTGATACATTGATTGGTTCTGCATTAACAAAAGATTTCACATAGTTGCACTGGCACAGCATCATCAACGCCCTTCAGAAATCCTACAGGAGTAAAAAGTGGAAACCTAAGAAGAAAAAGTACAAAGAAAAAAATATATATATTGCTGCAGTTCTGCCTTCATTTCACTAGCTGCTTGGTGCATCAGTCTTGTATGTGTTATATTCTGAGTTTGTACTTGTATTTGCAATGCCTTCATAGTACACTGTTTTCAAATGTTTTGGGCTTTGCTTATGGTACGTGAATCCTCACATAACAAGAAACAACTCTGACTAAAGAGAAAAGGGCTGTGAGGAATCTCTCTCCTGTCTTCAGTAAGAGCTGACATGAGCTGTAGTTAGCTGGCACATGACAGATTCTGTGACAATTTGTATATGTCACTTGGGTGTTTGTCAGCTTTCAATGACATTAACCATGTTGCGAGACGAGAAGATGGAAGGGGTGAAAAAAAAAAGAGCATATCTGTAATGCCTCTGTCTGTCACCTTATTTACTTTCTTTTGCTTGTATTCACAGACTTAAGTACGCTGGTATAAGAAACACCTCTATAAATATATGGCTGTTTCATCTGTAGGATTGTAAAATGTTGAGAGGCTTTTAAAGAAAGAACAGACCACCATCAGACAGCAGGGTTGTAAAATAGCACCAAACTATCCTTCAGAATTCTAGCTCCCTAACCTAGCCCAAATAGACTATTTCATGATTATCCAGGTTTCAGTCTGTTGCTGAGTCAACAGCTGCATAATAGTTCCTGTGAAAATATGTACTGAACTGTTAGACTGCAAACTTTCTCTTGTCCTACAGGAAGGGACTTTTACTCAGTCAATAGGTATAAATAATAGATAAAATATTTTGTTCATTTCTTGTTTGTTTGTTTCCTATTTTCATAGCTAGCTTACGTATTTAAAAATAAAAATAAACATGGTATCTTTTGATATACAGATATTTCTTGGAATCTCGTTTTTCCTACAGCTATATATGCAAACTAGAATCTCTGTTATGCAAACAACCACACACACCCACACAATCTGTAAGTGGTGAAATAATATTTTTCTTTGCTGCTATTGATAATTGTTTTTCATTAGAATAGCCTGGGCTATTCTTAAACTTGTCCTTTACAGATATAAGTTTATTACTCTTCAACAGTCATACAGGAATAAGCATTTAAAAAGGTCCTCAGGGAAGGAGGTGAACTGGACTGCATCCCTGAGTTCACAGAGCAAAACATGTTGGTATCACTGCTGTGTTAAAAAGTCTTTGTATTTTCTATGGCTAGATATGCAAGTGTTAGGTAGTACTGAAGGCTCTATTACTTATATCTAACTGTAATAAAAAAGTCAAAGAAAATTATCTCTGTCTTGTTTACTGCCACCTCTTGCTATGCTCATTTACTTTAGTTGCTAAAGTACTATGGCAGGAACCTATCATTCCATTCTTTTTCCTAGGGCAGTATGCACTATCAATTCTGATTGACACTGCTGTGTATCATAACTCATGAGCAGTATGCTTTAAAGACTTCCTCAGTCTTACGAAAATGAGTATTATCTAACAGGAATGGGACTTCTGAGCTTTCTCCAAAAAGCAATTGTTAATATGAATAAGACTGAACTTTCATCAGCTCCTTCATAGAACCTCAGAACAAGAATCACAGAATGCTGTGTTTGGAAGGGTCCTCTGTGCCCCTCTTCTCTACTTTCTGTGCCAGCAGGGCCACCCAGAGCAGGGTGCCCAGGCCCAGATCCAGGCATCTTTTGAAGATCACCAAGGAAGAATACTCCACAGCCAGAGCTTGCTTGCCCTCAGGGTAAAGAAGCATTTCATAATGTTCAGAGGGTACATTCTGTGACTGAATTGGTGTGCACTGACTCTGATCCTGGCACTGAGCATCAATGAAAAGAGCATGGCTCCATCTTTGCACTCTCCCTCCAGCTATTTACTTACACTGATAAGATCCCCTTGATACTTCTACAGTCTCTCTCAACCTTTCTATAGATGCTCCAGACTTTTACTCTCCTTTGTGGCCCCTTGCTGGACTCTCTTCAGTATACTTTTCTCCCTCATACTGGGAAGTGTAGAAGTGGACACAATATTCTACTAGTGGCCTCACTAGTGATGGTTACAGGGGAAGGACTGCTTCCTTTGACCTGCTGGTAACACTTGGTCTAATGCAGCCTAGAATACCATTAAACTTCTTTCTGACAGGGGCACAAAGCATTGCTGACTCATGTTCAACTTTGTGTGCATCACGAACCTCAGGGCTTTTTTTACTAAACTACTTTTCCACATGAGTAGCCCTGAGCATGCACTGGTACCTGAGTCTGTTTGTTCCCAGATCTAAGACTTTGCAATTCTCCTTGCTGAATTTCATGATGTTCCTACTGGCCTGTTTCTCCATGCTGCCCAACCACTCCACTTAATTTCACCTGTATCATCTGCAAAATCACTGAGAACACATTCTATCTCATCATCCAGATTATTATCCTTAATGTTGTCATTCTGAACATGCTACATATTTGAAACGCACTATGTTAGGATTACTGTGAATGTCAACATTGTTCATTATTGACTGAAAACATAAAGATATCTAAATGTGGCATGTAGCCTATATGAAAAGTTATGTGAGTTTTGGATGTGAAATCACATTTATAATATTAAAATTACCAGAAAACTGCAATATTTTAATATTAAAAATTGAATAAGTAACTTAAAAAGCAACAGTCAGACAAATATGTCAACAAAATTACACAGTAATAATGCTCATTAATCTGATGTTGGTCTAAAGAATCTGAAGTCAAAATAAAGATGTAGGGCAGGACATGATACTATGACCTATCTTTTCTATGGTGGATTTTATTAAGCAAAGAATAAAGTGTCTGTTCACACCCTCTTAATGGATTTATACCATTGGATCAATAGTAAAGGATAAAACTAAACCACTTAAGAAGGCATTGCATTAATAAAATCCCTCTCACCTATCTCTGAAAAGAGGATAAACAGAACAGAGTTTCAGGGGGTGATTAACAGAGTATCAGGTTTCAGTGAAAGGCTTAAATGTGACAAATTAGACTTTGCTGTACATGGAGATAAGGCAAAGAGCTGCAAGACTGAATAACATATTACAACCTTTACGGAAGATTAAAAGGTTTTGTTTATTTTTTAAAAGATACCATGGGGATATCATATGACAAAATATTTTGAGGCTATTTATATAACCAATAAAAAGGTAGTAAACTTCTGTACTGAAGCTACCCTTAGGGCTGCTTGTTGATCTTATTTACTGCAGTCAGAATTATACTTGATACATAGCTGTTCTGTTTATTTTGTAGAATGCCCGCTGGGACATGTGGGAAATAACATGGATATTCAGTATGATTTTACTGAATTTTAATAATAAAATATACTAGATGTTGTACTTTTATGAGATTGTTAATTTATAAATATGGTTCTCCTTTCCTCACAAAACTTAATCCCTTACATCTGTGTCCTTTGCATTCATTTTTGTTCACAGATGGCATCTATCATCAGAATTTCTCAAATCTCTGGGTCAGGGAGGCACTTATTTCTTGAAGGTGGATAACCACAGCTGTAGTCCTGTCTTGTCATGATTGACTAACTTTCTGGAGATATAACAGAAGTTAAAGAAGAGCTGTTTGATTACATCTACTACCAAAAGTTATTGGGTAAATTATAGAGTAAGATGTTTTTGTATGCATTTGAAGATGATTATAAAAGAATCATAAGCAGGAGTATAGATGAACTGTGTATGGTTAAGAGTTGGGCAATGAAGCAGATGAGAAGTATGAAACAGTTTCTGTACAAGGAGTAAGTAAGTAGATTAGCACTCTTTAGCTTGGTAAGGAATTGACTAAGGTGGAAATGATAGAGCATGAAGAGAAGTGATCTTCTGTTCTCTGTCCCTTGACAGCAAAAGAAATAGTAGGTATCAAATGAAGCTGTCAGCTGTCAGGTTCAGAATACATTTATGGACTGTCCGTGCATCTCCTTGACATAGAATGTTGTGGATGATAAAAATGTAAATAGACTCAAAAGAAGACTAGACAAATTCCTGTCAGAAAAATCCATACAAACCATTTCTGCCTCAGGTTGTCTTGTAGGCTACAAGCATTATCATATGCTGCTGTGATTTTATTTTTTATTTTTTTATTTTTTATTTTTTATTTTTTATTTTTTATTTTTTATTTTTTATTTTTTATTTTTTATTTTTATTTTTTATTTATTTATTTTTTTTTTTTTTTATTTTTAATCTGGACTTTTACTTGAGTTGCTCTTTGAATCAAGATCATGTACTAGCTAAACCTTTGGTTAATCTTTTTGATGTCCTGGTACCAGTTGATCTAGTGATGCCAAAATCTACAAAAGGCTGTCTGCCAACAAAGAATGAATAGGACAATGAAAGCATTTATCAAAAACAAAACAACAAAACATCTCTTTCCTCTCTGAACTGCCTTTGATAAAGTGTTTAAACTATTTTCAGTTCACTTTATTCCACTTAGATTGCTTTACAGATAAAAGTCTGTAGTCTAATATAGGTAAATTTACTACTACTCAGTCTTTTTTTTTTTTTTTTTTTTTTTTTTTTAAGTCAGCTGCATTGCCTTGTAGGAACTTGAGAGACTAATGATAACAGTGATAACAGTGTCCATGGAAGAAACATTGTATAATTTCAACTGCAGATGACATATGAGAATACAGTTCTAGAAAATGATTCAGTGGCAAGCAATGGACATGAAGTTCAACCTAATCTAATGTTAAATGTGCAGATGTTTACACATGAGATATAGTCATCTAAGTTGCCATTATAGTCAACAGAAACTCACTGTTTCATCCTTGAGAAGTTAGGGAATAAATTCACCATTCTTTCTCTAAGTATGTTATGTTATGCCAGTTAATAAATGTATTAACTTTTCATAAGTCACCGACAACTATTTAAGCCACTTCGAGAAATGGATTTTTGATCTATTATATTCTTTATTTTAAGAAAGGGTGTTTCTCTTAAACTATCTGTAAATGGTATGCTCATTCGGAACACTCCTTAATTTAAACATCTATGAATACCTTTTAGATCTCTCTCTCTATATATAAATATTTATATCTGATAGCAAGTTTCATGATATGGATCCAATTTTCCACTGTTCACGTTATGGAATGATGACAAATTTTGAGATTCCAATTTCAAGAAACTGTAATATCTCATTCTGTTTTCATATAAAAACACAAAATGTTTGCAGTGTTCTTTACTTGAACATATAGTTTTTCCCTGCAATAGAAATAAATATAAATAACTTTTTATAAGAATTGTGAAGCTGCCTCAAGCACCTTGAAAAATGATCATATAGAAATCTGGAATATATTGCATTTTATTAGATGAATATACACCCAAGTTCCTGTTCTCTTTTTATGACACATTATAGTGTTTGGATTTACATTTCTTTACTATAGATACTGTATATTAGAACTGGAGAAGTGTTTTCTGAATTAGTGTGAACGCAGAATTTCAGAAACAAGATGAATCATAGAATCATAGAATCACAAGTTTGGAAAGGGCCTACAAGATCATCTAGTCCAACTGTCTGGTAGGTTTCTGGTTTGACACAAGCTTCTGAGCCATTTATTCATTGCTTGTACTTTCCAGGCTAGCTCCGTATCCCTCACTGCCACTGAAGGTAAAGAACAAAAAATCACTTGATTAATTTGTCTCCTCCTAAGCTCACAAGACCACTGAAAAAAAATGTAGGGGATTCTTGCTTCTGTTGCCTTCTGAAAAATGCACGGGAACTGACACTAACCTCTGTCTTCTACTGAATACAAAACCTTGTAGATGACATTCTTCTTATTCATCAACAGAAGATTCTGAATTAAATGGAGATAGGAGATATCCAATAATTTAATTAGCAGTTTCACCAAAACAATTTTTGAATAGGAACTTCTTTTTTATTTTCTATATTACAGCAGCTTGGGAAAATAATTCTCTACTTTCCTATTTTTTCAGACATCTTGTGTCAGCACTCAGTTGGGTTAGAGAGCTCTCTTAGTTTCTTGTAGCATCAGAATAGTGTGTCTTTCTTGTGTACAACATGCATCTTATATAACATTCACTTACAAGCAAGACATTCCTGTTCCTCTAACAGTTCCTCTAATCATTTAATTGGTCCCAGCTTCTCCGAAACAACAGTGATAAAGGATGAAAGGTTTCTTAAGAATAACAGGATTAACAATGCATATCAATGAAACCACCTGTCCACCCTTAGAAGCAAACAGACACTGCTTGCTCTTCCTCTCACACTCTGGTCTTCCAGGGTTTCACAGTGATAAGGTCTACCAAAGAACCTGATAAGCTCTTTGGTGACTTGCTCACAGTTACATCTACCCCCACAATCTTGGACTGGTTATGTATCTTTGAGCTATGAAAACTTACATTGCTCTTTCCAATGGGAAGATATAACAAATGCCAAAAAAATAAACATTTGTCTTAGCCGAGTCTGTAGCTACTTTATCCTAGAGAAATGTGGAATCAGTGTTAATTTGTAGGGTCTTAATTATAGCATAATTTCATGCTCAACTTCTATAGTATCTGGCACTCCTGTGACCATGTTGGAGCCCCTTTCTTATGCCTGTGCGGCGAAAGGTGACAAAAAAGTCAGGTTCTTCTTTTATTTCAAGTGATTCCTTTTTTAGAGAAGAACACTGTCATAGGGTTAACCTAAAAACTACCTGCACCCATGACAGGGGGGCAGTCGGCCCGCAGGCTGCTGGCCCAGAAGGAAAAGAAAACAGGGAAAAAGGAAATAAATACAGAGGCAACAATCTAAGGAGGCACACTTATTTACTAAATACTATATCGAAATACAGAATAACACAATATAATACAATATAATTGGAATTAAGGCTAACGAATCAAGTAAAATAAGAGAGAGTGAGTCCCAAAACCGAGAGGCCTACTGTAACTCTAGGCGAAACGGCTGGAACGCTCCCACACGGCTCCTCCCTGGATGGCAAGGTCCAAGAGAGTGAGTCCAGCACTGAAGTGAGATTATATAGAGTCCTTGTCATATGACTGACCATGGTGTTCCCTGGGACATTCAGTCTTCCTTCTGTGAGCAGCAGATTCGTCAAAATTATCTATGCTTAACATGATGTTATGATGTGGAATACTGATAGCAAAATTACAAAATTGCAAAACCATGACAAACACATTTGAAAAGAGCACAGACTGACTGAATTCCTTCTCAGTGCAGATGATCAGGAGCTATCTGAAGTATATATAGGGTGTTCATCTCTAAGGGCTTTGTGTACTATACTGAGACTTAGAACATAAATGTAGAAGCCAAAAAAACAGTGAGAGATGGGATTAATCTTATCCACCTTCAGAACATGTATGTAATAGACGTAACAGATATCATCAACAGTTGCACATGAATTACCTATTCAGAGTCCATCTAGTTGCAGTGAAAGAAATCACACAGCTCTTGTCATGCTAAATGTGTAATGTAATACTGTAATCAATACAAAATTGTGCTCAAGGAGAGTTTTTTTTTTTTTTTTCTCTCTGTTCATAGCCAAAGAGATACTAGTCTCTTTATATCTCAGGCCAGAAGGAATTAATTCTTTCCAAACAGTTTGGTTAAAATTTTAGTGGTCAATACACCTAGATAAAGAGGAAGACATGAATGTGGAGCATAGACCAAAACTGTTGGGGAACAGGCAACTTATAAAATATATTGCCTGTCACTGAAGAATGCTGAGGCCATTCGCTGACCCTGGCTTACATGTTAGTACAGATGCAGTTAAGGATTTCTCCAAACTAGAGTTAGACTCCACAGAATGTCTAAATACAATGACTGATTGGTAAGGAGGTTTTAAATTTAGGACACTGAATGGATGATCTACTAAAATCTCCTTTCCTTGATGAAACACACCGCTGCTTATGCCCCTGCAGGGAAGCAATCATCCCTCTGTACTCACCCCTGGTAAGGTTGCACCTCAGGTACTGTGTTCAGTTCTGGGCTCCTCACTACAAGAAAGACGTTGAGGCCCTGGAGCATGTTCAGATAAGGGCAATAAAACTGATGTGGGGTCTGGAGCACAAGCCTTATGAGATGCAGCTGAGGAAGGTGGGATTGTTTACTCTGGAAAAAGAAGGCTCAGGGGAGACCTTATTGCTTTCTACAACTACCTGAAAGGAGTTTGTGTTGAGGTGGGAGTTGGCCTCTTCTCCTACGTAACAAGCAATAGGATAAGAGGGAATGGCCTTAAGTTGTGCCAGGCAAGATTCCAGTTGGACATTAAGAAAAACTTCTTCTCCGAGGGAGTGGTCAGGCTCTAGAATGGGCTGCCCAGGAAGGTCACTATCCCTGGAAGTGTTCAAGAAACTTTTAGATGTTTTATTGACATGGTTTAGAGGGAAATATTGGTGATATACGTACAATTGGACTGGATGATGTTAGTGGTATTTTTGAAACTTGCTGATTCTGTTTCTACAATTCTAAATTGTCAGCCGAGTGGCCTTTGCTTTTAGGAATGGACTTAGGCTAAATTCAGATATTTAAATAACATGTTCTTTTCTCATTCTTCTGGATATCATTATTGTATTATATACAAAAATATTTCATTTTTTTTTCATTGACCTTATTAGCAACTTACTTTCCATACTAATGCAGTCTCATTAAAATGAAACCAGATATGTATTTGGAAAATGTTAATGACTAAACGATATTTCTATTTGCTCAATTTTGAATAGTAGATAAGGAAGAAACAGTGCTAGAGATAATTACCAAATTTCAATATTTATAGAAACCAGGCACTTGTGTAGATAATAAGACAATTCTCGATGTGCTTTGATGATGATTAAGTGCCAGTTTTCTGTAAATATTTAAATAAGGTAATTATCACTTGAACTATTCATTATTTATCTGCTTTCAAATCACAGTGAATACAGTAGAACTGCTTTTTTTTTTTTTTCATAGAAATGTGGAGCTGAAAATAAGTATTATATTAATGTTTTATTTACTCTCTGTGGAAGTAGCTTGAAAAATGTTCTAAAATTGTAACAAGAGGAAATTTCTACAAACACAAGCAAGGGCAATTTTGTGAATTTATTCATTAAATTAAGAAAACAGACCTACTATTAAATGAACTATCCAGTAGCTATTTATTGTCTCTGCAAACTCTGCCATTCAATGATAAATCTATTGGCCACTTATGTGTATAGCAATATGCACATAAGATGAAAAGACATTGTCTGAATCACTGAGTTTTGTACTTTTTTTGTCTACGTCATCAATTCAAGATGAAAAACATCTAGTCCTTTTTAAGGGGATTGTCTTTATTGTCTCTGCTAATCTGGTGATGTACAGGTTTTGGCTGAGATAGAGTTAATTTTATTTCTAACAATTCATATTGTGCTATGTTTTGGATTCATGAGAAAAAAAAGCACAGGTAACATAAGTTTGTTTTAACCATTACTGAAAAGTAGTGACATTAAATCAAGGTCTTTTCTGTTTCTTGAGCTTCCTGGCCAGTGAGGAAGCTGGGATGCACAAGAAACTGAGAGGGGACAAAACCAGGACAGCTGACCTCAGCTGACCAAAGGCATATCCCACAACATACTGTGTCATGCTCTTCAATAAAAGCTAGAGAAATAAGATGAACACCTGCCTTTCAGTGTAAAGCAGCGAATGAATTTCCGGTTTTGCCTTGCATGTACATGCAAGTCTTGCTTCAGCTATTAATCTGACTTAGGTCAACCCACAAATTTTCTCACTTATACCCTTTAATTCCCTCCCCTATCCCACAAAGAGAGAGTAAGTGAACAGTTGTTGGGGTTTCACTGCTTGCCAGTTAAATCAAAACAGATCATGGCATTGTTTTGGAACCTATTTGTTTTCAAAATGGCATCTTCATATTTACCATTAAAAGTAATCCTGAGTAGTTACACATTTAATCTTCTCATGCTAGTATTACTAAACATAAGCTAACATTTTCAAGAAAAGTCATTGGCTTGTACTATGCAAGTACTATATACTTGCTTTGATCTTTATGTAGTTTTAAACATAGAAATATTTAAATATAACATTCTTTTTGTAGCTAAGACACTACAGCATTCTCTAAGTGTATGTATTTCCAGGATTTCTGATAAGGCATGAAGTAACACACTGAACTGCTTGCAAGGGAAGTCTGATAATAATGTAGAAATATAGAGGCATTGAAATGCAAATTAGCACACCAAACAGAAATTTATCTTATGATGAAGTGATGTCTATAAAACATTAAGCTTTGTACTATTCTAGTGTCTAGTTCTACTGCACTCAGAATGATATTTTATTCTTTTAAAGCCACACAGAACACATATTTCTTTATCACTTGATCTAGCAGTATATTTATAAGCAAGTAAGAGGAACAGTGTGCTTCAACACTGGATACACTGACAAAATGAAAGATCATTTGTTGTTGTTCACCATGCCTTTGAATATCAAATTTACTTCATGTTTAGGAAGAAAAGAATTCCCAATGCCTTAAAATGTATTTACTAGAGCTACATTTGCAGACGTTGGGAGTGACTAAAAGCAACCTATCAAGAGTCTAGGAGCATTGTCAGAAAGAAACATAGCTGGCATGGAGGCTACAGTCCTAGGAGTGCTGACTGTGCAGGGGCTGCAGATCAGCAGACTTTGTGGATTTTCCTGTACTCAACAATTTTCCATTTATTTTATTTTATTTTATTTTATTTTATTTTATTTTATTTTATTTTATTTTATTTTATTTTATTTTATTTATTTTATTTTATTTTATTTTATTTTATTTTATTTTATTTTTATTTTTGTCTCAGCAACACGCTGCCTCTCTTCTGCTTCTCAGGTACATCTGTGTGGGATTCAGTTCTTGCTATCAGTAAGACCCTCAGAACATTGTGCTGAACAAACTTCTTATACTTGTGTTGGACATTGAACAGCTCTGATTAGCCATTTAATTAAAAAAAAAAAAATAAAAATGAGTTACTGCTAGTCTTATGCACCTAAAGAAGACTTGGGATGAAAATATTCTTCCTTTTTCTTAGAAGTACTAAAGCTCTATAAGATAATCTATCAGAAATGGAGGACAAAGCTGTCTGATAAAATATTGCAAGACAATAAGACATTTCATTAAAGAACATTAAAACATAAGAAAATGTACCAAAGAAACAGCAGCCCACATCTATGTCAAACTTCACCACTTTCATTGTTCCGCATGATACATATTGTAAGGGATATCCCTTGGACCAGGTGTCCTGGTTCTGTTTCCTCCCAGATCCCTTTATACTCCCAGTGCTTTGCTGGCAGAGTAGCACAAAAAGCAGAAAAGTCCCTGGTTCTGCATAATCTCTGCTCATACATGAGTGGGTGATCAAAATTACTCTCATCCTAAATCCAAAACACAGCACCATGCCTGCTACTAAGAAGAAAATTAACTCTATCCCAGCCAAAATCAGGACACCACAAAGGGGCTTTATGCATCTAAACACATTCAGTTCACCCCGTGTACTGAAAAAACCTGCCAAAAGCTGTTACAGCAGGGCCGCACTATGTTGACATGGCAGATAAAGACCTACCCCACAGATCCTGAAAGCAGCACTAGATGAATGAATTTAAGCCATTGAGTTTAGATCTGATAGACATCATCTGCCATTAACATCTGTAGCTCTAGAAATATTAAATATATGTATACTCTAGGCTGCAATAAGCAAGATGTTCTGCTTTCTGGTCTGTTATAGCTACATGATATAAAAATAAAATCCTATGGTTTTTATATATATGCAAGTGGTTGCAGCTTTCTTGTAAAAAAAAAATGCAAGAAATGGATGGCAAGACTAACATTACTACTAATTCAGCACATAAAAGAACGGAGTAACTGTCTTAAAGATTACAATTTTATTTTATGCAGACAATAATTACCAGCATTTTCTAAATATATTGAAAAGCAAGAATGTGTACTTAAACAATCTAGGGGATGCTGTGTAAAATTGTGTGTCTACAAGAACAGTTTCATTTCTTTTTTTCCCCCCCCCTCTGGCCTCATGCACTACAGTTTTTCTAAGGTTGTGTGAGCTCTTCATATTTTGCCAATCTTGCATTTTAAATGCATGTGCCACAGTTCATAGGAACTCTTGGTTTTGCGTGTGTGCATGAGTGTATACATATACATACAGTGGGTGAAGGAAGGTGAAAATATAAATACGTGAATGGATGAGTGTGGGTGGCCTAACATGTTACAGGCATGCGTAGCAGAAATCCAGAAATGAATACAAATGGAGAGTGACTCAACAGGAATGAAAATATGAGTACTCGTGTAACAGCCAATGCATATCAGTATTAATTCTATACTGCTATACATAGTAAGTTGTTCTTATTCCTATTTCAGTGGTTAAAATTCTGGTTCCATATGGACTACATGTTGCTGGAATTTGTGCCTGTGTCAGCTCTTACTGACTTCAGATAAGGATCATAACTTTTGTATTCACAGTAATATAGTTTGTTCCACTATATGTATTATTAAAGTACACATAAAACGTACCACATGTCCACTACACTCAGAATCATTATTTTAACAGCACGTTGCTTTTAAGTACAGTATGATAAATTGTAGCCTTTGGATGGGTCTAAGTAACTGCACTGGAACAGATATGCAGCACAGTAATTTGCTCTTACCTGTGTTTATTCATTGTTATTAAAACAAAATTACCTCTGTAAATATTTTAGTCCTTACAGGTGCCTATCATTTTTACCAACTCAGAAAATACAAAGTTTATGGGTAATTAGAATTGCACCTTTTGCTGAGTTGAGAGTTTGCAAAACACTGAAGGAAAAAAAAAAAAAAAAAAAAAAAAAAAAAAAAAAAAAAAGTATTATTTTTTCAAATTATCCCCAAGATACACATTATTTATTTGGATTCTAGATGCTACATTTACATCATTGCCAGATGAATACTTATTATTATGAACACTGCGGCTCACTTTCATTCTTTCCACATAAGTAGATCTAGATACTACCATCCATATTGGCTGAAGAAATGGAAAGGTCCACTTTTTTCTTATTCTAGATGAATGAAGCAAAGTAAGTTAATTTTATTGTGCACTATTTGATGAAACTGACTGAGCATGACATCTTGCTACAGAAAGACTTCAGAAAGAATATGAATATGATAAATTGCTTTAAAAAGTGTTTTTTGTCTCTTTGATAACACCTACGAAAAGCATAAATAACTATAAATAATCAAATCTTGGTTTTCTCTTAGTTTAATTTATTACAACAGAAATGTTGCAGTGTTTACATTTTGTATTTTTTATACAAGACAAATTATACCATTTGATATTTCAAGGTCAGTTTTTAATTTAAATATTATTTATGTGCATGCTAATTCAGAGTTTTTCTTAACACTTATTTCATCAAAGACATGAAGTTAAATGGCTTGTGTCACACCTTCATATTGCCTTGACTAATAACAAGAAGAATCAACATGCATGCATTTGTCTTTACTGAGAATTAAAAAATTCAACTCCATTAAATCAGCTGACCTATACTGCATGTTCTTCCTTTTAGTTTTTGTATACTGTGACAGTCGGAAGTCTTGCTATCTATCTCTTTGTTTGTCCAGACTAAGACATCTAAACAGGGAGTATAATATATACAAAAGAAGTACAAATGTTTCTGAAATGGTTAGACATATTTTCAGGGTATATTTTAGGCAGACCATAAATTGACTTTCAAAGCTGTTTAGAAATAGCAGAAAGATGATTTGTGGCTTATAACAAGTAGAGAGCCAGAGGTAGCAACCTAACATAAATAAATAAATATAGTAGTTTTTGAGAAGTCTAGAGAAGGCGATAGTCACAAGAAGGACAGTGAAAAGAATAAACTAAATAAGGTGGAAATGAATGGTATGGAAAAGACTTCAGGAGCAAAATCATTTTTTCTGTTAATATAAAATGAAAGATGGTATGGTTCTGTGTGATTTGACAGCTCTCATAAGGCCAAAGGCAACTAAAATCTGGTTTGGAAAATTATATGGCTAAGAGGTGGCAAACAAAATATTTGCCTTGGAAAATGCACGTACATGAAAAAGGACTAATAGAGAAGTATAGCACGTTTTGAGAGCTGGTGCTTGCTCTAGTCAGTTTGGCACCTCCTGTAAAATTATAATGGTAAGTAAAATGAGTTCAAGAGTGGCTCAGTTGCCTAAGAATAGGTTTTAAGGGCCATTTTAGATGCAGTAGGGTGTCCACATGGCCCCCAGCTATCTCTCTGGAGGGACAACTAAGGAAAATTCATAGTCATCCTGGGAGACCATTAAAATGAAAACTGCCTGTTTTCAGGCTTATATGGTATTATTTAAAGTTTCTAAAGAAGGAGGAAAAATACCAAGGTTCTCTAATACACACACACACACACAAAAAAAAAAAAAAAAAAAAAAAAAAAAAAATATTGGCTTTATGTGAAGCATATTCTATTTCTACACATTTAACTTGAAATTATATAGAATACTGGAAATTCAAATCCTAGACAATGCCTAGTGAATCCAGTTCAGTACTGTCCCAAGAATCATGGCTCTAGAGACAATACAGATATGGGTACTGAAATATGATATTAAACAAAGAAAAAACACCAAAACCACACACACTTGTCCTGACAGTTGCAATGAATGAATTAGTAGAAAGTGTAAACGTAGCTCTTTGTGCATCTGCTTCCCCTAGAACAGGGGATATTATAAAATCTATCTATCTGATTGTGTTAATGCAAAGTTAAATTAATTTATGATTGTTAAATTATATAACAGGAAGTGTGATATTGTTTTTACATTCACTATTTACATATGTCTTGAGTTCACTTCAAAAAGCTGGAAAAATATATGCCAGTGGTGTTCTTTGTATTCAGTCAAGAAACACAGACACTTCTGGAGATTCAGAACAGCAGCCTGTTGTATGAGTTCTGAATTTTTTTCTTTGATCAGAGAAGGAATCTAGGCAATGGGCAGCTTGAGACTGGCCCTAGCCCCATTGTTCAAGATTGCACTGATACATCAAAGAGGAACAAGTAACTTAAACAGGGGATTGTCCATGTTGACTTTCTAGCAGCAGATTTCCTGGCTTAGTCCTTGTCCTTCTGTTTAACATGCTCTGTGTCAATGCCCAGGCACAATAAAAGGGAAACTACTTCAAAAAAGATACTCAATATGAACAGGCTTTTTCAAGTCTACTCTGGCAAAGTAGACTTTCCAGCCCTACAACGCTAATCTAGGTTTTGTAGCTTCAGGTGATACAGCATTCTTCATGCCACAGCCAGGACATCCCACACGTGCCTATGCTCAATTTCATGTTGTGAAAGTAACAATAAAGTTAGCAACACAATTACAATACACTCAAAAGATAATCATCTTTTCTCAGGGCCAGAGTTGGTCCAGGGCTATGAAAGGAGAACACAGCAAGTCTGTTTTTAATTCAAATTCAGTGCTGGAATGCAACCCATGGGCTTTTACTATTAGCAGTATGCTCAATCACTGTTGATTCTCTTTTAGCTTTCAGTCTTTTTTTGAGAAAAAACATCATCATTTATACTATCCCTGTGCACTTCCTATTTATAAGACGAATTAAAACACTTACTTATGCTGCAGTGATTTCATCTTATGAAGATGTTTGTAGGGCCACATAAAAAAACACTGCTGTCAATCCTTCCTCAATAATCCACCTGAAACTGCCTTCCTCTGATAGTTTCATTTGTTCCTCAAACTATTTCAAATACAAAGCATGCATATTTTTAATCTCTCTTAGACTTCTGATTTGAGAATAAATGTATAGATATATATCACAAATCAGTAACAGAAAAAAAAAAAAAATAGTTTATCACGATTATGTTCTAAAGCTCAACAGATACACACACAATTCCATTTTTTTTCTCTTCATATATCTTTTCTGTATAGTGTATATATTTTTGTTTAAATAAAAAAAGAAAAAAAAAAAAAAAAAAAAAAAAAAAAAAAAAGAAGAGAATATTTCCTGAAGTTTCATGTATTTATTGTTAGAATGGATCTATCATCAGACAGCATTGTCAACTTTCTGTATTGTGTTTTTTATGGAAGAAATGAGCTTATTACCCTGAAAAGCGATGAGAGAAAATTTCATTTTGCGATTCTTTCAGAACACAGTTATTTCCCGTAGCTTCCCTTGAAATCTCCCCTTCACAGCTTGAGCAACATTATTGATAATCCTGATAAACTGTGTACACTTCATGCATACAGTTTCCTCAGCGTCTCTCTTACACCTGGGATTTCTTAATTTATCTGAAACTCATTGTCAGTTTGTAGCTCAAGAGAATGCATTATCTTTAGCATGACTTTTCTCACTGATGCTTGTTTTATTTTAAAGATGTTGACAGTAGTGTTTTTGTTTGTTGCTGTTATTTTAAGTGTAATGCATCTTTCCTAAATTTCAAAGATAGAAATATAAACACTTTTTGCATGTAAAACTATGTTTGAATGTCCAGGCATTATTTCTTTCTTTCTTTATTTTAATTATTATTAGCTTCAATAAAGGAAAATTATGTTTAATCATTATTGGGGATGAAGGGTGAAGATAAGACAAAGAGCTATGATATACACTTCTATTTGCTGACCAAAAGTCATTTCAGAGTCATGAGATGATAGTTAATTTTCTTTGCAAAAATGTTTTGGATTTTTTGGTGAAAATAATAACTTATCAGTGCCCCAGTTGATGCTGAGCATTGCTTACACAGGGACATAACTTTTCTCATGATGCCTGGACTGAGAGAAGGCTGTGGGTACAAAAGCAGCTCAGAGGACATAGCCAGGACATATGAGACAAAATCACAGAATCACAGAATTTTCAGGTTGGAAAAGACCTCGAAGATCATCTAGTCCAATGGTCAAAGGAATATTCTATAGCATATAGGAACATGTGGAACAATAAAAGCTGGGGTAAGAGAGGAAGAAGGGGGCTTTTGGAGTGATGGCATGCGTCTTCCCAGAAAACCAATATGAGTGATGAGCCCTTAGAGTGGATGAACATCTGCTTGCCCATAGGAAGTAGTAAATGAATTCCTTGTTTTGCTTTACTTGTGCATACATGCATAATTTCTTGTACTTTTACCTTTCCTATTCTCTTCCCTCATTCCACACTGGGAGAGTAAATGAGTGGCTATGTGGTGCTGAGATGCCTGTCAGGATCAAAATACAATAATAAGGCATGTAATTTCTTCTTTATATTTTTTGTGCATTTCAAAATGTTATAGTTTTTGCTATGTTCTTTTATTGTCACAATGGTGCAGTTTTACAAAACTTTAAAGATAGACATCCAACTGCTCATTTGTTTTGTAAGCCTTTATGATAAGAAAATGGTTCGGCAGGATAAGTAACAGCAGGGATTGTATTTTCATTACTTGTGAAGTAGCAACGCCTTGCCAGAACAGACTGAACTTCAAAGCCAGACTAAAAACACTATACATAGTTTATTTGTTTGGCAGATCCAAAAATAAAAGCCAGAGCTAGGTTTGCTACAATGCTATTTCAAATAAACTGCTGTGGCAGTCAAGTATTTGTCGAGGGCTGAATAAGCTTTTCATCAGCCAAACTATTTTTCTGTTCCTGAAGTTAGTAACTGATCGCTGACTTAACTGCTTTATTGCTGCACAAACTGTCATACTGTGTCCAAAGCACAGATGAAAATAAATAATAATTCATATTTATGAACCTATTCCATCTTTTTATTTTCTTTAATAAGTATGGCTTCTAATACTTGCCTAATCATAAATTCTAGTCAGGCTCTTTTAATTGGTTTTTGACCTACATACTATTATGGGCCTGATTAACAATTCCCCAGTCAAAGTTGCAAAACATTCTTCTTTGTGTTCAATAATTTAGAGATCCATATGGGAGATGTATTGTTGCTCACTTTCTCAATGTGAATTTAGATCAGTCTAAACACACAGTCTTGAGATTCATTTGAGACAAAATAATTTCAAATTCCAAAAACCTCCAGCCTTCTAATTCAAAAATGCAATGAGTCTTTAAACCGTATTTCATCTTCATCTTTAAAGACACCTTCATACTCAACGTCAAATATGTTCATAATTAGCAAAAATGGCCAGAGGGTCTTAGGACCAAATATTAGAACCATTATTTTGAACAAGGTGGCAAGAGTGCTTTGTATTATCAAGCTGTTACAGACATGCTTGAAAAGAGCATTCCCATTCATGAGCAATTCAGAGATAACATACATCCTTTGCTGTCCTCTTCCTCCACTGCCAGGAAGAAAAAGGGAGCATAATGAGGTAAAACACCAAATAAAATACTAAAATATTGTGATTAAAGGTTTTTGAAGTAAAGGTCTTTCCAAGACTAACTGGCCTGTAAATCACAGTAGCCTCCAATTAAATTTAAAAAAAAAAAAAAGAAAGAAAAAAGAAAAAAAAAAAAAAGAACCACAAATCAAAACAAAACAAAACAAAACAAAACAAAAGATGTGTGAAGCTTAAAGACCTCTTAACATTTTTCCATGCTTTGCCTACAGTTTAGATGAGTAGTAAGCCTGAAAAGTAAATCACTGGTTTTAAAGGAAGACACATCAACAACTTCCCTGGTCTCCTTTTAATAAGACTCATTAAATAAGTGACCCTACAAAAACAAGTAATTTCAGAAATTTCTACTTTCCTGCAACTGTTTTTCCTTTCCTTCTAGTACAGACAGAAAATAGCTGAGTTGGATTCATAAATGTTTAAAACATTAGGGAACACTTTCAGATTGTGCCTATTTTGTCGCAGTTTATGCCCCATTCAATACAGATCCATGTAAGTATTATTTAAGTGCTAACTGTCTTCTTATGATCTTACAGTAAACAGCAGAATATCTTTCACAATTTGTCAGAAAAGAAAACAAGAGAGCTGTAGACCAAACTGCTCCTAAGTACACTGACATATAAAGAATCAGAAGGAAAACAAAATTTTCCTCAAAAGAGGCATACACATCATTTAAGCAAAGATTATTCAACTACTCTGCTGACAACCATAGCTGCTATGAGAGCTAAAATAGTACTCAAATTCTAAAAAAACTGAACAAGTATCCTAAAACTGAAGATGAGAAAACATATTCACTGATAAACCAACCTGTGACATATTTTCCGCAGCTGGGCAGATTTATGTGTCAGAACAGACTTTTAAGTAACAGAAAATCTACCTTAAATGTAAATTCCACCAGATGCCTGATGATTTGCAAGTCCGTTTTTCCTGAGGGAACTATGTTAAAATCCATCATAAATATTCAGATTTTGACATGTCTGCGGATAAATTAATAAAATTTCAGTAGGTAATTCCTTTTTGCAAGAATCAGATGAACTAGTTTCATCACCAAGAAGGTACACAAAAATTTATAAAATACATGCTTCATGAAAAGTGGTTGAAATTTTTTTAAACATTTTCTAGTGCAAAACAAACTGGCTGAAGATTTTCTGTGAAATACATTGGTTTACAGCATTAATTTTCTTCAGAGTATGAAACTGTCATCATTTTCGTTTTACTATGTTCTTTTGCATTATCTATTGTGAAAATGCACTTGGTCCATTGCATTATTTTCCTACATTGTGATGGAAACAAATTTGCCATAATTAAAAAAAAAAAAAAAAAAAATCCAGAAAAAAAACAAACCAAAACAAAAAGCTCACATCTTGCACAGCTATAGGGATTCTGAAACTATTTAAGGAATCAAGGGGGGTATAAACCGAATAAGATATGATATTCAGAGTCAATCTCAGTAGAAAGATTACACTAATAAAGCTTAGACCCTATTAGATAGACCGTATCAACATAATGGCTATCAAGATACTCTTTGAAAGCTTATATTAAAACCTTCAAACTGAATGAAAATGATAGAAACTGTTATGCAAGCAAAAAACACAGCATGAGATGTACTTTTATGTCAAGGTTATAAAAGCTCCCCTCTTACATACTATATGCACTACGTACCTGCAATAAATTCTAGGCCATATAATTTAATCTAAAACATACAAAATAATTTCTGAAACTAATGAAGTATCTGGGGGAAAAAAAAACTTCATTGAACATACACACAAATTGCCAAGAAAGCGCTAGGGGTCTTAAACTACAGTAGAAAGAGAACAGTAATTTCTTAAAATTTATTTAAATATTTAGTCAAGATAAATGACAAAGAATACAAACTCAAAGTATATTTCTGTCTGTTAGTATTAAAGGAGGTTTTAGATTGTAATAGTGTTATTCCAGTGATCACTCTGGAATAACAATAGCAATAATACTTTCTATGTGATTACATGCTGGGAAATTATTTACTCATAAGCTGTCAAGTTTCAGTCTCTTGGTACTACCTTTCATGGGAGACAATGGAAACAATTTCCAACTATATGCGCATAAAATGGAATTCAAAACACTCATTGAAGAGAAAGGTAGGAATCTGAATTAAAACCATGGAATGTGATTTTATGAGAGTATATTCTGAACAGTTCTTGCAAAAGCAAAAATATAAAAGCGAGGCAGTAATTATTTTAAAATTACTTTGTTAGAGGAAAAAAAGAGTTCTATTTATATGCATATCTTCCAAGAGCACCTAAATACCAAAGTGTTCAGAACACTGCTTAGAATGAAAACACTAAACAGAAAATAAAAAATTTCATTCATATTACAGTACATTCTCAATTGTTCCTGTTCACCTTAAATTTTCACTGAATATTGTTAACAGTGACAATACATTTTTACAGTTGCAATGGGTGGTCACCTCCTCTTGAACCTGCTCTTCATATATATTCCTGTTCTTATAGATGGAGATATGGAAAAAAGATAAGGAATGTGTAACACAGTACAGATCTTCTTAGCTCTGGGCACAAAAGTCAGTTTCAGCCATGATGGCATTATCTTCATGAAGATAGGTAGTATCAGTAATGATTAATGTTGAAAATACAGAGGTATTTATCTGAGATCTCAAAAGAGCACAAAGATAACATTCTTCTGTTATTCAGTGGCAAATAGTTGACTTTGCAGGTAACAGCATTCTTGGTAGTATCAAAATCAGAAATGGTTCAACCTCATTTAAAACACAGAGATGGTTACAAGCTTGAATTGTCAGAGCTGTCAGCATCATAGCTCCAGAAAAATAGCAGCTGAGAATTTACCTTTGGTAACGCTGTCAGTGCTATAGTGCTGTCTAGTGGTACTGTCTGAAAGAGGACCCTGTAAGATAACATTCTAAATTGCTATGTTCCATTTGCTTTCAAAGAGTAGGACATTTTATGTTGCAACTGTGCCTTTCATCTTATGATACAGTAGACACAGAAGACTTGTTTGTTTGTTCATATTTTGTATCAACTTCTTTTCTGAAATGAAAATAAAAGAATACTCATGACTACTTGGATTTAAGAGGTCTATTCTTGTGAACCTTACTCTTCCCCTTCTCCTCATCTTCAGACAATCAAGAGTTGTTCTGAAGATTTCCTCTTTAAATATGATTTTCAAGTTAATTCCAAATAGGGAAAATCTAAATCTGATAATGCTGGAGATATAATATATAATATAAATATTCATATATATAATATAAGGATATATAGGTGTTAGAACCGCCGCTTGCAACACCAGAGGGCCCGGGTTCGAATCCCCCCCGTGGCGCAAGGGGTAAAACTGCCGCTCTGCTACACTAGAGGGCTCGAATCCCTGGAGTTGGACTCGATGATCTCTAAGGTCCCTTCCAACTCGCACGATAATATGATACTATGATATGATGATATCATATATATAATGTAAAGATTCATTTAATTCTTATTTTTAAATTTGGGTGATGAGAAACCAGTCTTATAATAGAAAAAACATTTAAATATATTATAATTAATTGTTGGGGAAATGTGGATTTTTAATTTATTTATTTTTTTTTTTCTTTCAGAATCAATAGCTGAACTGTCTTTCCATAAATAAATAAATAAATAAGGAAAGTAGCAAAATATTTACTGTTCAATCCAGCTATACTACTGTTGCCCCAATACTGTAATTCCGATGGGTTTAGCAAACATTGCTGTCACATTTCATGTAAGTTCAGAAATGGTGAATAGAAAATCTTCTAACTTTCAGGAAGATTAAATCATAACTCTACTTGTATGGTTCCTTAGTTCCAGCTATTTCACACTAATAGCCAGATTTTACTAACTTCCTACAGTCCAGATAAAATACCTCATACCACTGGGATGATTGTGAATATGAAGTGTGCCTGGAGATATATTGTCTATCTGGGATTAGAAGGTACTACATTTATACACAGGATTGCCACGGGTTACCTAGATTTACCTGTGCCCGTTGCAGGGGCAACCGCCCTGTAGGGCCCCCCGGCCCGGAAAACTACCGGAAAAAGGGGAATGGAAAAAAAAAACAAAACAGCGGCAGCAATCTAAGGAGTTAAACTGATAGCAAAATTACAAAGTTGCAAAACCATGACATTCCACCCCTTATTCTACATTATTACATCATGGTTAATATATATACATATATATATATATACACATATATGAACTATGATAGCTAGATTAAATATAATATAACTGAATGTATAACTATAATAACTAAAATACACTACACATGCAACTATATACATAGGTACATAGAATTACTGACTGCACTCCCCCAGCATCAATTTGCCTTGTGGTACACATTGAACATCCCCATCCTTCTGCATCACCCACAAAGTACATCCAGGTCCCTGGGCAAAAACAGTTCCACGGACAGGTTTTCCCTTTCCAGAGGCTGGAAGAACCCAAACAGCTTTTCTCAACATGTTCTTTACATGCACAACAGGGACCTTATCTCATCCTATAGTGTGTAGGGGGCTACATTGGCTAGGACCATCACTATTGACAGATCCTCTAGTATTGACCAACCAAGTGGCTTCTGCCAGATGCTTCTCCCAGTGCTTAAATGTTCCACCACCCATTGCTTTCAACACAGTTTTCAACAACCCATTATATCATTCAATTTTACCAGAAGCTGGTGCATGGTAGCGAATGTGATAAATCCACTCAATGCCATGATCTTTGGCTCAAGTATTTATAAGGGAATTTTTGAAATGAGTCCCACTTTCTGATTCTGTTCTTTCTGGAGTGCCATGCTGCCCCAGGACTTGTTTTTCAAGACCCAATATGGTGTTTCGGGCGGTGGAATGGGGTACTGGATATGTTTCAAGCCACCCAGTTGTTGCCTCTACCATGGTAAGCACATAACATTTACCACTGCAAGATCGTGGCAAGGTGATATAATCAACCTGCCACGCCTCCCCATATTTATACTTTTGCCATCGCCCAATCGCAAAATTACAAAATTGCAAAACCATTTTTTGTTTGTTTGTTTTTATTTGGTTCTTGTTTCAGAATCAAGAACTGAACTTTCTTTCCACAAAAAAGAAAAAAAAAGAAAGAAAAATGGACACTACCAAAACTAAGAGTTGATGAGACTGTTAGTACTTTGACAGAAAGCATGTTGGATTTTATAACAAGAGGATTTTGCACTGAAGTATCACTGCATACTCTAAAATTGTAACAGAAAGTGTAAATGGGAAAAAAAAAAAACAAAAACAACAACAACAACAACAACAACAAAAACAACAACAACCAAACAAACAAAAAACATCAAATGAATGAAATTAATGGTATCTGTATTTCTTCTAGAAATGTTACAGCTAATTGAATGGCAGTGAAAAGCCATTTATGTTACGGGTATTTATGTGCAAAGAAAAGTCTTCCTGCATAACCAAGTTGGATTCCTTGCTATTGAAAGCAATTGTATTCAAAAATTGTTCAATACATTTTTACAATTACTCAAAACTAATCCTATGAGAAATTTTGTTTTCAAATCTAAAGATACATGAATTACCGCTGACTTCTTTTTAATTCTGAAAATTCATTTATGTCAATGGGAAAAGTGTACTTCTTGTCTAGTTCCACAAATGCTTCTCTTTTGTAATGTTAGTGCACAGAAACTTGCTGATACCAAGAAACAAGACTTCCATGCTAGATCTGCTACATGAAAAGGGAAAGCAAAAAGGGTCCAAAGCTATCTCCTGCTTTTTCAAAGATAAGAAATAAACTTCAGATGACATAGAAGCAGTAAAGAAGCATGTGTTATAAAGGTTAATTCTTTAAACATTAAAAGAAAGGCTTTTCAAATTCATACTGCATTGATATTTGATTACAAAGTACTTTTGCAGCTGCAGTGTTAAAGAACAAGGAATATATCTGATTGTGATATATAAGAATTTCTTCAATGACACATTCCGTAACAAAAGGTGTTCTGAAGATCAGAAAGCTTTGTATTCAGCAAGAATTTCATAAACAGACTTATTTACAGTAAATGTTTCATTTATTGAGAGAACTGTCAGTGATTTTGGGGCAGAAGACAGGCAGTAAAACACATAGACGCATATATTTATTGCAGGCAAATAAACAAAAAAACACTATGGAATGTCCTTATTCACAGTACTCCAAAAAGAAAGCAATAATCTCCTTTTACCCCTTCCACACTGTATTACAAATCAGATCTCATAGTGAAGTGGAATAGTATAGCAGTTAGCATGTCTGGCCTAGTTAGCCTAACTGCTGCTATAAGCCCCTGAAATGTAACCAACTTTTTCTTGTAGTGAACAAAATATGAACAGCCATGTTCTCCAAACAACTGAAAGTTGATTTTTTGTGTGCTTCATAATGTTCCTCTACACCCAAAGCTCCAGCCTGTTTAGGTCTTGCTGAATGGCAGCACAGACTTCTGGTGTGACTACTCCTGATACTCTTATTTTCTTCCTCTAACTATAAATGACATCCAGAATATGTTTTTCCGTCATGTTCACAGGAATGCTGTTGGGGCTGACTGGCCTTCAGTTTAAATATGTCCAGGGATGGGGAGTCCACACTGGGCAGCCTGTTCCAGTGCTTGACCAAAGATTCAAACCTTCTTCCTTAGATAACAGAGGAAAAAGTCATTCCCTTTCCAACGTTTATTGACTTGTTCTGCTGTCTACACTTAAAAATAATAATAATAATAATTATTATTATAAAAATAATGATAATAATAATAAAATTCCTTTAAATATGTCCATACAAAGGAACATCAGAGTCTTCCATACTTGTTTAATTTTCAAAGTAATCAGCTGGCATGTCAAGTCCTTTTACTTCTAAATAGTTTGTCTGGATTTTAAAAGTAAATCAATACATTAAATCAATTTACAGAAGTATTTAAATAGCAATTTAAAAATAGCAGTTTATTTACTAAAGCCTAATGTTTTTCATATTATCAGAATTCTATATTAGCTTATAACAGTTTGGCTTTATCAAAGAAAGCATCGTTCAGTGAATTAAAGAATCACAAACACCCAAGGTAGACTGGAAACATAACTGTGAAGCTATTCTAACAACTAAATCATTCAAAAGAGATAGATTTTAGGGTAACCCACGACAGCCTTTATTTGAGAAATAGGCACCATAGGAAAAGATATCAAAGAAGAATTAACTCATCCCTCCCTGCAACAGTTTGGAGAAAGGGGTGAGCTGAAAAATGAAGTTTTCTCCTGTTCGTGCTCTCATGCCACAGGAGAAGAGTGGGGGAAAGGAGAACCCAGGCAGACTCAAGCTGCACAAGCATTCCCAGAAGCATCACTGAGGCAAAAAGGGTGACTGTAGCCCCACTCTGCTCCAGGCACTCATGTGCTCATGAATTCGTTTAGTCTGTGACCTTGGAATTCCACTACAACTGTCATATAAACCATTAGATTGAGAAATATGAATGGTTAGCTACAAGAATATCAAAGCTAAAACAAACTGCTTGGGGTGGTGCAAGCTTATTCCTACTTAATCACCAAGCAAGAAAAAGAAGTTCACTTTATGAAAAAGCATAAGCCACAAAAAGTATCTGATCCACGCTCTGACTTGTAATTAAATGCCAAAACTCAAAAAACAAAAAGTTGTCTCCAAAATATGAAATTTATTCTTTATAGATCTCAGTCTTCCACTGCATTAATTCTTCAAAAGCTGAAAATGCAGAAGTTCTTTTTACCAGAAATACTTCGATCTGATTAGACACGTTGATATAGCATCTGCTTAAATTTTGCAAGTAGGTATTCACTTGCTGATACTGAAAGTGATTTTTTTTCTTTTCAGTCTCTCTCATTCCCCCTCCCACCTATGTAACGCACGCACTCACGCAGTTAGTTTTAATAATGCGAGCAGTAAGCAATGTCCCAATAAAAATGCAAACTTAAGCTTATGCTGACTATACAAATGCTGAATTCTGACCTATTCTGCTTGTTATCAACTTGTTATGAGAATCTGCTGTGTGAACTGGAGCTTGGTACCAGGTGTGTCTTGTTATGATGTAGAATATAAACATGGGATAATAGAAATTGCCTCGAAAATTTAGTTGAACGTAGAGGAGGTAGACCTATAAACAAGCTACAGATGGTCAATTAATTACTGGTCATTGAAGAAATACAACCTTGACAGTAGGAAATAGACTGATTTCAGCATACTAAAGAAAAGAAGCTGGTAAGCAATTAAAAACAGCTGAGCAACAGGATAAGGCACCTGTCTGCAAAAGTAGCACTCTCACTGTAGAGTGTGTACTCCAGGATGCAAAGGCTGAAACTGCTTAAAATTCTGGGGTTTGGAATTGGGGTCAGGGAGAAAATGAGTCTGTAGTGAAATGAGATAGTTATCATAGGAACTGTTCTGCAGAATCAGTGTAGTATTTCTGGGTTTAGAAGGATGCTGCTTATTTTTCCTGCTTGTTCTAAAGGGTGAAGTTCTTTCTCTTGATGCCTGTATACTTCAGAAATCTTCAGTGCTTTACAGAAACTTTTGATTTGCTAAGACATCTGTCTAGGACTATGCATGGATGTATGTGCATGTTCATATTTTTTCCCCACTAAATATTGTATTTCTCTTCTATAACACTAATTTGTTAGTAAGCTGTTATTAGATGTATGTATACCTAAAAGCAACATTTTTTTCCTCATCTGCCCTTTAACTCGCTCTATATCCTTCTTTGCTCATCATAGAACCTTGTATTATGTAGCTTGATGGTGATTCAATTATTTTACATCCCTGAACATGATTTTTATTGCTTCTTAGTAACAGTCAAACTATTCAACATGCTATATGCAAGGGAATTATTAGGAATGGACGACTATATGTATCTGTCTGTCAGTTTCATATTTTGTAGTCAATAATCTAGTAAAGTGCTTAACCACTATTTAATCATCTTATGCTTGCTCTTGATCAACTACTTTGAAAAATTTTTGAAGAACAGCCTATCTTCAGTAATCCTTCTTTGCAAGTTAGGGATCAGTCAGCGATAGGGCTTTTTATGTTGCTGATGTATTTTTTTTTTTTTCCTCTGAAGTTTAAGAGATCTTTATAGACCCCACAAGTCTCATTATTTCTTTTAAATCAATGTTCTCCATATTTGTTATTATATTTTAAATTTCTGACTTAACGAAATTTCTCTGTTGCATAGGCATTTCGGTGTTCACTTCCAAGGACAAGGAAAACTTGAAGCTACAAAAAGGAAATGAGAAATAAGGGCTAGTTGGCACAGTCAAAGGCATGGGTAGAATTTGCTTTTACCTTGGGGAAATGTCATAAAACATGCAAGAGCTG
Organism: Excalfactoria chinensis; assembly: GCF_039878825.1. Classification (NCBI taxonomy): domain Eukaryota; kingdom Metazoa; phylum Chordata; class Aves; order Galliformes; family Phasianidae; genus Excalfactoria; species Excalfactoria chinensis. Next base: position 139,368,162 of record NC_092825.1, read on the forward strand.
ATTCACACTACAGGAAATGACAATAGCATCAGTGAGCTGTTAAGAGAAGTAGGATGCCTAGTTTTCAGTGATGTCTCCTGCTAGTTTCTAGTCAATAAATATTTTTGCTTTTATTATGTTTTCCCTTTTTCCTTCTTCTAAGAAGGTAAATTATCTTCCCGAGATTTAATAGAGTAAAAATTCCCAGTTGTAAAATTATTACATTATTACATGGTGACATAGTCCCAGAAGGGAAGTAGTAGAAGCTTTATTGCTAGGTACATTTAAATCTAGATAAGACACAGCACTTGCAAATATACTTTAGGGAACAATCAAGTGAATACATGAAATACATGGCCTAACAGATATTTTTGACTCTAATTTATACCATTAACACATGGATATGTTATGGTATGAATTGAAGGTTAGTCAGATATACTGTTACATAGCTGTTAGATAATATTCATTATTCTAAAAGTCTTTATTTCACATCATTGTGTTCATTATTATAGATTTAATGTTTAGTAACTTGACCACACTTAAAATGAAGAATACGTTAATAATGATTGAGCTGCATCCAAAAATATCCACCTCATTTTAAATGGTTGCTTTTCACATAGCAACTAGAAAATCACATTGGCCATTCTTCATCATCAGAAATGTTGCCTAGGAATAGCAATTGAAAAAGCATGTCAATGAAAGTATCTTATGTCCTAATAGACTGGAAATGGACAAGAGACAAGCAAGAAGATATAAGAAAATTCTGGTTGACAAGTATCTACCTAACAAAGGGGATTTTTATGAAAGATTTTGGAACTGAAATACTTCTAGCTCTACAGGTAATTAAGCAAGATAAAAGGGATGAGAGTATAGATTTTTTTCCTTAGATTTCTTTGTGCAGATATAGCCAATTCAGTTAGAAGTGAACACTCCAGGTATAACTGAAGGAACTTCGTAAGTACCACTCCCCACTACACAAGAGGTCTATCTTCCCCATCCATATCACTTATACCAGATTGAAGTGGATATAAACCTTAAAGTTCAGTTTTTGATTCAGAAACTAACCTACCCTGTGTTAGGGTGACACTTCATTTTGCTGCTAGGAGGGATAGGCAATTTGGATCTCTGATTCTGAGTCTGTTTCAGCACTACACTTTCCTTTTGATCCCTCTGCACATGAAGGATGCAACCTTATATATGAAAAGCAGCGCCCAAGAAAATCAGTCTTGCCTTTTTCGTGATGTGCTGTCAGAATTATTACAGCTTCAGGTGAGCAGTAATTCTTGAACATGCTATAGAAAGAGACAGATCGGTAAAAATCAGTGTGAAGCAGTACCGTTATGCAGACTTGGGAAGTGAGAGTGTGAAACCATAGTAACAGCCACATATAGCCTTTCTAACATTACAAAAGATCTATAGCATGTAAAACCCCCTCTAAATCATGCAGGAAAGCTTTAATGATTAATGTAGAACATTGCTGACAAACTGTCAAAGATAGGACCAAAAAAGGTGTGGCCACATACCAGTGTCACAGAGTTATCCAGATCAATCTATGTCTTTGACAGGGGACAGTTGACCCATGGGCCCCTTGGCCCCTGAAAATGGGAAGGAAAAAGAGAAAAGGGGAAGGGAGATGGGAGTCAGGTCCATGGAAATAAACAGAGCAGTGGCAATGATCTAAGAAGGAAAAGTTATTTTACTGACTAGGATATTGGAATGCAAGATAGCACAATATAATATGATCTAATTGGAACTGAGGTTAATAAATTAAGAAAGATAAGAAAGAGAGAGAGGTTTCTGATGACCAAGAAGCCTACTTTGAAATTGAAGGCACGCAGCTTGGAAGCATGCCCACACGCCAGGCAGTAAGAGAGAGAGAGAGAGAAATTTCCATGATGTATTTTCTTCTCTATGAGGTCCTCTATGACATGTAGCTCTTTGTGCTCCACATGATGTTATGATGTGGAATACCAATAGCAAAAATTATAAAACCATGACAACCAGCTACAATTACAACATGAAAAGTAATATAGATGCTAGATACAGTGTACAGGAGGGAAAGAGAAGAGAATGAACGAAATGATGAGGCTAATTTTGCCCACAGGTTGCTGTCATCTTGGCATCTAAAATGAGGTTAACTGTGCAGAAGGAATATACTGTTCTTACAGGAGAGAAGACAAAAATCTGTGAGTAGACTTGAATTAGCATTCTGGTGCATTCAAGTTTATGTTCATTTGCCCCTAGACCCATGTTAGACTTGCTACTGAATAGATTATTTGGCAGACTAAGTAATGCCTTTGCCTTTGGCTTTTGAATATATTCCCTTCCCTTTACAGTTCTTTTCCAGCCAACATATACGTTAATGCAAGGAAAAAAAAAAAAAGTACCAACAAGGAGAAAGAAATGTGGGTTGTATGTAACTTGCAAAACTGTATAATTCATGTTGCTTAAAACACAGCTAGTGAGAGAGGAAGAATACTTTATTAAACCGGAACTAGCAATTAAGTTATTTAAATAAAATTAAATTTTATATTGCATTTATCATCCTTTTTTCTTACAGTGTGAGTTTTATTCATTGTTAATGACTAATTTGCCATTTTCAACTTCCAATAATATATAAAATGAATGTCCTGCACCTTCTGTGGAAAACTGCTCTAGTGGTTCTGAAGCTTCATATCGTCATTTATAAAACGTTAGCCATTTACAGGCTGTTTTATGATTCCCATAGGAAGCAACCTTTGTACTGAAGGCTGAATAAACCTAGAAGTGCCCTAGTGAAAAATAAGCTCAGTTATTATTCTCTTTGTCCCTGGATGGCATTTGCTTTAAAAAAAAAAAAAAAAAGTATACCAGTTTACTAACCCTTTAACAGCAGATATATAATGTTATAATGTCACTCTGTAATAACTGCTGGAATGGTATTGGAAGAACCTGGAAAGAGCACTATCTGAAAACAAGTAAATCTCATCCAGAGCAGCCAATGAACTTTACAATAGGGACTTTACCCTAGGGTTAAGTCTTGCAGTTTGAGGTAAAGACAGGGAGATCACTCGCCATCATGGTCAAAACAAACTTCACTAGAGGAATACTAATGGAATTTATTACCAACTAAAACAGACCTGGTTAAGTGAGAAATAAGGATAAAATTGAAAGCAACAATTTCCCCCCACCATTTATCCAGGTTCATCTCCATCCCTAGGTTCCCACCATCTGCCTCTTCCTGCCTCAAGTGGAATAGAGAGATGGGGAAGTGAGAATCAAAACCAGTTTTTTAACAGCTGCACTCTTCTTCTACTTCTTCCTCACATTTTTTTTGCTACTCCTGTGTGGGCTTTCCACAGACTGCAGTCCTTCAGGAAATACTCACCAGCTCTGGAATGACACAGTAACTATATGCTCCAATGTTTTGCACAGCCTGCAGGAAAATACCTGTTCCAGCACCTGCAGCACCTCCTCCCACTCCTGCTCTGACCTTGGTGTTTATGCTGCCCTTTCTGACTTTTTCTTTTCTTCCTCTGTCTAGCACTTTTTCCAAACTTTTAAAATGTTTTCACCATCTTGGCTGCTGGGCCCACTCCTGCCCTTCACTGGGGCTATTGGATCCAGATAAAGCCAGCTCTTTTCAGCATGGAGCAGCCCCAACTTCACCTCACAGAGAAACCCTGCATCCCCTTGCTACCAAAACTCTGCTACAAAGCTTTTGGAAGAGGAATTACCAGCTTGCCTCCTAGTCAAGCATTAATTTTAAAGTTCTAGCTAAGCCAGTTTTAGTTCCTTCACATCATCCTCTACAGGTCAGAGGAAGTCACTTTGTGAATTTCTTCCTTCAGAAAAGGTACTATGGTACTAGCCAGCAGTGTGCCCTTGTAGCCAAAAAGGCCAATGGCATTCTGGGGTGCATTAAAAAGAGCGTGGCCAGCAGGTCAAGGGAGGTGATCCTCCCCCTCTACTCTGCCCTGGTGAGGCCTCATCTGGAATACTGTGTCCAGTTCTGGGCTCCCCAGTACAAAAAAGACAGGGATCTCTTGGAAAGAGTCCAGCGGAGGGCCACAAAGATGGTGAAGGGCCTGGAGCATCTCCCCTATGAGGAGAGACTTAGGGAACTGGGTCTGTTTAGCCTTGAGAAAAGAAGGCTGAGAGGGGACTTGATCCAGGTTTATAAATACCTGAGGTGTGGGAGCTATAGTGGCGAGGCTGGTCTCTTTTCAGTAGTGCGTGGGGACAGGACTAGGGGCAATGGGCTGAAACTCCAGCATAGGAAGTTCCGCACGAATGTGCGCAAGAACTTCTTTACGGTGAGGGTGACGGAGCACTGGAACAGGCTGCCCAGGGAGGTGGTGGAGTCTCCTTCTCTGGAGATATTCAAGACCCGCCTGGACGCCTACCTGTGCGACGTGGTGTAGGGAGCCTGCTTTGGCAGGGGGGTTGGACTCGATGATCTCTAGAGGTCCCTTCCAACCCCTATAATTCTGTGATTCTGTGATTCTGTACTAGCAGGTCTAATTATTTCTTAGAGTTATAGGTTTCTCATAATAAATGTTCCTATACACTACTCCTATATATATACTATATATATATATATATAGGAGTATATATATATATATACACACACACTAGTTTCTATATACACTAGTCCTGTGCATGTGTATATGCAGGCAGAATTCCAAGGAAGGCAAACAACTGATATTTGTGCTGTTCCTAGTACTGCATGTAAACCCTGGCCATGTGCATGTATATGCCATTTCCTGAAAAAGAAGGACTAGACTTAAAGACATCTACAGATAGATATTATTCTGTATTTATCAGCTACATGATACACCATAGTCTGAAGTTCTTGAATTCAATATGTTTCATGTCCGTAGACTGAGGTATCAAATAAACTTTCTGCTGCTAGTAAGGGTATTGTAGTGTGCTGGTTTTTGTCTCAAGGGAGAAGTAAAACTAACCGAATTCAACCAGAAGCTTGTAATAGTTCTCATCATAAGGTAATGAAGAGAAAGTTAATGTGAATTTTATGTCTGTTGCTTATCTAAATACTATTTGTTATTGTTCACATACTTAAGGCTCTTTAGAATTCAGAAAATAACTCAAAACATGTTGCTATTTTTCTAGACATTTACAAACATAAGTTCATTAAAAATATGCTGGCTTTTTACTCTCAAGAACATTGCAGCAAGAGAAGTCAAGTCTCATGACCCCAAAATTCAAGAGTTTGTATGCCTATAAATTAATATCTTCCCAGTTATATCTTGTATCATTTTGCTTCAGCTTTCATAGAATGGTGATTTTTTTTTTCTTTGTCTCCTTAAATTATAATTATTTACATAAACATTAATCTTGCTGGCATAATGAAAGGTGTTATGAAGAGTTATTTAATGTATAAAAACTAGGGAAATAGATGTTACTCGAGAACTATGTAGCTATTTTAAAATCATTTGAAAATGTACAGTCAGGTACTTCAAGCCTTATTTTCCTGTTAAGATTTATGTTGAAATAAGTCCTTCTATAAGCTAGCGAAAGGATAAGCTGAAAAAAGGTTCTTTCTACCAGTTTGTCCCTGTGACTGGAAAACAAAATGCTCATTTAGATTGCTTTTTCACTTTCCTGATTTTACCTTTATATAATTATGGGTTTAGTGTAAGATTCTAAATTTTTGCTGCTGAAAATTTTATATGTATTTAATGTTTCATTTTTATTATAGGATGTACAGTCCAAGCACTTTCAAAGTATGTAAATGTAGCCTTTGATGCCAAGGGTAACTCAATTACTGATTATATAGAGGTAATACAAACCCAGAAATTATAATATATTTACAGATTTTGGTTTAGTTTCTGTTTGCTGTTGTTTTTAAGAAAGCCATTCTCACATATTTCTGGAAGAGTGTTGCGAATTCCTTGGAATATTTGCAAATATATCTTCCAAGGAATGATAGAAGCTCTATGCCATAGATTTCTCTAACACTAGAATTATGAATACTGTTATACGAAGCCACATTTTAAATTTTGCCCTGATTTGTCTCTTTGAGAGATTTGCACATATGGAAGACTTTTGGCTTTTCTTTCCCAAAAGCACCTACCAAGAATCACTCCAGACATATCAACACACAACTACCAATAAAATGGTTTAAACTTGAGACAAGCCACTGCTGAACTGGAGCTCATTTTAAGTTAGAACATGAAGAAAATTAAATCAGAAATTAATGCGAAGAGCTTTAAGTACTACAATATATATATATATATATATATATATATATATATATATATATATATACACACATATATATAATATGTGTAATATTTTTATTAATTTTTATCTATTAAATTTTTAATTTATTTTTATTAATTTTAAAAATATTTTTATTAATTTAATATATTTATTATATATATAATATATATATTCTCATACATATGTATGTATGAGAAACAAATGATTTCTGAGGTTTCAGACTATCTAAGCTTTATCTCTAGTAGCAAACAGTAACATATGTACTGAAGAATGTAAAGTGAAAATCTCAAAATCTTATTATTTCTATTTACCATTACTCCATTAATTTTCAAATTCTGGGTTTATTTGGTTATCCAATAATTAGCTTATGAGCTCATTCCCTATAAAGCACACTTTACATTTCCTCATTTATTTTTTCAGCAGTCTTTCTCACATCTTCCTGCATTTTCTCCCCCATCTCTGTTATCTACTTAATAGCAATATATTGTTATTTACATGCTTGCAGCTACCCTCAAAATATTTTCCCATCTCAAGTACACTTGCAAATCTGTGACACCCCTCTTGGGATGCTTGCTGGTATTCTCATTGATTTCTTAATTTTGACTTTCTAGAAAATCCATGAGTTCTATCCTCTTGCTCTTATACTATATAATTACTCGTTACTGGTATTTTTGAAATCATTATGTCTACTTAATTCTCATGCTACAACTGAAAAGATACAAATATCATTGAAACTGCCACTCATTCTTTTAGAATCCATGTCAGAAGTACCTTATGAACAGAAACAAAGTATTTTCTTTTTTATGTCAGATTTCAAGGTCACCCTTCATTTTCTAATACTAACTGAATCACTTCATTTTATGTATTCAATTACTCATTCTTTGATGGAGTCAGTGTAATAGGTTAATTCTATTATTCACATTATTATACAAAAGATGAAGAAGTGAAGGAAAACATGTAGTTGAAAAACCCAGGCATTAAAAATAATAATAATAATAATAATAATAATAATAAAATGTTATAGTTTGACATACTTTACTGTTTTCTTTGGCAGAATGTTTGAATCATTTTAGTACAAATAGCTACAAGAAACTTACTTGAGATTTTACTCCTGAGCAAAACATGTCTGAGATCACTGATATGTGAAATGCAAAATCACAGGCAAGTGATTTTCTCTTTCCTCTACAGTTCTGTATAGTACTTTAGGTCGTTTTGGTTTCTTTTGTTTTGTTTGTTTGTTTGCGTGCTTTTGTTGTTGTTTCTAAACAGATCTAGAAGATAGTTCATCATGTTAAGACATCCTTGAGATGCTCATATACTGCTCATATACTCATATACAACTCAATACTGCTGTAGGGAACATTTGTCCCCTATTCCTTCAGCTTTTATCATTTCTTATTTGTCCATTTAGTTACAGGTTACCATTTTTCAAACAGTAGTTGAATTATTCTATATTTAATTCTTACTTAGCCAAGTTAGTAGAGTTCTTTCGTGCTAGCAGAGAAGACTATGAATTCAAAATGCAAAAGGGAAAACATGTATCTTTTATTTAACATTTAAGCATAAGAAAGAAATAGTCATTTGTGCACTTTATTGAATACTAGACCTTGTCCTGATATTTCACTGAATAATCTGCCTGTTAGAGTAGTATCGCTATAACATGTGACAACAGTGCAGAATTAGGTGTACATTTAATTATGAAGACATTATCACTGCAAGTAAAGCATGTAATATCTACTGCAAAGAACTGTCTCAGAATTAGAGAATAGTCAGATATGAGTGCTTATTCTGCATTAACTTATGTATTTCAATATGTAATATTGAAAATATCGGTATGTAATATAGTAATATGGATGTTTTCTTATAATTTGTCTAACTGAAACAGATAGTTTAATATGAATATACCAGTTAAATAGGTAATGCAAGATGAAACCACCAGGTATTTCTTGATAATGAGAACACCCAAAAAGAACTGTCCAGGTCATTTGTGATACAAAGTACTTTATTTATCTAGCAAACTGGGAACCTATTTCATTCAAATTGATTGACACTGCTCAAAGGGGAGATATTGACTTTTATTAGCCTCTTTTTGCTTTTAGCCTTTTCTTTCACTCTCAAAGGCTTCAAATAGATTGTTTCAATTGATACATACAAAAAGAAATAAAAGATTTTTGCTTCGTGATAGAGCCTTTGCTACAAACAGTATAATTCACTGCAGTTCTAATGTGGAATCTCCAACAGAGGAAGAATTTACATAGAAGTATTAATTTCACAGCACCCATAAAAATAAAAAAAAAATAATAATAAAAAAATGCAAAATATAGAAGAAAAAAAAATGCAGCAACCAACTGGAGTCCTTATTAAAGATCTTTGATGTTTTCAATGTAATTTCCACTTTCTCTCTAATGTAGAAATAAAACATATGCATCTTTCTTTTCAAGCAGGTAGTTCAGTGTGAGTGCTTATAAAGATTCATATACCAGTGTGAAAACAGTGAAGCGCTAAGGAAGTGGCTTTCAAGTATTTGTCCTTAAGTAGCACTTGGCTCATTGTTTATCTTATTGTCATTCTATGTGTAGACATGATTGGCAGTGTCAGCACCAGTTTTGCTTTTTGGCAACTCAGAATGTCTTGCTTAAAAGTGAAAAGGTGAACTGGGTTTACGTGGCAAGGGAGAGCATAAGATGATTGCAAGGCTGGCTTCTGTAAGATGAAATCGTCAGCTGTCCCTATGTCAACACAGCTGGTTCCAACCAAATCCAAAAGGGATCCACCAGTGCCCAAAGCAAAACCACTGGTGTCAATTCAATAAAAGCATATTTAAGAAAGTGTAACAAATTCTGCAGAGCAGTTGTAAGAGAGAAGAGTGAGAAAAATGGGAGAGAAACAACACTTGCAGTCATCAAAGTCAGCGAAGGAGGAAGAGTAGGAAGTGTTCCACAATTCATTCACAGAGATTCATGTGCAACCCATGGGGGAAGACCTTGTTGAAACAGGTTATCCTTTGCAGTCCATGGAGTATCGTGTAAGAGCAGACACACTGCAGACCATGGAAGACCCCTTGCCCTTGGTCTGAAGGAAGCGGGTTCCAGCTCACAGACTGAAGCTACTGTGGGAGCATATTTTCTGGAGATACAGCAGAACGTGGGGGATGTGTGTTTGAGCAGTTCTTGAGATTCTTCTAGAGACAAGGACCCATGTTAAATTAGTTCATGAATGTATCTCATGTAGTGTCCCACTCTGTTATTCATGTAAATAAATTAGTCAAGTCAAACCTGTTTTGCCCATGATGGTAATTAGTGAGTTATCTCCCTGCCCCTGTCTCAAAACTCATGAGCTTCTTCAGTGTATTTTCACCTCGTCTTGCTGAGGAGGAGTGAGAGGGCAGCTTGGTTGATACATGGGGATGAACAAAGGTTAACCCACCAAAAAAGGTTACAAAGTAGATTAAAGATTAATTATTATTATTATTATTATTTTCTCTCTTTACTCAGTGGTCATCTCACTGGCACTCTTTACAGTGGTTGATGCTACTCGATATAAAAAATGTTGAAAGTGCCTCCACTGGGTCTCTAAATGTGCGCAATTACTAACTATCGCAGTTGCTTAGTTGTGTTAAAGTACTTCTGTTTCTTTTCACCAACATTAAATGCTACACTCTGTTGCTTAATATACTGAACAGTAATCTGAATGCAGTCATAGACAACAACAACAAAAAGAAAAGATTAGTTAACTTCTATTAATTAAAGAAAGCTGGAAAGGTCAGAACATGACAGGAAGAAATAATAACATATCTAACTGGAATGAGAACCTGACATGTTTCTTGTGGCTTTTTGGATTACTTTAAATGCTTTTCTGGTCTCTGAATGAATCTCTGATGAACTATGGGAGTATGACTGACTACAGAACAGATTAGCCAGTGCTCTGACGTGTTCTGTGTAAAAATCTGACACTCCATCCTAGTTAACCTATTTCCTATCATCTGATGCAATGAGAAAATTCTAAAAGGAAACCTGAGGAAATAAAATGTATTGAAAAACAGGACATAGGGAAAAAATTATTTTGCTTTTGTTTTGGAGAGAAATAGAGGCCATAACACTGAGGATATGTTAGAAATGCAGATTCTTTGACACAAGAAATAACCTGCTGTACCTTCAAACATCTGATTTTGAAGAATTATAATTCTCTTCTTGTATTAGTGAACATTACAGTTTTTCGTAATTTAATGAAAGTTTGGTGAACGATTTCCCACTTCTATCAAAATATTTTATGAAATCATCAGGTCCCAGATAAGCCAAAGTAACATCAAGCACTGCTTTCGTCACTATTGAATTAACTCTCTATGATTTTGCACATAAAAATATTATTTATCTTAAGACAGTAGTATCTGCTTTTTATTACCAAGTCATTTATAGAGTTTAAAGCTAAATAAATAGGGTTTAAAGTGTTTGCTAAATGACAGCAGAAGTTATAAATTATTTCTACTTTCTAAGCTTTGTGTTGATGTTTTTGTTTTTGTTTTTGTTTTTTTACACATTAGGAAGAGCTGGAGATTCTGTTTCATTAGATGTTAGGTCCTTTTTCTGAGTAATTTCAGTCTGTTAATCATCAAAGCACCAGAATGCTCCTAAAATATTGCTGCATGACTTACTTTTCTGATAAACTAAAGATTCTGCTCCTGGAAAGATATAGAAATGTCCTGTAAAGAAAAGACATCACTCAGAGTGATCACAGGCTATTAGCACAGCAAATTAAAGGGAGTGACAATACCATTGGACATATAAATTGCAAAAACTAAGCTTCAGGTCAAGCCAAAGGAAGAAGTGCAGGCAGCGTTCAACACTTGCTTTAAGAGCATCCCTATATACAGGTTTGGGTTTGTCTAAAGCAAAGGAAATAGTTCCTACAAAGATTTAGTTTTCACTACTTATTTTCCTAAAATATTGCCTTATTTATACTCCTTGGAGGAAAAAATATCAGCTGTCCTACCCTTATCCCTTACTTTTTCATGCATCTCTTGTATGTCAAGGAGCAGTTCTGGGTTTCACCATTGTACTGCTGCAGTTTTTCCTTTGACCATTCTTTCCCTATAATCTTTAGGTACTTTTCAAGCCAAAACACAGCCTTATCAATAATTAAATCCAGTGTTGATCATCATCAAGATTTGCTTTATTTTATTTTATTTTTTTATTATTATTTTTTATTTATTTTTTAATGATGTAACAATTAGTCAGGGTAAAGAAAAGGAAAAATAATATTCAAAGAAAATCAAGAAAGTTTATTGTGTTCTCCTTTTAATGGAAGAAGAGAATAACTTAGAATTAGGTCATAGCCTGTGAAATATTTAATCCACCATCTTTATCAGCCAAGACTGGAAACAAATGATTTTTGGACAAAATAGTTGTGCCTCTCATCTGGTCATCAGAGAAACTGATACTACGATAGTCTCAGCTATCATTTTAAAACTACCACTGTTTCTTGGTGACAGCCACAAAAATTATAACTAAATCAAGATTCCTGTTTGAATTGTACTTTGTACTTCTCTTTATTTTCAGTATTAATTTGAGACCAATTTTATTTGAAGCTCTGTTAGTAAGCCCTTAAGTTATTAGTTTAGTTAGTTAGTTAGTTATTAGTATAAGAAGGTAATTTTATTTAAAAAATATACTTTGTTTTACACATGGTAAATCTGTGCCTGTTCAACAGATAACACAGTTTCTTGTGGACTTATAGAGCAATTGACACAACTGACCTCTTCTAGAACTGTCACAGCTTGCAGTGTAAATATGCATGAGATCCACATTTTTAAGTTGATAAAAGGCAAATTCAACACATTTGAAAAATACGGCTCAAAGGTAAGTGCTGAATCAATGAAAAGGCAAAGATCATCACAAAGCACAATGAGAACAGAAAACGCCTGGAAATTGTTCAAGGGCAAATTTTTAGATAAAATGAAGGACGTTGTACTGTCAATAGCTAATTATAAAAAGGCATAAAGAAAGAATAAAGTTCCCATATAATTACATATATTCACAAAATATTATTTCAGTTGTTCAAAATCATCTTAGCAGAAAGGTTGAACGCATGAACAAGAAATCATCAAAACAGATAGCAAAATAATGAAAGTACTGTAATTAGAGAAGCAAACTATATTAATCTTATTATTATTGACTCCTACTAAATTTCACGTATTGTGATACTTATTCTATATATTATCTGAGCAGAATCTCAATGACATATCAGTTAGATAATGTAGAATAAGCGTACTCATTAATTAACAGCATTTAGCAAATTAATCACCATCACTGTCCTAAAAATACACAAAGATTATACAGAGAAGAAGAATATGGAAAGTGGGAACACTGTATAAAACAAGCAGCTCTATTAAAGAAAGCAGAGAATGAGAGAAAGGGAAACTGCAGGATTTAATGAGTTACTAGTGAAAAACAAAGAGAAAAGGGAAACAATGAGAGAAAAATAAATAAATTGAAACAGTGTCAGAGTTTGAGCTCCTATGGTGCAGTACAAGAGCTTGTGTGGGCTGAGGAAGAGGAAACTGAAGACAAGTTAATGTATGTAAGAAAATGTTTCAACATTTAATGTCCAAAATGGAGAAGATGTATATATATATATATAAAAAAAAAAAAAAAAAAAAAAAAAAGTGACATTCAATACTGTCTGAAAGACATTAATGCTTTAGCACTGCCAGACATTCAGTTTTTATGTAAAAGAATGAATGTATTTGCCTGAGGATAGCCAGTTTATCTAATTTACACTAAAATGTGAGCTTCTTTGGCTACTTCTGTAAAGAGGAAGGTCTTGTAACAAAATTTACACAATGAATGCTGTAACTATAGTACAGTGAGGAAATTCAAGTCACATTTGTGGAGTAGTGGGTCATCAAGCTGCTCCTGTGTGCATACTAAGCACACTCAGTCATTTCTACCCTGAATGTTCAAGGAACTTCACATTAGTCATAAGTATGGATGAGACAAGGTGACTTCAGACGAAGTGGCTGTCTGAGCATAAATATTTATTCATGACAGTCTTCTGTGGATAGCTGAGATGATTAGAACATGTTTTTATGCAGTTCAAGATTTTCAGTAGGAATGGATCACATGCATATCCTGAAGCAAACATTAAGACATCTGACCATTGGGATTACAAGAACACAGATTTGGGGAGTATTCCTCAATCAAATTAAAAGTGTTGTTACAGGGATCCTTGCAATGGTGACTATGTACATATGTGTTGGAATGGTTTTATAATTTTTGCAATTGATATTCCACATCATAACAGCATGTGGAGCACAGAGAAGAAGAAGAACTACATGGCCCAGAGGACGTCATGGTCAGAGAGGGAAATACGTCACGGAAGTGATGCTCTCTCTCTCTCTCTCACTGCCCGGCAGCAGGTGTGAGTGTGCTTCCAAGCTGTAGCACCTTCAGTTTCAAAGTAGGCTTCTCAGTCTTCAGAAACCTCTCTCCCTCTCTTATTTACTTGATTTATTAGCCTCAATTTCAACTAGATTGTAATTAGTAAAATGAGTTTTCCTCCTTAGATCATTGCCACTTCTCTGTTTGCTTCCTTGAGCCCAGCTCCTATCTCCCTACCCCTTTCCCTTTTCCCCTTTCCCGTTTGTCAGGAGCTGGGGGGCCCATGGGCCTATTGCCCCCCCTGTCACGGACATAGATTGATCTAGATAACTCCGTGACATGTGTGTACATATATATATGTGTGTGTGTGTGTCATGTGCACAAAAACTCATCCAAGCAATAAATAAAGAAATGATATGAGGGAAGAGAAGCAACATGCGATTACTTACTTGCCACTTGTTGTTAATTTCTTCTGCTCTTTGTGTCACTTTTGTGAACCACAAGTGCTTGGCAATGTCACTATCTTATTATTTGCTTGCATTTTATTTAAGTGTGCAGCTGGATCTGCATGATTCCTGGCAGGATGCAAGAAACACTCCCTACAGTGATACATATTTCCCTCACTTCTCAGCTGTGACTCTTGGATATGAAAAACTGCATGGAAGCGTAATAAGTACTCATACAGTCTCAGAGACATAAGGGAATCACCCAATCTCATTGTCACAGACAGGCATTGCCTAGAACCACTTATCTGGGGTACAGAGACTCTATTTTGTCTCTGTTGGTGCCCACTGTCTTCAGATGTCCCCAGCTGGATGGGGTCTGGCCTACTACAACTCTTAAGTGTCAGAACCTGTTGATGGACCTCTTAATGATCCTTGTACCACCCACCAAACTCAGGTTCTGAAGGACAGTTCTCACCAGAGAAGGTTTGGCCAGTACTATGATGCATGCAATGCCCTGCTCATTGGCTGCTGTTCTGAGCTGAGCTCTGCCATTTAATACAAAACCTACTGTAAGAAATAGCTCTTTGTCTTGGACGTACACTTGTCCTCACAGAAAATTCATATTGGGACATTGCTTTACTCAACCTGACTTTTTGCCTTTATCACAAGAAAATGACACAAGTTTCTTGAAAGCAAAGAGCTCCCTCCCTCACGTAAGTGTCATCCTTAACATGCAGCCAAGCAACCATGTAGAAAGCCAGTAGGATACACAAGGAATTCTATTGAAAATAGTCACACACTTCACTGTCATGGCACCTGGAGAAACTAGGATTGCTTTTATGTGTTTTGGAGAAACACATCCAGCCCCATCTGGGGCTATGCTGCTGGGATGTGTGGACACAGACTCCTACTGACAGTTCGTTGGATGCTCTCCATGTGAAGCTGCAGAAAGGTCAAACAAGCTTCAAACTGGAATGCCATGGAAAAGACATAACAGGATTAAATAGTTAATTGACTCTCAAATTTGTATTAATGAAATCTCTCACTGTGCATCATAATCCTTTTGAGTGTATGTGCTTAGTATCATGCATCTACTGTAAATGTGTTCCCTACCTTACAGTAGGTTTCACTAGCAGATTTCTAGATTTAGTATAATGAAAAAAGAGATAATAAAAGTAAACAAAAGGATTGCTTGCTTTTTTGTCAATTGCATATATACATGCATGTATGTATATTACAACAAAACTTATTTTGAACTACAGTATGTTTTGAGTTCCAATAATGCCATCTATTCATATATTACCTCCAACTAGCTTATAAATTTATATTTACATTGTTAATTTCTTATTTAATTTCTAAATACTAAATTTTTTTCCACTTCTAAAATGTGGAAGAAAATATTGCTTCCAATTACTTCAAATAGCATGCTAGTGTAATTTGCTATTTTTTTATTTTATTTTATTTTATTTTATTTTATTTTATTTTATTTTATTTTATTTTACATCTAGCCATTACAACAGCTGTATTTTACTTTTTTCTTATTATTTATCCTGCTAGGCAGTAGTAACTCTTATTCTTAAATAAAATATTCAAGTGCTTAACATTGAGCACAAGTAACCTCATAAAAACCAATGAGTTAAGCACGCTTTAAAATGAATAATGACAATGAATCATCAGAGGCTTAAGGTCTTTAAATTATATGTATCAAAAGTATTACAATAACTTTCAAGGAACAATTAAAAATATATATACATACATACATATATATATATATATATATTTAAAAAAATGCAGAAGCACCACATTACAAATAACTTCCTTAAACATTGTTGAACAATATATTTGGACATTTATTTTTCCCTTAAATACCCAAACATTATGACAAACTGAATGGAGATTCTCATTTCTGAAATGAAGATCCACAATTAAGAAGCACATGTGCTAGAGAGAGGAAGAAACAGGAGAACAGTACTCAGAAAGTTATAAATAACTTAAAAGTAAATTCTAAACACAGTTTTCTTCATAAGACTTTCAGGGCTGAATTCAAAATAATGTTATAATCGTGAAATGCAAGTTATGTGAAATTTGACACTTAAGAATGTGATCAAGATACCCTCATCTCATATTTTGCTTGAGTTTTTGCAGGTGCCTAAGCTCCTGCTCTGTCAAATTACTTACATAGTTTGCCAAAATGGGCAACTAGATGAAATTCCTAAATTTATGTAATATACTAGTCACAATATCAGATTATTATTATTTTTTTCTATCTGTGTTATGCCCACAAGATTCATCTACAATATTATATTTAATATTTCTATTTCTTTCCTACTCTTAACCCTAGTGCATACTTTGTTGTTGCTCTGGGCTTCAGTATGCCCTAAATTCCATCTGAGCTGTGAATCTCAGCCTGTGGTCCAGCTGAAGAGGTAGAAAATGCATGTGTTTTTGCCAATTAAGGCATTGGACCTAGACCTTCAAACCCCTCAGCAGGTGACAGTACTATTTGTGAGAAATGGAGACAGTTTGCCCTTTACACTGTGTCCCCTTCCTCTATGACTATACAGTGAAGGCTCTATATTTGTATCTGAAAGGATGATCTCAAGTACATCAATATGGGTTAAACTGGGTTAAGATGATGGCTGTTCAAACTGGTTGACTATACTTAAATTGCATTTTGAGAACACTGGAGATAGAAGATTGTAGATGGTACACAATAGGTCACAACAATAACCTATTAAGGTCAATCTTGCTAATCTAAGTGCAAGAACAAACTTGGAGTAACATGTATATCTATTTTTAGACTGGATACCTCAAGGTGTAGGTGGAAACCACATTTCATGTCTAAACCTCTCTGTATTAATATGCCATTAGTTTCCTGAGATAACTAGTTACTAAGAGTCATCCTGGGCAAGAATATTAGGAAACTTAGTTTCGTGGATTTCATTCCAGAATAACCGGAGTACATGGGTACATTACAACTGCATCAGTGACTATGGCATTCTTAATATTACACCACTATGAACTTAGGGATGTCAAGTCTTTCCTCTGCTCCCACAGCTGGCATTCCTGACCTTGCTAGATTATATGAGCAGTTCCTCTGGCACAGTTCTCTAAAATTATCTTGCTAGATGATTGACCCAGAAGTCTCATGTACAAAATGACTTGGGACCAGCAGACATCTAAAATGGTGCTGTGTTTCCAGCTCAAGGATCTCAAGGCAAGAATCTACCAAAGAAAGATTTCAAAGGATTATTGTGAAATCTATAGAAGTAAAGCTGCTAACAAAATACAGAAATACAAATTGCATGTTTGTGGTCTAGACCATAGCTTTTCTAATAAAAGCTCTCTCAGAAAATTTACATTTACTTCTCTTTGACATATAGAAATTACCACACAGCTGTATACCTTCCAGGAATGGGTTACATAGTAATTAAAGCAATATATGCAGATATATATGTATCAGGCAGTTTTACCCTTTTATAACAATTTCCTGCATCCTTTAATAATAGAGAATCTGTCACAAATTCTCAAAGGCAGTATGAAAAAACACACATATGCCCACTCACACAGAAGTGAATATAGGTATATGATATATTTATTCAGGAGTAAGAAAAAATAAACTCTGAGACAGATCTTGTGTATTTAGAAACTGTAATAAGGCTCCAAGTGACAAAAGACTCGCTGGTGTGCCCAAGGGAAAGGAGCCAGGGAGATACACCCAGAAAAGTGGTTGACCCCCTGTTCTGTCATAGACGGACAGACTTGATTGATGAGGAAGGCTGGAAGAGAGTCCCGACTCGGCATCACAGAAGCTACCCCTGCCTGCCTAGCCCACTTCCCTAGCTCCCTCTAAGCAATATCTTTGAGAAGAGGGATATTGATGGAGAAGTGAATGGGGAGGCAATGGAGGATTTTCCTAGGAGGAAGCCTAAGGGGAGGCAGTCACCCACGTGCTTTGAGACTGCCTGGGTCAAGAAGGGTGGTTGTGGTGGGTGACTCCCTTCTCAGAGGAACTGAAGGCCCCATATGCAGACTGGACCCAAGCCATCTGGAAGTATGCTGCCTTCCTGGAGCCCAGGTCAGGGACATAACAAGAAAACTCCCAAAGCTGGTTAGGCCCACAGATTACTTTCCATTACTCATAGTTCAGGTGGGCAGCAATGAAATTGCCTAGAGAAGCCTACAAACTATGAATAGAGATTTCAAGGGCTTAGGGTGTTTAGCTCAAGGAGTGAGCGCTCAAGTGATCTTTTGTTCTATACCTTCAGGGGCAGTGGGGGACATGGAGCAGGCTTGGAAAGCACAAGTAATGAATAATTGGCTCAGAAGTTAGTGTTGAGCCAGAAACTTTGGGTTATTTGATCATGGGGCTGTATACTTGGCCTCTGTCCTGCTGTCCATCCATGGAACCCACATATCTCAAACTAAGAAACAAATCCTATTGCAGGAGCTTGTGGAGCTTATCGAAAGAGCTTTAAACTTGCTATGGAAGGGGGAGGGCAAAAAACAGGGCTCTCTATAGATGAGCCTAGGGGAATGATGCTTTAGCTGGGGGTGAGGCAAATTACCTGTCTGAAGTGTGTCTACACCAATGCATGCAGCATGGGCAACAAACAGGAGGAGTTGGAAGCAATTGTGCGTCAGGCTAACTATGACCTAGTTGCTATTACTGAAACATGGTGGGACCACTCCCATGAAAGTAGTGCTGGTTACAAGCTCTTCAGAAGGGATAGATGAGGAAGGAAGAGTGGTAGTATGGCCCTTCATATTAAAGACTGTTTTGACGTTGAAGATCTTGGGGTTGGGAATGATAAAGTTGGGTGTCTGTGATAAAGATCAAGGGGAAGGCCTGCAGGGACGACATCTTGGGGGGTCTGTTATAAACAGCATAATCAGGATGAATATATGAATGAAGCATTCTATGAGCAGCTTGCCAAAGCTGTGCAATTACCAGCACTTGTTCTCATGGGAGATTTCAACTTCCCTGATGTATGATATTGGAAATACAATATAGCACAGAGGAAGCAATCCAAGAGGTTTCTAGAGCGTATGGAAAATTTCTTCCTTATGCAGCTGGTACAAAAGTCTATCGGGGTGGTGCCCTGCTAGACCTGCTCTTCACTGACAGCAAAGTACTGGTAGGAGATGTGAAAGTTGGGGGCTGTCTTGGGCAGAGTGACTGTGAAATTCTAGAATTCTCTATTCTTGGAGATGCCAGAAGGGTGACTTGCAAAACTGCTATCTTGAAATTCCAGAGGGGAAACTTTGACCCGTTCAGGACGCTTGTTGCAGGGGTCCCTTGGGAGTCACTCCTTAGGGATAAAGGGGTCCAGGAAGCCTGGATGCTCTCGAGGTGGAAATCTTAAAGGTACAAGAACAGGCTTTTCCTGAATACCATAAGGAGAGCCATAGGGGAAGAAAATCAATGTGGATGAACCGGGAACTATTGTTGAGACTCTGGAAGAAAAATGGAGTCTATGTCATCCTCTGGAAGAAGGGACAGGCTATTTGGGAGATTACAAGGAAGTTACTAAGGTATTCAGGGAGGAAGTAAGGAATATATCAATGGTCAGAGAGTAAGAAGGCTGAGGTCCTCAACATCTTTATATCTGCCTTTAATAGGCAGATCAGTAATCCCGAGGGAACTTTATGCCCTGATCTGAAAGTCTGGGATGGTACGCAGAATACACCCCTGGTGATTCAGGTGAAGACAGTTAGAGAGCTCCTCCTCCATCTGGACTGCCACAAGTCCATGGGACCAGATGGGCTTCATCCTCGGGTGCTGAGGGAGTTGGCAGGGGTGATTTCTGAGCTGCAGAGCACTTGTCGTTATCTGGAGAGATCCCAGAGGATTGGAGGCTTGCCAATGTGACTCCCATCTACAAGAAGGGCCACAAGGAGGATCTGGGAAACTACAGGCCTGTCAACCGGACCTCAGTACCAGGGAACGTTATGGAGCAAATCATCTTGGGTGAGATCAAGTGGCAGCATGTGTATGGTGCCCAGGGGATTAGGGGATTCCAGGAAATCCAAGGGATTCTATGGTATCATCACAATGTACTTTTTTTTTAGACATTCACAACTACCCCCCTCCCCCCAAACAAAAAAAAAAAAAAAAAAAAAAAAAAAAAAGGAAAAAAAGAAAAACAAACCACAATGTCAACGACTAAGGTTAATCTCTTAAATACTTAATGATATATTACTATCTCTCTGTCAGAAATACTGTCATAATCTCCGTTAGAGGAAATTAAATCAGTGAACATTCAGTTTTAGAAAGGAACACAAGTCTAACTTATGATGTATAATGTTATCTGGAATTTCAAGCAAAATAAAAAATAAAAATAAAAAAAAAATCCTCTAATTTACATGTTAATTATTATGCATTTCCCTTCTACTACTTTCAGAAAAAGACACTGATATACACGTCCAGAGTGTAAAGACTTACAGTTCTCAGATTTCCTACTGGCACCCTACTAGCTACACACATGAGGGCTTATTCAATATTTTTCAAACCACAATGACAGCATATTTAAAATGCCAGACCTCAACTGACAAGTCTGATGGCTACCTATTTAAAATGTATAATAGGAAGCACAAAAGCAGTGACCACCCAATAATTAAAAACCATTAACAATATGTAAAGGGTATAAAATACTGAGTTTATCTAAGGAAAAACAAACAAACAAACACACACCAAAACAACACAGAAACAGATAAACAAGCAAACAGACAAATAGAAGGAACAGAATCAGAAGATTCTGTTCAGGTATCAGCTAGAATTGAACCTTATTCCGACTTTGTGTAAGTTCAGCTGAACCTAATAAATCCTTCACAAATGGTGAAAGTGTATATAAGCTCACTTTAGTTAGAAGAATAGTATTGCTACTTGTCATCATAAGAGAGGATCACTGTAGATTGATTTTCTTCCTGAAGTCTTTGCAATTGCATTGCAGCGACACCTCCATATGCTTAATGGCAGGCTGAACAGCTTGTAGTGAGTTACAGTGTCTAGAGTGGGTAGAAAATTTTTATAATGGCACAATTTTATTCAATTAAGCTAAGCATCTAACACCCACTAAAACCAATACCAGTTCTGTTAATGAATTAGAAAATTATTCTAAAGCATTATAACAGAGAGCTTTCTCAGCTCTCAGAATTAAATTTTACAGCTTTGTCGCAACTGTGTGCAAAACTTTTCATGTTAAACTGGTATTCCCAAGATTTTGTTCAACCGTTAGTAAACTGCTGGTCTAAGCTGTAACACAGAGAATACATAGAAAACTCTTTTTTTTTTTTTTTTTTTTTTTTTTTTTTTACTGTAACTTTCTCTAAGCTATAGAAATCAGTACTTCCCTTTAATGTTTAATGTGCTCTTTATACACTGCATTTCACAGAATCACAGAATCATAGGGGTTGGAAGGGACCTCCAGAGATCATTGAGTCCAACTCCCCTGCCAAAGCAGGTTCCCTACACCACATTGTACAGGTAGGCATCCAGGAGGGTCTTGAATATCTCCAGAGAAGGAGACTCCACAACCTCCCT
This sequence comes from Excalfactoria chinensis, assembly GCF_039878825.1. Taxonomy (NCBI): domain Eukaryota; kingdom Metazoa; phylum Chordata; class Aves; order Galliformes; family Phasianidae; genus Excalfactoria; species Excalfactoria chinensis. The sequence goes on from NC_092825.1 coordinate 139,389,731, forward strand.
GGGCAGCCTGTTCCAGTGCTCCGTCACCCTCACCGTAAAGAAGTTTTTGTGCACATTCATGAGGAACTTCCTATGCTCCACTTTCTGGCTGTTTCCCCTTGTCCTGTCTTCACACACTGCTGAAAAGAGTCTGGCCTTGCCACTTTGCCCCCCACACCTCAGATACTTATAGACCTGGATAAGGTCCCCTCTCAGTCTTCTTTTCTTATGGCTAAACAGACCGAGTTCTCTTAGCCTTTCTTCATAGGGGAGACACTCCAGGCCCTTCACCATCTTTGTGGCCCTCTGCTGGACTCTTTCCAAGAGACCCCTGTCTTTTAATGTACTGGGGAGCCCAGAATTGGACACAGTAGCATTTGTGAGGCTTAAATAGAAATACTGTCTTTTAATGTACTGGGGAGCCCAGAACTGGACACATTAGCGTTTGTAAGGCATAAATAGAAATAAGTAACAGGAAATGTTAGACAAGTTAGACATTATGAATCATCTTCTAGAAAAATCTGCTTCTCTGTCAACTGTTAAATGCATGTGTGCTGAGTTATATCAGTAGATAGAATAAGACAAGTATATTAATTCTTTAAATAATTGTTATATCAATGGAAGATAAAGCTCGTTTCTAGTCAAGAAGTTTTCATCTCCAGTTTCTCCCAAATTAAATTATTCAAATGTATGCACCCTTAAAGACAGTCTTTGAAAGAATCTTTACACATTTCCCACATTTTGTGCTTGTAAAAGACTAGGGAAAAATCATGACTTCTGCTGTGTCTATACTTTCCTAGAAAATCATACAGCCACTAAAGCTTAAATGCATTTCTCTCATACAGTTGGTCTTAACACTTCAATTTTAATATAAGATTACTATCATGTTTGCAAAATTTGCCTACAAGCACTACAAGCAGTGTTAGAAATAACGTAGATCAAGGCAAAATATGACAGCTCACTTCTCAAAATTATTCTCCTAAACAAACTAGTGAAAGTGTTTAATTGAACAAAGAAAGCTTTCACCTTAATATTTTGAAGATGTATAAATCACTAATTCTCCAGCAGCAACTGACTACAAGTCCTATAACTGGAGCACGTTGTAACACATAGAATCTGTGAAAGCAAACTTTGTCAAGGTTTTTACCCAGGGACCCTTAATATGTTAGCCTATCAATTTTCTTCAGTTCCTTGGCCCTGTTCTGTCACCTCCCTCTATCCTAACAACACCTAACAGAATTCAGCTGCCTTCTGTCTCTTTTCATGGCTTGCAATAGCACACAGCGCTCTGTGTCTTCTAATCGGTTTACTGACTGAGAGTATGTGTTGGCATATTGTGACTTTTGGACAGGGTTCACAAAAATATTTGCAAATATTTCTGCATCAATGTTGCATACCCAACTGTATGAGGAATTATTTACATTTGCATGCAAAAGAAAACAACAACAACAAAAATGGTTTGGCTTGCAACTTCTCCATCTCTCCAATTCTACGTATTCATTATGATCATTAATCATTTTTCCATTTTCCTATCTCTCTCTAATTTTTTATTATTTATTTATTTATTTATTTTTTAAAAAGGTCACGTTTGGTTTCACATTAAAAATAAAAAAAAAGAAAAAGAAAAAGAAACAAAACAAAACAAAAAAACCTTTCTTGAATGTATTTATATATATTTACATACATAAAAATTGTCAAAATCTGTAAGCAATATGCTCTATGTCATCAGCTTCACTAGCAAAGTCCAAACAGGGCTTATTTACTTCTCTACTTTTTTTCGCACCGTAATACTTTTCAGACTGATTTCATGGTCTGCATAAACTGACAGTGGTAGGAAAGGATGGCTAGAATAATCAGCTACAAGTATTTTACAAGTCAGATGAAAAATTGGGTATACATCCAGATACATTTGGCAGCTTGTGAGGTCTCTAGATTATATGCAATATGCATATATTGGTAAAAAAAACCTTTCCATCAAGATTAAAGAGTTTCCAGTTTATTTGTATATAAAATATTATACTTCCTTTTAGCTGTAATATTTTTTATATTTATATACATATTTTAACCTCCTTAGCATCTTTGCAGACTTCTTAGCTAAAGTGTCTACTTGAGGAACTTAATCCCCAAGGATTTTCTGTATAGTCAGTCATCCCTCCAGGGAATATTTTAGCACACCTCTACAGTGGTTTATCACTTCCATTTAACTACTGAGGTTGCTGAAAAGGGAATCCTTTGTAAATTACATGCATTGCACAAGGAATCACAGAATCACAGAATCACAGAATTATAGGGGTTGGAAGGGACCTCTAGAGATCATTGAGTCCAACCCCCCTGCCAAAGCAGGCTCCCTACACCACGTCGCACGCGTAGGCGTCCAGGCGGGTCTTGAATATCTCCAGAGAAGGAGACTCCACCACCTCCCTGGGCAGCCTGTTCCAGTGCTCCGTCACCCTCACCGTAAAGAAGTTCTTGCGCACATTCGTGCGGAACTTCCTATGCTGGAGTTTCAGCCCATTGCCCCTAGTCCTGTCCCACGCACTACTGAAAAGAGACCAGCCTCGCCACTATAGCTCCCACACCTCAGGTATTTATAAACCTGGATCAAGTCCCCTCTCAGCCTTCTTTTCTTAAGGCTAAACAGACCCAGTTCCCTAAGTCTCTCCTCATAGGGGAGATGCTCCAGGCCCTTCACCATCTTTGTGGCCCTCCGCTGGACTCTTTCCAAGAGAACAGCTTGTTACTTTCATATTAAATTAAAATATGAATATGTTTTATTTGGTTTGCTTGAAAAAGCATTGTGGTAGAATGTTAAAGTTACAATTTTCCTTTCCTGGAAAGAGTGACAGCTCCCCAGTGATCATCATTTTTCTCTTTATTCTGACAGTAGTAACTGCTAAGACATTACTCAACAACCAGAACAGCACAATTCAGAGTTTTTGAGCTAGGCTTTTATATCACCTCTTGGTGGTGCCTTCCTTTCCCATTGATCTGAGCCTACAAACAGAGTCATAGAATCACGGAATGATTTGGATTGGAGACCATTTGGATTAAAGACCATCTAGTTCCAACTTACTGTTATGGGCGGTGTTGCCAACTACTAAATCAGGCACTTGATCAGGCACTGGGCCAGGCTGCCCAGGGTCCTATCGAACCTGGTCTTGAATGCTTCCAGGGATGGGGCATAAACAACTTCTTTAGGCAACCTGTTTTAGCACCTCACCACCTTTCTTGTGTGGCAGGAAAATTGTGACTTATTTTCCAATGCTGAAACTTGAAATGCTGAAATGCTCTCATACTGAAATGCCTTGTTTGGTAGAACCTATTTTGTCAGGTTGATGGTTGGATTTGGTAATCTTGAAGATTTTTTCCAACTTAGATGATGCAATGATAATGAGATTCAAAGCAGTAAATATTGAACCTCTTCCTACAGTTATTTTCATCTCCGCATTATAGTTTTTCTATATTCCAGTCACAACTGAAAGCAAGAAAATGTGCTAGAAATTTTACAAGCACTGAGGGTTGTCATGAAGGTTGTATGTCAACAGTGGAACCTCAAAAGACTGAATTCTGATGTTAGCGAATCAAAATCAATCTCTCTCTCCTTTCAACCCCCCACATCCTATTGTTTCATTTGGGCCTGGTTATGTATTGAAACCCAAAGGCAAACTTACAGGTCCAAGCATTCAATAGCATTAAGAGTCATCAGAATGTGTACTCAAGGATATAAAATAGCCTAGTCACTATCAAGCTATATATACTGGTTTGTGAAGAGTACAGAGTGACACAAAGTCAGGTGAAGAGCAGATGAGGAAACAAAATGTGTTTGGGTTTATGTATGAAGATTGAACTGAAAGTAAAGCCTCTCGTTTTATTATGTTGGCCCACAATGTCAGAGGCAGATATTGGTAATATGGCGTAGAGGTTGAAGCTTCCTGCAAATATTCCACTATATTTTGTTGCTGTGTGACAGATGGCAAAAGAGGGGTAGTCTGACAGAATGGCGTCTGACATGGAAATGCATATGAAGCAAAGGTAAGGTATAACATTGAACTCCTCCGTGGGGAAAAGAAGAAAACAAAAACAAACCAACCAACTCCCCCCCCCCCCCCCCCCCTTAACACCCGCAGACATTTATTCACCAAGTAGTGAATGTGAGCATAGGGAGGTGGAAAGTAGTGAGTTTCAGAAGTGCTGACAGCAACAGTTGTTCGTCTTCAATGGCAAGGATTTTTATGCACACGAATTCAAGCTTTTGTTCATTGCTGGCAAAAGTGCAAAGTTAGAGCTTCTGACAATGTCAAAAAATAGTGTCTTGTATCTAAAGTGTCTTTGCTTTATCAAAAAACGTTATTGTGCTCTTTGTATCTGTTGCAATTTCCATGGAACCAAGTAGGAGGCATTATTTTAGAAGCAATGTCCATATATTATCTCCTGTAAAAGTAATTAGATATTTTCCATATATAGATAATCCTTAATAATATCAGACCTTGCTAAGAGAACTGGAATGGACAGGCACATATGTAATCAAGGTAATTATTTTTGTCTCAGATTAATATGCTTAAATATTTTAGGGAAGAAAGGATTTTAATGAGAATTGTAACGATAATTTGTAAGTTGGATACAGCATGTAGTTATTTCAGTTCAAATATATATTTATTGCTTCAGATTTCTATATTAATATTCAACATAGCTCACCTGATTAATAAATTTCGTGTCTGTACTGCAACTGAATTAAAGCCCTATTCTCTCATCAATAAACTACTATAGAGTGCTATCAAAATGATGCAGTTTCCGACAATAATAAAATGCTAATGTTAATTTAACTTCTATGATTTGAAGTAATTATATTATACTTTATGTAAAAAAGATTATGTGTACTCATGCAGAATCAGGCATTTCAGATATCTATTCTATTTGACCAGGAACAAACAACATGAAACATGAAATAGGTATGCTCATTTTGCGTATAGACAACATACAATGTGAACTGAATGCAGCACAAGCCTTCTATAGTTCAGAAAATCAAGATCTTGCTACATTTTTTTGACACTAAGTGCATGTTTAAAACTAAGCATTTAGGGTTTTTGTTTGTTTGTTTGTTTTTGTTTTTAACTTTTTTGGGACCACAGAATCACAGAATGTCTTTTTGTCTTTTGTTGAAAGAGAACTTAAAGACTATGCAATTCCACACCCCCACCAGCTCAGGCTGCCCAGGGCCTCATCCAACCTGGCCTGGAGTGCTTTCAGGGATGGGGCATCCACAGCTTCTCTGTGCAGCTTGAGCCAGTGCCTCCTTGCCCTCTGAGTAAAGAACTTCCCAGCATTTAAACTAATCCTTTCCCCCTTTTTATTTAAATCCATTCCCTTATGTCCTATCATAGTTGAATCAATTATCTGTGTTTGTGACAGGAGCAAAGCAGGTAAAGTGATAGCTATTGTCATTACAGTAACCACAACTACTACTACTTCTATATCCATCGAGAATTGTTTAGTATTGCCTTTCCATCTAAATATAACACTGAAAGGGTTACCATAAAAAGAGGCTATTTTTAATCCCTTCCACAACTGAGAGAGAATGTATGTCCCTTTAATCTTTGCAACAGGAATCCCATGTATTACTTGAAACACCTGTAGTTGAAACTGAAGAAGAAGAACAATAAAAAAGTGAAATAAAAATGTTTCTTCAGAATGAATGTGAAAGGGAGGTAAATGGTGTATGGGCCAAGTATGAGCCATCAGCACCAAGTAGAATGTCACCTGGTATGAAGAGGCCACAATATAACTATGTCTTAGCACCAAATTTGCAATGAGGTCATCTCAGTTCATTTAATAACTGGAAAAAAGCAGCTTCCCTTTTAATAATGGAGCAGAGCTAATGGAGTCTGTTGCAAAGGTATCACAGCCAGCTTGGCTATGGGAGGGAATAAAACATTAATTCATTTATATGTATGACTCAATTTTTGGGTAATTGGTAGTTACCCTCTAAACTACCTGGCACTCTAAAGCCAACAAATTCTAAATTTTTGGCAACCATAATAATGCTAATGTTTAAGCTTGGCATAAATTATACTTACCCAAGCCAATCTATTTCATGCCATTATTACATGTTTCAGCTGAATGGTTCATGTTTTTGTTACTATTTGCAGTGGATTGCCAGTCTTTCTTTTATTGCAGCGCTTCAATACAGATGCATTTTATTTTAATTAAGTCATTACTGCTATCTTGTAGATTTGCTTAGCACTTTCGATGTTTAGTTACAATCTATATCTGTAATCTTCATCTCCATAATTAATGTTATTTTATGATATTTTAATGTGAAATTAGATTGAGAAAGACATTCTTTGGCTGCTAAGATAAGCTTTAAAAAGATAAAGCTCCAAAGGCCAGAAAGTGCTTTGATCTTCAAGGCTTATTAATGAAAGCAACACACTTAGAGTTGTGCTTACATATTCAAATATTTTCAGATAATCTGAATCAAATCTCAAGGCTCTACAAATTTGCATAATTAGTTTAAATTTCCTAAAACTCTGAATAAACTGACAACCTGGGGATATGGGCTGAAAGTACAACAAAGAGAAACGTAGGTCATACACCTGGGGAGGAAGAATTCCAGGCCACCCAGATGGAAAGCAGATCTGCAGAAAAAGACTTGAGTGTCCTGGTGGACATGAAGTTGAACATAAACTAGCAGTGTCCCCTTGCCACTAAGAAGACTATCAGTACTCTTGGCTTCATTAGCAGAAATATCACCAGTGGATCTTTCCTCTCTACTCAGCATCAGTGAAACTGCATGTACAAAATGGCTCTTCTTTGAATAACTATCAAGCCATCTAATTCAGTTAAATCTGATTTACACTTATTTTGTAATTATGCATCTGAAATTTACTCAAGTAGAAAGTATGTGTAAACTGGGATGAACATTGCATGTGCTCACTTTTGCAGGCAAAAATCATACAAAAAGTTGCACACCTTTACTAACTAGTGCTATCCTGGTTCTGCCACTCCCCAGCTCCTGTGCCCCCTCTGTCCTCTCACTGACAGGACACTAGGACAAACTGAAAAGTCCTTGGCTCTATACAGCACTGCTCAGAAAATGAAACACAGCATCATATCAGACACTAAAGAAAATGAACTCTGTCCCAACTGAAACCAAGACAAATTGTCTATTAATAAATAACAGAAGACAAAAATACAGCAAATTATGATGACATGTTAAAGCTTTTTGCAAGAAAATTATTTGTAAAAGGATAAAAAGAGACATTTCATACAAGACTATTTTTTTTTTCTGCTGAAAATGGTTGTTCACCTTAAATTGCAGTCCACTGTAACTAGAAGCCCTTGAAGACAGAAATGTAGAGTTTTTTTCTTCTGAAATTAAAGGAGTCATATAGGCCACTGCATTGTCAGGATGAGGGGAAACATTCTCAAGTTGCACCAGGGTAAGTTTAGGTTAGATATCAAGAAAAACTTCTTTACAAAAAGGTTTGTTAAACACTGGGACGGACTCCCCAGGGAGGTGGCTGGTTCACCATCGCTAAATGTTTTTAAAAACTGTTGTGATGTGATGCTCCAGGTCATGATTTATTTACTACAATTATGTAGTTGGACTTGATGATCATTAAGGGCTTTTCCAACCTGAGCAACTTTATAATCCTATGATTCTATAACCAGATGTTGCTATATATTAATTTAAAAGCATTGTATTTCTGTCTGCTTTTTCATCATTTATTTTTGATACAAATTTCAGTCTGGAATTTCAACTTTATAAATAAATATATTACACTTTTTGATATAGCAGTGAAGGTGGATGCTGCAAATCACAACTGATTTAGTCAAACTCCTGTGCAATGAGCAGGAACACCTACAGCTAGATCAGGTTGCTCAGAGCCCCATCCAGACTGATCTTGAAACCTTCCAGGGACAGGGCATCTACCGTCTCTCTGGGCAACCTGATCCAACATGAGACTACCCTCTTATTCATTACTGCAGAAAATCATTAGATTACAAAAATTGCTTAATGGTTGACAGAATTTCTGATTTGCAAAAATATAAAGACAAATATTGTGAGTTTTGTCTCTATATGTGCTTTCAATTGCTTATTCAAATTATATATTTGGTTTTTGTAAAGATCATTTTATTAATACATAGGAAGGAGAACAACCCCTAAGAAGGTAACTTAATTTCTATATTAGGCTTCCAAGATGAAAGCTAGGCAATGCAAAACATTTTACAATTATTCTCTAATAATAATGAATTTCAGACGTTCCCATTTGTTGCTCAAATAGATTGGTCTAGAAACCACACTTTGGCAAAGAATAATCAGATTTTGTACATTCCTTCAAATGAAATCAAAAAGAGGGTTAAATATGACTGTAGTTCACTACTTAAATAAATTGTAGCAATTTTTACAATTACTAAAGGTCTTCGTTGGTTGAAAAAACTAGTTTGTCAGTAATAAACACACAAATGTTCTGGACTTAACTATTTTATTTCAAGTATTTATAGTAAAAATCAACAGGTCTGTTGAAAGTTAGGTGGCTCATTCTGTTTTAATGTACATCCAGATGGGTAGACCTATTTTAGTCTATATCTGAATAGGAAGGCAGGTCATTCAGTAAGGAATGGTCAATAAAAATGGTGAAATAGATTTTGTTCCAAGAGCTGATGGCTGGATAACTTGCAAAATAAATAAATAAATAAATAAATAAATAAATAAATAAATGGAGGGAGAAGAATTATGAAATACCTTTGGATCAATGACTATTAATTTAAGAGCAGCATATTTCCTGGAAAGTAACAGTTGATGTTATGTGGAACAATTACCATTTTCAATTAACTGACATTTCACATAGCTTTGAGACAAGAAGAAGACAATAACCCTCAACACCTAATCTCAGCTCTGCTGTTAGGTGAGTCTTCTGTCAATACTTTCATGGTATTATTTCAAAGACAAACTCAATATACTGTGAACAATTACTTTCATTATTTTAAAACACTAAGAACCACACAGACACAGTTCAGACAGAGTTCAGATGCAATGATCACCATGACAACTGCAATATTCCATGTGGATTCATATATATATACATATGTTTTAAAATGTGTGTATAATTTTAAATATCTACATACATGATCTTATGGCATTCTTCTCTCCATAGGAATTCAGTAACATGAGCACCTTAGTGAGCTTCTTGTATAGCTGCTAGAGTATGTCTCAATAAGATTATAAAACAAATATAAGTGATTTGATAAGCTGTCTCATTAGAATGAAAAGAAGTTCTTTTCACATCAACACTAAGTTTTATATCCTGCTGTATAAGCCACCCTTTAATTTCCTTAATTCAATAAACACAGCTATTGAGATAATTCAATTAAATTGTTCAAATTACCTTTTTCTTACATGGATCATTGAGTGGAAAAATACAAAAACAAAAACACACACACAAACAAACAAACCAAAAGAAAGAAAGAAAGAAAAAAAAAAAAAAACAACAACAACCTTATGGCCTGAGCCATACAAACTGAGAAACATAAATAGATGACTGAATGAATGTTGTAAAAATATAAAAATATAATATTAGATTGTCAGCATTATGCCTGTAAGATGTTACCTAGTATTAATATCCTGTATAATTATTCTGTGTCTACAACAGTAACAGGAAACTACTGATCATTCAAAGTTTTCTGTACTTAGTAATTCAAGCGTGTTCACTTTAAGGCTGTATTTTTTTAATTAATTATAGCATTTGCTTCTATTTTACTTCTATTATAATTAACCCTTAAAATGTGTCTGCATGACTCATGAAAGCAAAGAACCAACTGTTTCAGATCAGTGGATTCAGCTAGGGTCCAGAGCAGCACTCTGCAGAGTATTCACAAAGCTGATAGCTATCATTCCAAAGGCTCTTTTGAGCAGCTGCTATAGCCTGTCAGAGTTGTAGAAATCTTTGTTTGCTCAGATTTTTTTTTTTTGCTTCCTCTTATTGTTGTTCCCGTTGTTGTTTGCTTGTTCCACTTGTTGATTTGCTTGCCAGATAGCCCTGTTTCTAGAATGTGATTTGTTTATCATCTAAGAACATGTATTTATGAATAATATATAAATACACTACTAATATGTAATATTATGCAATGATATATTATGTAATATATTATGTAATACATATTTCTTATACTGTGTGCCAAATTTTTACTCAGAATTTGGCCTATTGCACTGATTCTGATCTTGACACCATGCACCCATACTTATGAATATGTACACAACTTGTACAGTTATGTGTTTGAAAATAATAACTTGTGTAAAATAAGGCAAGATTAAGATCTTTGGTAATAGCTGTTAACATTTTCAAATCTGTTTTGTTCAAATTTTTTTTTTTTTTTTTTTCCTAAATGCAATTGAAATTTGTCTCTAGACTTAACATATTCTGGACAGTCTTTGTCTGGAATAAATTTCTATACTCATATTTTCTTTCTATAGTAAGATACTTGGGTATACAGGTCTAGGTAACCCGTGAAAGCATATTTCATTGAACTCAATATCTTTGTATTGCTCAGTTGTATGATCAGTTTTCTGGATGAAGTTATTATAAAAGAGTACTAGGTTGTATGAAACATTGGTTACTGAGAATTTTTAGACCTATATTTGGAGCTACTCACTCCATATATGTCAGTAAGAAAAAAACTGTCTTGATTGTAGTGACCATATTCAGTTTTTGTTTGCTTTTTTTCATTCAACATCTAGTTTTTCAGATTAGCATCTTGTAGGAAATATGTTTTTGTCTGACGTGATACTATGTTTTGGTTCTAGGAGACAAATAATGTTGATAAAACACCAATGCTTATAGTTGCTGTTAAGCAGCACTGTACAGAGCTAAGGCCATTTGCAATGAAGGGACCAAGGATGTGCGAGAGAACAGAATTAGGACAGCTGACTTAAAGTGGCCAAAGGAATATTGCATATTATATGACATCATGAAGAAGGAGTTTTGAAGGGGGTAGGTGTTTGGCACCTTTCTGCTTGTGGGACTAGATGGGCAGCAGTTGCGGGGTGGAAGCAAATGCTTGTACTTCACTCATTATATCCCTTTATATATATGCATATATATATATATATATAAGCATTGTCCTTTTTCCTTTTCTCTTTCTTAGTAAATAGTTTTATCTCAATCCACAAGTTCTACTTTGTGGGTTTTTTTCCCTATTCTCTCCCACATCCCACTGGGAAGCAAAGGGAGTGAGCAAACGACTGTGTGGTGATTAGTTATCCTCAGGGTTAAACCACAATAGTTGTACAGATTTGTATTTGCATGCTTTTAATTTCTTCATCCTCCATAATTTATTTTTTTTTTAAATTCAATCCAAATTTCAGTGAAAAAGGGCTGAACAAAGTTTTTTTGAAAGGTGTTTTTTAACATCTTGTTTGAAAGTAGCCAATAGAAAAGAGGAGCCTACAATTATCCTGCTTCATAGAGAAGTCGAGGTATCATCTATTAATTCATTCAAAGGTTCACAGTTCTATATGTACTACAGATGAGTAATGATGACATGTACACCTGTACATTATGGTTAACCGGTCATCTGTGATGAAAGCTGTTTTGGATGTATCACAGGAGAGGATGTAACTCTTACAGAGGAGGATGAGAAAGCTATGTCTAGAACCCTTGGAAGTCTTGGAAGGCTGCTGAGTCAGATGTCTTACAGATGTAGCCAGACAGGCCTTGTAAATACTTCAGCCATCAATGACAATTCTGAACTGAAATGCAATTAACCACAGGACACAACAGTGTAATAAATAGGCTTAACTCTTTCTGATATTCAAGTAAAATAAAATTACTTGTATTTTATGAGTTTTAGGTTGTATTTTTTTGTTTGTTTGTTTGTTTGTTTGTTTTTCTTGTACAGGTGCTTGTAGCAATTGCCCTCTGTAATTCCCAGACCTTCGTAATGGGAACATAAGAACTTCACTTGAATTGCATAATAAGCACCAGTATGTTGGGAATGTATATTTGCTACAAATGTGAGTCAGTGATGCATCTTTTGCATAAAATTCTTTCCTCCTCAAGTGTTCAGTCTCTAAAACATATTCTGTTAACTGCTTTTCTTAGCACTAAGTTTATGCAAGTATTACCCCAAAGTTTTATGTACAGCATATGTTAAGAAGCATTTAATTCTAAGCAGGAACCCTTTTTTTCACCTCTTTAAAGAAATAACAATTTTGTATTCCTGTTCTAAAACACTTAGGTCAGCTAAGGATTGTTTGCTATCATTACTGCTGTGCAAAACACAAGCAGCTGTTCTCTATTGTAGATATATATATATATACATATATATATATACACACACATACATATAAAATAGCAATAGACATACACTATAGACTGTGTGCTAATATAAAACCAAATTATCTAAAAGTGTGCTACCTGTACCCTTTACACCATAAACAAAACACTTTATTTTTTACTTCCTGGTCTTCTTGGAAACATTTATTTTGATTAGAGAGGAATCATTTCTTAGAGCATTCTAATATTCTATTCAGTACTTTACACTTTGTACAGTGCAGTATTTTCATGTTTCACAAATGTTAGTCCCATGGAGACAGGAAAGTATCATTTGCGCTTCTACATATATAGCCAAAAAACAAACAGTTAAGGCTATAGTGTAAAATCAACAAAAAACTCAACAGAGTGCCTAGTTTGCAGCTATTTCAACAAAAATGAAAAAAGATACCCTTTAAGAAGACATTTTCAGAGCAACTACTAGTTTCTAGATTTTATCATTTCTCTTTGAGAATGTGAAATACTTTGTATTTCATAACTGGAATCTATCTGGCATGCAATATAAAATAAAAAAAAAAAGTTTTCCATGATAAGAAGCTAAGACCATAAGGATACTTTATTAATTTGCAAAATGCAAGTCAAAGAAGGAGATTACATTTCAGACCTTAAAGATGCTCTAGAACCATCACAAAATTGTCATAGTACTAGACAGAATGTAATTTTAAGAGTATTGTTATGCTGGTATCTCTTTGTAGTTTAGAGTAAGTTTAAGGTATGATGAGGGCACTACCAAGGTAATCTAAATGAATGCATTTTACTGTACATAGCGATAGACCAGAAAGAAACCCTCATTTTGATACTATGCTTTCAGAAACAGTAATGGAATATGTTATTAAATCAATTTGACAAAACAGAAAACAGTATTTGACCATAGACTAAACTGGGCGGGCACGTTCTTCTTGAACACTGCCACAGAAACAGGAAAATATTTACGGTAATACCATAAGCAGTAAATTTTCAGTGATGCTGATATGCTGGACTTCCAAGACTGAATTATACAAATGGAAAGCATCCATCAGTTGTCAGTCTTACTTTATTTACCTTATCCTGGACATCTGCAATTACTGGAATACTCCAAAGAAAGGAACCGTAGAGGAAAAAAATAAAGAGATAGCTTTCTCTCCTTAAGGCAAAGATTTTAGTTGCTTAATTGCTCCCATGAAAATTATGTCCACTGCAAGATGTTGTTTAATAAGGCTAACAAGTCTTTAACCTGGCCAGTGTATGCTTTTTTTTTTTTTTTTTTTTTTTTTTTTTTAGTGTACTACATATAGATATAATGTTACCTTTCAGCTACTAAGGGAAATATACTTCTTTAGGGACAAAAACGTGGCCAATATATTGAATGAGTAAATGGGTATCTCCTTTACTGTGATACTGCTAGGGAACCACACTGCAATAGCTGTAGTGCTACCTATTTAGAAATACTTTTTTTATTATTTGATCAGCTTTGAACATGTTATTTCAGAAAATCTGAACTATGCTTTCACGCCTTCCATGTATGTAATGTGCTCAAAGGTGGATTTGTGTAGGACTTTATTTAATTACTCTTAGAAACAAGTAAATAATAGAAATATGTATCAAATGTAATTAAAAATAACACTGCACCTGTTAAAAGCCATCTGCCTTCAGCCATCATCTTCTTTATACATGCCATTAGCCCACACCTCTAAACTGTTTTATAAAAGGTATTTGTACTTACGTTACACATGCCGAGAGTCATTGCCAACTATAATTATGAGTTCATTAAATTGGATTGGCTGGCAGCTTCTTAGTCTCTTGGATAAAGTTTTCTCAGTCAGTTTACTGAACATTGTACATCATATTTAGAATTATATTCTAAGTATATACATTAGATGAGTTCTCAAAAATATATATTAAACCTTAATTATCTCAAAAAGCAAAATGTTTTCAAATCTGTACTTTCAGTTCTAATGCTTACATCTCCATTGAAATTATGCCACTGTCTACACATTATCATGCAATACACAGGACATATTCGGGCGTCCCCACAGCCTTCATTTTCAGTGTAAAAGATATTAACTCACCAGTGCTCTTAGCCATGCTGTGTTATGGAGATTTACAGATCTATTTGATTAGGGAGAGACATGACTCTAAGGCCTTCAGCTCTGTGTTGAAAAACTTTATTTCTTCATGAGATCCATCATAAGTCAGGGCTCTGTAAAGAATGGTGACTGCAATTTCAAGGGATATCAAGGCCACTTAGGATTTTAAATAACTCCATGCATCAGGAGCTTATTTGGTAAAGCACTTAGCTTATCACTTAAGCATTCTACTGAATTGAGCTCTAAAGTCTGACTTTCTCCCCCCACTTACCTCTCCCCCCCCCCCCCCCCTTTTTTTTCTTTGCCACTTTATTGTTAAAGAAGATGTTAAATATGGTACTTTTGACTTTTCGTGTTCTTAATACTCTTTTTCTTAAATACATCTGGTAAGAGACTGAGCTCTTGAAGCAGGTGGTCACATAAGTGTCAGAAGATAGCTAGAATGAACTTGCTTTCACGAGTGTCAAACAATTAATGCCTACTTACTCCTTAAAAACAACCACTTTATTACCACAAGTGAATAATGTTCTTTGTCAAAAACAAATAACTGATTCTCAAACATCCTTCTTTTTCATCCAAAACAAAGATATTCTTTCGAGAATATAATGAGAGGAGCAGCAAAAATTGTGTACAGATGTGTAGCAAGAGCAATTCATTTCCAGGATAATTTGACTACAAATGGCTTTAATATTAGTACAGATTTGCTTTCAGTTGGTGAATATATCATTTTCTACTAACTGGTATCTTATTTAACACATTCATTTATCCTCCTCAGTTTCTTCAGCATACAGAGTAATTGAGTACCAGGTTCTTTTCCCACATTATGGGAAACTGACAACAGATTGGTCTATTCCAACTTGAGCAATTCTATGATACTATGATTATAGCAATTATTTTTTCATTCATGGTTTACTAACAATATAGATTTTTTATGTATTCTCCAGCAAACAATCTTGGCAGTTTATCTTGGAAAATCAGTTTGCAAGGCTCATGAAAATAACTGTTATTTAAAAATTAACCTTTAACTGTGGAATGTTTATTTCCTCTAAGCAGTATGTATTAAAAACATGCTTGTGAATTCCAAGTTAATTTATATGCTGATTAAGAAATAAATACAAAGATACTGGAATACTATAAAATAAATAATAAGGTTCACTGTATTTTTAGAAAAATAAATCAAAGAAACCCTTATAAAATGCTAAAATAGTAATTTTTTTTATTCAAAACACATTATAATTAGGAAAGGTTCTACCTTCCTGTATCTGAAACACTGTGAAATCATTGTGGTATTATTAACATCAATATTTATTACACTTGTGCATTTTTAAGGATATATTTAGGATTTAATGGAGAATTGGTATTTTTCTATATGTTTTTTGTTGTTGTTGTTGTTTCAGTCACAGTGCTTTAAGACATCTCATGGATTGCTGAATACAGTCCCCTTATGTATTAGGTTAATTAAAATAAAAAAAAAAAAAACAAACAAACAATAAAACATTACAAGCCTCAGATTATAATGAATCAGAAGACTGTGATAGTTCTCTACAAAAGCTGAAAATAACACCATAGATAAAAACATGATATTGCTTATTGCCCACCCTGCCCTCAGTTTCCCAGCCTTTTCTTGACCCGGGATCCATAACCAATAAAAGGAATACAAGAGGATGTCAGTGCCTGGAATAGAGACCTTTATACAGTACCTTCAATGTACTGCTGTGATGTAGCTCATTTGAACTATTTACAGGTCTTCTGTAGACTGAGACAAATTGTTTTTAGAAAACCTGGCCATCCCAGACGTAGATCCCCAGTTCAAACAGATGGATCTTGCCCTTTGTTCTTCACAAAATTGGCACTGATGAGGCCACACCTGAAGTCCTGTGTTCAGTTTTGTGCTCCTCAATACAAGAAAGACATTAAGACCCTGGAGTATGCCCACAGAAGATCATTGTAGATGGTGAGGTAGCTGGAGCACAAGCCTTATGGGGAGCAGCTGAAGGAACTGGGACTGCCTAGTCTGAAGAAGAAAAGGCCCAGGAGAAACCTCATCACTCTTACAATGGCTTGAAAGTAGGGAAGTGTAGGTCAGATACTGGGAAAAAAACTTCTTCCCAGAATGAATGTTGAGACACTTGGAAGAGACTGCCCAGGGAGGTGTGGAATCACTGTACTGGAGGTGTTCAAGGAATGTGTGGATGGGGCACTGAGGGACACGGTTAATGGGAATGGTGTTGATGAGTTGACATTTGAACTCAGTGGTCTTTTTCAACCTTGATGATTCTGTAATTATGTGAATCAGCTTTTATTATTTTTATTATTGTGAAATTTCATACAGCATCAATAAAAGTATTACTGAAATTCAGAGCATACTTTTTTGTGTATTTTCTTGCTCTGGACATCCAACTGACTTTTATATGTGTACATGTAGATAAGATTGTTCTAGATTTATATTTGGTAAACCAAATAAGTACTTTTTCATATTTTATTTTTATTTTTCAGTCCTTTGATTAGTCTTTCCTTCCCAGTGTAATCATATGCTCATAGAGGACAGCCTAATAAGATTGCCTAGTTTAATTTTTCTAACCTTTCAAGCATTTCCTATCACACAGATTTTGTAACAGTTGTTTCAGTATGCTCAGAAAGATAGATAAGTTTTTATTTTTATCCCTTTTAAATCTTATTTCTGTGTTGGCTGTGATAAGTTCCATCTTTGTATATGTATTCTTCTTAAATCTTATGTTTTTGTATTCGCATCTCATATCAGTTTCTTATTGAGAGCTAGGAGATATTTCAGGTAGAATAAGATAGACACTGAATTATAAGATGTAGTATATATATCAGATCCAAAACACCAAAATCATAAGTGAAATAAATTACATATGTGAAAAGTAAGACCATGAGGGAAGGAAGAAATCAGTAGAAGAGAAAGCATGGAAGGCATACATACAGGAAATATAGAATAGTTTGATGGGTGTAAAGAAGAGCATAAAACAAGTATATTTGGTTCATATAAGGAGGAGAGATTTTTAAATACTGAAGAAAATCTTTCAAAGGCATATTTCTGCATGTGAACACATTACAGAGACAAGCACCAGCTTTAGATGAAACTCCTTAAAAGCAGATAGCTGAAAATATCACCAAATACATTACTCTGAATGAAAAGTTAACGTTCCCTTTGTTGTCATTTAGCAACAGAAATGTGTCTTTTTTTTTCTTTTTTTTCGGTTTTTACTTTCTTTAATTTCTAACAGCTTAACAGTTTGTATCCTCTCAACAATAGCTTGAAAAAATAATTTTCAGTGTTAAACATTTATCCTGAGGTGTATCTATTTCAAAGATTGAATGTTTATCATATGCTGCAGATGTTTCTTTTTTTTTTTCTTTTTTTTTTTTTTTTGTTGTTGTTGTTGCTTGCTTGTTTGTTTGTTTGTCTTGTTTTGTTTTGTTACTTTCTGAGAATAATATTGTGCTTCAAGCATCAACAGAAGTGTGTTGTACAGCATTTCCTTCTTGGCTGATTATCCATTACATGATTTTTGAAGATATCAAAGAACACATTGCTGTTCTTCTAAGGAAGCTTTTGTGCACAGATAGGGTTTGTAGAAAGTAATAGCAAAAGTATGGGATTGTGATGGGCTAATGCAAATACACGTGTTTGTGGGAGACTTCAGAAGTTTGAGAACCTTTATGTTTTTCAGCTTCTCCTTCAAAAGACCTTTCACAGTAAGTACTGGAATGACTCTGTGTCATCTCTTAGAAGGCTACTTGATCCCATACACCTATAAATAACTAATTTTCTTTCTGTCCCTTTCCACACTGGACATATATGACCTAGAAAATAAAAGGCACTTAATGGTAGTACAGCTTATGGACAACTAATGTAAAAGAAAGAAGTTAATTTGGATAAACCTCATTATGATTTTGGCTGGGATAGAGTTAATTTTCTTCATATTAATGGTATGGTACTATCTTTTGTATTTACAAGGAAAATTATGATGATAACACAGTATTAAAGTTGTTGCAGAATAGTGCTTGCACAGAGATGAGGACCTTTCTGTTTTTCATGCTGTTCAGTCTTCAGGGGTCTGGGAGGGGACAAAGTCAAGACAGATGAGCTAAACTGATCAAATGGATACCCCACGCCATGTGTTGCCATGTTGAAAACAAAATGAGGAAACTGGCCAGGAATGCTGCTGCTTCTGCTTGGGTACTGGATGGGCATAAATCACTGGGTGGTGAGCAATTGTGCATCAGATGTTCTTTTGTGTGTTGTTGTTGTTTTTAATTATTTTTCCTTTTCTTTTTAACAATTCTAATCTCAGTGTAAGTTTTCTCACACTTATAGCACTTTCTACAATTCTCATACTACTATGGAGAAGTGACCAGCATAAACCACAGCATAAGAGCATAATATCCGCATGCATTTCACTCCCAAATTACCTGTAACAAAACATGATTCAACAGCAATTTATTTTATGTCTGATTATCAGAGTCATTTATTTATTTCAGATTTATATATATGAACTTAATTTATCTTAGAGTCTATTGTGACACTTAGCACTGAACTCTCCACAGTCTGGATTCTCCATATAGATTCTTGTTTTAAAACCACTGAGCCAGCAATTAGTCCCAGTGTCAGTTTTTCTGGGTTCCCGAATAAACTACTCAGTTACTTATTATTTGAAATAAGGGCAGATTATCTTATCTTAAAATTGTATACATGACTTCCAAAGATAAATACAATGTGAAGATCAGAAGTACAAGTAAATAGGATAGAGTTCTACTAGAAGCAAGATCCTAAGTAACATTAGCAGACTGCAAATTAAGGCTACGGGCTCCTAGATGATATACACTATACTTTTTTTTTTTTTTTTTTTTTTTTTTTTTTTTTTTTTTTTTTCAGAAAAGAAAACATTCTGCTAGGGCAAAATTATTCAAAAATAGTCAAACAGGAAGTCTTAGTAAGGGTCATAGACATTTAACTTGTATGAGGATTATGTAAAAATTGAGACATCAATGCATATATAAATCGATGAATAGTACACTTTCAGTTCTGGCACGTTCATGAGAGATATGGAGAAAGTAGCAGAGGTTTTGGAAGGAAGGATTAATATAAAAGGGTATGTATTTAAGATGAATTGTATTCTTCAAAAAATAAAATCAAATAATTGCATTTCATTTCATTTTGAGCTAAGCATATTCATACTCTCCTGAAAAATTATATAGTATTTTTGAAATAAATATGAAACACAGAGCCTGTTCACTGTGGAATTAATTTCATGCTTATAGAAAAATAAAATAACTACAAAGCTCCTAGAAACATTTCCTCAAGGATCGTGACACCTTACTTTATCAGTTCTTTGGGAAATATGAAAAAAAAAAAAAATCTTTTATCAGAAGATACACATTCTAAAAGATAAGTAAAGTACATAAGGTTAAGAAGGACTAAGAAGAACCACCACAATACATCACCAACACAAAGAGAATGATATGCACTTGTTCAGTGTGCCCTTGGGCCACACCATAATGCAGTATATTTTTTTCTTTCAGAAACAATGAATTGTCAAAAATAATGTTAATGAACAATAATTAATTGTATACAGTGTGTAAACAATAAGCAAACAACTATGCACTCTTCTAGAAATTTGCATAAAATTTTAGTCAGAAAAAAACATTAATGCTTTACTAAATTTTATATAAAACAAATACATAATAAACCAGGAAGCATATAGATGATGAAGAATATTGCAGCTAAATTTGTGCAAGACCTGCACAGGTTATCAGAACATTTCCTCATCTCCAACTCCCCTCTACTTTGCATTTAGCTAATATAAAATTTTCCCTAGCAGAAAAAGATTATTTCTCAAAATAAATTACAAACTGATGCCTGAAATCATGTAACAATTTTGCCGTTTTGAATGGAAAAAAAAGAAAATAATAAAAAAAAAAAATCAAAGCACTTTTCAAGAATAAATCATCAAATATTCAGCACAAATATATTTATTCTAAGATCAAACTCTACACAATTGGCATGAAGAGGTACCCTTTGATAGAAGAGAAACATTTGCAAGCATTACGAACGCTTTGAAATGCTGTGGGAAAAAAAAAAAAAAAAAAAACGAAAGCAAAAAAAACAAAAACCAAAACAAAAAAAAAAAACAAACAACTGTAGAAGTAAATCTAGGAATGAATCTCAAAGAAGAAAGGTTATGAAGACTGAGGTCCAGATTCATTCTGGATATGTTTTAGATGACTGCTTGATAAATTATCACAGTAATCTTTACAGAGAGATAGATCTATTTTATTAAAAAAAACCACCTTTCTTAGGGGTCCAAAAATGAGGTGGAAGATAAATTTGTGTTCTAGGTGTTATGATACACAGAGGCACATACTTTTTTAGTGCAATCTCAGAAAATGACTTTTGTATTGAAGACTTTCAGTGTAAAGTAATGTGCAAATGTAATCTGTGGTATTGGGAAATGGGGAAGTAGATATTAGTCTATTATATAAAAAGAAAAGACATTCCAGCTTTAAAATGAAGTATTTAAATAGGTATTTAATCAGGGCAGTTAACAAGTAATGGCCACAATTAATCAAGAAGTGAAAGCACACTCACCTTGTAAGGCCTCCCCCATATCAAACCCATTCAATTTTGAAAGAGATTGATTGCATTTATACAATAAGTCAACACTAATTTAATTATTATGAGACAATGTCAAACAGCTTGTTAATTTGGTAAATGTTTGAACTATAATCCTTGCTTATACTGAATTCTCAAGCAGCCAATAGGTGTTTTTCTGTGTAACAAGTACAGGATCGGACACAAATTGAATAACTAGGAGCTATAAAATATCATGTAGGGTAGGTGAAGAGAGAAGTTCCCCCATGAAAATTAAAAAAAAAAAAAAAGGTCTTAACATTTCCTTTTAAAAAGTATTAAACAAACAAACAAACAAACAAAAACAACAACAACAAAAAGAAACGGAGAACAAACTCTTAAACACTAAAGCACTTATGCTTACTAATATAAAGATTTCATCCTAAGGCTCATTTTCATACAGAAAATAAAAACTGTTCTTACAGCTTTTTAACAAAGACTTTATGAGATAGAGATGAAATTGTACCAAAAAGAAAAAGAGAAAGAAAAAGGAAAAAGGAAGGAAGGAAGGAAGGAAGGAAGGAAGGAAGGAAGGAAGGAAGGAAGGAAGGAAGGAAGGAAGGAAGGAAGGAAGGAAGGAAGGAAGGAAGGAAGGAAGGAAGGAAGGAAGGAAGGAAGGAAGGAAGGAAGGAAGGCATGTAAAAGAGTAACAAAAAGAGAAAACAAAGAAAAGGAAAAGGAAAAAGGAAAAGAAAGAATAGAGATGATATTACTATCATAGCTGAAATCAGGAATCAGGTAAATAGGGTTCTTTTACATAAAGATTAAGTATCCTAGACTTTGGGGAAAGTCAGAAGAAAAGGACCAGTGGGACATGTTGACATTTCTGTCATCAAGAAAATGCAGCTGATCAAACATAAGGGAAAGGTAGCCAAAGAAACTGGTTTTGACTGGATTGAATGAAGGAGCTGGGTCAAAGAAGGAAGGTCAACCTGAGGAAGACTTCCGACTTCATCCCAATGACCACTGGAGCTAGACCTCTGCTACAGACTGCGCATGCATCATTAGGAGGGACAGCATGTAAATGAGTTACCAGAAAAACAATGAATATATTAATGATTTCTTGGAAATCTGTTGAATATGTATATGCTTGCTCTATAACTTTTTACCACTTCTATCTATCGATGCTCATGATAGGAGGAGTGATTCCCCATGTGCCCAGCACTGAATATACACATAACTGCTTTATAACCTAGCTATGGTTATAATATTCAAATTGCAATTTATTGTTACAGTGACTGTTTGATTGATAGTATTTAATTGTTTTTGTCATTTGTACAAGTAAATTAAGTAGCAAATTAAGTCAGGATTATGTATATATATGCACATATCTCTTCTTTAACAGAAACACCATGATGAGTGCTCTGCAGTTTACAATCAAGGATGTGATCACAATATTGTCCTGTGGCGCCAGAAGTAGCAAAATGTGCTGAGATACAAGCAGGATTCTGACAAGTACAAGTACCCAGGAAGGGTCAAGAAAGAGCACTTACAATTGGGAAAAACCTGACCAATAAACAGGTGCAAGGAAAATAAATCTAAGAGCAAAAGAAAGACAGAATTACCTGTCCCCTACCCTTGCATTCTGAAACTTTCTGCAACATGCTACTCTTAGCAGCATGTTATTCATAGAGTGAAATTTCTGTTTGGCAATGATTTTACAGAGAGGATGCAAGGAAAAAGTACAGATGGGCATAGCCAAAGTGAAGATCTGTAAGCTTCATGAGACCAGTTTTGTTTGAATTTAAATTTCATACAGTACATCAAAACAAACAAACAAAATGAAAGCAAAAGAACTTGACACAACTTGAGCAAAAACAATTTGTTTCAGCCTATGTATTCTTATATGTGTAATGCAAGACAGTTTAAGAACTGTATGTATAAAAAATAAATTCCTTAGGGAATAATTATTACTTATATTTTAAGTCACTGTGACACTCTGTTTAAGCAAGCACCTCTTAAAACTGTATATTCAAAAAGTGACATTTAAAATACACTTCATATCTTCTCTTCATAATAGCAAAAGCATATTTTCTGGTAGAAAATGCAGGCTCTAGATAAGGGAAACAAACAAACAAACAAACAAACAAACTGAAGAAAAGCTTCTATTTTATCTGATACTGAAAATCAACACTGACCAGTTTTAATGACCAGAAGCAATGCTAAAACCCTTTTCCATCACAAATTAGAAATTTTCACACCAGTAATTATTGAATTCTAGTTCACGTATGTAAATCTGTTATAAATGACCGTGCTACCTTGATGATTTTTCTTCTTTCATTTGACTTGGAGCAGATTAGATTACAAGTTTTCTGGGAAATAAAAAGTGTTTCTTACTCAGTGTAGCTAAACAAATACTATCGCACATCACAGAGCTAACTGATTATTGCTAAGAATGCAGAATCGGGCCTTTCAGTATAGGCTGACATGGAGTAAATTCTAAAACAGCCTCGGGGAAAAAAAGATAAAATCTTAGGATAGTCACTGAACAGGCAGAATGACTCTTTCAACTCTTGCAACAACAGCACTGCTGTTAAATTTAAGGTCACTTGAACACTAACAGCACTTGGCAAGAAGCTTGACATATTCTCTACCAATTACAGTAATTTAATTGTAGCTATCTCACAGTATTAATGCGTATGAGCCAATTTCCTATAATGAGCATGATTAAGATACTTCTCTGTTAGAATTTTAAGCCTCCTGTGAAGAAAAAGAATCATGCTCCATAGAACTTGTTTCTTTTCATTGCCTGTATGAGATGCCCAAGTGATTATCTCATAGGCAAGTGACTATACCGTGACTATACTATAAATTTCAGTCTTGACAACATTAAAAAATACCAAAGGATTTTGGGCTCCCTGATTCAAAAAAGACAGAGTTCTCCTAGGAGTCCAGATAAAGGCCTCAAAGATGATTAAGGGCCTGGAGCATCTCCTGTATGAGAAAAGGCTGAGTAGCCTGAGTCTATTCAGAATGGGGAAAAGAACCACAGAATCATAGAGTTGCTCAGGTTGGAAAAGACATCAGTTCATCAAGTCTAACTTCAGTCTAGCCATACTACATACCATATCATGTGAGTATGACACAGAAAACATCTGGATGGTTTTTAAACACGTCTTGCTTTTAGCAGGTGGATTAGACTTGGTGTTCTCTTGAGGTCCTTTCCAACCCTTGAGATTCTGTGATTTATATAGAACTGTTAATTCAGGATACTTAGATGAATGCAAGATTTTATATTCTTTTTACTTAATCTACATACCCATCAGTGTTATTGGTGAGAATCTATATATGAAGTCTAAGTGTACTTTGTTGAAATTATCCTTGTATTCATTGTTGAGGATTTTTTTATTATTATTTTTAGTTTTGTGAATTGGAATTCTTTAGATGGCCTTAGAAAAGCCCAGGTCTTATGATAAGAATCTTAACACCATTTCATTGATTAAGAGCTAACGAAACAGTTATTTCTTGAAAAATATGTAGTGTATCAGGTGAGTCAGGAGTACAGAAAGGGTGGACATTTTTCTTAAAATTCTCTCAGATTTTAATATAATTGAACAAGAGCAGAAGCAAGACATTGCTGAAGATCAATGTTCTGTCCATCAACTCACGATGTGGCTGAAGATTCCTGAATTTTTTTTGTTTCTCTTGTTTCTCACATTGTTTACAGTCTTACAAATTTTATGCTACAATTTCATTTCACATTTGCTTCCCATAGGGACAATATTTTGTCAAAAGGGTCTATATCCTTAATATGGAATTAAGACATTTGAATATGTAACATTTGTATTTCACATTCATGATGACAAGGGCTGAAACACTGGAAGGCTTGAAATGTGCACCATTGCTATTACACAAATGTATTTGAGGAATTGTGAACAAAAACAACAAATGTAGACAATAATTCAAGAAATAATATGGTTCATGAATATCCGTTAAGGACATTACTCTTTTCAGTATTGCTAATTGTCATTTTTGGGTGTTTCACATCCATGGCATATTGTCAGCCTGCTGATAGTGGTCCAGTATTCCAGACCACTGGGTTCAAAAAAACAAAGAATCTCACAAGGTTCTAAAATTACTGTGAAACAGCTACTGCAAAACTATACTGAGAGTATGAAACTGACACAAAATCATGACACGAGGAAAAAAAAAAAATCCAGATAAAAGTATTATGAATTTTTTTCAGGAAACAAATCTGACCCTCCAGTTCTCCTGTTGGCACATACTTAGCCTAATGACTCTTTGACGATTTGAATTTAAGTGTTATTTGTGCAAATAGTCAGATCTAGGCCAAGGCCTCTTTCAATCTTAGAAGGTAATGAAGGTGATCTTTTACAAATAAACTACTTTAATAGCCAAAATCAATTCATCGATTGGCAGCTTTGTTCGCATCACAGATGAAAGCATGGTCTACAAAATAGCTATCATAAGTTACTTGAAAAAAAACAGCCAAATAATTAAATCTAGGTTAAACATAGAGCAAAAGAATTAACTTTAAGGCTAACATGCATGTTTTTTTTTTGTTTGTTTGTTTGTTTTTGGTTTTGTTCTTGGTTTTTGTTTACAATTCTTCAGCCACACATTTTGTCTGAGATATGCTTCTGCTACTAATAGTACTGCATGGCAGTTTTGCACCTCCCAGCTATGAGAATAATTTTACAATATTAATAAATTTGCTATTTTCAATACATTTTTCCACATATTTTATAAATTTCTGAATTGCACATTATCTACACTCAGATCTATAATTACCTCCTTTTTTGATGTTGTTTGTGTGGAGCTGGTTTTTGCTGTTATTTTTTTAATTGTTCAGTATCTTCACTTCTAGACTTTTTACAAGTCTTTATTGGGGACGGTTTTCAAAAATTCAAGAATACATAACTGTTGATTCTATTAAAGAACTCTAGTAGATGTTCTGAGTTACTTTACAAAAGGCATTTTAGTTCTAAGTGTATCAGTCTATAGTCTAAATAACCCATTATTTAAAATGCATACTCCTTAGAATACAAGCTTTACATGTGACTCAACAAACATGTTAGGCATTTTTGTTTGTAGATCTCTGGCTTTCCTTTGAAACCTTACAATAATTGAGATTTGCTACTTTTGTGGTAGTGTCTTGGTCACAGCCAAGACAGCTTCAAGTAAAAGTGTCCAAGACTATTTTACCTATTTTGCCCTTGTAGCCCTTTAAACACTCAATACATCTATGTTGTCTTGGTAATTCCTTGTAGTTCTTTTTATTGATCTGTTCTGAATGACTCCCAGGAATATTTTCCAATACAAATAGTATAATTTCTAATGCTTTTCACATTAAGGAAGATTTGCATCTGGGACTCTTTCCAAGGTGTTCCGTGTAAAACAGAAACTATAGAACAAACAAACAAACAAGCAATCATGCAAGCAGATACTTAAAACTACAATAAACAAACAAAAAAACACATATAATTAGACTGATCAGAGGACAACTGCAAGTGAATTTACTACTTTACAAAATAAATGTAGTATATTAGCATACAGAGATAACGTATTTGATTACATAAGGTATGTGACTGCATGACAAAGTTTAACATGGGACATAATATATTGAACTATATATTTACATAACCACATATGTGCAGTTAACACTGTGGTTCAGAACAGACAAAAAAGCTTTTTGTGATTCAGGTAGTCCTGGTGGAGAAAGAAAAAATGTATATTTCAACACTTTACAACCATCCCTAAGAATCTACTAACCTTTGTCTAAAATGTATTAAAAGCACATTCCAAGAGATGAAAATCCACTGGAGTATTCAAAGCAAATAAAACATCAGAGCAGGCCTTTTGACTTTTTAATCTATATTCAGTCTTGTCTAATGTAAACAACTTTTAATGTAGGTCAAAACACTGAAAATACTATTCTGGGTAAGCTTCACTTGGGTAAACAGGATACTTTCTTTGAATACTGTTATTTTGCCCTCTGGTATAATATACTCTTCAAACATGTAAATATATGATTATATCTCAAACATAATGTAAGAATGTCCTCCTTTCTATTTATTATTTTAAAAATGACTTTTCTAGTCAATTTGCTCTTGTATTGTGAGCACAACAGCTGCAGACATGTCAGCTTTTTATCTTGCCAGGGTTACATAAAAATCCCTGTGCATAAATATTTCAAACATTGACAGTTTTAATAATGTAATGGAAATAAAAAGAATATGTAGTTTCCAGTTAACTTATATATGCCAAAATCAATTTTGAGAAGCACTAGCCCTAAGACCTGTTTGACAACCTAACTTATATGCATGTAGTAAATATTTATTTATATTTAATCCTTACCTTAATTTATCTTAATTTATTTATCTTAATATTTGTTAAGATAAATTTGGAATGTGTGATTCCTTACAATATATCTGGTTTGATTTGAAAACCATTTCCCACAGGATATTTTTCACTACATCAGAATAATAAAAAACTTTGAAGAAATACATCTTTTTACCTGTGTTATTAGAAAATGGAAATCATAAAAATAGAGCTGGTACTGGATGCTGAAAGTACAGTTTGTGACTACAAAACCATCTTTAATTCACAGATCTCTGACAGAGACATGTGATTTTTATTTCTTTTTCAAAATTTATATGCGATTTCAAAGATGTTACTGGAAGTCAATTAATTTAAAACAATTCTAATTAAAATTTGATTGGTTATGTTATGCAAATGGGAAGTCAGTTTTTCATCTTCTTGATTTTTCCTCAGAGACTACAGTAATTCTGCTGTAAATCATTGTCACCTTAAACACAGCTGCAGTTTGATGAGAGTCAACAGAATGGGACCAAATAAAGCAAAACACTGGAATGTGATGTGATTCCAGAAGACAGATAAATATTTGTCTACCTTTAAACTATTAGAAAAATGAGTGAGAAAACTCGAGAAAACTTTCAAATAATTTTTCATATATTTTCGAAAGCATTCTTAAATTTGGTAGGTCATTCAACATTTAACATTATAAACATGTATATACATGTATATATGTATATAAATAATTATAAAGACTAAACATTATTTTTGTAGGATTCCCTAGTACTGCAGGAGCAAAATTTACCTCAATAGATAATGGTCGGTAAGAAAGTAGACGACTTTACAATATGCTAGCTACTCTAACTGTAACTTATATCGATAGATATTTGAAACTCAGTCTATCAAAATATAGACAGCTTATATCTGAATTAAGATGTGAAGGGGGCTACACTTTGTTACTGACCATAGAGAGATTTAGATCATTTTTGTCTAAATGCCAAGGACAAATATATGTGAATACTTGTCCAACCTGGATGGATGAGTAGCCTTGTTTTGAAAAGGTGATGGGAACAGGAGAGCTCTCATGTCTTTCAAAATGAATCCTACCATGATTCTGACAGAAAATAACAATAGTTCAAAACCACATTGTGTGTTCCATGTTCCACTTTAATATTAACTATGCTTCTTGGATTTTTTGCCCTGAATGTGGGTCTGTTGCACCACAGACAAATGATTTCAGATAGGAAAGATGTTTAAAAATAGTGTTATTACACCTTACATTGTCGTAGCAATCAACATAATGACAAAGCACCTGGGAAAGTTGGTGTGAAAAAGATAGTAAAAGGTAAGATATTTTGAATATACTGGGAATCATCACAAATAGAATCTTTGATTTCATTTCTCCTGTTTACATATTGGCAGCTGAAATTGCCCTTAATTTTGAAAATTTTTGGCCTTTAAATACTGAAATCAGGTAAATATCCTAGAAATTACTTGCAAAGTAATTAGAAAACATCTAAAAATATTTGGTTTGCTAACTAGAAATATAAAAATCTTTTTAATTTATGCAACTCCATTCCTCTGATAGCTTCTGACATGTATCATTTCAGTCCTCAGAAGACACAATAAAATCACATTGCATAATATCTGTTTACATGAAAGCCTGTATACAAAACAGTGTAGTGCAGAGCATGACAAAATTTCTCCCTGCTAGGCTATATTTCACTATGTCTATTCATTTTAAACAAGTACCTCAGAAGTAAATGAACAATAAATAATTTATTTGAACAGGAGCTGATAGTTGCCTCATTCTTCTAAAATATATGTTTTAGTTAAGTGTTTTCTTAGTGGTTGTAATTTATAAGTTCATAAAATGAAAGAAAAACATTCTAAAATAGAGTAAAAGAATCTCAACGAATTATATAGGCATATAGAGAAAAAATATATATATACATATTTCAACAGTAGAATGTTGTCAACCAGAATTAAGTTTTTAGGTAGCTATTAACCCCAAAAATGCATGTCTTTTTAGTATTCATTTCATAGTTTATCCAATCATAAATGTATAATACCAGAGGAGTCATTGTGTTTATCAATAGATGTTACATAATGGAAGTACAAAGGTAAAAAAATGAACGTGAATAAAAATGTCAGATATGCATATAAATATTTAGAATAAATAATGATGGGAACATCAACACACAATTGAATTTTTACACAGAACAAACATTAATACTAAAATCAAAAGACAAACTTTTTATTTTGACTGCTATTATTCAGTTCTTCCCACTGTGCTTGATAAGGGATCTCCGCAGTTTCTTCTTCTTGAATTTTGCATGAGACAGGCAATAAGCTTTTATCTTCATTAAAAATGACTATGTATGAAGAATTTAGTATATCTTTGTTCTCTCTAGATATTTTTGCCCTGTTGTTTTCCATTAAATGTAAAAATCTAGCATAAATAAATGTTGCAGTAAGCATCTGTCTTACAGATATGTAATCAGGACATTTGTATTGTTAAAAAGATAAAGCAGAATGTTCAGAAAAATGTCCAAATTCTCACTATTACTTGAGAAATTTCAGCTATGTAAAATTCATTTGGTGATATGATTCAGAGAATTTTTATTAGTTTGATTAATCAGTAACACGTAGCAAAAACACAAATAGCTTTTCTTTATTTTTTTATAAAATAAAGTCCATTAATGTGTTTACTTATTTATTTTATGAGTAGATTTTTCTATAGTTTAGTTTAGATTACAAAAATATTATTAGCTTATATTACAAATATTATGTGTTACTCCAACACATGGTAGAGTGTAGGATAGCAGTGTGCAACAAAAAAGTTCTTTTAAGATTACTATTGACTTGTGAAGGATTATGAATTTAAAGCTCCTTGCTCCTGAGCACTGCTGCAATTTTCAATTGGAAGAAACAGCACTTGCACATGTTTCAGGTTTTATACAATCTAGAGGTATGTAATTTGGTCATTGGCTGAGTGGTAAATGATTTCCATCTTTGTACCTCAATTAAGTATTGAAGTTGGCTGAGATGAAAATGAACCTTTGAAAATGACTATCTCTTATTCTCCAAAGGGAGGGTGGATAACTTGTCGATAGACATTAATAGAAGTAAAATCATGGAATCATAAAATAGTTTAAGTTGTAAGGGACCTTAGAGATCGTCCTCCTGCCATGGGCAAGGACAACTCCCAATAGAACATGCTGCTCAAAGCCCCATCTAGGCTGGCCTTGAAAACCCATGATTTATCTAGGAAACCTGTTCCAGTGTCTCATCACTCACACAGTGACTAATTTAGTGTGTCACAGAACGTTTGATATCAAAGATTATAATATGATACCATATCCTAACTGCTTTGGATCCAAGAGCTTTTTTAACACAGAAAGTAATGGCACAGAGGGTGTTTTTTTGGTTGTTTTTGTTGTTGTTATTGTTTTGTTTTGTTTTGTTTTTAGAATGCTACTCGTTATTTGTAATCACTAAGTCACTGTTTAAGTTTTCTGTGACACAGATTCTGTTTCTGTCAGCAACTGACTTAATGAATTGTATGCTACATAATTACAGATCAAGTTACCATAGTAATAACTTCAACAATTTGTAATACTCCTTGGTGCTAAATGAGCATCAAACTTAAAGAGTGTTCCAGCCATATATGGCCCGCAAAGAAAAATAGAATAATCTGGGGAAAAACAAACAAGCAAGCAAACAAACAAACAAAAAATACTAAATCAGACTGTGTTAAGGGCACTCTGAAGAACTCTGAGACACAGGATAGGAACTTCTCTAAAGTTACATGTAGCCTATATCTGAAGTATGCTGAAGTATGCCTCTGAAGTAAGTCATTCTTTACTTTTGTTCCTAGAATTACATAACAAGGTTAGGAGGTGAATTTCTTTTTCCCTACAGTTCCCATTTTAATTTGTTTCAAAGTTAATTTGTTTCTGGTCTTTCAACAGATTTTTCCCAACACCTCTCACACAGATGTTTTTCCCCAACTGCCCTAGTAAGACTCTTAATGTCTTTCTCAATCAGTTCTGCCCTGACAGAGCAGACACTAAAATTCAGTCCTCTTCCCCTAAGACAAAGGAGAATATATATATATGTAACATAAAAAATATATGTATACATTAAAAATATATATTTCTATATCTAATTACATATTTTAAAATAACCAAAGAATAATCAATGTCACAGATACACTTGGTTCTTGATTTTTTTGGATAACAGTACTTAGGATTAGTTGAAATTCTGTATGCCATTAAAAGCCAAGTTACTCAGTAGAAGGCTAGCAGTACATTGGAGAGACTATGTTTGTTACTTTTAGGTAGTTTGTTTTCTGAAATGTCCTTTCTCCTTTTCCTCACATTTTAAAATACATATATATATATAACTTGCTTCTGAATTTTATACTGTCATGAACAGTGATATCAAGAGAATGAGACAGAAGAGAGGATGACTATAATAGAAATTTTACAAGTTCTGTATAAATGAAAGTCTCTCATGCCAGTTCATTTAAGCTCCATTTCTACTCAAAGAAGTTACCAAGACACTAAAAGTGAACAAGCACTGCTGGGCTATTCAAAAGCACTGTCAATAAAGCAGACCCACCTTGTCACTTCTAAGTTATCAGTTCCAATTTCATGTGGGAGTTACAGGGAGAATTTGTCTCTACTATGATTTTATCTCCCTCATTATACAAAATCCTCATGTTTTTTCATGTGTATGGATATGTCTACAATCTGACAAATTATCTACCTATGCAGCTTTTCAAATTAAAAGATTGCAGCACACATGGTGGTATTCTTGAAAGGCCATGGTCTCTGTATGCAAGCTAAGTTTTTTGTTATCAGAAGAGGTATGCACTGATTTTTACCTGACATTTAATCTTCAGTGTAGCTCAGCATGTACAAGAAATACAAAATAAGCAATCCTCAGACCCCTTCACAAACAAATATTTACTAAAACAGAAGTAGCTGTGAAGTGTTGGTGGCCCTGGTTCTGAATTGAAACATGAGTAGTAGTACTAAAATATGACATCTATCTGTTCAGACACTTCAGATAATGAGATCTGAGTGCAGTAGTGCAGTCCTTATAGCAAGACAATTTAACATTTATCAGTCCACACAGGAACACTGAAACAAACAAAT
The DNA here is from genome assembly GCF_039878825.1 of Excalfactoria chinensis. Classification (NCBI taxonomy): domain Eukaryota; kingdom Metazoa; phylum Chordata; class Aves; order Galliformes; family Phasianidae; genus Excalfactoria; species Excalfactoria chinensis. Next base: position 139,422,204 of record NC_092825.1, read on the forward strand.
AAGCAAACAAAATCAGCTGAGGACAAAAAAAATGCTTGAATTACTGCAAAAGCCTTTAAGATATGCTACTAGCTACATTTTCAGAAGTCAAGAAGGTATACAAAATGAACACAGAAATGCAGTTCCAGGGTAATACATGTTAGCTAAATCAAAATATTTTTAATAATTTAAATGTTGTCCATCTGAGGATGAAGTCTATGTTTCAGAAAGTCAGTAATTACACTTGGGAAGAAAAAAAAAAAATACTAAATTCTGTAACATTTTGTCAGTAAAAATCTCTTCTTCCACCTTTTTGTGTAACCAGGGTCTAAATCATATCATTTGCTCTTTTCAACAAAGACATTTCTGTTTTCATATTGTTCATATAAATAAATAAATCTAAACATGTCATAATTGTCTATGGATGCTTTTAGACCTCAAAGAAGTAAAGAGGATTGAGGATGCTGATATCACACTATCCATGAAAAGATGTGACTGTGTGATAAAACGTTTTAGCCTTGTTCTGTCTTACAAGCATGCTATAGCCAATCTTCTCCTTTTCTTTACTCAGCAATTTTATTCTGGTTATTTCATGACTGTGTTTCTTCCCTCTCCCCACTCTTTCAATTTCTTTGATGAAATTTCTTGTAGCTATGCCTTCCTTTTCATACATTTAATGTAGACTTTCTCTAGGAAGAAGTCGTGAAAAATTCTGGTGAATTTTACTTTCCTGTTGTAACTCTTTCACGTATTAACAATGCTAATGTTTCTCATAAGGCTTTTAAGAAGCTTTTTTTTTTTTTTTTTTTTTTTTTTTTTTGTATATACTACAGTAACAGATTTCAGGGTATTGTTAAACACAGAGCAGATGCCTGTGTTATTCTTCCTCTTTGAATCTCATTAGTAAAATTTAATGTGCTAATCTAATATCATTTTGTGGTCCAGATAACAAGAATAAATTATGTATAGAATGTGTGTTATGTGTGTTTATCATGCCATCCTCTGCATCTTTTCTGTCCAATTGATTATGCTGTAAATATTGCCATGATCAACTTGCAACAGAGAAAAAGATTGTCATGGTTTTCTGCTAGTAGATGCATTAGCAAAACAAATTGTAAACCTCATAGGTAATTCTAGCCATTACCTCCTTAAAAGTATTATTGAATAATAAAAAGCATTACAAACTCTCTTCTTTGATGCAGATGAATGGCAATTACACACAGAGATTCTAGTCTGTGTTGTTAATACCTTAAGTGCTTGGAGATTGACTGTACACAAATTATCTATACATTTATTACAATCCAAGGGTATCTGGGGATCTGAAATGTAGATTTGAAAAATGAGTAAAAATACTGAAGAGAAGAAGAAACTGAAATGAGGAGGTCATATTTATGTAACTGAGTGATATATTAACATTTATTAGTTGTTTGTTTTTTTTTTTTTTTCTCATCTCCAGAATGTATGCTATTTTTATTTGGTGAAATTCTTCTCAGATATCTTTAGCTGTCTAAAACGTTGGTCACTGTGTCAGCATTTCCCTTAAGTTACATATATATTTCCACTGGGAAAAACAGATGTTTGCAGTTTAAGAAGATTACTCCATACTCACTGGAATCTCAAATTCCTTTTTTCTGTGACATACAGCTAACAGTATTCACAGAATTTGCATTTTCAGAGAATATCTTCTGATTCTCTCTCTTCCATTTGCCTTTCATACTTAAAACCAACCAGCTTCCAGGAATTAAAACTAAATAATTTTCCATAATTTATTTATAAATATTATGTTTGTGTTTATTAATTTCCTGTTGAAGATGGTAATTTGATTCCAGCTCACTATATGCTGTATAGTTTAGTTTTCTGACAAAACTCACAAATGTGCATCTAAAGCAAATATGTAAATTTTTAAGACTACTGTAAAATTGTTGTGAAATGGAAGTGAAAAGGGGTCAGACAATGTCATGTAAGTATGCGTGGTATTATATAACCTTTAAGGAAGAATATTTCCGAAAACAAAATTTATGTTTCTTAACAAGGATTTTGTATTCATATCTTAACAGAAAAAATGCCATCTATATATTTCCACATGATGAAGATGGGAAAAATTATATATTTTAATTATCATTGAAGCTCTAAAACAACCTTTTTCATTGATATGAATACATTTTTTAATATGAATATTTTTACAGAATAATATGCGTGGGTATATTTGTACTGCTAGCTCTCATGTGGTAGCCCAAGTTTGATAGGATTAGGGGAAATGGTTTCAGAGTAATAGAGGGAAGACTCAGATTGGCCATAAAGAATTTATTTATTTATTTATTTTTACAATGAGAGAAGTAAAGGACTGAAACAAGTTGCCCAGTTGCCCAGAGGTGTGGTGGACGCCTCAGTCCCTGAGGACATTCAAAATCAGGATGGATGGTGCTTTGAGCAACCCAATCTAATTGTAGGTGTCCCTTTTCATTGCAGTGGAGCCAGACAAGATGACTGTTAATGGTCCCTTCCAACTCAAATGATTCTGTAATGCTAACTAATCTTTCCTACATCTTTGGCTGTCAGGAAAGGTAATTGGTATCAGTGGTGCAGTGTTAAAAGAAATTTGCACCAATTAATATCATTGCTGATGTTATCTTAAATTAAAGTAGGTCAGGTCAGTTCACTTTTATTATATCCCTCAAACAGAGCAGTCAAAAATTAACTATCCGTGCCATTTATTAGGATAAAATAAATCCAGGTCTACATTTAAGCACAGGCATAAGCATGTAAAATTTTTCATTCTATGACTCATATTTAAGTAAATTCTTAATTTCACACAGACACACATGTAAACACAGAGTATTCACAACACGATGTTATTTTGAATTGAGAGATGAATATTAAAATGTGGGACGTGAATAATTTCTGTGCCAGATTTTTGAAGACTGAGACCGTCATCTTCTCCCATCTAGTCTCTGAGAAATCTGAATTAGCATTTTTAGTACTTTATGAAAAAGTTTGGGAAAAAAAGTAAATCATCTGCCCAATCAGATAGCATAGCCAAGACTGATTTATTTTTAAACTTGTATCAGTTGATCTAATTCACAGAACTAGCTAGTTAAGAGTAATGAAAAAAAGAAATATCAAAATTGCATATTTGTACATAATCAAGATTCATTATCCATGGAAAATCATTCTGTTTAATGCAAGGGCTACTATTTTTAATTCCAGATAGTAGAATAAAATAAAGAGTAAAAAATTAGATTAATTGCTATGTGTGTAATCATCATGTTTAAGAAAATACCTTGGAAGGATGACAGAGTATGAAGTCACTATTTACGTGTGACTATGGAGAATTTCTATCTCTAAGAGAAATGCAGTTATGGAAAAAATCAAATCTATATAGTGTAGCATCAGTCTTGAAGCTACATTACATGACAATGTGAAGAGGAGCAACATTCACAACATTAATGAAATTTAAATTTGCTTACTAGATTTGGTGGTCTTATCCACGCTGCACATCATAGCCTAGAAAATGTATCATCAATAATGTTTCAATAATAAACATCAACAGCATTTCTAAGGAAATGCCTGCAAGTAAATGTGGATACATGGAGCTTCAGAATCACAAAACATCTGGCTTACATACTGTGTGGCTACCAAAATTATATTCTTTTCTTCATATCTCACTGGGTTAGAAAACCAGAATAAGCACATGAAAAACCTCTATGCACAATCAGAATTAAACAAAATGAAACAAGAGGGTTTTTCTGAATTTGAGAAGATAAGCCAGTCTCACAGAAACAGTGAAATAGGAAGGGCTTATTTCTTCTGAACTGCATCATCAATTAGCAAATTCATAATTTCCATGGCTCCTGGCATAAATAGGCATACATAATGATCAAATGTCAGTAAAGCATCACTCAACAAGAGATGGCTCAGTGGTATTTCAACACCTGCCCTTTTAACCAAATGAAGTGGGAGATGAGGAGGGACAGGAGCTTCCTAACAGAACACTGTTTTACTCATGAATAGAGAAAAGGTACAGACACTGATCTCTATCTCTGATGACAGACAGAAAGTGCAAACTAATGGCATTCAGCTCCATCAGGGGAAGGTCAACTGGGGTACTAGATAAAAGTTCTTCACCAGAGAGTGGTTGGTCCCTGGAACAGGCTCCCCAGGGCAGCAGTCACAGCCCCCAGCTTCCAGTGTTCAGTCTGTGTTTGGACAACATTCATAGACATGGGGTTTCAATTTTGCGTGGTCCAGTGTAGAGCCAAGAAATAGGCTCCATGATCTTTGAGGGTCACTTCCAACTCAGGTTATTATATGATTTTACAGAAGTAAGTATTTTCTCCCTCTATGCCTCACAGATAAACAAAAACAGAACAAAACAAAACAAACAAACAAACAAACCTAAACAAAACAAACAAAAAAAGTTTCCAAAAATACAATCTAGTTTTTATATTTTGTATTCAAATTCTTATGAGATGTGTAACATGAGATGTAAGAAATTTTAAGGAGAATTAACTTCAAAATGTTAAGAACTGCAGCATATAAGACAAATGTTAGAAGTGATTAAGCAGTGAGAAAAGTATTATTTGACCTTTTCCACTGTCCTGACTTTTGAGTCAGGAACCAAATATAAAATATTACCCTGTCTTTTAATAGTATCAGGGGTTCTAGCTCGATAGCCTCCAGATTCAACTTTCTCATTATTATTAGCCCTCAGGGCTTTCTAGACTTTTCTCAGGATTTTGTTTGTCTGCTTGAAGAACAAGTAGAAATTATTTTATCCAACTTGCTTTTAGTTCTAGTCTAGCTTTGTACCATTGCGTTGTATAAAACAGTTATATCAGTATATTTATTTAGCTATAAAATTACATAAATCAGTATTTATTCTATGTAGCTATAACCCATAAACTGCAAGAATCATAAGGCAGGAATCCCTCGTGACAGCTGGGCCCATCTATCTGAATTACTGGATCCTACCTACTCTGGCACCTTTCTCAGTTCTTGTGTAGCATCTTTTTTCTCAATAACAGATTCTAAAATAAATTTCCTGGCCTGTTTCCAATTGGGTATTGATGAGATATTTCTGACAGAGAACTTCTGAACATACAGGTTTGTGGTACATTTAGAGTAGCCTGAGAACAAAGCACTGTCTACTCACAGATGTTTTTTATTGAGAACAGATGGAATGAGCCCTAAATAGAAAAAGTATACTGTTGCAGCCACCAAAGATACCACTCCCTAGAAATACTTTAATTTTCAATATGTTGAGTACCTTCTATTTGTTATGTACTTTATAAAACTCTTGATTACAGATTCAGTCCTGGACATAGTCATGTTGCTGTAGCTTTAGTGTTATGCTTCATGGTAATGAGGACAGAGAATTCTGAGAACAAGGCATCCTATCCCAGTATTCATCTATTTCTGTCACTGATTATATGGGGAGGCTATAGAAGTAGCTCAAATGGGCTATTTGTCCTTGAGATTATCAGTTAGGTGAGATGTATTCAGTCCATAACAAAAAACATTCAGCATGTAGCTTTCTCCATCATTAGTAATAGGACATTTTTAAGTATGCCACACACACTTTATTTAATAAATAAATAAATAAATAAATAAAAATTGAATACCTTGTGCAAAGTTGGTCAACTGTTAATTTATCAAAACTGTTAATGTATCAAAAATGTTAAAAATATAGGTGGTAAATGTTCATATATACACCAACTCTCAAATTCTCAGGAATTTCCCAGATCTGATTTCTTATTTCTAAGTTCTGTATATCTTTTCTTCATCTGGAGTATTTTTTATTATTATTCTTTCTGTAAACACGTAGCTGTAATAAAAATGAAATGTGTAACTTATTCAGTAAAAACATGAGATTTTAACATAAGAAATCAGACAGTATAAGAAATTATTTTATGTCTGACCTATGCTTTGCTAACAGAAATTGTTTATAAATATGAGAACAAATTAGCAAATGAGATGGGAAGATTTTTTCCAATGAATATAGTAATAAGGAAATACTAAAAATACTGAAAAGAATTTTTGCTAGAAAGCTTTGCACATCACATTAAATTTTATTATCTGCCCCTCTATAGTATTTTTTTTTTTAAGTTGATTATTTAGACAAAGTCAGTAATAAGTTTCAACAAATATATATAAGTTTTTCAGGTAATAAACTGTATCTTTGATAAGAGTGTCCTCATTTATAAAAGTATTTAAAAAATAATAATAAGTATTAAAATTCACACATTAACAAAATATAGCATTTTGAGGTAGATTTTGTTTTCTAAAATGTTTATGGATTACACACAAGGAATCACAAAATGCTGCTGTTAAGCAGTAATTCTGTGATACCTTGAGATTTCGGTGCTTTCCCGTAAGAAGCAAAAATAATTTTGTGTCTTCCTTTTATTATCTCACCTGTTTCTTTCTCATTTCACTCTATTTTTTCTCCTCTTTATTATTCTGTAGGAAAAAAAAAAAAAAAAAAAAAAAAAAAAAAAAAAAAAAAGCTAATCCCCTTTGTATAATGTGTCCAGAACATTTACAGATGAATTCAGATCTCTCTTTTACAGCACCTTAAGGATTAGACAGTGTTTTATTTCTGCTATTTTAAAAGCAATTCTTTCAATACCTGGCAGATATTCTGCTGATCAGATTCAAACAAGATGAATAAAAATATTCCCTCTGTTACAATTTTTATCGTCTAAATCAATAAACTCAGAACATATCCTGCATGTTATTGGACATCAGTGAGCAGTACAATATGAAGTGTTTTCTCCTACCTAGTTTTATATCACTCAGTTTAGAGACAAGAGTACAATTTTAATATCCTGGTGATTTTTTCTTTATTTAAACCAGAAAGTGTACTTGAGAAGTATAATGCTGGAAAATCTGAAGACCCATTTTAAAGGACTAACAGTTATCTATTAGACTATTATGTAAAATGAGAGAGAGTGCAAACATACCTGTCACAGATTTGGTTTTAGATTTTATTTTTTTTCATGTACCACTATACAGTGGCTCCTAACCCTAATCACAGAATACCGTTTTAATTCCAACATTCGGCTTTTTTTAAAACCCCCTCAGAAAGTCATATTTCATGCCATATCAATTCACAAAATGATGGATCTTTCATCTTGGAACATTTTTAATTAAATTCTATTCACTTGGCATAATTATTAAGACAATTAACTTATTCTGCATTACCTATGAAATAGCTTCCACTACTCCTAAGGAGTGCACCTCAACAGAAATCTAACTATTATATCAGTGTCTAGAAATTTGGTTGCATGTCCACTCCAGTTTCTGACTAAATCAAGGTTCAGTTGTTGATTGATGGATTCTTTTTCCAGTAAATAAATAAATAAAAAATATCAGTTGAAGAACCTTGCAACCTCAAATATACTGTGATTCTGTGATTAAAAATCCAAGCCTAGATGTGTTAAAAAAAAAAAATAAATAAAATAAAATAAAAAAAATCTTTATACTCATTTAGCCTTTTCTACTCAGTTTATCTAATTGTTCTATTCAGTCTCATTTATGTCCATCAATATTTCTGTCAACTGAAGAGCATGTGACTAGAAAACTGGGTGCTTAGATCATAAAGTATATTCAGAAATATTCCTCTCATTCTATTCTGTTCATTTTTATAGCTACATCTTATCAGAAATAGGCTAGTCTACCAAATTTTTTCCAATTAAATATTAGCAGAAAAGTTCTGATTTCTAGCATAACCTCTGTTAGGTTGCTATTTTTTCTTTCAGACTCTTTCACTACAGAAAGGTGAGGTGATATCAAAGAGATCTAAACAACAGATTGCCATTAGCATTTTATTTTGAATACAGAATGCACTTTTGAAGTTAGTTTTCCAGTCATTCTGATTTAGCTAGTTTAGTTCTTTCTCATGGCAAATTTTGGAGCACGGAATAATGAAGTCCCTTTTTGGATGAAATTGTTCAGGAAGAGTCACTCCAAGAGTGCACTGGATGCTCTCTAATTATTAATCATTATTCAGACCACAGGACCACAGTGGAGCTTGATAACACTGAAGTCCCACAAGTATGTATAGTGTCGTTTTCTCTGAAAATCTCCTTCTACCAGGGTACGCTACTTGTTTCATAGCTTTGGTATTCCACAAAGTTCAAAAGAGTTGTTGCTTCAGATCTAAGAGCAAAGGCTAGGTGGCTCATGACTCAGTCATTCCAGAATAAAAGGGAAGACCATACAATCATTTCTAAGAACTGCTATCCAAATATGTTGTGTATTTCAATCCAGTAAATGATTGTTAAAGTTCCTTTCCCTCTTACATACATAAATTCATATTCCTAACCATTGCTGGCATGAATGAGATTTCACACAGACTCCTACAGACAGTGTCGGTATGTTTTCTGATAACTTGGGTCACCAAGGTATTCTATTTCTAAACTACAGTAATCCAAAAGATATTGGATTAATGATCTATTTTTAGATATTTTGTAAACAGATAATATTTATTTTGGAGAAATATGGTCAGATTATCATGAATGTATTTTTTCATGTAATATTCTTAATTCACCAACTACTTGAGCATTCATTTCACACATCTGTGAAAACACTGTGACTGAATTTCCCCAAAAGAATGATTAGTAAACATTGCAGGAAGGCCTCTGGTGCTTCTGAATTGAAATATTTACATCATACTGTTCCTATGTGATAAGGTACTGTTTACAACAGAGAACAAGGCTGAAAGAATACTGAATAACACTCAGGCACAAATTTAATGTAAATAACTTCATTATACTAGAATTCTACACGTAATTTTACATGCTTAGCATGCTTACATGGCAATAGCATTCATTAAAAAATATTCTGTCTTCATAGCTATGAACAAAATAATATTTGACATTAATATAAGAATGTGAAGATCTTTTCTAAAAAAATTACACAAATTCATGTTTTTTGTAAATCCGTTGCATGTTTTAAACTGTAAAAACTATTTTGATGCCACATCTACCACTGAGATCTCTACTACTTAAATTCTTTTGAACCCAGATTTTAAAATATTTTATATCTCATATTCAGAGGCTGCTCAAATACAGGTTATAATCATGATCTTTCAATACTTTACTGCTTTACATTTTACATTCCTTCATTTACAGAATATGGTATGGAGAGAAAGAAAAAAAAAAAATAATAAAAAAAAAAAGTGGGGAGGGGGAGGAGAGAGGGAAAGGAAAAAACAAAAAGGAAGATCTAAAGTAAGATGAACTACAGAGTAACCCTTATCTTTCTCAGTGTCCGCTGCTCCTTTTGATAATGTCAGTTATGAAACAGTTTGTATAATCTTCTGCTGAGATCATGGCTTTATGTTCTATAAAGCTTCCAATGCAGCTTTGAAACTTGTACCAAGATAAGTTCTACTTACTTGCACCAAGTAAGAAGTACAGAAAGGAAACAGAACCTTCAGTGTTTGGGTTGGGTTTTGGCGGTGCTTTTTATTTTTTATTTTTTTATTTTTTTTATTTTTTTTTCTGTTTTCTTCTTGATGAAGTCTAATAGAAAAAAAATGATAATATAATGAAAAGCTGATATTATGTTTTATGTTTATTATCTTTCTTTGCCTTGTTTTATAAGATAATCTTGAATATGCATTTTAAAAAAAGCTTTCAAAAATATTTTGTTTCTGATTCTAAGCCTGTCAGAATTTTTATGTGGCTACAGGTTAATTATTTATTAACACAAATTATTTATTTAATGCAAAATAATTAGATTTTTGACTTTCAAACTTTCAGTCTGTAAAAAAATTAATTACATATTATTATATTTTCATATTTCTTAATATCTTATATTCCACACATATGTACACACACATATATATAAACACATATATATATAAACACACATATAAATAGAAATACTATCAATATTAGTATTAGTAATAATGAATAGAAATAATTTCAAAGTTTGTAGCTGACTTTTGTATATGATTTATGAGTGTATTCATAATACTTTCTGGATATGTGACATGTATATTCAATCTTCCTACTAGACCTTAATACCATTTGTCAATAAAATCTATAATAATTATATGCATATATATACTATTAATTTTCCAGTTTTTCATTAGAAAGATGCCTTAGAAGTCCAGTGTTACCATTATTTCTACTTTCTTTTTAGAATTAAAGATACACTTTCTTTTTTTTCCAGTTGTTTTATTTAACCCTTTTGATTTACATACATGCCAGCATATAGGGAAATATATATATATATATATATATATATATATATACATACACACACACACACACACATATACATATACACATATACATATACATATATATATATATATATATATAGGTAGATGGATAGATAGATAAATAGATATTTGTATATATTTTTTGTATTATATATATTTGTATATATATTGTGTGTATATATATATATATTTACACAGATAGTCACACTGAAGTTCTTGTACTCCAGTACAGAATTAAAAATTGCTTATATTGCTCCTTTTATTAAATATATATATATATTTTCATTATTCTTTCTATTTGATAACTAAATTTCATACAATATACTTTTCACTCATAGGAAAGACTTCTTTCCAGTACCAAGTAACTTTAACAATTATCTGATGTTTTCAGTCTCCTAAGCACTCCTGCTGCTAGCTCATTCTTGTTTTTCTCATTATTCAGAAAAATCAAAGATTTGCATACTATTTTTTTTTTATAAAGTACTTTATTAAATCCTTTTCATTATTAAAAGCTTGTTCATTCCAATGAAAGAATACAATATTTTAAAATCTTCTCTGTGTGTCATAAGGGAGGGTCTGTGTCATACAGAAAATGTTTCCACTAAACCTCAACAGAAACTCCCTGAACTAAATCTAATAAATTTGCTACATAATAGTTCATAAAAAAATCTCTTTCTGAATTTTACATTTTTGCATGAAGCTCAAGCAGAATAGGCTCAACTATATGCATCTGTGAACTGGTGATCATCTATCTCAGTGTTCTGTTACCCAGGCCTTTGCATGGCCCTGAAGATCTGAAGGAAAGCCACTTTTTGATAATGCTGAGTAAGTTACAAGGTATCCTTCGTTTCCTTTCACAGACATTGAGTAGTACATGTATTAACATTTATTTTAAATTGCAAAAGAGTACCCAAAATGGCCAACTGTGTTGTTCTTCATTTTAGTGTAAAGGAAGCTCAATGGAGAGTGACCTGTCAAGAATTCCTCCAGAACTGGAGGATGTCCTGTTCCCAGTTTCAGAGAGAGGGAGAAGAGTTGTGGAAGCAGTAAGTTGTGCTCACCCATAGACTGAGTCACATGTAGCCTCATGCTTACTCCAAGATGCTGGAGTGAATAATGGTCTGTGTAAAAGAGAACTGAACAGAACATTTAAAGGTGGAACTATGGTTCAGTGCTGTGTGGCAAGAAAATCAATGTTAGAAGATACTAAATGACAAATGTTATGTGCCATGAAGCGGTATGCTGAGTGCCTAGACTTGAGATTAGTTTTCAGCATTGGTCTTGTTGCTGGTCCATATAAGGGAGGGAAGCTAATAAATAAAATAAAATAAAATAAAATAAAATAAAATAAAATAAAATAAAATAAAATAAAATAAAATAAAATAAAATAAAATAAAATAAAATAAAATAAAATAAAATAAAATTAAATAAAATTAAATTAAATTAAATTAAATTAAAAATAAAAAAATAATAAAAAAAAATTACTGAAGGACCAAAGATGAGAAAAGGAGGTAGAGAAAGGTCTTACTGCCCTCTACTCTTTCTTGCAGCTTAAGATTATAAACAAAATTGGTGCAAAACTTCTATTATCTCTGTAGTTACATCCATTCTGTGGTGTTCGTTAGGTACTTCAACAGTAAAAGAGAATTAATTCTTTTTTAAAATGTTCCATTTACCTCTATAAGTTTACAGTAGCAAAACAAACCAACAACAGCAAAAAGTTATTTTCAATTCAATTTGCAATTACTGTTTTAGAAAACAAAACTCTGCTGGTGATGGAATCCTTTAAGCTACTTGCACTGAAGCATTTCAGAAGACCCAAATGTTGCCACAATAAACATGAATGAAATAGTGAAGGAAATTCCTCAGAGCAACACTTTCTTCATGAAACAGTGTACATGTTCCTGCATGCAGACTTTCATTCATTGGGCAAGAAATACAAGTAACTAGAAAGTGTGATGTTGCAAATTGTAATTGTAAATCTGTAAATCTTAGAAAAATTCTCGTTGCTTGTATTTTTGCATAGAAAACAATTACTATTTTTATGTTTGTAACTTTATCCTGCTGTGCCTGATAATTTAAATCATGCATTTAACCCTTCTGGATTTTAGCTTAAGATGTACTGCATTCTCTAACAGTATTATTCTGAAGTGTACTGGATGTTAATGATATGTGTTATCATCATCCATCCAGAGTTCATAATTATCATAGTGTCTACATCGTTCTATCCTTGCACAATACCTATATGTTCTTGTTTTTCATCAGTGTTACACAAGAGGCTCAAATAGGGATTATGGTCCTCAATTCAGATTCCGAAATACATGCAGGGCTTAGAGACTGAAATTTTATTTATGATAAAAAATATATAAAATGAACAAATTCATCAAAACATGAAACCTTTTTGCTCACAGACAAGAGTCCTACTTAGCAGATGCATAAATATGCTACTTCATGAGTATTTCTACTGCAATTTGTGAATCTGAACTTTCTGGATGAAAAGGGTCTGGCTTCAACAGGCAGCTCCCATCCACTCCAACTTAAACCCACTCCAACTTAAACTATGTCAGGAGCTGCTTACTTAGCACTGTTTTAGGCTACTAAGAGACAAAATCCAGGTCTCTGCTCTTAAAAAACTGCCCTGGCTTTAAAGTTAATGCATAGGAAACATTAGGACCATTAGGCTGCCTTTGAAAAGAAAAAGAGTAAGACAAAGTTTTAAACAGAGAGTGTAGCTGTTTGGTTATAGGAGCACATTTCACATGCTTCTGTTGCAACTATAAGTGATTCACTGTCTGAAATATGCCTCACTTCCACTTATTGTGCATCTAGTGCTACATCCTGAGGCTTTCAATGCCAGTCCCTGATGCTCAATTTCCTTGGTTCCAGCTGATATCACAGAATCACAGAATCATAAAATGGCTTGGGCTGGAAGGGGCTTCAAGGATCATCAAGCTCTAAGCCCCCTGCTGCACGTAGGTCCACCAGCCTTCATATCTAATACTAGACCTGGCTGCCCTGTGTCCCATCCAACCTGGTTTGCAACTTAATTTTTCAGTTCTCAAAATGAAAGCCAAAAATTCTTATCTTACAAAAGAAAGTAAGTCAAGAAAATAAAAAAAGGTTTTAGAAAAAGTTTTAAGACTCCTCCTACCTACAGGTAATTGTCAGAATTATTTTAAGTAGATAATGTTATATGACTTAAGAAACATACTTAGTACTTCACTGCAAATTTTCCAAAACTGTGCTAACAGCCCAGACCTTTTAACCTACTTAATATCTACAGCAGCTTGAATTTTGCTTTCATGATGCACAGGGAGAAAATTAGGAATAGTGTTTAATGGAAAGACAGACTATGTTAATCAGGTCAGACAAGTATATTAAACATAAATTTGTTTACATGCACTCTGCCACCTTTATCTCTATTCCTTACACATTCGTTCTTCTCAATTTATTTTGACCCCTCCTGTACCTTGCCTCTAGTAATTCCTCGAGGTATCCTATAAGATGTTCTGCAGAATCTAACAAACCCTTTCAAATATCCAAAGATAAGTTTGCTTATTCCCTTCTGATTATAATAATTTCCTTCTTATAGGTTACAAAGTTATGATTCAGTCTCATCACGGCCTTGAACAGTTCATTTAGAATTCCATCAAGCAATGACTCGGCAGCTATGGTCTTTGCTGTTATATCTATTACATCTTCATTTTTTAGAGTTCCCATATTATTATTAAAACAAATATTATTTCACTTATCTTCTTTTCAACTGAATATTTAGTTTTATTGTATGAATATCAATTTTGTGTAGAATTCAAGTATCAGTGAAATCAAATACTACTTTTCCATTTAAGCTTTTCAGTCATTGCAAGCTTTCTATGACTTCTAAAACAAAGAAAGCTAGTCAAAGACCTGGGTGATCTCCCTGTTGTTAAATATATATGTATATTTATAAATACTCATGTGCACATATGCATCTAAACATTATGGCATAAGAAAACCTAACTAAGCATAGAAGAGTAGAATTGACTTTTAAGAGTTCTCTGTTAATATAAAGTTTGCTGCTCCATCTGGATGTATATGAGTCTATGGGGCCAAATGGGATTCATCCCAGGGTACTCAAAGAGCTTTCTGATGTCATCATAAAACTTCTCTTAAATTTCAGCAGTCCTGGGAATGTTGAGAGGTCCCAATACTGAAAGGTGTTGAATATTCCAGTTTTCAAGAAAGACAAGAAAGAAGGCCAAGGCCTGACTGATTCACTTCAGTGCTTGGCAAAATTATGAAGGAGACAGATTATTCTGGAAATGACTGAATGATATCTGGAAGACAATGCAGTCATTGGTCATAGCCAACACATGATTAGGAGGGAAAGTCCTGTCTAATGAACCTAATTTTCTTTTACAACAAGGATACACAACTAATTGAGCAGGGGAAGTCAGTCTTTATTATTATTATTATTATTATTTATTTTATTTTATCAGATTTAAATAATGTTTTCCACAGTATTCTTCTGGAAAAAACAAACAAATAAATAAATAAATAATCTTTAGCATGGGGCCAGGATTTGGACTTGTTCCTTGTCAGCCCTATGAGGAGAGACTAAGGAAGCTGGGGCTGTTTAGCCTGAGGAAGAGGAGGCTGAGGGGAGACCTTATTGCCGTCTTCCAGTACCTGAAAGGTTCTTACAGTGAGAGTGGGGCAGGTCTCTTCTCACTACTGACTTGTGACAGGATGAGGGGAAATGGCCTCAAGTTGCGCCAGGGCAAGTTTAGGTTGGATATTAGAAAGAACTTCTTTACAGAAAGGGTGGTTAGGTACTGGAATGGGCTCCCCAAGGAGGTGGTTGAATCGCCATCCCTGGATGTGTTTAAGAGCCGTTTGGATGTGGTACTCAGGGATATGATTTAGCAGAGGTTTGTTGTTGTAGTATTGTTTTGTGGTTGGTTTTTTAAGAGATAGGCTACTGGTTAGGCTGCGGTTGGACTTGATGATCTTCAAGGTCTTTTCCAACCTGAGTAATTCTATGATACTATGATTCTATGATTCTTGTGAGACCGTTCCCATTTAGGACATTCTATCGTATTAAAAAAAACAAAAAAACAAAACAACAACAACAACAACAAAAACTGCTTTCCTTTTTTTTTTTTTTTTTTTTTTTTCACTGAAGTTGCAAATGCAGAAACATGCTCTGGCATGATATGAATTCTTTATTAAATCTGGGGGAAAAAAAAAAAAAAATCAACACTTCAGTTCCTTTTAATAAGACAGGAATATTTTTGTCAAGAAAAAATGTCAAGCAGCATTATTTTAAAATCTGACTTCTTCACTATCCCATGTTTTTAAGCCATTAGAGATTACCAGCTTTTTCTACATTTTTTCAGATAATTCGTTTTTTCTGAACTAGTGCATGTATAATAAATAGCAGATCTGTTAATTTGCAACATCTTTGAAAATCAGTCTGTTTCTTCTACAGGTAATATAAAATTTCATATCTAATAAATATGATTTCTATGTCCGTGCAAACTGTTAAATATTAAAGCAATACAGAAATGACACATACTTCTTTACAATAAAAAAGAGTGCTGCTAGATATTAAAAATTTCCCAATACTGAGTTCATTTATGTGGCTATTTGTGTAACTAGTTCTAGCTTATTAGTAGCACTTTTTCTGAAATTTTGTTTCTCTGTTTCAATTGTGTTTGATTATGTGAGAGAAAATTAGTATGACAAAGCTGTTTTTTACTGCTACGCATGAATTTTGTCTGACTTGTATACCGTCATTACATTTGTGTTGAGTGTCTGCATAATACTAGATTGAGCTATTATTTTGAAAATTGAGCTGCAAGTACAGGTGTTGTAGTTGTATTACCATTAATAACTAATAAATTAATAAATATTTATCATCCATAAATATAACTTATGGATGATATGATGATCTTGTGTAGATCAAATACACAATCGTGGAATTTTAAAATGTCACCCAGCTTTCCCAGTAAATAAATGTAACTTAATAAATGCTGTTCCTCAGAAATAAAAGTCATTATCTTTCAACCGGATTGCATATTTCTGTTCTAATTCCCCATGAATTAATCAATGCAGAATATCTGATAAGTAAATTTTGTTTCACTTAATAAATATAGAAAATAAATGTAAAACAAATTGAGAAAGATTTAATTGCTTTATGAACAACCGTAATAATAACTACTAGATTGTTTTGTGACAAAGTTTTCTCATGAAATATGCTTTGATCCATCACAGCAATGCAATTTTTCTCCTGACTGAGATTATTTATGTTTAAGCACTCCAGTGATGTGCCTAAGACTACTAAAATATTACTTATTAGCATACCAGTCATCTGAAATTGTTCACACACAGAAATTGAGTTGTTTCACTGCCACAGATAAATTAGGCTGTGACCTGTTGAAAATCAGTCCCTTAAGCTACATCATGGAAGGTGCTATTTTGCCTTTTAACTGACCGGCACTCAGTAAATGTGTAGGATTTCAATGCTTTCCAGGAAACTGATTGAAATAACTACTGTTGAAAAGAATTATGTATTACTCTTCACTGGAACCATGGCCTTGAATCAGAATATATCTGTAGAAAATACTTACATAGTGTCTTAAAACAATTTAAAAATTGGTATAATTTTCATGGAAAACATACAAGGCACAAGATATAACACTATAGAAAAAAAATGACACTTTGAAGGAGAACTATGAAAATAACATACCATAGAGTGTAATCCTGCTGTTAGTGAGACTCTTTCAGCCTTGAGGAGGTAAATGGCTATCTAGATATTGCTAGTCTGTATCAGAATAAACATAAGAGCATTCGTTAAAATCAATAAGTCAGCCTTCCCTTCACATAAAACACAAGAACTCATGCAGTTAGATAAATGTTAAAAGAAATAGACTTCTCCCTACCTCTCAGCTATTGGCCAACATCTAGATGAAGTGCAATATTTGAATACAACAAGGCAAACAATTTTAGAATATACTATCATATTAAATAAAGATATTAATTAAGATCATGTTCCATGCCTGCCCAGAGGAATTCACAGCTATTCAAGAATTTAACTCAAATCATACCTATATTTACGTTGGTCTTTTGGGAGCATAAGAAATCTTACTGACTAAATTTTCTAGACAATTACTAAAGAGAAATGTCCACTTCCTAAGACTGTACAGAACAAGGCAATGAATTTACATTAGGAACCTCATCCTGCCTATTTAGCAGTAGAAATATCTTATCTTTCCTCAAGATTTAAACCTTTAACTGAGGACAGGCAACCAATAAATCAGGTCTGGTTTCTTTAGCAAGAAGCAATGTTCCCACTACATTACATTTGCAAAACATTTTTTTTTTTTCCCCCAAAACTTTTATTTACTCTAGAAGTGAGCCAATAGATCCTCAGCTGCATGAAGCTATAAACGACCTCTGAATTGAATTCCAGCATAAGTATTCTCTACTCCTCTTGTTGATATGAGCAATAAAGGGACCAGAAAGAGAGAAATCAGGAAGGATTTTTGACTTTTTACAGGGAAATAAATAGAAATGGCATTCTAATCTCTGGTCCTTGGAATAAACTACCTAGGAGAAGGAAGTGTTGATTTCAGCCAGGCTTTCCTTGTTCTTATTCATGCTGTGTCTGCCTATACATAACATTTGGGCTTTTCTCATAGTGTCTTAGCTGTAATTACTGCAGTAGAGATTCTCGCTGTCTACTGAGGATCCTCATTTGAACTTGGATTGAAAAGGTTCTGGTTACAACTGAGATTCTAGGTGATGTTTCTTTTTTCTCTTCCTGAAAGTTCTGGATAATTTTGGGCCAATGAGGTAGGCAATTTCTGATCCAAATGTTTTAATGATTAGGTTTCAATGAAGAGCAAATACAGTAAAGTGTATTCTGAGACTTGAATGAAAATTTATAATTTAGGCAGGTTGCAAGGGAAACAGATTTAATCTCCCTCCTGTAAACAAGGAGAACAATCATCCAGCATCTTAAATTTCATACTTTGGTTTCAACACTGAAAATCAACTTCACTTGGTTTGGGGCTTGTGTCTGTATGCCTGTATGTGTGCATGGCAGTCTCCAGAACAGGTAGTTCTTTGATGATGGCCAAACATTTAAGACCATCTACCTAGTACACTGGTTTTAAGTTAATCTGGATTCTGATAACATAAAATTATTTGGCAAAAGTGTGAATGAGGAAGTCTCTGATCCAGACAAAGATGTTCAAGGCAATGTGATTTGTGTGTGTCAATGGTCAATATATGGGAGGGGGGAGGGGGGAAATAAAAAAAAAAAAAATTAAAAAAAGCTTTTTATAGCACTCAGCCTGGAATCCATAAAAAAGTACTTATGAGAAAAAAAGTCTACTCAAGAATATATTTCAACAGCCTTTTTAATGAATAGACTAGTACAAGTTAATAGGAAGGAAAGTAATTAGATTGTGATGAAAGCTGTGTGTTTTCACATGGTAAAGAACTGTGACTCAAATATATGTGTGAGAAAGAGGCAGGCTAAGTAAGTAGATTGAAGCAGGTGTGTGTGGTACTCTGGGCTGGAGAGACGAACATCAAGAGACAGAACCACTTTTTAATATGTGAATATTTGTTCAAAAAAGGATAATTCCTAACAGTTAATACTATAACTAGATAAGTTTAGAATATGACAAAATGATCATTTCAAGGTAAAACAGTCTCTTTAGATTTAAATACATTCCTGAGGTTTCAAAAACTACCAAAAAAAAAAAAAAAAAAAAAAAAAAGAGAGAGAGAGAGAGAATTTATATTTGTTATGAGCATGATACTGGTAATTACTACTGATAATTGCTATGATGTCTATAAAGACATGGAACTATTGGTAGATTAGAAGACAAAACTCATCATGTGAGCCTTTCACACAACCCCACATGACCTCATTGTCTCTAAATTGAAGAGAGATGTGTGAATTATATGGAGGATAAAGAATTATTTGGATGACTGATTTTGGATTGTTCTGGTCAGTGGTTTAGTGCCCAGGTGACGATTAGTGATGACAGGTGTCCCTTAGGGATAAGGTTTGCGAATGATACTAAACTGAGTGGTACAGTTGACACACTTGAGGGAAAGAATGCTATCCAGAGGGACCTGAACAGGCTTGAGTGGCAGGGCAAGTTCATGAAGTGGCCCTGAGGTCCAACAAGGCCAGGTGCAAGGTGGTATGCATGCATCAGGGCAATCTCAAATATCAGTACAAACTGAGTGATGAATGGATTGAAAGCAGCCTGAGGAGAAAGACTTGGGAGTACTGGTGGATGAAAAACTGGACAGGAGTCATCAGTGTGTGTAGCTTAGAAAGCCAGTCATATTCTCTGATACCTCAAAAAAATCTTGGTTAATGGAGGTGATTCTAGCTCCCTACTCCACTCCTATGAGAGCCTGACTGGAGTACTACATCCAGCTCTGGGGACTCCAGCATAAGAAACCTGTGAATTTATTAGAGTGGATCCAGAGTAGGGACATGAAGATGATCAGCTGGGCTTTTTCGGGATGTGACGGTGATAGTAATCCAGCCTCTTCCGTCTCAAACCCTGTAAGGTACATTGGCGCGCATTTCAAACGTGTACCCTAGGGGGCGTAGACGAAGTAGTAAGGTATATAAGGTATTGATTACTCCTAATAAACGCCATTTTGCCACGTTTCTTGATGAGTCACGGTGGTCTTTTGGCTCTTGCAAAGGTTTCGCAAGAACCTGGGAAATTGGGGGTTTCCGAGTCACGGCAACACACCTCTCCTGTGAAGATAGGTAGGGAGAATTTGTTATTTTGTATGGAGCAGAGAGGCCACTGCAGAGACTTTATAGTGGCTTTGAAGTACTTCAGGGGGAGGTACAAGAAAGATGGGGAAATACTCTTCATGAGTAACTGTAGTGACGGGAATTAAGGAGTATTGATTGTGTAGATTTAAATTAAATATAAGGGATAAATTCTTCATTAGGAGAGTGGCAAGGCATAGGACAAGATGAATGGAGAAGGTGTCCCCACACACTGCAAGGGGAGGGGACATTCAGCATGGTCTCTAGTTGTCCCTTCCAATGTAAATAATTATCTGATTCTCTGATTATCTGACATATTTACAATGAATATTTAGCAAATACCATTAATGGTTATTTTGCAGTTTTCTATAAGGAAATACTGTATTTAGTTTATTTAACCCACTGGGGAATTGCATTCCATATAAATTATACTGAGATCTGTGAACTTTTGTTATTGTTTCTCCAATATATAAGATGCCATTTTATTATTTGTAACATTCAATAAAGTAAGTTTGACATTAAAGAAGAAGGAAGGACACTGAGAAAAAAAAAATGTTATCAGCAATTTAGTTGGCAGCTTAAAATGTCTAATAGTATTGAAGCAATGGAAGTTTATATTTAAGAGCATATTAATATAACTATAGGAGAACTTTCAACTTCTATATAGTACTTTTATCACCAACACCGAATGAGGAAAAAATAAAACCATCTATAAATTATCACTAGCCTAGTCTGTTAAAATAACTCTGAATTCCCATTTGAACTGGTATTATTATTATTTGTTTATATTTTTTCAAATATTTAGCTCTCTATGTTCTCGTTTCCTCAAATAACACACATTTTTATTTCTCATTTGATACTTTATTTTCACATCAGATAAAAAAATGTTATTTTCTCATAGTCATCCACAACTATGCAGAGTAAAGCTGAAATTGAAGTATGACAACAAAACAAAAAAATTGATTATATTATTTGAATTTTTGAGACTTTATTATAAAATGCATTTTTGTTCTTTCTAGCAAGGTAAAATTATCTGCAGGCAGAAGTAACCAGGTTGTGAAAGTCACATCTTGCTAACTTAAGAGTTTTATGTGGAAATTAAGCTCTGATAAGGTTTAACGTTACAATATTGGTTGAATGAAAATAATAATTTAAAAAAATAATAATTAAAAGAAAGTGGAAGAAATTAAAAGTTTCAAGTGGACAATAAGTATTGTAGGAAAAAAAATCTATTTTAAGATCATGTGCGCTAAGATAGAATCTATGCACATGAAAAATAACACAAGAATTTGCAATCCATTATCATAACAAACAGTAATATTGTGTGAAGTATTAAAAAATAGACTGGGTAAAAATTGAATCATAGAATCACAGAAACATAGAATTTGTAGATTTCGAAGGGACCTTTAAAGGTCATCTAGCCCAACTCTCCTTCAAAGAACAGGGCTATCCAACAATATTGGATGGCCCAGGGCCAGATCCAGTCCTGCCCTGAAAGTCCCCAGGGATGGGGCATCCACCACATCTTTGCATAGCCTAGTCCAGTTCCTCAGTACCCTCACTGTAAAAGATTTTTCCCTATATCTAACCAAAAAATACAGACTTTTAGTTTGAAGCCGATTCCCCTTGTCCTGTCGTCACAGACCCTGCTAAAGAGTCTTTATTCATCTTCATTCATGTAGAAGGGATGTTGAAGGGATATCAAATTTTCATTAATAGGTAGAATGATTAGTTGTCATGCCTTTTCTATTTCTGATTTCTGCAGTCTAACTGAACATAGAGGTCTGACAATATATATAAAATAATCACAATAAGACACTATAGTCAAACTTCTTTCACTTTTTAAATTTTATTTTATTTCACACATGCTGATAAATCACAATGAAGTTCAATGAGCAGTGATTACAGGAAAACATCTTCCTCAGTGAATTGCTGTTGATGATTTTTTCTGCAGTAGCCAAGAAAAAAAAAAAAATACTCTAAGAAGCTATTAATGCATCTTGGCATTTAATGAGCTCTAGGTACTCTACAAAAATCAAGTCTTAGCCTCCATTTTAAATTGTGCAGTCTTATTTCTGAATGAGAGAAAACCAGGACTGCAGTAAAGCACTCTGGTTGGGAGTATTTGGCAAATATACTTTTAGCTGGAAAATGTTGTTTTTTCTAGGCTTGAAAGGATAGTTACTGTGTATTTAAAACTATTGATGGCAGCAGGGGAAGGACAAAAGAGCAAGATAAGCATGTTCTCCTAAGCACTGAAAGAGGTTCTTAGATCTTTTGCCTCCCAGGAAGTTACCAAAGAGCTATAATGCACTTCTAAATACTGAGAAGATCCTGTTTGGTTATAAAACTGAACATTAACATTACCATTTTTTAAAGAAATGCTACTCTATAGTAACAGAAAGATTTAAAAATTAAAAATAATAATAATAATAAATAATTAAATAAATCTAGAAACACTAAACCAAAATATTCTAAAAATTTCTAACATTTAGGAAAAAAAAAAAAAAACAAAAACATGATGCTTTGATCTGTTTTGCAAATTAGGCAGTATCAATTGTGTATTGACAAGCATTTTATGGTAAAGTGTGCTGCACATGAAAATTGAGCTGGACATAAAACTGGAGAAGTGAAATAACTGCATACAGAGTGCAGAAAATGTAAAGGAATGTAACCACTGGGTTTTTTGTTTGTTTGGTTGGTTTTTTGTTTGTTTTATTGTGGAAGGATAAGTAAACGTGTAATTGTTTAAACTGTTAAGATTAGTAAGTTAATAGAAATAGCTCAAATCAACTCAGCAAGGACAAATCAGATTTTTCATCCTTCCCAAGTTGTTGTTTTATATATGTTTGCATTTGTCCTGGAACACTGATAGTTTATGATCAATTCAAAACAAGAATTTTAAACTATTACAGTCATTTTTAACAGAAGCTTGAAGGAAATTTCTAGTAAAGGCTGATGGCCAAAAGCAATACTTTTGTTTTACACTAATTTGAAGCTTGTTTCTTATCTCTCAGTTAACTTGACTTTGAGTAATTCTGACATGGACTTAAAAAGCACTTAAAAAATTGAAATACAAATTGTTTTATAAGTCCTTCTTAGCATTTATTGGACTTAGAGTGCAGAGGAAAATTAAATTTACCTTTGGAATGTGGAATATATTTGACTTGCATCAGTTAGAAGGTCTAATAAACATTTTGTTTCTGAATCTTTTCCAAAATGTTGAAGATTTCTAACAGTGTAAGTCTTGATAATATTATTGTATTTACATCAGAAATATGTTGATTCAGGTTAGATCTCAGACCATTTTTACACTGGGGCAAATCTACAGATATTAAATAGAATTGTTGAAGAATATACTTAAATAAGCACATTATTAGTCTCTCCATAGGCTCGTTTAATGGAATTGAATCATGCTATGCTAAAAAAATTTTACAAAATACTGATCACTAGAGAGAAAGTATGAAAAATAAAAAATAAAAAATAAAAAATAAAAAGCTTCTCTATAGTGCTGGAAGATTTAGAGATGTTACCAGTTTATATTTCTAAGGAGAGATTTCACGTTTTTTTAAATCAATTCACAAATGTGCTCAATATTTACATAATGATCTTCCAAAGATGAAAGAATGTATGAACAGTAAATAAATTGTGACCTTCCTGCAAAACAACATTACTTTTTAAAGATGGATCATGTAGGGTGATGCTTGGCTGCACCCAATTCATCCATATTTATTAAGCTGACGGAAAGTCATTTTCCCATTCTTCTCTTCTCTTCTCTTCTCTTCTCTTCTCTTCTCTTCTCTTCTCTTCTCTTCTCTTCTCTTCTCTTCTCTTCTCTTCTCTTCTCTTCTCTTCTCTTCTCTTCTCTTCTCTTCTCTTCTCTTCTCTTCTCTTCTCTTCTCTTCTTTTTTTCTTCTCCCTTATAGATGTTACAGATATATTCACATGCAATGATTAACACTGAATTGAAACCACTGCCACTGAACTAGACTTATGCATTTGCTTCACAAAAGCAAGGTCAGATATCCCACTAGTTCTATGTTTCTGTTCCTCTGTTCTTTTAAAATTTCAAGAAAAATATTGAACATTAAAATGTTTTGTTCCTTGTATATTGATAGTATTGTATATTTTATGAGAGGCGCTCCAAACGTAATGCTTCCTATTTTAATATGTTGGCCCACAGTGTCAGAGGTAGACGTTAGTGGTATGCCACTAGGGACTGAACACTGCATTTCTATTGAAATCCTTCATGTGGAAAAAAAAAAAAGGCACACATTTTCATTCATTGACACTTGCTGAATGTTTCCAGAGACCAAGGGGATGTGAGCACAGGGAAAATCTATTCCAGGTAGTCTACATCATTTGAAAATCATCATGGATAAAATAATTCACATGTATTATAAATGTTATAAATACTTGCAGATATGTGTTTGCATGTATTTGTATAAGCCCTATACACACTGAATACAAATATCAACTTATACATAATTTTTTCAGAGCTTTAATTAGAGGATAAAACATTATTTTTTCCATATTTTTTTGTTTGTTTGTTTGTTTGTTTCCTTCAAAAAGACTCTATAGTAGTCCACAGAGATATCATTTATTTAGTTATACAGTTATCTAGGAATGCAAACTTACTTTGTTGTATTGCTTCCAAATGAATCCACAGCATGATGAACTAGTGTTATGCCACTGCAGGTTTCCTGAATGCATTATGTTGTGGCAGAATAAGGAGAAACAGTTTCAAACTAAACGAGGGTAAATTTAGGTTAAATATAAGGAAAAAGTATTTTACACTGAGAGTGGTAAGGCACTGGAACACATTGCCTAGAGAGGTAGTGGATACTCCATTCATGGAGACATTGAAGTTCAGGTTGGATGGGGCTCTGAGCAACCTGCTTTACCTATGGATATCCCTGTTCATTGCAGAGGAGTTGGACTAGATGGCTATTAAAGGTTCCTTCCAACTCCAAAGTTTCTGACAATATGAATATACTTCTGGAATGTCTATAGTTAGTTGAAATAATATGAAGCAAACAATTTCATATTTGGTTATGTAAATTTACCATGACTGTCCCTTCTTCTAGGATCTCTTAGGCACAGTAAGAAAGTAGCACTTTGAAATTACTTTCCAGCACCTTTGAAGTGGTACTTATCCATATAGATAATTTAGATCAGCAAAAGCTTCCAAACATGGCTTTTTCAATCAGTGATAAATTTAGCATAGTAGTTGCTATTCTGCACAATAATAGTACTTTATTTATTTTTACTCACAGAATATAATAGTATTACAAATACTTGTTATCTGTGGTAGAAAAAGCAATATTATTAAGCTAACCTTCAGAAATGTAAGTGCTTATTATTGCTGTTAATCCAGTGAGACACATTTCAGAGGTGTGGATAATCACCACAAATTTCACCTATCTGTGAATACGTAATGAAGCATCTGAGACTTATTTTGCAGCATATCAACGTCCGTCAAGTGATTTTCATTACATCAAAAATTGAATATGCTAAATTGAAGTTTACCATGTAACGGATGAGTCCAAAGAACTGATAGGCATCACCTAAAATGTATCTTATCAGAGTGTGCAAAAATATTACAGTGAGCAATGAGAGTGAAGGAAAAAAAAAAAAAAAAAAAAAAAAAAAAAGTGAAAATTGTCAGCTTGCATAATATATTTGGATAAAGTTTTTATGTTCTTTGTTAATCTAAATTTGGTGACTGGGAAGGAATGAAAAGTAGGCATACAGAGATAATTATAATTATCCCTTCTAATGCTAGTGTTCTTGACTAACAAAGAAGTCCTGGTAACAACAGGGACTTTTTACCAGGCAATAAATGTTCTGGGAAAAAAATAATAATAATAATAAAATAGAGTCTTAACTTCATAGGAAGATCCTGTGATAAGCTTATTTCTCACAGAACTGAGACTCACTTTTTTCACCAGTTCCAGCAGCACCTAAGAACATTGCATTTGTAGGAGTCATTGACTTTTCAACACAATGCTGTGCTCCAAATAGTCTCACAACAGTCACTACTCTCAGGAAAAAAATGAGGTGTTCAAAATAAGTCTGTAATGCATTTATTATCATGTCAGGCTCATGTATTTTTTATATGTAATAAGGTAATTATTTTCTGCCCCTGCCCTTGTCACCTGGTAAACCGCCATATCATCACTTTGTAACTATATAGTGTTATACATACTGTTATAGTATGGAACTAGTTTATTTTCTAGTACTAGTTACTCTTACAATATGGCTCATTTGTCAAGGTTAAACGCAAAAATAACTCAGATGAATACAAGGCCTATAATTGCAGAGTTGCTTCTCTCAGATTAATGCGGTGGTAAAGAAGGAAATTTTACAACTTCCAGGGAGTATTCATCTGATCACACTAACCTGGATGTACTTGAAAGTTCCTTCTACAGAAAATGGAGAGAAATAAGCTCATCTAGGAGATCATTCACCTCAGCCCAGGGAACTCACTTAAATCAACTGTACATGTCTAAGCGACATCTGATGTGATCTCAGATATCCCACCTGACCTACTGCAGTTTCAGAAGACAAAAACACATCTCAGATCCTTTAATATCTATGTATCTATGTATCTATGTATCTATGTATCTATGTATCTATCTATCTATCTATCTATCTATCTATCTATCTATTTTTGTATTAAATTGTTTTCCAAATGTTAGAAAAACGGCTTAAAACATCTAGAAGATCCCAAGTTATGGTTGTCTTAGAGTATTTCATATGGTACTTAGGCAACTGAGTTTTGCACTACATTTAACTGTGGAATGAAATATGTCCTGGGAATTCCTGCTTTTTTTTTTTTTTTTTTTTTTTTTAATTAGAGGTAGTCAAGGATAATTAGATCGGATACAGATACCTACACTTAAGTAAGATGAATAGATGGATACCTCTCTCAATGTTAGTTAGGTATTGCTTTGAAAAATATTGAGCTCAGAAGGTACAGAAACATTTCAATTAATATTCCTGGTGCATTGCTGCAGCTATACCAGGATAGCTGCAGACACTATAGAACTTCCAAGTCTTTATATCAGGGAAATCATGGAGTTCCAGGAAAAAAAAAAAAAAAAAAAAAAAAAAAAAAAAAAAAAAAAAAAAAAAAAAAGTTGGCTTTTGGGGTATTTGCCCTTTACGATAGGTAATTACTGCAAATTGTTCTGCCTTAAGGAAAGTTATTGTTAAGCAAACTACAATTCTACCTATGCAACAATGGAGAAAGCTATTACCAACAATAAGAAAACTATAAATATTTCAGTCAGAGCATACCTTTTTCTTTCTCACCCCTCCCCACTAGTTTGTGTTTTTCAATTTAACTGTGAATCAGCAGCAAATGCTTTTCACTGTTGCTTTCAATCAATAAAGTATTTTGATGACATTCTGTTGATCTAATAAGATTATCTGCCTAGATGACAACAACCAAAATAGATAGTAATAATAAAAAAGAAAATGTATCAAACAGCTTTACTTGACTGTGGCTAACTGTGGTGCCTGCAGATAATGGAGGCATTTTGTTTTTTCTACTTTTTTTAAGACTATGTAAAAAAATATAAAGAGCTGAAAGATATTTGAGAGTGACCTTGAGCAGTATGATTAACAAATATGCTTGTGCAACTCACACGCACACTGCAGATACTGAAGCATGAGATTTGAGCACTATAATCATAAAATCATAAAATCAAAGAAAGCTTTGCACTGGAAAGGATTTTAAAGATCATCTAGTTCCAATCCTCCTGCCATAGGCAAAGACACTTTCCACTAGATCAGGTTGCTTAAAGGCCCATGCTTATAATCCCATCCAATCTGGGTTTGAACAGTTCCAGGAATGGTGTATCAACATCTTTACTGGCCAGTCTGCTCCAGTACTTCACCACCCTCAACATGAATAATTTCTTATATCTAATCTAAACCAATCCTTTTTAGTTTAAAACAATTACCCTTGTCCTATCACTGCACTCCCTGATAAAGAATCTTTCTCTGTCATTCTTTTCAATCCCTTTTAAGTATTGGAAGACTGCTTATAAGATCTCTCCACTGCTTTCCATTCTTTAGGTTAAGCAATCTCAACTTTCTTAGGCTCTTTTCATTGCAGAATTACTCTGGTGCTCTTATCATCTCCTAGAACTCTAGGCCTACTCTAACAGGTTTGTGTCTTATGCTGGTGTCCCCAGTACTAGATACAATACTTCAAATAGAGTCTCAAAAGGTCAGAGTTGAAGGGGAAAATTACCTCCCTTAGCCTGCTAGCTATGCTTCATTTGATCCAGCCCAAGACACAGATATCTTTCGTCCAATAGTACTCTTGAGTCTTTCTCTGAAAGACTGATCTCAATCCAGTCATCACACAGCCTGTATTAATGTTTTAAGATTGCCCTGACGAGGGTGTAGGATTGTGCACTTGGCCTTTCTGAACTACTGTTTGCACATGTCCAGCTCTCAAGCCAGTAAAGGTCCCTCTGGATGGCAGCTCTTCCCTCCAGTGTGTCAACCACTCCTCTCAGGTTTGTATGATCCACAGCCTCGCTCAATTCTGTTGCTAATGATATGGTATAAGCAAGTTTTTACTTTCATATAAGTCTAAACATACTATCTACAAATAAAATTCATTTCATAATTTCCTCTAATAAATCAATAATGCATTATTGTAGTAGGATTCACTCTGCAATTAAATTGCTTCAAGGCAATTAAATGACTTCTGAGTCAGTACCTTAGAGGACAATATCTCCACTAACAAAAAAAAAAAAAAAAAAAAAAAAGGGAGGGAGGTGGAGGGGTGGGAGGGAGGATGAGAAGATTGAAATCTTTACAAAGCATCTGGCAGCCAACAATATTGACTATAGACTATAAAGATCATAGATTTTAAGGATAAAAAAATAATAAGTTCATATGTAAAAATAGAACACAATATTTAGAGGAGGAAAAAAGAAAAAAAGAAAGAAGAAAAAAGTAAACCTTCAGAGAAATACTCAGATGCACCAAACAAACAAACAAACAAAAAAAAACCCTTAACATTCCTAACTTTCAGTACATTTTTTATGTGTAAATAAATAAATAAATAAATAAAAGGAATCACAGTGTAGTGTCTGCTGAGAAAAGACCAGAATGATGAGATATAGTGCGGATCACAGATTATTGCACTTTAATTTAAAAATGAGCTTAGACATCTGTGAAATTAAAACCCCAGGGTTGACAATTTATGTGACACTATGTTGAGAAAGAAACAAAGCTTTGAGATGCAAATACCAGCTTTACCTTGCATCAGAGCAGGTAACCTTGCAAGCAACCTTCACATAGACCAGTCTCTCTGCTCTGACTGATGCCTCCCATATGTATCTATTTCTCCTCTCTGTTTTCCAATCAAGCTGACAGTAATTCCCAGTTCATTTTCTAAAGAGACTGATAAAAGCCAGGCTGGACCTGTACCTATTATTAACCTCTGTTGTACTGTTATTACTTATTTTTCTCCTTTGAGATAAGCAGTTACATTGCACTTGATGATCTTTGCCTGTGATGTGTTATTACATAAAAATGGTACAGCAAATGTCAGCCTATTACTGGGTCATTAAAGTCAGGTCATGATATTTGAAAATTTGATGTTCTTAACCTTTTCAGGAGTTAACCAACATATATTATGGCCTTATTGTCTTTGTTGTTTTTGTCATTGTTTCTGTTGTTGTTGTTGTTGCTTACATTAACTTTTCATATCTATAAGGGAATATAGTGCACTAAAATAAAAAGGCATGACATTTAATTGATTTATAAAAATTATGGAATAAACTATGATTTTACCATTAACAACATTTGTGTAATTACTTTCCAGGTCCAATTTCAGACTCATTCCCTATTATTCTGAAGGAGTAACTTGAACTCTTTATACACACATACAATTATCCAAATCTCTTCTGTACATACTACACAAATATAAAAAACATTATTTTGTCTATAAGTAGTTCTCTAAGTTCTCAAGTTTCCATTATGCCTATGGTTTCTGTAGAGAACATTTTAATATAAGTTCTTGTCTTCTTTAAGGTATCCATTTGAAACTGTTATGTAAACCATCTACAGAGAATAACTTTTCTAACTGTGTTCTTGGTTCATGTCCAGCTTCCCATCTACCAGTATCTCCAAGTTCTTTTTGAGAGGGCTGTGCTGAATCCTTTCATTCCACAGTCTGTACTGTTTGGATGTGGATGTTGCCTCAGATTGTTTGTAGCTTTGAAAACACCTTGCTTTATTCTTTAGTTCAATGTACTTGATGAAAATCGCTCATTAAGAAACTCTTCCATGAGAATCTCTTTCAGTTGTTTCTAAAATAACTTTTGGAAATTACTGAAGAACCATATGTATACACTTAAAGTAGATTTTAAAAAATAGTTTTATTGATGTATATCAGTGGCATGATGATCTCTAAGAAGAGAAGTGTCATTCTTATCTGTTAGAATACAGAACTCTGTTGGTTTTTTTGTTTGTTTGTTTGTTTTGTGTGCACTTTGTTTTATTTTGTTTTGTTTTTTTGTTTTTCTGATGCATAATTATTTCTGAATAACTGCTCTTGAAATTTTGAAGCATCTCCTAAAGGGATAGTATACTTTTTTTCCGGTACAATTTTCAAACTTGCTTGAAACAAGAGGTTAACAAAGTCACGAAGAATGGTTTGTGCATCTTTTTCACATTACGGAGACATAGTCTCCATGAATGGAGCAATATGGAATGGCAGTTTTACAAATTAATATGGACTGCACAAGATTGCAGTATTACTTTAGTAAGCACTTTAATTTATGAGAAAAATGGCACAAAACTATTACAACTCTTAGGCAAAACTATCCATACTAATATCACATAGTAGACACTATAGCAGCCAGGAAACCTGAGCCCAGGTAGTGATTTAATATCTTCTTGAGCAATTCGATGAGTAGCATGTGATAAAACAATTCTGGGCATGAGTAGTAAGTGATAAAACAATTCTGGGCATGAGTATATTTATGGGAGACTTTCATGTTGTCACAATAAACTTTTGCCTTAGTCTCTGGATGTAACACAACAAGAAGACTGACATTAGAGGGTCATTCACCTGATGAATTATGTAATTCTCCCTAATGGTACTGATGTGGAGAAGTTTAATCTAAAATGCAAACAGTAAGGCTTTCAACAGAATGCTGACTACACTTCAGCTCATTTTTCCTGAGCATTTTTTCTGTAAAAAACTTCTTTTGCCTCTTATGACTGTGTTATTTTTGCCATTATTAGAAATCCAATAGCAGACTCTGATATTTTGGAAATTCTCTTTCTTTCAGAAAAAAATATCTTCTTTGTAGATCTGTGCTTTTTTTTTTTTTAAAGATGGTCGAGGTCTTTAGTTGACCTTTACTAGGACAAGACTGTATAATCTGCCTTTCTTGTGAAGCAAACGTCCCTTCAGAGTTTTGACACTTTCATCAGGGAAATATTTTCCTGCCACACTTGAGAAAGAAATGTTTAAATGAACTTTCTAATAACTTTATTTACAAAATATCTAATTGTGAACTAGCTAGTAGGAAGCCTTATCAGGATTGTCTCTATCAAAAATAATTTCACTGCATCTTCTATATAATTGAATTGACTAAGTTCTGCTGCATCATGATGCTTTCTCTCATTATAACGACAGCTGTGGTATACTGCAAGTCAGTTCCTTAAGCAGGGAAACAAGTAGATGAAAAACTAGAAGAAAACTATCATTTCAACCATATTTCTTAAAATTAAGCAACTGGGGCAAAAAAAAAAAAAATATCCAATGCCAAGTGGAGAATAATATGAAATATTATTATTATTATTATTGTTACTCAATCTGCACTTAAAATATAATTTCTATTATTCTTTCTGAGAGCAGAAAAAAATACTAATGACTTAAAGCTACTTCAGTTGCCATCAGTGGAACGACCTCTGAAGTTCTCGCTACTAATGGAAATCTGTTTTTTACTTTCATTTTTCTCATGAAGAACACCCATTTCAAAACATCCAATTAATATAAGTAGAAAATATCATCTGTATGTCATGCCACAAGTGCAATTTGCAAGCTTTCAGTAGTACAAACATCATAAGTAGCTTTTATACTCAGCTATAATGCAGAGAGTTCAGATTTCTATCGGCAGAAATAGCCATCCTCAAGTAGAACTACTGTGATTGTCATGTCTAAAATTGCATACTACCTTCTATTTGTAAACATATGAGGATCAAGATATATATAGCCGATAAAACTTCTGGTCTATTGAGTAACTAATGCATTTATCATTACCAGTTCTAAAGAATTTTACCTTCGTTGTCAATTTTTTTCCAAATGTCTTTTAAAAGATTATCAGAACACATATTTGTGTGACTGCACTTCATATTCTCCACATATATTTCCTTTTCGCAAAACCTTTCAGATATATAGAGCTACTATTTTTCCCTAAACCATGCAGTAATTTTCAGACACAGAAAAAAATGATCACTTAAAGAAAGATTTCTGTGTCTGTGGAAAGCTGGTCCTAAAAACAATGTAAATAAGAGGTGTGCATCCTATATGAAGCTATTCATATATGCATGGGAGCAGGAGAAGATCTTTTATACTTATGAAAAACACACAGGCCATATGAACTGCTCAGTTGTCAACAGTGTGCTCCCAGATGTCAAGTGTGCTGCTTTCCATTTATTGAGAACTAAAACCAAAGCAAAACAAAGCAAAACCCAATGCCTACAAGGAAATTAATGTCCCAAGGATAATACAGCAGATTTACTGGTTATTCACTCCTCAGTGTAAGTTTTTAGAAACACTGACAAACAGGAGTAGGCTTCAACATTAAGTCTACAATCCTGACTAACGTGGCAAAGCCCGCTTTGTACTGGAGTGAACTAAGGTCTTGATCTCCACTGACTTTAATCAAAATATATAAACTGAACTCATATGTAGACACAAGAATACTTACAAACCTTCAACTCTCAGACAGTGAGGATGTGTTCATTCAGTCAGACATCAACACCTACAGTAAATCATATATATTTGTTTTTATATGCTGCATTAGGGAATTTTTGAGTGAATAACACAAAGTCATGCTGGGAACAAGAGCAATACTCAAGGTATTCTATACTTTTGTCCAGTAGAACTATCCTGACTTATCTCTTGATTTCAGCTCTGGCTCTTCTGCTTACTGTTATTGGCTCTGAAATGGTATGAACAGAAAGTTACACCATGCCAGTGTTGTCTGTACCTTGAGAACTGTTGAACCCACAAGAGGTTCTACACTGAAACTCTATGAAGAAAGCAAGAAAAGATTAATTTCACTATTCAAAAAACAATTCTGAAAAAGAAATTTGAGAAAATTTGGCATTCCAGCACAGTACCTTTGAAAATGCAAATGTCATAAACTGCAAGACACTAATGAAAGTGTCTAACTGAAGCTAGGAGCAAGTTGATCTACATGATCCTATCAGCCTGTCTGAAAAGCCAGTGTGCCATTTGTTTTTGCACTGTGCCACAGAGCAGATGTGCTCTGATACACAACACGCTTGAACAGCTAATTAATATTAGTGTCAGTCTGGCATATTCTATTTAAACAAACATTTGGAAAACACAACATCCTGTCAAATGCAATTTAATAAATAAGCCCAGCTACCTGGCTAATGTTCAATAAAATGGCTATGAAAGCCCGTAAGTCCACTTATGATGCAAATACTGTCCTCTTTATTGAAAATAATTTGAAAAAAAGTCTTTTTTGTTTTGGTTTGTTTTTTCTTCTCTCAGTAAAAATTAAACAGCCGTAGATTCCCAAACATACAATCGTACTTTTAAATACTGTGAAAATATATTTTCAATTAACAGCTATTTGACAAATGTGTTACATCTATCTGAGTTTAAAGTAATTAAATCTTACTCCTCAATATAAAAAAATAATGCATACTTTCTAAAATATTTTCAGTGTTTTAATTTTAAATATTAAATAAACTTTCTACCACTGAGGAAGAGGTCTGCAGTGAGAATTAAACACAATAAATATTTAATATCTATTGAATTATACTACAAGTAATCTATAGTTAAATCAGTAATTTATAAATTTGTAACTGCAATGACACTATTTTTTTATTTTTTTTTGAGGGTAATTGTCAAGAGTGCACCATCTACCAATTTTATTAATACTTATTCAGAAATTAAATTAAATTTCACTTTATTTTGCTGTCATCATACAAATTGGGTCTCTGTAATGATGTCTTTCAGTTTGTTCAGTTATAGACAAAAATTGCAAAAAAGAGCTATTCACATGTTATAATGCAACTATGATGAAAGAAACACGGACTATTGAGGAACTAGGCATGATCTTCTCTGAAGCTGAATCTGATATTGCTTTGGTAGGAAATGTCATAATGCCCAGCGCTTAATTTCCAGTCTTTCTTTTCCAGGTATTTGAGTTTTAACAGTTCATTAAGTGGAAGAATGTGGTTGTCCTCTGAATTGTTAACTTTAATAGCCAACATCTTGAGGAGCATTTCTGCAACACTGCATACAGTACAGCTACAGCATCAACCATAATATTTCCTTTTTAATAATCTAACCTTGAATATGATAGACAGATTTCTCTTTTCATACCTTTTCCCAGAGAGCAATATTCAGATTTTCAGAATGAATAATTATTATTTACAGAGCTATCTGTGTAATACACGCACAAATAACAGTAATTCAGTTGAGTAAAATTTTTTATCCAAAAGTACCAATCAGTAATAACAGTAAATTACAAAATCTGGAAAGGAAAGCACCTATCATTCAGCTTTTTATTCATTTAGGACAATTTGTGGAGTTGCACATTTGGAAGACCTACTTTATAATTAATGAATTAATGGTTTGAGAAATAGGAGGTGCTGTCTTTTCATTTTCATCCTAAGTAGATCTATCTTGCTCAAGTCAGCATTATAGCAGAATAGGTGCAAACCTGAATAATAGTTTGTAAGCTAAACATTTTCTATAATAGACCATATAAAATAGGATGATAATATATATATATATCAATATAAAGCCAATATTTAAATAAAGTAGTTTTTTGACAACTTATCCTAGTAACAAGCTTACATTTTGCTAGAGGGTTTAAAGGTACACAGACAAAGATTTAAAGTACATAGATAATACATAGCACATTGTGTTGGTTTAGGCTGGGATAAAGTTAATTTCCTTCCTATTAGTTGGTACAGAGCTCTGTTTCAGATTTAGAATCAGAATGTTGATCCCACACTGACATTTTTGTTGTTGTTGGGTGATGTTCACACAGAGTCAAGGACATTTCATCTTTTCATATTGCCTGGCCAAAGAGTAGCTCAGTGTGCACAAGAAACTGGGAGGGGACAGAACCAGGGCAGCTAGCCCAAATTGGCCAAAGTGATATCTCATACCCTGTGACATCATGCTGAACTACAGAAACTGATGGAATTGGATGGAACAGCAAGTTCTGCTCAGAGACTGTCTGGGCATCAGTTTTTAGATGGTAAGTAGTTGCACTATGTATCACTTGCTTTATATATTATTTTATCATTATTATTATTATTTTCCTTTCATTTTCTGATCTTTTAAACTGTCTAAATCTTAACCCACATGTTTTACCTTTTTTTCCCGTTTTCTTCCCTATCTTTCTGCATGAGGGAGTGAGCAAACAGCTGTGTAGTGTTTGCCTGCCTGCTGGGTTAAAACAAAAAACACGTCTTACAAAAATATTAAGTGGCAAGTGGAAATGCATGGCATATTTTCATGAGAAAAACTGAGGGTACAAGTAATCAATCCCATATCACAGAATGTGTAGTAGATGAGGAAGAGAATTTTAAATCCCTGTATTTCCAAGTAACATTAAAAATTGCTTTTCTCTTAAGATGTTTAAAAGATCACAGGGATCATTCTATAAACTGCTTGCTGATGTCTATGGAATACAAGACTATATTGCTTAACACTGAGATATGCTGTATTGCCTAGAGACACTAAATATCATCAATTTATTTAGGCAATGAGATTCATTTAGTTAAAGTTTCCTATTTCATTTTGGAGGGAGGTAAGCATGCAGTCAGATATTCTCCCAAAAGACTCTGAGAATGAACATGTATTCTGCTAGTATTTCAGTACTTTCCAATGATATGTTTGAAGTTGGTCATGTGGTTCATAGTTCTGCAAATAAACAGAAAGTTATGCTGTCAAGTTTTTTCCCAATGCATTTCAAAACCAGTTTTTCCTTCACAAAATATACTGCACCTGAGGCACTTTGGGTGAAACCTGTATTTAATAAAGAAGTAATTATGCATTGTGTACAGTGGTCAGCATCAACAGGATTCATTAGGAATCACAGCATTGCTGACTTTCAGTAAGGCATTTAGTTATATTATTGTTCATTAAATATTTGCTAAAGTCTCTGCCATATAAATTGTATCATTTATCTAGTCATACTTTAAAATAGTTTTTAGGATTCAGCTGGTGGCTGTATAGAATACACTCTCAGTAAATTTGCTGAGGACATGAAACTGGAAGGAATGGCTAATTCATAAGATGGTGGTGCTGCCAAACAGAGAGATCACAACAAGATGGAGAAATGGGCTGACAGAAAACTCATTAAGTTCTGCAAGAAGTGTAAAGACAGGTAACTGGGGAGGAACAACCCCAGTTGCTAAGCAGCTCTGCTGAAAAGGACTCAGGGATGCTGGTAGACATCAAGTTGAATAAAAACAAACAACATGCCTTTACCACTGAGAAGGCTAATGGTATCTTGGGCTGCATTAAGCAAAGTATTGCCATCAGTTGAGAAGTGATCTTTCACATCTACTCAGAACTGGTGAGGCTGCACCTGTAGCAGTGCATCCAGTCCTGGGCCCCCGGGGACAAAAGAGACATGGACTCCCTGGGAAGAGTCCAGCAGAGGGTTAACAAGACTGGAACAACTCTTATATGATGAGAGGCTGAGAGCGTTGGAGCAGTTCAGCCCAGAAATGAGAAGGCTCGGGGGTATCCTAAAGGACATCAGTAGGCAAAAATATTTTAAATGACACATCTTTATTTTCTCACGATTTAATGAACTTGAAGTACAAAAAGTCTCCAAATTATAAAAAAACAAGAAATATAATCACAAGTTTTCATAGCAAATACATAGTAAAGAAATAGATGTTGCTATTAAGTAGTTGGTTTTTTTCCTCTGATTCTTACAGCAATACAAAGTATAGCAATAGATAACGAACTACATCAAGAGTTATTTTTCAAAATAGATAATGCATGTTCATTGGCACTGAACATTTTCTCCAGAAAGTTCTCATTTATTTTTTTTTTTTAGTTTTGTCATTAAAATAACTTTAGTTTTTTGAGTAATAAAAAGTTGTTTCTGGTTTATTCTATGAAGTTCCTAAAGCCTTTTCAATGCAATACATGTTGTACATAAATGTAAGATATTATATCAGAAAAAATAATAATTTTCCCTTTACTCATACTCAGCTCATATTTCTGGGTGAAACCATAACTCACAGTGAATTAAATGGGAATGCTACAATTGGCTTTTTCAGAGCTGGAATCTGAATTCTTGTACATCTCTCTTATCTGAAGAATTTCAACAAATTCATATGTTTTGTTTCGTGGTTTTTTTTTTAACACTCCTAACCTGTTTATTGTTTATAGTCACCACTTTGCAAATTGTCCTTCAAGTAGAAAGTCAATATCACTGAGTTTTTATTAAAGACTAGACCAAAAAAGCACCTGGTAATTTTGCTACTCAGCTTTATCTCATGAAGCTTTCAAGTTCCCACCCTCTATAACTTATAGATTTTAGCTAGCCTTTGAGTTGAAACATTTACTTTGATTTTAGGTACATCTTGCTCCCTGGAGAACAGATCTGGCTCATGCTATTCTGATTTAAAATAGCTAGAAATGCAGCCCCATATTTTTCATGTCATCACTTCGAAAATTCATCATTTGAGCAACTATGGCCATATTACATTGTAGACATTTCTTAGATAGTCCACTGTGTAGCTCATGGGCAGAAATAGCTATTGATAGAATTTACTCTTCAGTGGATGTTTAAATTAGGTCTGAGGAGTTAAGGAGTCTTTATCAGAATGAATGAGGTAAAGGTAAGGAATATTGGTGTACATCAAATAGTTGATCAAGTTTTTCTCAGCCGTGTTGTGTTAGAGCTGATGCAGTCTTTTGCAGATCCACAGCTTAATTTAAAGCAAAGTTTTAAGTATGCATGTGTAAGTATGAAGATTATTGCCAGAATATCTGGAATCTGTCACATATACCAACGTAAAAATTTTACATGTCACTTTATTAAGAAATGTGCAATAAGAAGCATGTGATAGTTCAGCAAGAGGTTTCTCTTTTATATTAAATTCTGGCTAAGCTATTTACCTCTAATTTCCTGTTGCATGAATTTCTGTGACAATTCAAATGAAAGCCCTGTAGACTTAACAGTTTGCCATAAGTGTCTGATAACTTGGGAAAACCTGTGCATGGTAGGTGCTGATAGACATTTGACAGTGAAAAGGTAAATGAAACTACCTGTGCTCCTCTGCCCCTTGACATGTGCTGGAATCCTGGCTTTGCAAGTCAGATAGTGGGAATCTTAACTGACAATGAATTCTAACACGAGATCTTATTTAAGGAACACAGGTTGAATAGCGTAGAAAGCAATTAATTGCAGTGAACTTCTGACTCCAAAGAACATGAACCGCTTCAATCTTTTCCATTACAGATGACATTACTTCTGTTATGAAGCAAAGAACAAATCTCTCCAATTACTTGAAACCCATTAATTCTAACTGCATTATTAATATCTGTCCTTTTCTTTTAAAGCAAGCAATCCCAATAATCATTTGAGGTGCTAAAAATAATATAAATCCCTTTTAAAAGTAGCATGACTGAGAGAAAATCCACACTGAAGGAAGATGCTGGATAAAAATGTGTTTGCTATCCTTTCTCCCATTATGTGTTCTACCACATTTTGCAGCATCAATAACTTAAGAAAATATCAGTAAATCCATTACTCTAGGTTGCCTGTCAGTATTGTATTAGATGAACGTGAATCATGTATTTGTTTTCCAGACATTGTTGGATCAATGAATTCTATAAAGAAAATTCATGTTAATTATTTTTTCATAGGTCTGTATTTGAAAAAGGATCAAATTTCATAGTATAAATAATTTTTAAAACTTACCCCTTACCCATTTGTTTTCCCCCTTTTTTTCATTGCCATTTTTCCTCCTTGTAAATTTGTAATGTTTTTTTGCCCCAAATATTTTTCCTCCACAGATACTGGTCTTCCGGTTCTACATTCTATAATACCCTTTTTTGTGTAGTTTACCTATTTGCTTTCTTTCTTGAGTTGTCTCAAGTCACTAGTGCCCACCTGCTTCACCCCAGCCACAAGGTACTATAGAAGCATTCCTACCTTACTGAATACTCTTACACTTCCAAATGAAACAGATGCATGATCTGTTTTCCAGCTCTGTCACCAAATAAAAAGCATAACTGAGTCACACCCACACTATACCTGATTCTGGCTGTTGTATTAATTCCCTCACATTTATCTTATAATTTAAACTTAAGTTTTTACTGTTCAGAATAACAGAATCAATTTGAGTTTGAAACCTCTGAACACAGCATTTTCACAGAAAGAAACTGAGGAATAAGGTGAAAAGCTGGAGGATCATTTCAAAGTGCAAAGCCTGCATGCACCGCACTGAGCAACTGGATAGAATGTACCTCAGCCAGGAGCTAGTCTTGCCTCTACACTTTACTACAATATCGCCTAAGGGATGTTTTACACAGTACCTGCCTCAACTGTGCCCAAGTGGGGACCTGAAGAGTATGGCAATTACTTGCTATCTATTCCTCTTTTGAAACATAGATCTATCCTATGTATCCATAGAGTTCCAGATATTATTTATTTATTTATTTATTTTTCAGGAGAGTAACCTGAGGTTCTTTCTTTTAAGATTCTGTAGGATTTTTCCCCATAAATATACATCAGTTGCAAGATAAATGTCTTTCCTGTAGGGGAAGATATAACAACTCTTGAAAGCATACAGGAAGACATTCAACAACTGTCAGCACTCCATCTGATTTGCATGTTCTCTGGAAGTAGATGACTCCAAAATGAGCTCAAACTCTGTCTGAAAGATAGGAGCCTGACAGTCCATTCAGTCAAAGTGCAGTCTGGTCAACTTTATAACTCACACAACAGTTCATCTCCTTAGCTGTCCTCACACACACACACACACACACACACACACACACACACACACACACACAAAAAAAAAAAAAAAAAAAAAAAAAAAAATCATTTAAGCACTTTTAGTTTGAAATTAAGAAAAAATAGTACAATAAACAAATAGCTAAAATCTATAACATATCACATAACAGAGCTAACTGTATCCAAGTTTCGTATTTAAATAACTCCAAATTGTTATACTATTGAAGGCTTAGTCAACATTGTCAACACACCAAAAAATATTGAGCTGTGGATTGTATACCTGAGAAAAAGTTACTTCTTCAACTAAGCATAATATTTTAATAGGCAGATTGGCCTTTACATGGCTTAAACAACACAGATATCAGAACTATACTTTTTTTTTTTTTCTTTTTTCTTTTTTTACATATAAACAATATTTATACTGAGTATCTCTCTAAATCTCTCTTAGGCATCATGTTTAGTGATTTCCATATTTTCAAGAATAGGCAGCAAGGATGGTGTGCTTTTACTGAAATCTGTGAAACACATATACAATTCTGTAAACACTGATGAAATCCTGAAATTCTCATGGAATACCTTACTTCCCTACCACTCTTCCCTGTGCTGAAAATACTATATAATCATACTAATGAAAACATCATTGAATGCTAGCATTTGCACAATCTTATAGTTTTGCTTGTTCTTTAAACAAATTCATCATTGTATCAAGTGTCTAGAAATATGTACAAAAATTATGTTGTATTTAATGGCAGGAGTCTCTTTCTTTTCTAGGTTTTGCGTATGTGGCTTGTTCTAGGGCTAATATACTTAAATATTTTAATTGAAATGTACAAAAATAATTATATTGTTTTATAATGGTTTATTTCTGTTTAAATGTTGATCTCTAATTGGAATTAAGTTGTTATTTATAAATGAGACTCATAGCAAGTTAAATTTACTTAAATAAAAGATGACATGGTCACTAAGGCACTCAGTGATATTTGAAGACTCGTGGTAGTGAGGTGAAGTCCCTGGCAACTGGAAAAAAGGCAATATTGTGCCCATTTTTAAGAAGGGTAGAAAAGATGACCCAGAGAACTACGGAGCTGTTAACTTCATTTCAATGTCTAACCTCAGGAAATATAATGTATCAGCTTCTTCTGGAAACTATGCCAAGGCAAATGGAAGAGAGAGAGGGAGCATGGCTTCACCAAGGGTAGATTCTACCTGACCACCTTAGCGGCCTTCTGTGGCAGCAGAACTGCGTTAGTGGACAAGGGAAACCACTATATCATCTACCTGGATTTCAGTAAAGCCTTTTTGACATAGTCCCCAGTTCTTATTTCCAAATTTGAAAGATATGGATTCAGTAAGTGGACTGTTCGGTGAACAAGGACCTGGTTGCAAGGTCACACCCAAAGGTCAGTGGCTCAGTGAATAAGTGAACAGAGATCAGTGACAAGTTGTATCCCACTGGGGGTTGCACTAGGATCAGTTCTCTCTTATTTCTTCATCAGTGACATCAAGAGTAGGATCAAGTGCATCCTCCAAAACTTTGCAGATGACGCCAAGACGTGTGGTGGGGTCAGCACACCGGAAGGATGTGGAAGGACCATCCAGACAGACATAGACAGGCTTGAGCAGTGGGTGCAGGAGACTCTCATTAGGTTCAACAAATACAAGTACAAGGTCTTGCACCTAGGTCATGGCAATCCTCCCTAACAGTACAAGCTGAGAGATGAAGGGATTGACCACAGACAAAAAGGTCTTGGGGGTATTGGTGGATGGGAAGCTGGAAGCCAGAAGGGTGTCCTCGTAGTCCAGAAAGCCAATCAGATCCTGGGCTGCATCAAAACAAATGTGGCCAGCAGGTCAAGGGAGGTGATCCTGCCTCTCTGCACAGTTCTCTGTGCTGGTGAGAGTACTGTGTCCAAATGTTTAATCATCAGTACAGAGGAGATATGGACCTGTTGGAGTGCCTCCAGAGAACAGCCACAAAAATAACCCAAGGGATGGAACACCTCCTTAATGAGGATAGGCAGAGAGAGCTGAGGTTGTTCAACTTGGAAGAAGCTGAAGAAGGCTCTTCAAAAAAAAAAAAAAAAAAAAAAGAAATCTTCATATAATACCATTAACACAGATTATAAACTGTACACCAGTGCAAATGTTAATGTTGACAGTTAATGAAAAGATAAAATTAGTGTACTAAATCTTTCACAATTAAGATGAATTAATTTAAAAATCAACGATGAAAACTAATGCAATAAACTTGAAATGTAGTGGAAAATAGCTTTTTCTAATCAAAGATTTTATAAATTAACATTTTCTGAGCAATTAGCAAACGACCATTCATGAAGTTTAAAGATGTGAATGTAAAAAGCTACTAATATTTTTTTAATTTCTGAAATGAATATTTATACATTATGCCCTACTGGAAGCTAGTGAAAGTAAAATAATTTAAAACTAATTCAAAATTTTTGTGAGTGGGAAAATATAGTAAGAAATGTTTCAGTGTGCTTGTAGAAGTGATGTGAAAAAGCATGAAGCATATGGTAAGGGAGTGGTAATAAACAGTTATCAGGATATGGGCACATTTTTACTTTGCAATTCTAAAAATGTGAAAGTGTCTAAGAATAGCTTAGAATAATGTAGATTTCTGCTCTGTGCCAGATTCAGTGCTCCCTCTAGTCTCATCTACTTCCTCTGCTGAAGTGCCCTGTGTTCACCTGGGAAAGCTGCTTATATGAATGCATAGATATTTTTTGTTGTTCAATTGTTTTCATTTCAGTTATGTCAGTTTCCAAGTCTAGATCTCTGCACAGCTTCAAAAATGCCCATGTTAATGCAGACCTGATAGAATTTTCAAGGTGCAGAAATAGGCAGCTGAGAGGAGAAGGGAATCACAGGATGAAATGAACACATTAACAGCAAGTAACAGATGAAATTACTTGAAAGATCTATCAACACTGCAAGAAATTAGGATAGTCATTTAAGGTTGTAACTCAGATACCTACAGACTCAATCTCAGCATTTTCCTGCCCAAAGTAAACATTTAATATAGGTAACTAGAATAAAAGTCAATAAATAAATAATCTAAAAGTCTCACTGTCTGTATGAACTAAGAATTCTACATCTAAGAAGATCTCCAGAGATATTAGAGGCATGTTGTTACGTACATCTACCAGCAGAAATCAAAATAAAACACTGTTCTTTCCTTTTTATTTAAAACTATACCAGAGGATCTGCTTTTTTCCTTCTTATATTCATCTTAGTGTTTGAGCACATTTTGCTGTTTCATTCTAGAAAGAAGAAAGAAAGAGCACACTGACATTTTAATCAGTTTACTGCAATTTTGTTTGGGGAAATAGCTGTTAGTTTTCTACATAGCCTGACATTCCCCTTCTCAACTGAAATCCTTTCATGCTAAAAAGATGGTAGATACTATTATTTTTTTTTATTTTTTTATTTTTTTTTTAATCATGTAAGCATACTGAGCTTCTAGTAAGATATAATCATCAATTGTATGTCAATACATAATCAAGACACTTCATTATGCACCCTCTTCTTTTCTTCTTCCCTGCAGGGGAAAGCTACTTGTATAGAGGCAACAAAAAATTAATTATGGGAGTTCAATTTACACCTCCAGTAAAACAACAGACTATGCCAGACTGAAACTTTCTTTCTTGCTTCTATTGCTAAGATTGTACTTTGGTTCATTTACTTATATTGAAGATGTCACATCACTATTAAGTATGTTAAAAGCAATATGATGTGGAGGGCTAGAAGACTCTTATAGTACTCATGGGAAATGCTTACTTATTTTCCTGAAAAAAACAAAAGTTAAAAAAATTCCTTAAAACTCTAGTGCACTAAAAGATGTATGCAGCACAAGATAATATGTTCTCATTCTATGAGCATTTCCACAGTATTCCACCACATTCAAGTTCATTCAAGCATATTGGAGAAAAAAATTAAGGTTCACCTCTATTATTTCCTGACTTCCAAGGTCTTGATATT
This sequence comes from Excalfactoria chinensis, assembly GCF_039878825.1. Lineage (NCBI taxonomy): Eukaryota > Metazoa > Chordata > Aves > Galliformes > Phasianidae > Excalfactoria > Excalfactoria chinensis. The sequence goes on from NC_092825.1 coordinate 139,466,458, forward strand.
GCAAATCTAAATTTAATTATTCTAATGTAATTTTTATATACCATATATTATAGAGGAAGTATGTGGATAAGAAAGAACTATTTAATAACTATAGCACTGTAAGTTGTTTGCTCCTGGGCATTCTCAGGTAAAAGAGCAGTAGTTAAATTTAAAATTATTTTTAATTACAGAAGCAGTAACATCTTACCCTATCACTGAATTAAGTCCATTATTAATGAACAATTTCATTCATCAAATTATCATTCAATCACTAAAAAGTCTTGAATTTCAATGAAATAATGTTTCCTTTTATAATTGTCTTCTATTTTTAATACTTAAAAGACATATATATTCAGCTTTTCCTAACTGATAGAGGGTTTATGTAGACACAAAGACCCTGCAAATGGATTTTCTCATGTAGTCTTCCCAGGAATGAAGAAAGATCCAAAATTTGATGAGAGCTGAAATAACAGTAATGTTTTGTTTGTTTGTTTGTTTTGCTTTTGGTCTTATGTTTGTTTGTTTGTTTGCTTTTTGCTAGTAGTAAACCTGCAAGCTTTGTAGACACATATGGGGCAACAAGGTGGTTCTTCTGATGGAAGATACAAAAATCACCTGACTTCTGGGTAGATGTTGATATAGCAAAAGTGAACCAACAAGAAAAAAAAAAAAAAAAATGATCTTTACCAAAATTTCATGTTCAGTATGTTGTCTTCATTTGTTCACTCTATTATGTGAATGCAAGAAAGTCACTCACAACCCAGAACAAAAAATCCACAACTAGTAGTAAGATTGGCTGTTTGTATTACCATGGATACATACAGACGGATGCTTTGTGTTCTCTCCTAGTGAGAAAGGACCACAGACTGACTACCTATTGATTTCAACAAGCATGACACAACTAGTCCCTAGAAGCACAAAATTACAAGGTGCGTATATCTAACCAGAAATATTTCTTTATTATGCCTATAGATCATTACTTTTGTAACAAAACTGTGCTTCTAGTCCATAAAGTTTGGATGGCATCACTTAAGTCAGTGATAATCTAGAAACAGGATACTCAGAGGACAAAAAATAACCTGAAAGAGTTATTCAGCAACAAGTTTTTAGGGGCTTGCACTAACATGATCAGTTACCAGCTGGGTTACTTCTATTCTAAATTAGGAGGAAGAGTCCATGACTGATATGAATCCTGGGTGTCTTGGGGGGGACAAAGTAACAGGAAGAACAGACCATACTTATTGTTCTTAACGATTAGGGGAAGGTAATATATATGAAGAATTTGCATAAAATAAAATTTCTATAAGGAACCTCTGATCTAATTTAAATAATTTAATTAGTGAAACCCTACTTTGAAGGCACTATGAATGAAAATGACAGATTGGGAATACATAGTTCATAGCAAAGAAAAAGCAAGCAGGCAAAATTGTCACTAAAACACTGTGGCATACTTTGGAACTGCAGGCTCAGGACTATATCCTCTTTCATTTCTGAAAACAAAAATGTATATAAAGCTTTCTGAATATCAAGAAAGGAGAAGGATAGGTTCTGATCTTAATTCTAATAATTTATCATAAGTTGTGCTATTTTATTCATTTATTTATAGACTTTTAATTTGCTGTCCTACCAGTCTTTTTACTCTGCCTGCTGCTTTCTCTTCCATGGATTAGTTCTCTGTTACTTGTGTGAGGAAGTGATGTAGGATTTGATTCATGGATATTAAGGTCAAAGCTTAAACATGAGAATCTCTGAAATTAAAAAGCAATTATAATGGTCTAGAACTTCAGGTACCAAACAGCCAATCAGATTTCAGATTTAAGTAAAGGTCAAGATCTCTCGTGTGTATTTAAAATTATCAGAGATATAAGTTCTGTGGGGCATCTGGGGCAATTTCTGTAGAGACAGATAAATATAAGGTACAGTCCATAAGATATCGATTCAAATCACTCCAGTAATAGTAAAAAAGTAGTCACTGTCCTGAGGAAAGAACTAGCAAGGAGTCAAGGTTGAAAGAAAAAAAAGTACGGTATGAGGGTTTGGGGAGCAAAGTGTCTGCTGTATTAAATAGGTATTTAACATTTTCTTCAGGAAGACCAGAAAAATTCAGTATATCAGGAAAAAAGAAATTAAAAAAAAGAAAAACAAAGAAAAAACAAAAAAGTAATGATTCATTTCCTTTCTAAGTATCTTTTTATTCACCTGAGTCTAGTGTTTATGAAGTGGAAATGTCAATGTATGCTTTAATTTAATGTGTCAAACAGGGTTAACTACATTAAATCTTCCCCTACACGTCATACATAATGTTTATTGATGTTTTAAAATCCAAGAAATTAGAATTTTGCAAATGGAGCTCTATAAATAATAATAATAAAATGTTATAAATAACTGCGATCAATAAACACTCCACACTGTCTTCCCTCAGCATGTTCTGAATTATGAGTATACATTAGAAGCAATAATTTATTTTGAAAGTTAAACACAGAAATCATAACTTGTTTTTATAAGACAGATTTTTCATTTTGAGTATTACATTTCTCTATAAATCTTTCCATGGAATTATGAAGGATTAAATGACTGTTCAGAGTAAGAATGGCAGAATTAGGTCTTATGACATTTCCTGTGCTTTGCTCTGTTTCCTGAAGAGGAGTAGGAAATGTACTTCTAAAATTATTTGAGCTAAATAGAATTATTCATTTCATATGCTGTTTAAGAAACATTTCCAGGCATGAGGGCCAGTGGCAAGATAACTTAAAGCCATGTATTTTTATTTTATCTAATTAAATTCATACTTTCAGCTTGATTCTTGTCAATGGTATTACTTATTTTTAAAAGCAAGGGAATAAAATTATTTAAATTACTGGAAATATATTAAAATTATTGTCTCAAAAAAAAAAAAAAAAAAAAAAAAAAAAAAAAAGATCCAGCTACTGAAGGTTTTTACACGCAAACTTTTTTTTTTTTTTTTTTTTTTTTTTTTTACTTTTCTATGTTGGAAGGGAAGAGGATATAATCATGGACCATCTGATAGGAGAAAGTAGGAACAGGAAGATTATACTGTGATTTATATCGGGAAAAGGAAATAAAACATCCCATTGTACACTGAATATGAGCTATTTGAGACAATGAACAGAGTGAATTTCCTTAATACATTACATCAATAAAGAAATAACAAATGAATTAACTTGATATGCCATCCATTGTGGATATTTTCACTATTCAGCTCTGTAACTTTCATTTCCTTTTATCTTATGTGCTTCTGCAATATTAATAGTTCCTTTCTGAAATATAATGTTATTCAAAATTAATTTGAAATGCTTTCTGTAAGTTTTTTAAAATAAGAATTATAAGCATGCATCAAAAGGCCTCTAAAACTATAAATATTGTTTGTGGTCCTGATGTCACTCATGTTTCTTCTGGATTATAGTTAAATGCATCTTGCAACCTAAGAAACCCACAAACAGCAAATCTGTAAGCTTAGATGACTTGAAACTCCTTTATTTTCACATTCTCATTTGTTTTCTCTTATTTATTTGCTTCCTTCACATTAGTGTTTTTTTTTTTTCTTCTTTTTTTTTTTTTTGTTTGTTTTTTGTTTTTTGTTTTTTTTCCCTTTTCTGGAGGGAATTTTGTTGTTATTTTTGGGACTCCTGTATTTTTTGTCTCTGGTCACACCTGACACAATCTATAAAGACATGCATATCATATAACGACATGCTTAAACCACAGTTGCATGTGTTGAAGGGAATCATTTGTGGAAATGCTCTGAACTGAAGGGCATGAATTGCTGAATTCAGTGCTGTGGATGTGTCTCGCTCCAATTAAGGAGTGAGGCAAGGTTCTTTTGATAAATTATGCTCGGCGTGAGATTAAGAAGAGAAACATTCAAATGTTGATCCGACCAGTTTATTGGGAATAATAGACGGCTGAGGGGATGGGGAAGGGAGAGCGGCGGATATCAAAATTAGGGTGATGGGGAAGGGAAAGTGGGCGATAGGAAAGGTGGAAAAGGCAAGAATTACGGAAAGCGGGGAAAGTCACCTCCTGAACGCAGCAGCGTCCCGTTGCGGTCCAGGAAGAACAAGCGTAGGGGAGAGCCGCAGCAGAGGGTCAGGCCGCAAGCAGCAGATCGGTGCAGCGCAGAGCGGGAGGTAGAAAGGGCAGCAAGGTCTCGGGGGGGCAGTGAGGTCTCACGGAGCAGAGTCTCGGGAAGCGAAGTCTCACGGGCAGAGTCTCGAGCAGCAAGCCCAGGTGAATCCATTGTCCGCCGTAGGACGACGTTGGAGGATTCTGAAGCCAGATACCTAAGAGTTCTTCATGCATGCATCTTCTTCAGCATGCAGGCGTTCACGTAGTAAGGCATCTGATGTCAGACGACCTCCTTGTTCATGAAGAGAGGCATCTGATGTCAGAAAACCTCTTTTCCATGGTTTGTCCATGCTCTTTTTATCCTACTTCTTCCCAGCCTTCGGGACATTTCTGGAAGGCTTGGGTCAGAGTCCTGTGAATACCTCGGAGATGGCCCTCTTCCTTGAGATAGGCCCACACAAAAGACCACTTAAGGGCCATTCATCTGTATCTTATCTCCCTTTCGTAGCTCCCGGACTTGTCCATCTGTCATCTGTCTGTCATCTGTCACGTCACCCTTAAACAAAGGGGGTCTGGAACCGTGGTTCAGACTTGCCTGGACTTGTCCTTCTGTGTGTCTCAGACAAAGGGAGTTCTGGAACCTTGGCCAGGCTTCCCTGAACTTGTTCATTTCAGCAGACTTTGAGACAGTAATGTAAAAAGCATGGCCTCTTACAGGATGAAGAGGTGGAATCTGTGTCTGTGATGAGCAAGAAGGACTGTGTGCTTAATGACGAGGGCTTCTTCGATAAACAACGTCACAGCAAAAATGCACACAGACACCAAAGTAGGAAAAGCTAACCCCAAATCAGTGTGGTTTTTAGTTAAATATTACTAATTCACCTTGGTCTAGCTCTGTTTTCTGAGAGATGTTTGTATAATTCAGATGGTAGACATAGAATATAGCTTATTAACACACTTCTTGTCAAAAAAGTGTTCAGTTAAAAATAAATAAATAAACAAATAAATTATAATTATAATTATAATTATAATTAAATAATTATAACATATTATATATATGTAATATTTTTATATTATATTATTATATAATTATTATATAGTAATAAAACAAGACACAGAGTTTAGTGCCTCATCCAGACAGTAAAACTGCTAAAACACTGCTTGTTATCACGATAGTATGCCATCAGGTATGTGTTCAGAATCACTCATACCGCATGCAAATCTGGTGTTACAATATAGGTGGCAGTAGTAGGCAGTTTTGTAATCTTCATGGACAAGTTTGGGTCTCAAACATCCTTTTTTTTTTTAATTTTTTTATTTTTTTCAAGTTGCTAATTGTGTTTGCACAGCTGCTTCGAATATCTGACTTTCTTTAGCCTTGATATTCATTCATCTTATTCTCACAGTATTTCTAGTTTTCATTTCTCTCCGCTTATTTATCTTGCTTGTTTGTTTTTGCATCTCTTTTCTGGGAGCTTTGCCATCCCCTGTAGCTTCTGCTGATTGTGCTTCCTACTTACTATTAAGTATTGCTTGAGGCGAGCAGAATATCACTTGGCTGTGAGACACCACAGAGGTACTGCAGATGCACTCTCCCTCTCAGTCTGTTCTCTGCAAATGCCCAAATTAGTTGGATACAACCTATGGAAGCTCTTTTCCATAGGTGCCGTGCTACCACCTCCTGCATCTGCAACTCTGATATGTGATTCACTCAACTCCCCATTTGAGATCCACTCCCTCACAAAATCTTCTCCTATGTCTGCCCTCTTTCTTCGCCCAACAAATGTTACTGAAGTTCTTCAATTCAGTTTTCCAATATAGAACTGCACAAAAGTTGGACATGCCTGCTCTAGATGTTCTTCAAATTTGAACTTGGAGGTATGTCACTGCATTATAATTTGGCTACATGAATTTCCAGAAAGTCAGACTATGCTCTTTCAAATAAATTTTTAATGCAAGAAGATTCTGTGAATGTTAAACAAACTTTACCTTGCAATAAACTCAATAGAATTTTTCAGATATAACAATATCCCTAAATTTTATTTTGGCTTCTCCTCTTACAGGCACAGAGAATTTAATTTTGTTACTGAAATAGTAATATGTTAAAATGCTACTTAAGTCACTTTGTACTTGTTAATAGTTCATTTGCATATGCAAAAGTATTTTAGGTACAGTTTATTTAACATATTTCCAAAAGGAAAAACAAAACAAAACAAAACAAACAAACAAACAAAAACAAAAACAACCAAACAAGTAATGCACTGTAGAAAGAATAGGAGGTGTTTTTGTTCTGTTTTTGTTTATTTGTTTATTTTCTAGGATTCCTTTTTAAGTGAGCACATGAAAGGTAAAAGAGAATAAACATTTTCTGGTTAAGGTTCTTGACGTTAATCTATTGTTCAAAATATTTTTATTCAGACTTGCAGTGCATCAGCCTTCTAAGCAGAAAACATCAAGACAAGGAGAATACAGAATCACTTTGAATCATGACAGTGTATATCAGATATTCCATGTAAATTATTTCTACACTTTGTATTAGAGCAGTCTGAACATTCTCATCATTTGTTTCCTTTCCTCTGCATCCTACAATTGTGGGAAATTCACAGAATTTAGTACTTTATTTAAAGGTAAATTTTCATACAGTTTAAGAGTACAGAAGGTGCGTGAGACACATTAATCCCTTGCTTCCAACCCCTGGTAGTACAGTTAGAGTAACTAGTGCTGTTTTATAAGTTATTATCCTCTGAAGTTATTTTCTGTAAGTGAGCTGGTTACCTATCAGCTCCTCATCAGATCTTCAAGGTCCCTGGATATCAGGCTGACTTATTCTTTCTTTACCAACCTTGAAAGTCCCAGGTACCTGGAGAAACAAATTCTGGTGTTTCCATCACAGAACAGGGAATTGTAACCACACGCATGTGGAGCACTAACTCTGAAATCAAGCAGCTACAAATGCAAGGACTGAAACTGCTGCTGGATAGAAAAACCTGTGATTCCCCGATGGTTATAGGGATGCCTTCATTATCTACTGCTTCCTCCACATATTGAGAGACTTGCATACCTTTAGGTGTTTCAGGTGTATTTTTTGTTTGTTTGTATTGTACACCAAGCATTAAGTTTTGATAAATCTCTCTGTCTTTGCAGCATCAGATGAGAGAAAGGCAGCCAAATAGCTTCATGGGGTTACGTGAGAAAAGCAGAAAAAAGAAGAGAAAGCAGTAAGTTTCCAAAAAGAATATTGGAAAAAAGAAACAGATGTGAGTACTTAGGAGCAAGCAAGAAAGACATACCAGAAAGATGAGTAAAAGACAAAAAATATTTTTGAAGAAAACCAGCTAGAGAGAAGAGTCTGCTTTAAAAGCTGTGATAAGAATCACTAAACAGATGTGAATTACTTCTACCTTATACATGCATTTTTCTATGTACTTTTGTATTTGTCATTCTAATCATCAGTGTCTCTTGGGTTTTACTTCAAAATGCGTAGGGAAAAGAAGAGCTGGAGTATTACTGAGATAATGCTGAAGTACTGCTTCATACCAGTTCTGCAATTGATCATAGATATAACAACAAGCTCAAGATATAATAACAAGATTATCCACCAGGAATACATTTCATGGAACAAGTGCTTTAAGAAATACAGATACAGAAAAAAATTGAAAAGAAAACCATTATATTCTTACTTCCAACGGGATATCCAAAATCTCCAAACTGGTATCAGACAGATTTTCACCTTTATGGCTAATTTCCTCTCATCTTTGTTTACTTTCTAATTTTAGCTTCATGTGCCTTTAGAGCACCTAATTGGAATCAGTACAGATTGATTAATATACTATTGTGCCTTCCAGAAGGAGGAAGAGAAAGAAAATTAACAAAATATGTGGGAGAGAGAAGTAGTGAGAGTAGGGTTGGAAACATCTGGCAGTGTATAATTAGCATTCAGCATGTTCTGTAATTCAAACAGATTATTAAATCTGTAACTTAGTAAAGTAATGCATAAAATTCTGAATTACTTAGCACTGGGTGGTGACAACATAAGATAGCCTTTTGAAAACGGAATATAAAATCACCACTTGTTTTTAGTTTCAGTCTTATCCAAATTAACAGGCCAGTCAAGTTTTGATAATTTATGATCCAGGATGATATAAATGTATGTCTCATGTTAAAGTCATCTTTTCTACCATGACAACATGCCTTATGTTATGCAAGTTACTATTTATGAAAAGCACCCCATAGAAGCAAGAACTGCAATGGTAGTGTTTTAACTAAGCAAGCAGACATAAATCACAATATCTAGGACAAAAATTGTTTGTGACAAATATATAGAAGGTTAGCGATTAGAAAAAGTAATTAGCAGAAAATAATGTAAGAAAGATTATCACTTAAGCAAGACATTACTGCTGTTTGCCAGAGTATCAATTTCATAGCCTTTGCCCAGTTCTTCTTTTGATAACTGTACACATGTGTTATGAATTCCTTTAAAAGATTACCATCACGAACAACATTATAATGAAATTATTTACACTGCAACAGTTTATACTGCATCTGCAATTTTGCTTTAATTCATAGCTACAAAAAAGCACTCCAGAATGAAGCTTGGCATAACAAAGTAAAAGCTGTGTTTCAAATAGGAAGAAAAATGTGTTCAAGTTTCAAGCTCTGACATGAAAGCATGATACCGTATAAGTTATTATTTTAAAACTAAGAAATACATCAAGATTCTGTGTGCCTTTTGCTGGTGGTGTTTGTTTGTTAGTTTGTTTGTTGTTGTTATTGTTGTTTTGTTTATTTTTAAATGAAAAATAGATTTATCATGGTAGACTGATGGTATTTTTCATAAATGTTCCAATCCTGTACACATATCCACTATTTTGTCTGCAAGTATTTTGCAGTGATTTTTATACTAATAAAAGCCTCTATATACAAAGAGTATTTTGACAACAACACTATTCATTTCTTATTGTTTCTTATTTTTCTTTTTTTTTCTTTTTTTTTTTTTCCAGTTATCCATTAAATAAGATGAATGACATTAAGTTCAGACAGAGATAAATGTAAGAAACATTATAGAAGGAATAATAGACTTTCAAAATTAATACTGTGTTTTTACCTTATTAACCCTCACAGAGCTGCTACAGTTTCATCAGAAAATAACTCTACCATGAGTAACATAATGAACATAAACAAATGCCTTTGTTGCAACTTCTCTATTGTGGAAAATCATACTAAGCACTTCCCTCTGTTAATGAGAAAGCCTTGTGAATCTGTGGCTTTTATTTAAGCACTTACTACTACAGACCTGTTTATGCTGAGTCCTGAATCTTAGATGGCAAACATTCATTTTTTGTTGAGACACCATCCCACGACACAATAGTTTTGATGTGTGTCATGGTTTTGTCATTTTTGCTATTGGTATTCCACATCATAACATCATATGGAGCACAGAGAAGAACTACACATCCCAGAGGACCTCACGGTCACAGAGTGAAATACGTCACAGAAGTGATGCTCTCTCTCGTCTCTCTCACTGCCCGGCAGCGGGTGTGGGTGTGCTTCCAAGCAATGCGGTAAGAAGATGACAGTAAATTTTATTTTGTTAGTGTTTTGATGAAATTATTTTGATTTTGATGTGCACAGTGTGTATAGTTGGTCAAAGAAAGTTTGTGCAAATTGTGATTAATATATATTTTAATGATTTATCCTCAGTTAGTTTTAAATTGCACTTCTTCCAAACAAATAAGTGGTTTCATAATTATAATTTGTCTCCTCTTAGTCATGGTACAAGAAGAAAAAAATATTCTAAGCTCCTCATGAATGCTGAAGTAGGGAAAATCTTAATTAAAAGCTATTCTATGTTTCCATTCAAAGTATCATATTAAATTATCTGTTCAGAAATCACCAAAAGGAGAGAACATAATGCTTCCCTTTCTGAAGCAAGAGACAAATAATAATAATAATAATAATAATAATAATAATAAAATTTAAAATTAAAATTAAAATTTTAAACTACACTGGGAGGATAAACATAATTTTTAAATTGGATATAATTTCCTTTGCTAACAATAATGTGAAATGTACAAACTTAAGAAAGGAAAAGGTAAATTAATTTTCACCATTTGTGTTGTTCATTGCCAAAGACCAGTCTCTGCTGAGCAGTCTGTGTACCTGCACATAGTAGCGTGTAAGTTCACAACCACCTTCCCCAAATCAAGCAAAGGAAATGGCATTTAAAAGATCCAATGGCACATTTTATTAGCAATAGGAGAAAAGTAGCTTTGTACAACAATTAGCTTTGCAGTGATACTAAGAGACTATACTGATCACAAGGTACATGGAACTAGAAAGAGTTACATTTGCTCCAAATGAAAAAGAGCAACTTGACAATTTTATCATCTCAGCAGAGCTACTACAGCAAAACAGCTACTATAGCAAAAGGATGTTTCTCTTTTCCCACAGCAGCAGATCTCCAGATGATTTTAAAATCTTGGATTAATTATTATATATCACTCTAGGCTATATTTTCTGTTTATAAAAAATGCATTAGAGGCAGAAATGAATCTTGCTGCTACTTAATAAGTGTTATCATTATTAATATGTAGATGGTACTATCTTAATAGAAAGAGATCAGTTAGTAGAGAGCTTAATACTCCCATAAAGAGCTACTAAAATCAGTAGATAAAGCAATCAGTAAATGTGTATCCTGCCTCAGATCACTGTCCAGAAGTGTCAAGCTACTGTAACTTCATGTATTCCGTTCTCTACTGGAGAATTAAGAAAATCACTACAAGTAGCAGGAAAGAAGGCAGTAAGACATGATAATAGTTGGAGCTCTTGACAGTAAGTGTGCTTGTCTACAAAATGGAATGAATACAGAGAAACCAGTGCTACAAGTGTCTATTAAGAAAGCACCCAGAGTTCAAAGTTGTTAACAATCTTGTTGTCAAGGATGACTTACTCCAGACAAAACCAGAGGCAACAGAACAGAGCAAATGCTAATATAAAAATATAGCACAGCACTAAGTCCATGACAAGCCAGAAGTCTTGGGTACCAGATACACTTTTCACTTTCTCCAGAGAAGTAATACTTCTAGTAATAATCTACTATAAGACGCTTATAAAACTGTAAGCCACATCTGAAGTTTATATCCACAAAACACTCTATTATACTAACACACAGTCCAATTGCTGGTTACAGAGAAACAGGTTAGGAAATTTGACTGGAGTATAAATAATCTGTTAATACTGTTCTGTTGATATTCTTTGTCTCCTGATCTCATAAAGTGAAATTAATCTCTGAGAATTTTTTGTTAGACAGACATTTCAGTAGGAAAGACGGAACTAAATATTTATAGGAAAAACAAAACCACCACCATCAAAATACCTGCAGTGCTACTTTGCTAAACTCCTTGTGAATATGATTTTTCTAGATGCTAGAAGTACACTGTGACACTAAAGAAAAGGAATTTCACTGCAGAAAGGTTTTCATTAAGCAAAAAAGTAAGTTAAAAAATTACACGAAAGTAGACTAAGCACTATGGAGGAAAAAAGAAAAATTAAAGATTATTTTCTTAATAGATCAATTAATTAACATTATTCATAAAAAAAACATCTTTCTTTATACTGTCTCCACTGGGCATGCTAACTCTTAAGCATAAGACAGCTGTTTCCTTTGCAGAACTGCTTTTAGATGGTAAATAATCTGCAGGTAACTGACAAGTCAAGCACGTAAAAGCCCCTCAGAGGTTGAAAATATATTTATGCGTTTGTAATATTAATGACTAGTTTATCCTTTTAAAGAAACAAAGACTATGCTTCCTGTTTAACTTGAAATTTCTTTTTCAATAAATTCTGTGCACACTTTGTGTGCTTAGTACGGACCAGAATTGACCAGGATAAGAAATAGAACAGATTTATTAGTTTCCTGAACAAGCTGTACTTACCAGAAGAGACAGAATGAATAAAAATATAACTGTACAACCAGTTATGAAAAATTGCAGAAAAAGTTGGAAGAAAATGGCATGCGTTAACAACTATGTTACACAAAACAGTCCCAAGATACTCATAGTTTTATGTCTGTTTACATATGCTCTTTTTCTCATGAATGTACTAGAGACTCAGCTATCCAGTGTTGCTCTTAAAGTTTATGTAAACAGTGAGTTCTGAAAGGACTTTGTAAGTGTTAATAATGAGAACTTCTGCAAGCACACCCACAATCATAATTTAGCCAAATAAATGCAAACTATTGCTTAAAACAAAAACAAAACAAAACAAAAACAGGTTGAAATGTCATGTTATTTTACTATACAGACCCATTATTTCTGTTTATCAGTCAATCTGCACACTCAGAAAATTAAATATTTATTAGTTTCATCTGGTTCAACTGAAATGGATTTCCAGTGTTTTCTATTATTTTGCTATACAATACACATAAATTTATAGAAAAAATAAATTTTACAAATCAGATGGACATTATTCCTAAATAGTGAATACCTTCTAGTTACATAACTATATTTGAGGATATGGCCTGTGCAAGTTTCCCTTAAGAAACACAGCAACCTGAGCTTTTCTGAAAAGAGATTCAATTCAAGAGAACTGTGGTTAAAGTGCCTGAGTTATTTTTTGAAAATGAAATTCATTCTTGAATACACTAAAATAAAATAAAAACAGTTTCAGGTTTTCTAATGATGTTTTCCAATTGATAAAATTGATTCAGAAAAGAACTTAGAAATAGCTTAGTATAGATTCTATACCTTTGAGTGATATGAGAAATCATATTTTTAACTATAATTTTCTTCTGATTGGTCATATTTAGGCACTACATATTTGAATCCTCTCTTTCTGTGTCTTGTTGTAGACTGTTTTCTGATTTGTGAGCTCTATGCTACTGCACTGCATTGATTTATTTAAATGATGTTTCTGGACCAGCTTTTGCGTGATGATCAAGTCTGTATAACTATTTTCTGTTAATTCAAGTTCTATAAGACCTTCTAACTATTTAATAAACAAACAAACAAGCAATGCTGGAATGGAAAAGTCATAAATAAGACCAGTATTTCAGTGACAAATATTTGACCCATGCTTAAAGGACAGTACATCTATTCGTATTTAATTTAGAAATATACGTTTCTTATGAAAAAGTAGAGTTTCATAGACGCTAACAATGTTTTGACTTCTTTCCATGTTACTGGTGTTTTCAGATTTTGGTAAATATTTCAAAAATTTCATAAGCCCATTTCAACTTCAAGCTAAAGCTTTGTCCAACAATGAAATTTTGAAAAGAATCCTGATAGATGTTACACAGAAAATATAAAACTCCCCACAATAGAATCTGAGACAATTACTGTATCACGGATTAACTATTTGATTTGCCCTTTTAAAGGATAAAAGGAAAAAAGTAATTTCAAAAGCTGAACACTCTAGATGTTAAACATAACAGTAAGCTGAGATTTCCTTTTCCAGACTTCAAAATGCTCCAGTATAAATGTAGCATCTCATTAATATTTTAATTACATGGGTTCATAGTCACCTCTGAAAAATTAGAATTAAGATTTTATTTTATTTTTGCAAAATGGTTCTTAAGTCTATTTATCGTAGAATCATAGAAAATCCCAAGTTGGAAGAGACTCACACTAGCATTATGATCAGTTCCCTGGGAGTCTGTTCCAGTTCCTAACCATCTTCTTGGCTTTAAAAAAGGCTTTAGCTGCCTCTCATATGTCTTGCCCTCTGGACCCTTCTTCATTATTTGTTCCCCCTGCTTTGGACACTGCTCTTATGTCTGCCTTATATATTGTGGTAGAAATAGTGTTAAGTGTTCACTAGTATCATAATTTCTTTCAGTTTTTATTGTACTTCTAAATCCACTCTGTAAATAAGAGATAGATTTTTGTAATAAATACAGTTTTCCAAACACAATTGTTGTTACAGACAAGAGGAGTTTACATTTGCAACAGATGGGCTATTTGTTTAATCATCTTTGCCAAAAACAAAAGAGATTTTGTGCAAGAAAAAGAAATGCTGTTGGTACATTTAAGACACAATTTTGCCCTTTAATTATGTAAATGTTATTTAACAATGAAACTGTGTTTTATAGCCTCAGATTCAGTGTGTGCCTAATATTCACCAAAATAAATGAATAAATACATAATACAAGGATGAGACACTGAAGAGTTAACAAAAAAGACAGAGTTACAATGATTGTAAGCAGAACAAAATGTCTCCACGAGTAACTGCTATATAACAGATTTATGCTGAGTCTAACAAGAGTGCCAAGGCTCTGTCCATTGAATTGCCATTATATCAGGCTATTTCCTATTACTAGACCAATTTTTAAGTGCATTCAAGTCACCTGACTGAGAAATATTTAGTATAAGAATATTTTATTTTATATTTGTATTTCATTGATATTTATGTCTCCATGCAGCATTGCTCAGCAGCAACTAAAACACTGGAGTGTTATCAAGATTCTTTTTCTCCTAAGGCTAAAACACCAAATGCTATGAAAGAAATCATACCAGAAACTATGAAGGAAATCAGTTCCATCCCAGTTGAAACCAGGACAAAAATACACTGAGACCATCCTGTCATTCCACATAGTAACAGGAATTCCGATGACAAATTCTATTACTCACAGGATAAAGAGATTAAAGGTATTTCTGGCAACTAAGTAACCTAGCATACTGAACAGTCTGAATAGATGTGCTGGACATGGAAACTTATTGCTTTTGACTTACTTTAAAAAAAACTCTTTTTCTTTAACCCAAATCCACTTGAATTAATTTATGCCTACTTCTAGGCAAAAGCATAATTAGCTCTGATCTTCAACTAATAAACCTGCTAAAACTCAAGATATGAATTCTATATGCAATGAGTGAAAAAGAAATATTTTTCCCTGGTAAAACATGACATAGAATTTGCACTGCTCATCACTTATGATATATTTTTCCCCATTGTGTTTTAAACATTTTGTAGTAGAAGTACTTGCATAGTTAGAATGAATGCTGGTTACCTATTTGATGGCATTTAATAGCAAATGGGAATCTCACACTAGAAAACATATGTTCACACACTGTAAATATATTTGCTTGCTTTCTTAAATACGCTTCACATCTTAGAACAAGCAGTTCACTAATAGCTTTTTCAAAGGACATTATTGTAAAGATGTTCTCTCCTCTTACCGTATTTCTTTACAGATGATTGATTTGAGATTTTTTACTATTTAGTGGGACTCCATCATGATCTCACTCTCCCTTCTCACCTGTCACCAGCAAGTTGCATTGCTTCCAAGACATAACGTTTGAATTGTTCATAAAATAAAATAAAATAAAATAAAATAAAATAAAATAAAATAAAATCTGAGTGTATCTTTTTAGCTAGATCTTCTGGGGATGTATTTTTTTAGCTGACCTCTTTCTTTATCACCTGGGAAAAATCCTAGTTTCTGAAGCTACTGATGGACTGCACACTACCTGCTTTTTATTTGAAAGAAAATGATGTTTTAAAAAATGAACTATGACACACTGCAGCAGATAGATGATATCAAACCTTTCCATGATTAACTGGATGAAGAAGAAAATGAAATAGCTTTTTTTTTTTTTTTTTTTTTTTTTCTTCCTTTTATATAATTTGTTACATAGAAGGGAAATCCTTTCTAAAAAAGCCCTTTGGAGACAAAGCATGGGCTCTTTGACATTTGCCTCAGTGTTGTTCACTAAATGGCAAAAACTAGGGTTTAGGCAAATGAAATAATGTAAATAATAATAATAATAATAATAATAATATTGTTTCTCTAATTGTTTCTTTTAATTTCTGCTCTCTAGATGTTTTTATTCATTCACAGTTTTTTTCTCTTTTCAAAACACAAAAAAATATTGCAGAATCTCATTCTTCAACAAAATTAAGAGCCTTTACTTTTAGTATACTCTCAATAATACCTGACCAAGAGCAATCAATCAGGTGCTGCTCCTGATAAAATATACTCCTCTCCCCTGCCATCAGTCTTTCCTGTTTGTCAGTGAATGCTTCAGTGGCATCTTCTGGTATTCAAAAGAATGAATAACCATCTTGATGTGAAATAATTTTTCCATTAAATATATACACTATAAAACAAGTTTAAAGAAATGAAATATAAAATAAATAAATAAATAAATAATAATAATTAAAAAAAAAAAAAAAAAAAAAAAAAAAAAAAAAAAAAAAAAACACCAGTGGTTCTTCTTCAGTTCTTGTTTTTACACCAGTTGAAGTAATAATGAATGAGGAGAAATTAAAATCCAGTGATCTGGTAGTCATACAGTCCTGAGAGTTTATGTGTAAATAAACTGCTTCTACAGCTATTAGTAATCTACATAATTTCTTACAATTGTATCACCTGACATAAGATGAGAAATGGTAGTAGATCAGGAAAAAACAAGAGAAAGAAGAAAGGAGGGAAAAAGACAACAGATAACATTACCAAAAAATCCCCCCAAACTGATTATTCCTAATGCATTTCTCCAAAACTTTCTTCTATATGTTATGACTTACATTTTCTAGAAATTGATGGATAGTAAAATAAATTAATGTTTATGAATTAGAAAGGAAATGAAAATTGCTAAGAACTAGACATTCCATTTGATCTTTTACAAGAACAGTACTTTATAGCTTCATAAAATGTTACTGAGTACAGAGGTTTAATCACAATGCCTTTAACTGTGTGTATTTTCCTTTGATATGGCATATACTGTGACACTGTACATCATAGATCTTGCTCAGTATATTCCAGTAACAGGTGAATCCTGAGAAGTCAACAAAATGACTTCCTTAGTCACAAGAGCTTTGAAATAAAATCACTGGCAGCTCAATTCTGGGTCACTGCTCCTCAGTACATGTTATTAGATGTCACCAAGCATTTCTGGAATCTTTTGAATTGTTCCCTTTTCTGAAGAAGCTGTTAAAACAGGTATCAATTATGGGACCACATTTAACAATGTTAAACTACTGGGAACCATTGGTGAGTGTCTCAAAATAACTAGTCCTGAATTTATCAAAAGTACTTCGCATAGAAAAGGAGCTTATTTAGAATCAAACTGTTACCTCCAATTAAAAATAATAGTTAAAAATTTGATGAAATTAAAAACTTATTAGAATTAGGACTCATTCACCAATGCACTTACTGTAGACTGTTATCCCTGTGGAAAACAAAAAAACAAAAAAACACAAAAACGAATAATTTTGTCATCCCACCCACCAAGCATTCAAAATTTGCCTTTTATGCACTGTGAATACTTGCATTCAGCTCCACGTGACCATCCAGAGTGCCGGCTCATAACTGTGCCTGGATTAAGCATGTTATGAATGCAGTGATGAACTGAGTGCTTCTTAACCAGTTTGGTCCACTTACATAAGCACTTAGAATTTGATAATACTAGAAGACCCTAAAGCTGTACCTGACACACCAGTGACTGGTGCTACTGTGTTGGGTTGATTTAGAAAGGGATGGCTACAGGAGGCTGTGGGGCTCTTCTGTGAAATAAGGTCTGGAACACAGATGGTCCAAGTTGGCTCCAGTGGCCTCACCACAATGCACATCTGTTATGATCAGATTGCACTCCCTCATTACCCACCCCCCAGGCAACACTCAGGAAAAATAGGGGGAAGACTCAAGAATTAAGGACTGAGGTTTGCCTGAGTGTCCTGTGTGTCTAAGCCTTAGAAGGACAACATAAACTAGAAAACTATTAATGTTTCTTACTGTATTCATTGAAATATATGAGCATGCATGTTTAATCATTGAATGTAAATTCCCTGCTGTGCCCTATTAAGTAGGCAACATTTAACAAACAATACATGTTTTAATAAATCTCAAGTACTTCTGCAAATCAAAATGTATGATCAATATTTTTGTCTATAATTAGCCTTCACTGAACAATTTGATTGGGAAACCTTCACCCTAATTAATAGTTCTTCCATTTTTTTCTAATGACTGAATTTGTCTATTTAAGCTATCCATACAATATGAACAAAGTGACAATTATTTAGCTCACGGGTAGTTTCTGGCTTTAAAAACAGCTGTCATGTACAGATTTTACTTCCTGGTATTTCAGAAATAGTAATTTCTAATGGCCAGCTGTCTCCTCTTTGTCTAAATACTAACATATTTTCCAAATGTCACTGTTGTAATAAGTAAAACACTCTTAAGGGTATTAAGCTTTCATTGTCACTGCCACCTGTGTAAGTGTCATATACTGTGTTTCTCACAACCAAAAGCTGCTCATAAGAGCCATCCTTTGCTTGGAACTGGAGTATTACATACATTTCTATCCAAACCTATAAATGTACTGAAGAGTCATAGAAAAATGATGGAACAGACACAATAAAGGTACTGAACAAGGAAAGTTCTCCCTATTTCTCATCCATCCTTCTCTATTTATACTTGTTCCCATTCAGATATCCCAATCAGATTTGTCAAAAATTTCCTTTCTTCAGCTCCAGCTTCTTAGGATAAAACTCCTCCAGTTTCATCTCTACTACTTTATTTATTTATTTATTTAGGTTAAAGTTTTGCTCATCTGGTTTGGATCTCAACATATTTTGGCCCTGAATTATCATAGAGTTATAGAATCATAGAATAGATTGGGTTGGAAGGGACCTTAAAGGTCATCTAGTTCCAACCCTGGACAGGGTTACCAGCCACTGAATCAGGCACTAGTTCAGGTTGCTGATCAAAACTAACCTTGAACACCTCCAGGAACGGTGCATACACAGCTTCTCTGGACAACTTGTTCCAGTGCCTCACCACTCTCTGAGTGAAAAATTTCCCCCTAACATCTAATCTAAATCTCCTCTCTTAGCTAAAAGCAGTTACCCATTCTATCATTATTACATCACATAAGAGGTCAGTCTCTTTTCTGATAAGAAGTTCCTTTTAAGTATGGGAATGCCACAATGAGATCTGCCCAGAGCCTTCTCTTCTCCAGGCTGAGCAAGCCTATCTCCCTCTGCCTGTTTTCATATGAGAGATGCTGCAGCTCCCTGATCATCTTCATGACCTCTGAACCCACTCCAACAATGCTACATCTTTCTCATGCTGAGGGCCCCAAACTGAACACAGTATTCCAGATGGGGGAGGAGAAATGGGAAAAATCACCTCCTCCCCACTGCTGGCCACCCCTCTTTTGGTGCAGCACAGGATAACACTGGCCTTGTGGGCTACAAGCTCACATTGCTATTTTATGTCAGGCTTCTCATCCATCAGGATTCACAAGACCTTCTCTGCAGAGCTGCTCTCAAAGAGTTCTTCTCCCAGTCTGTTCACACATCTCACATGTCCTTGATGGACCTCATTAAGTTCATATGTGCCTGCCCAGATCCTTCTGTTGTGTCAATTGTATCACAATGCTTGATGTCATCAGCAAACTTGCTGAGAGTTTACTTAATCCCCCAGTCTATGCCACTGAGGGGCACAGAGGTGAGGATTACACCCCTGTAGTTTCCCAGGCCTTCATTTCTCCCTTTCTTAAAAAAAAAAAAAAAAAAAAAAAAAAGGTAGTGATGTTTCCCTTTTTTTAGTTATTAGGGACTTTCCCTGACAGCCAATTATAATGTCTTTGATTGACTCATGTCCACAATGCTTAGGGCATTATTGAAAATAAAATAAAAACAAGGGCTTTGTGCCCTACCCTGAAGCCTGGCACAAAATTACATATGGTCTGTCAATGATCACAGAATTCATAAGTTCAAATCATATGTCTAAATGAGAAATGTACCAGCCATTCAGGGAGCCCTTACTTTAAGATCGTGCAATAAAAGCAGTTACCTAGGGATGACTGTATACAATATATATTTGAGAAAGGAAGCCAAATGGGAGAAAAGATACATGTTTCAGAGACTAATGGATTTGACATAAAAAATACTAGTGACTATATGGTGCCACAAAGGATACTTTTAATGAAGAGTCTGTCTATTGAGCTGCAGCTTAAACCTTCTGTGCCTCCAACTGGGTAAATCACAGTGAAGCAGGAGATTTTTCCTTCTTTAATCACCTCCACTGGTCCTAAGATGAATTTGATCATAGGATTCCGATTAAGAAAAACAGCTTATGTTTAACATATGAACTCATTGCTACTGGCCAACATTTGGCACAGTGTTCTACTTAACCAAACTCTGAAAACACACAAAAAATAGAACTTGTATTCAGATTCAGTTACCTAAATGTAGTCATCCACAATACAGGTTTTCATGTGAACTAACTGTTGTTGCAAAAGACACAGTTACTATAGTTAAAGTATACCGGTGAATTATTCAACACACACTGAAATGGGCCTTTGAAATGATGTGCAAAATTTAGAATATTTCTAGGCTACAGTTAAAAGTATGATCTAGAGGGGAATCCTTCCAAGAGGATCCAGGAACAGAGTACACTTTCTCCCTGCATTTATTCCCAGAACATACAAAAGAGTATTCATACCACAGTACAGTTCTAGCAAATAGGTAACAAATTTGTAGGCCAGCTTGAATTATACAGACTGCTAGACACTTCCCTTTAGAAGAGCAGGAGACAGGGGAATTTTAGTTGCTGCTCTGCAGATACACTGCTTGAGCAAATGTAGGTTACGAGTATTTTAGTGTACATTCATGCTTTTTAGGAAGCCTGCAAATTTTTTGCTTGAAAATAACAATCTTTTTGAAAACTTATAGAACTAGGTCTTGCTTATTTCTCT
Organism: Excalfactoria chinensis; assembly: GCF_039878825.1. Classification (NCBI taxonomy): domain Eukaryota; kingdom Metazoa; phylum Chordata; class Aves; order Galliformes; family Phasianidae; genus Excalfactoria; species Excalfactoria chinensis. The sequence goes on from NC_092825.1 coordinate 139,487,217, forward strand.
CTCTACAATATATTATTTCTAGGAAAAATAAACAAACAGAAACAAAACAAATAAAAAAATCTTGCTTCTGTAAAAAAATGATGATTCACACCACTGTAATTATTATAAGTTAAATTAATTTTGTGCACAGGTTACAAAGAAATCTGTCAAAAGAGAGAGTAATTGTTAACATTTTATATAATGAAAAAAATATATCATGATGCATGTTTCCTTGAGATCGAAAAAAAAGTTATTTTCCTTTGATGAAATTTTCAAAGCTCTTATCTGTTACTGGAAAGAAATAAAAGCTTTCTAAAGTTTTGCATGAAAACAAAGACATAAATTCCCATCGGTCTCTAGTGGAATGATTATTCTCTTTTTTCCCCTTATACTAAATGAGTAACTTTAACTACAATACTAAAAGCTTAGCTTGATTATTACCTACAACATATTTTTCCTCATCTATCCAAATAATTAAAGAATCATTGGACCACAAAGACTTACAGGTAAAGATGGGAGGCAACGTACTTGAGCACAGGTTGCTGCTTTTCAAGAACTAACTTTCATCTGTTTTCTACTGGCTCCTTTGAAAAGATTGGATTAGTAAGTTAAATTTCTGTGAACATATCACATACATCAATTAATTCCATATAGTTTAATATTAACTAGGATACTCTGGTTATCCCACCCTTCTTTCCCACAGGAAAACTGTTATAATTCTGAGCTCTTCTCTCTCTTGTTTTTTGGGAACTGGAAATCTTTTGAAGATAAAGATTTATTGTAATAAGTACATTCCTGTGGAAGACCTATATTCCAACAAATCAGTATTCTCTTTCAGCAAAAAGATACATATTGTCAACACATACAGAGTTCCAAGATTTTTTTGTACGTGTGATAAAGTGCTTGCAGAGTAATACATAAAAATATAAATTGTTTGAAGCATATACAAGAGCACAGCGATACTCAAAAATACTCAAATTAAAATGATTTCAACTATAAAATCTTACTTGTGGACTCCTATGAGTCGATCTCCAACACTCCTTCATATTTGCACAAGTAAAACTGCTGATTGTAAGATGACACAAAGCAGTGAGAAGAAAAAAACAAAACAAAACAAAACAAAACAAAAAAACTAATTTCATTTCAAATACTGATAGAAAACTGAAATTAATTAGAAGGTCACTTTCGTGCATCCTATTTTACTAAATGGTGTGACCTCTATGTTTAATTATCCATTGGAAAAATCAGATGATAACACTTCCTGCTCCCAGTTTACTCTCTGCTTGTGCAGCCTCACCTGAAGTACTAAGTTTAGTTTGGGGCACCGCAGAGTAAGAAATACAAAGAATTATTAAAGGACCCCCAGAGGGGGAACACTTTCCTTGGCCTGTCTCCTCCTGCCTATGTATCTGTAGAACCCCTCCTTGTTATCTTTCACATCTCTCACCAAGTTCAGCTCCATCTGCACTTTGGCTTTCCTAATCCTGTGTTTGCACACACAGACAACAGCCCTGAATTCCTCCCAGTCTACATAACCATGCTCCCACTTCCTGTACATTTTCCCCTTTTCCCTCAGTTAAGCTGCAGGTCCTTGCACAGGCACAATGGTTGCGTGCTTCCCCTGCTCAACTTCATTTGCTGGGGGACGGAGGGCCATTGCACTCTCAAAAGTGTGTCCTTAAAGAGCTGCCAGTGCTGTTCTGCACTGATGCCCTTAAGGACAGTTTACCAGGATATCCCACTCAGCAGTTCCTTGAGCAGCCAGAATTTTGTTCTCCTGAAGCACAGGGTCCTATCTCTGCTTTTTGCCAGGCCCACATTCCTCCAGATCACAAACTCCACCAAGGCATGGTCACTACAGCCCAGGCTGCCTCCAGTCTTAACCTCTCTAATGCTCTTCTCCACATTTGTGAGGATCAGGTCCAGTAGGGTTTCACCTTGGGTCAGTCCATCTATTACTTGGACCAGGAAGTTGTCCTCAACAGATTCCAGGAATCTCCTGGATTACCTGCCACCCACCATGACACTATCCCAGCAGATATCCAGGTGATTGAAATCCCCATTAGGACAAGAGCCCGTGTGCAGGACACCTTCTGCAGCTGGAGCAAAAAGGCTTCATCAACAGACTCCCCCTGATCAGGAAGCCTGTAGCAGACACCAACCACTATATTCCCTTTACTGGACTGATCCTTGATTTTTACCCACAAGCTCATGACCTGATTGTGGCTGTTCCTCAGACACGGCTCTTCTCAATCTATCCACTCTTTGACACAGAGGGCAACTTCTCCACCGTTCTTACCTTGTTTATCCTTCCTGAAGAGCCAATACTCCTCAATGATGGTATTTCAGTTATGGGAGTCATCCCACCATGTTTCAGTGATAGCAGCAAGGTCATAACTTCCCAAGTGCAACATGGTTTCTAATTTGTCCTGCTTGTTACCTAGGCTGCATGCATTGCTATAAGGCACTTCATCTGGGTTTTCTGTCTCACCACCTTTATAGAGGATCTAGGATCCCCTAGAATAGCAACATCCCCCTTCCTTACTCCATCCATTTGTATTCCACCCTGTTTGCCCATTAAGTTTGATACAAGGCCTTGAACTACCCACTCAACCCCAAAGACCCTCATTTTGTCCCCTTCCCCCTTTCTCAATAAGAAATTAATAATCCATAGATTAACTAAAATCAAGTTTTTGAGAAATATTTTTCTTCTGACAGAGAAAATACATGGTAAGCTAAAAATCAAATACAGGAAAAGACAAGATTTTCTTGTATAAAGACCCTCAAGATAATGTAAATATGTGAGCCTTAAACTAGGACATATGGTAAAGAAATAGCTGCACTGAATGTTAAAATGAGAAAAGAAGAAGACAGACAATGCTGTGGCACAGCACTTTTCAGAAAACTAGTGGTCTTGCTATAAGTCTTATGAGAATTTTGATAAAAGGCAGTGAGTATTTCAGCAGAGTGATAGCAGGATTAGCTCTTCTCTCTTCCTAACACAACTATGTGAAAACAGAGATATGGATAGGTATTTCTTGCCTTTATATATATATATATATATTATATTATATTATTTTATTTTATTTTATTTTATTTTATTTTATTTTATTTTATTTTATTTTATTTTATTTTATTTTATTTTATTTTATTTTAGGTAATTCATTATGACACATTAAATTGTCCTGTAGGGATTTCCTCATTAGAGTAGAATAAAAATTGCACAGTGTCAAGACTTTATGCAGGTGTTTATTTTATACATTTAAAGTACACTATCCTTTGTAGTACCACTCCTCCAAAAGACTCCAGGAATTTGCTGTTCTAAAGCAACTTAAAAAGGGTAAAACAGTCAGAAAAACTGTAGGGCTCTGAAATACTAAATGTAATAGAATAATTGAATATTCAATATGAAAACTAGAATTTTTAAGAATACAACATACTTTAAGCAATAGTATAATGCTAGGGCAATCATTTCTGAGTCATAAATAACAAATCTCTCCATTGGTCCCCCAGAGCCTAAGGCCTGTCACCACACATTTGTCTCCAAAACTGAGTGAAAACAATTCCTATATCTGTAACACTGAGTGGAGAAACAAGTCGTGCTCAACTTTGGCGGCTATATATTCAAATAAAATTGCTAGTTATATCTTAGCAAATATGTATCTTCCTTTCCTCTCTGTTACTTCTGGGTCTGAGGACTATACACATGTTTAGAAGACAGTGACGAGGAATTAGAAAAGATATGTGTACTCTAAATATGTTTTTATTTTTATGCAAAGCAATGTCTTTAGTATGGATATTTTTATATCATACTTTATCAGCTTATTTAGATTTATTTTGCTTATTTATTTTAGCTATTAATTTAGATCATAAACTTATAGTAAACAGGATACCCTTGGTGAAATTCTTTAGACTAAATAACAAAACAGAGATGTGGCTTTGGATAGGAGCCCCAGATTCTAGTGTAATACAGAATAGGCAGTAATCTCACTTCCTTTCCTGACTGATTATGAAAAACTTACACATAGTGAAAGACTGTGAAAATAATTTTTTGTAAGGAAAAGATAACATCATCTATATGCCTGCATGTATCAAAAGATTAAAGGCAAAGTGAAGGTAAAGTAAACTTCTCGTTTCCACAATAAATTCATTATGCATTATTTCTAACAATATTTTTCTCTTCAGGATTTCTAAATTGCTATGTGAGCAATGTCCAATTCAGACCATTGTGTTTCTACCTGTCTGAGATTACTGAAACTGCATTCTGCTTTTCACTTTAATAATACGGTTATGTTACACTGATAAACTAGCACTTCATAATGGACAGAAGCATCTTGTACTTGAAAAATCTGCCATGCACCAGAAGAAACAAAATAATATCTGCAGCTCATGACGGTTTTATTTGAACAAATCTAATATCTTCATCTTGTTCACAAAGCTAATGTGTTGTTTTTTTGGGTTTTGTTTTTTGTTTTTGTTTGTTTGTTTGTTTTGTTTTTTTCTCCCTGTATATCAGTATCTTCAGGATTTCCAATATAAATTTCTGCACCAGAAATTCAGTTTCATTAGCCTTTCACTACTAATGTGATCAAACACACACCATATCTAAATATAGTAGTCAGACATTACTGGCAGTTAAAAAAACAAAAACAAAAAAACAGTACAAACCAACATTGTGATGAATAAAAACCATAAGAACTAACAAACCATCACTGAGGATAAACATGCTCAAGTCAGCCTGTTGGCTATGTTTGATATCAATTGTACTTCACAAAGGACAAAGAATGCAGTAAGCAACATAGGCAGCCAGGATTTCAGGATTTGACTTAGCTTGGACTTAGAAACAGTCATATGAAACTAAGAAAATTCCACCAGTTTAAATAGTGATTATATTTGTCATTTAATGCTTTCATTCTCATTCCAAATGTAAAATTATAAATATTGAAAAGTTAGACTCAGGTAGTTCCCTATGAAATATATCTACCACAATAAAATCTTAACTTTCAGCATAGTTCCATTACATTAGTTCCATTAATTATTAGAAACAACTTCTGTGCTAGACTGCCAAGTATTACCTCTCATGTTAAATCAGTAGGTCAGAGGGGAATATTATTAAAAGGCCTATTAATTGACTGAAATAATGCAGTGAGGTCTAGGCACTAACATATGCTGTGATGGAACTGACACTTATCTTCATACCGTCCTCAGAGAAGTCTTATAATTACATTCCTGTTCCAGTATATCTTGGAAACATTATGTAGACAACTTCACATCTTTTCCAAAATAATTCAGTGATGTTTCTTAGTGGAACATATGGCAATTTCACTCTCTGAATGTATGACGGAAATGGAATCATGGACTTACAGTCTGTAATTTTCAGGACTCTTTTTACTTCTCCACTTCCTGATCCTCCACAACCATCTTCATCATCGCAGTCTCCACTGATCTGTTCATTCACACTTCCACCACTGCCTGTTTGTCGTAGATCCCAGTTATCGTATTTAGGAAATGATTTGCTCTGCAACAGCTGAGGACAAGACATGGCATGCAAGTTAGCAGTACAGATGAAGAACTTCAGAGAATATCCAAAATTTCATATCTCTTTCTCTTTTATGGTTTTGATTTTAAAAGAAAAATACAAGATCCAAAGAAAGATAATATTGTTTTGTTTGTTTGTTTGTTTGTTTGTTTTTCCCCTCTAGTTTTACAGTCAGATTTAAAAGATGGTCCATTCTTCATTTCTTATTTAAAAACATATGTAACATTTCTGTTTGTACTTCTTCTATACTGCTAAATAAGAGATTGGTCATTAAACACTAGCCCAGAGGCCAATCATCTTGTGCCTCATGCTTTCAGTCTGGAATCATTTTGAGGAGAGAGACAGCATCCATGCTACATAGCAACTGGACTTGCATCCATTCCAGATCCATATGGTGTCCACAAGGTCTTAAGATACAATTATAATCTTGTGTGGATTTTTCAGTTCAAAATATCTGGACTAACACAAGAGCTGTGCTTAGTATATTGGCATATGTCTGTTACATACAAAACGTCCAGGTTGTATGTATTCAGTGTGTTACATGGGAATCTGGTATAAACTGAATAAAACAGACGTTCAGGGATATTGTCCTGGAGATAACTGTTTTCCAGATCACATTTAGGCATTGTTTTAGTAGAGCTAACAAGACCCAAAATAAATCAAAGGGATAGCTGACACTGTGTTAGTCAGTGTAAGTGCTTCATATCTAGTAGACAAATTTGCTCTCTTGTTCCTTCTTATTTTTTAGTATAAGCATGGCCAATAATGGCATACAAGACAGAAGGTCAGAAGCATAGATTTCAAGTTTGACTCACTCCTTCATTCTGTTAAGCAGAACTGGGCAATCATTTGAGTAATCACAGAATTATCAAGGTTGGAAAAGACCTAGAAGATCATCCAGTCCAACCATCACCAATACTTTCCAGCTAAGTCATATCGCTCAACACAACATCCAAATGTTTCTTGAACACCCCCATGGTCGGCGATTCCACCACCTCCCTGGGCTGTGCATTCCAGTGCCTGACCACCCTATCTAAAAAGTAATATTTCCTAATGTTCAGCCTGAATCTCCCCTGGCGCATCTTGAAACCATTCCCCCTAGTTCTATCACTGAGTACACGAGAGAAGAGGCCAACCCCTAGCTCACTACAACCTCACTTCTGGAAGATATAGACAGCAATAAGGTCTCCCCTGAGCCTCCTCTTCTCCAGGCTGAACAATCCCAGCTCCTACAGCTGCTCCTCATACAGCCTGTGCTCAAGACCCCTCACCAGCTTTGTAGCCCTCCTCTGAACATGTTCCAGGGTCTCAATGTCTTTCCTGAAGTGAGGGGCCCAAAACTGAACACAGTACTCAAGGTGAGGCTGCACCAGTGCCGAGTACAGGGGGACAATTACCTCCCTGTTCCTGACAGTAACACTGTTTTTGATGCAAGCCAGGATGCCGTTGGCCTTCTTAGCCACCTGGGCACACTGTTGGCTCATGTTCAGTTGAGCATCAATCAGTACCCCCAGGTCCGTTTCCTCAACACAGTCCTCCAGCCACTCCGCAACAAGCCTGTAGCTCTGCCTGGGGTTGTTGTGGCCAAAGTCCAGGACCCGGCATTTGGTCTTGTTGAATCTCATCCCGTTGGCTTCAGCCCAGCTCTCCAGCCTGTCCAGATCCCTCTGCAGGGCCTTGCTACCCTCAGGCAGATCGACACTCCCCGCCAATTTGGTGTCATCTGCAAACTCACTAAGGGTGCACTCAATGCCCTCATCCAGGTCATCAATAAAGATGTTGAAGAGGGCAGGCCCCAGCACCGACCCCTGGGGAACACCACTCGTGACCTGTCTCCAACTGGATTTAATTCCATTTACCACCACTCTCTGAGCCTGGCCCTCCAGCCAGCTCCTTACCCAGCCAAGAGTGTACCCATCCAAGCCATGAGCTGCCAGCTTTTGCAGAAGAATAGCATGGGAGACAGTGTCAAAGACTTTGCTGAAGTCTAAGTAGACCACATTAACAGCCTTCATCCACCAAACGGGTCACAGGATTGTAGAAGGAGATCAGGTTGGTCAAGCAGGACCTGCCCTTCACAAACCTATGCTGGCTAGGCCTTAATCCCCCGGCCATCCCACACCTGCCGTGTGATCTCCCTCAAGACAATTTGCTCCATAAACTTCCCCGGCACCGAGGTCAGGCTAACAGGCCTGTAGTTCCCCGGATCCTCCTTACAACCTTTCTTATAAATGGGAGTCACATTGGCAAGCCTCCGGTCTTCCTGGACCTCACCCATTAGCATGGAGTGCTGATAGATGACAGAAAGTGGCTCAGCAATCACCTCCACCAGTTCCCTCAGCACTCTCGGGTGAATCTCATCTGGTCTCGTGGACTTGTGGCAGTCCAGTTGGAGTAGTAATTCCCTGACTGCTTCTTCCAGAATCACAGGGAGTTCAGTCCACTCCCCAGCCGAGACTACCAGGTCAGAGTGTGACCCTGAGGATAACCAAGCTGACTTTTAAAGACAGACATAAAGAAGGCATTCAGAACCTCTGCCTTTTCCTTATCCTCTGTGATCACATTCCCAGCCTCGTCCAGTAAAGAATGGAGATTCTCCTTTGTCCTCCTCTTACAGTTGATGTATTTGTAAAAGAGTTTACTCTGGGTTTTTACCCCAGCAGCCAGCTTAAATTCAAGCTGGGCTTTTGCCTCTCTGATTTTCCCTCTACACATCTTAACAACCTCTTCGTAGTCATTCCAAGTCACTCTTCCCTCCTTCCACAGGCAGTAGATTCTCTTTTTCTTCCACAACCTTAAGAACAGCTTCCTATTCATCCATGCTGGTCTTCTTCCCTGCTGGCTCATTTTGTGGCTCAGGGGGACTGCCCGCTCCTGCGCCTTCAAGACTTCCTTCTTTAAGAGTGACCAGCCATCTTGGACCCCTTTGTTCGCTAAGACTGAATGCCAGGGGACTGCCCCTACTAGTTTCTGAACAAGTCCACCCTCCGGAAGTCTAAGGTAGCGGTTTGGCTATTCTCCCTCTAGGCTCCACCTAGGAGTGAGAACTCTACCATTTCATGGTCACTCTGTCCAAGACAGCCCCAACCTCCACATCTCCCACCAGACCTTCCCTGTTTGTGAACAGCAGGTCTAGCAGGGCAGCTCCTTTTGTGGGCTCTCTCACCAGCTGCATTCAAAATGCTGCCACACAGATTTTTGAATATTAAGTTGTAGAACTGTTGTGCATGCATACTGTCTTCCTTATTCCCCATTCAGATTCAGTTCACTTTATATGTCAGATACAAATAAATATCATGATGTCTGTATAAATCAGTTCTTGTGAGTGATCATAACTACATCTAGTGAAAATGCAGCTAGTGCAGTCTCATGTATTGCCTTTCTTTCAGGAAGACTGATTTTCAGGAAGACTGATTTGCACTGGTCTAGACTTGCTGGCTCAGATTTTTTAATGCAGTGTAGTAAATCTGAAACACACTTGTTTTAGACCTTCAAATATTTGGTTGTTTTATTGTTCAAGTAAGATTTGTGTTTTTGAAGAGAATAGTTTACTTACGCAGCGAGTAATTTCCCAGACTACATAATTTGTTAAGTGACGTACAAAGACCAGGAAAAAATATTTTAGATATTTCTAAGACATCACACAGATAAATATCAGTAGCTCTATAAAAGCTACTTGCAACACAATATATGGACAGCAAAGAATGCCATCCACCACTAAAACACCAAAACTAAATTATGCAGCACCTCTGATTCAGAAGTTTTATTGGATGTTGTTATATGTTACCTGCAGGAAATTCTGCTCTGTTCACTATGTAATTCATGAAAATTTTCTGCCAAAAAAGTATATATGGAGACAAAACAGTCAATTCAATTAATTACACCAAGTATCATAGAATCATAGAATCACAGAATCATAGAACTACAGAATGGCCTGGGTTGGAAGAGGACTCAAGGATCATCAAGTTTCAACACTCCCACAACCAGCTGGGCCACCAACCTCCAGATCTGGTACTAGACCGGATTGCTTAGGGCTCCATCCAACCTGGTCTTGAATACCTCCAGGGATGGAGCATCCACAACACTCTGAACAGCCTTTTCCAGCACCTCACCACTCTCTCTGAGAACTTCCCCCTGACATCCAACCTAAACCTTCTTTCCTGTACTGGGGGCCCCAGACCATTGGCCAACTGAGATGCAAGAGTACATTGATGGCTCATGTTAAGTTTTTCATCCACAAGGGCCCTCGGGTCCTTCTCCTCAGGGTTTACTCTAAAGGAGTTCTTCTTCCAGTCTGTATATGTATCTGGGATTACTCTGACCCAAGTGCATGTTGAACCTCATGAAGTTCACACAGACCCAACTTTTCAGTTTAAGGTCCTGTCCCTCTGGATGGTTTCCCTTCCTTCTAATCTATCAGCCACACCACTCAGCTTAGTGCCATTGGCAAACTGCACTCAAGCCCATCATTGATGTCACTGATGAAGATGTGGAAGAGCACTGGTCCCAAGACAGCCCTCTGTCTTGGCACCAGCCTCCACCTGGACATAGTGCCATTCAATACAACCCTCTGTCTATTGCCTTCCAACCAATTCCTTATCCACCAAATAGTCCAGCCCCTAAAATCTGTATCTCTCCAATTTAGAAATAAGGATGTGGTGGGGGACCATGTCAAAGACCTTGCTCAAGTCTAAGTAAGTGACACTGATCACCTTCCCTTTGTCCAGCAGTGCCATCACTTCATCACAGAAAGCCACCAGATTGGTCAGGCACAACCTTCCCTTGGGAAAAACATGCTGGCTGTCTCAGATCACCTGCTCATCCCTTACGTGCCTTAACATGTCTTCTAGGAGGATCTGATCCATGGTCTTCTCAGGCACAGATGTGACACTCACTGTCATGTAGTTCCCTGAGTTCTCCTTTTTCCCTTTCTTGTAAATTGGAGTGAGGGATGTTTTTTTCCAGTCCTAGTGACTTTATCCAATAGCCACAACTTTTCTAATATGACGGAGAGAATCTCAGCAACCACATCAGCCAGCTCCTTTAGGATCATGGGATACATGTTAGTCCCACAAAGTAATCTGTATAATACAGTACTCCCTCTCTACGTAGCGTAAGTATGACTAAAAACCTCACAAAACACAGTTGCTTCCAAAATTTCCATACTATTGTTTAATTTATATATGCTTTTTTTGTTTTGTTTTGTTTTTCAGTCTGAGAACATCTTTCTTTACATTCTTCATTTGTATCTCAAGAATATGTTGCTTGAATAAGGTCATTAAATTTCACTTCTCTAAATTACAACCCATATAGTTAGGTTCTCATTCCTGTTTGGTTTTTTGTTTGTTTGTTTGTTTTGTTTTTTTAATTTTCCCTTTCTTATGCATTATTCGCCTACAATTATACATATGAAAATCCAGAAACTTCCACTAAATTCAATATGTTAAAAATGTTTCACTTTTACAAAACTTTTCACTGTACTTAAAGAAGTAGAGGCTAAAAGTGAACAAGTTATTTGCTTTTTTTTTTTTTTAATTTGGGTTTTGTTATGCTCTTCTGTATTCTTAATTGTACAAGAACAAGAATTCTCTCCATATAAATTCACAGATCTCAGTGGTGGTTCTCTATCTAGCATGGCTTATTTCTAATATAAATTCTTTATTAGCTTTATACAGTTCACACACTTCTTCAAAGCTAGCTTGATTCAGATTAGAAATAAAGTTAAAAGCCAGTTATAATACCCTTGTGTGATAAATCTTGTAAAACTACTGTCTAGGAGGAAAAGAAACACAGGTTATGAGTAGACATTTTGTGTCATGTATACTTACTAGATCATCCAGCTGCATAAGGAGGAAGTTTACTGGCTATATACTGCTAGCTCTACTAAGTAAAAATTAATACAATAAATGTTCTTCCCTTTGTATTGCAGGGTAAAATTACCTCTTTCCTTTAGGTGTCCAAAAGGGTTTTCTATTTTATCATGTCTGTCACAATCTAGTTTGGGCTTGATCATTTATCACTGTCTTTCAATTCTACTGAAAATATCAGCAACATTATTGACAACATTAGTTTGACTGATCATGGCAAGGGGAGTGTCTCCAGTGTTCTGAGACTGCAGTAGACACTGCAGGACAGATTTGCTGGATCTTTTTCTTATTTTTGACTAATGTTTGTTGAACTAAGATTTTTGATGTCGAAAGCATGTCATCTTCAGGTGACATTTATTTTCTCAGAGAATTTTCAGTTTCTCACCTCTATTGTGGTATGTATGCACAAGCGAATTATTTTGTCCCTGGGAAGATCTATCTCCACTCTTGCTACTACATAATGGGAATTCGGGCCTCACAATCAGATCGTTAACAGCCCATTTGCCTAAAAGCCACTTCGGATTTTCACTGATCATCCAGTGAAATGCTTTCTTTGACACAAACAGCAATTATGGAAAAGATTTTAATACCATACATCAGCATTAATAATTTTTGCAAAATTTAATCTTTTAGAAAGAATGAGTTTACTTGAGAAAAGTGACAATGTTGTAATAAAGGACTGGTGGTTTTCTATAAATATATGACTTGGTACTGTATAACACTTTAGTAAGGAAAAAGAAATGCAGCTACAAAAGCATATCCAGAGGTCTCTGAAGCTTCCATACAAAACTAAAGTATAAGCCTAATTAGAAAAATTATCACTAAGAGTGTATGCTGATTGTATAGCCCTATGAGGATTGATATTTTTTCCAGATTATTTAGGATTTTCTTCAGTGATCTTTCTGAAAAGCAATACAAAACACAGAGCAAATAAACCTACAAAAAACACATGCAACACAACTAAGTGACAAAGAGAAACAACAAATTGTCTTATAAGGTACCTCAGCTGGTAATACAGGCAATAGAATGAATTTTTAAATACATTCTATAATAAAATACAGACAGAAGTAAATTTGCAAGTCTAAATATTGTATTACATGAATATTAGAAGATAAAATATTCTGCTTCATAAAATAATTGTGGGTGTCCTGGATAGCCAGCAGACTATGAATTATCAAGACTAGTGTTCTAGACAAGGTTTTAATAGGATATCTTTGAAGACAGAAATAGGAATACTAGTCAGCTTAGGTATGTTATATTACTCCCAAATCCAGTTCTTGTTTCCACTGTTCAGAAAAGAAACCATAGAAATGAAAAGTTGTATTCTTTTGAAGAGCTGAAAAGACAAAAGAATTTTAAAAAAAATAAAGTTCTTTTAATCAACATGAAAATAGCAAATGAATCAACAACTTTGATTTATATATTCAAATCTAACCAAACAAATCTACATTACTAACATCATACATTACAAATAAACCAAGCAAGGACTGCTCTATATCAAAATAATTTATTAACATCTATCATCAGGTTCTTCAAAAAATTTACATACTCTGTCTCAGATAGACCTTAAAGCAGAGACTAATTCAGAGGTTCAAGGCCAAAGGCCTGACTAAGTAATGAAAATGGTCCATTCTGACTCTCAGAAATGCATGAATCCATGCAAGTAAACCTGACTTAAGTGGAAGATTGGATTCTTATTGACTTTCCTGTTCTTGCAGAAGGTTATAACTGATATCATTCATGATTGATATATACTGAAACACAAGGGATCTTAACGTTTACACTGTTGCAACGAACGTGATACTGCTTACCTTTCAATAACTATCTAGTATCTCATTTACTTATCTTACACATTGTCTGCCTTCAGGGGAATCACTGTTTTTTAAATGAATTTTATTTTATTCTTTATTCAAAAAATTATTTTCATTAATTATACTCTGATGCAGTAAATGTGAATTAAGCTTAATCATAATATTTCTGCTCTTTCATTTTTGAGCATATCAAAGAACTAGTGAAGGAAATCCTAAAGGAGATCAGCAATTAATCCAATTTACTTAATCAAATAGTATCTAGAAGAATTATTTCTAGGGACATAACTATCTTGAACTCTTTCAAACCAGGAGAATATGCTCAAGATTATCCCTTGTCTTAAGCATTAAAAACCTGAATGATTAAAAGGATGACATTTCTTTTTAGTGGCCTAATTATAAAACTGCTCATTCCTCTGTGGGCCAGAATATTCTGCAGGGTACCATTTTCAGTAATGTAAGATATCCTTAACAAAAATATTTATAAGGTAGATGCCCAGCTTACACTGTAGACTGGTAGTAAGATAACAAGCATTAGGACTTATTTGATATCACAAGATATAGCTTTGTATTTGTTTTAATAAAAATCTGTATCTATCTGTGTACAAAGCTCATCAAACCACTTTCTGTCTTTTTGCTACAGAAACAAACAGTGAAAGTTTACATTTTTCAATTTTTATACGCTGTGTCTGTTTAGGTTTATGTTTTGACATGGTAGTGCATGTGAACCAAAGGGGTGGAACTGAATTCCTCCATGCAGAAACAGTGGCACCACTGACATTCATTGACACTTGCCGAATGTTTATGGATACCTAACAATGAATGTGAGCACAGTGAGGTGGTAAGCAGTGCTGTTCAGCAGCGGTGAAGGACAAGCCATGTTCTGGACAGCCAGGAAGATTTTTACAAAAGCAGTATGCAGGTTCTTGTTTATTACTGGTGAAAATACATAGCTAATGGTGGTGTCTATGTTAAAAAAATACTGTTTTGCAGTGCAAGCAAGTGTAGTCTTGCACCTAAGGAGGAATAACCGCATGCACCAATATAGGCTGGGGAATGACCTGCTGGAGAGGATCTCTGCAGAGAGGGACCTCAGTCTCCTGGTGGACAACAGGTTGGCCATGAGTCAGCAGTGTGCCCTGGTGTCCAAGAGAGCCAATGGCATCCCAAGGTGCATTAAAAAGAGCCTGGTCAGCAGGTCAAGTGAGATGATCCTCCCCCTCTACTCTGCTCTGGTGAGGCCCCACCTGGAGTACCGTATCTGGGTCTAGGCTCTCCAGTACAAAAAAGGCAGAGATCACTTGGAGAGGGTCTATCAGAGACCCACAAGAATGATAAAGGGCCTGGAGCATCTTTCTTATGAGGAAAGACTGAGTGAACTGGGTCTGTTCAGCCTTGAGAAAAGAAGACTCAGAGGGGTTCTGATCAACATCTATAAACATCTAAGGTGCAGGAGGTAAAGGGATTAGCCCAAGCTCTTTTCAGCAATGTGAGGTGATAGGACAAGGGAAAATGACCACAAAGTGAAGCATGAGAAGTTCTGCAGAAATGTGCATAAGAACTTCTTCATAGTAAGGGTGACAGAGTACTGGAACAGGCTACCCAGAGAGGTTGTGGAATCTCCTTCTCTCGAGATTTTCAAGACCCACCTGGATGCCTCCCTGTGCAACCTGGTCTAGGGAGACTACTTTGCTGGTGGGGGGGGGATGTTGGACCTGATGATTCCTAGAGGTCCCTTCCAACCTTTAAAATTCTGTGATTCTGTGATTCTGTGATGTCATGAGGAGTTCAGTATTTCTATAAAATTATGACAAAAGTTAACTGTAGTAGGTTTAGTTGAAAATAAGTTCTGGTCATTTCACCTGGGAAGTCAAAGACAACCCAAACTGATGCTAAGATACCATTCCTTTTCTCCTGGATTTAAAAACTGCACAAAATCCCTGTCAAATAACAAAGCTTTCAATAAGAATTTCATTACTATAGCACACAGGGCATAAACCTGCCTTAAAACAAAAGCAAACAAACAGAAATAAAACACACATTAAGCATTGTGAAGGACAGAACTGTTTTTCTTTTGTTGTCTCAAAGCTTGCTTATTGAGGTCTTTCTGATGATAAGACTCTGACTGGTGACTGCTAGCTATCTAGGAGGGTGAATGGTGGTTGTTACCGTGCCATCTCTGCTTACGATTGCAAAGATAAGCAGAAGCAGGACAAGCAGTCTTTTTCAGGGGTGCTGCTTGAAGGAGCTGACCACTGCAGAAGGCGATAAAGCTTGTGTCTGGCAACAGAGGCACCACCAACCCATGCTGGCTTATCTGTGGGCCAGGAATGTCAGAAAAGCCAGTTTTAAATCATTTTACAAAGAGGGTTTGCCTTCAGAAGATGCTTGTTTAGACGTTCAGTGTTTGTTTGAGATACGTTCCCAAAAATGCTGAGCTGTAATCCTCAAACTTCAATGGAGAATTAAAAACAACCCCACAGAAATGGAGGATAAAAGGCCCTCGCTAAACTGGGGACTTTGGAGACAAACTCCCAAAGACACCTTTGACGGAGAATTCCCTGAGGGGAAAACCTCTTTGGAAGGACCCCCAAGGTCGGCTTGCTGCGGAGCTTCCTGGCTTTCTCCCATCCCCCACGGTGATCAGACGAGTTCCTGAGATCAACGGACCTACGGTGTACCTCGCTGGACTCACGGTGGTGACTAAATCTCTTTTGCTCTCTACAGAATCCTTGCTTATATTTCCTACTTTTCCTATCGCCCACCTTCCCTTCCCCATCTCCCGAAAACGGCTAGGACTTTAATAAATTGGTTGGATCAACATTTGAACCGTTGCTTCTTAATCTCGCACCAGGTATACACATATCAAAGAACCTTGCCTCCCTCCTACAAATTGGAACGAGACAAGCATTTGCTTTGTCTGTACATTGTGGTTGTATGAAAAATTAACAAGTTCAGGTCACCAGAATTATTCTGCTACCCCAGTGATCTGAGTGATTTTATTTTTTTTTTCATCTTCAGGTATTTGCACTGTAATTTATTGCCTAATTAAATCCTTTTCAATTGTTGTATTCTGCTTGAAAAATAAACTCTCTTCTACCTGTTTTGACACTAACTTTTCTTCACATCCACTATTTTAGACATGGAATAATCTCCCATGTGAAATTAAATGCATGTTCCATTCAGGTAAGACACTGTACTTGTTTAACAAAAAATACTGATGAAGCTTTCTGGATAAAAATGTACACTGGTAAAGGGTGTTGCTATGTTAAGAAGGCAGTTATAAAATGAATATCTCATTTTTTCCACTTTCTAAAGTAAAAGCACTTTTTCCAGTTCTTTGGCATTTTCAGAGATACTACTTATTCAGATACTTTAAGAAGAAAAAGGAAATTACAACCAAAGGAAATGTTTGTTTGAATCAGTACTGGGGGAAAAAAAAACAAAAACAAAAACAAACAAACAAAAAAAACCTCTCTGAAAAGCATCTACTTTGATTTTAGAATTTGGACAAATCCATTGGAACCATGAACATTAACAAAACTGAGCATCTTTCATGCAAACATGAGGAGTGGCAGCCCCTACTATGACAGACTATATAGAAGCACTTCACAGTTAGGTCTAATGAAGTATTCAGGAGAATCTCACAGGACAGTCCATTTTGTATCATTTTAGTTATTAAATTGATTCTAAAAGAAAAGGTTGAAAATAATATTACAGCAGGAAATGAGACAGACAGAAAATAGTAAATAAAGCTGTTTCTGTTCAAACATAATGCCAACTTAACATCACTCCAATTTGCAGGCTCTATACAGCTGAACTGTTTTGACAGGGATCCTACATGCCATAGTTCAGTTATGCACCATGAATAAGCCATGAAGCTAATCAATGGCTATAAAGCCTGTTCTCTGACAACTGACGATGACACTGAAATAATTTACTTATGGTTTATCAGCACAGTCAGCTAGAGGTGATTGGAGCCATTACCACCAATGCCTCACACACATTTGGGTTTAATCAGCACACTGTTGACAAACAGTGCATAGTAACTCTTTGTTCCTCAGGAAGGCAGAAACCTCTCTCTTTTACACCTGTGTAATGCAAACTGGAAATAAATTGCAATGGCTACTGGCATATCAAATGTAGATTTGGTATGCATACACATCACTGATAACCACAGCGTAAGAGCAGAAGTGAGCAGCTCAGAGAAAAATGAGCTGGGTCACAAGCTGTATTTGTAGAAGTCCTTAACATTTCAAAAATCTCTGCACAAATGTCAGAGTATGCCTCCAAGACACTTAAGTCTATGAACAAATAACAGCTATAGGATGGGAGCTCCACCAAAGACTTGGGGCTTGTACTGATATGGGAATAGACAATTTTTTTCTACATGTGCATGTGGGTCATTGTTCATTATGCCATCCTGGTCTGCAGGAGTGGTTACGAAATAATGTTTTATTCAGTTTACACTAGCTCCAGTCGAAATGACACATACACAAACAACGGGTTCTACTATAAATTATTTACACAGGGAGGAGACTCACCTATCGCTGACATATCCAAAACAAACAGCGACACACTTCTTTACACAACATCAAGTCAGAATTATGTAAAATTGGGTAAAAGTCTTTCAGCAAGACAAAAAATATATTGAAACTCAATATATTTGAAGATGGTAGACTACCAGAAGTATTTGAAACCAAGTTAAATAAAAGGATTTAGAAAGAAGCCATCTGTTTTGCATTAGCCATTTTTCTGTAGATAGTGTGTGTTAAATGTGGTTTCTCATAGTTAACAAAATCACACAGAATCACAGAATTATAGGGGTTGGAAGGGACCTCTAGAGATCATCGAGTCCAACCCCCCTGCCAAAGCAGGCTCCCTACACCACGTCGCACAGGTAGGCGTCCAGGCGGGTCTTGAATATCTCCAGAGAAGGAGACTCCACCACCCCCCTGGGCAGCCTGTTCCAGTGCTCCGTCACCCTCACCGTAAAGAAGTTCTTGCGCACATTCGTGTGGAACTTCCTATGCTGGAGTTTCAGCCCATTGCCCCTAGTCCTGTCCGCACGCACTACTGAAAAGAGACCAGCCTCGCCACTATAGCTCCCACACCTCAGGTATTTATAAACCTGGATCAAGTCCCCTCTCAGCCTTCTTTTCTCAAGGCTAAACAGACCCAGTTCCCTAAGTCTCTCCTCATAGGGAGATGGTCCAGGCCCTTCACCATCTTTGTGGCCCTCCGCTGGACTCTTTCCAAGAGATCCCTGTCTTTTTTGTACTGGGGAGCCCAGAACTGGACACAGTAAATGAAAACATTAAAAATGAAAACATTAAAAATACACTTCTGCAATCAGCAGCTGCACTGGTACTTTTTTTCCTTGTATCAGAGCATTCTAAATCAATATAGAAGATGATGTGGGAGTAGACACCTTAAAATTTAATAGTAAACTCATTTACTGTGAAACAAAAACCTTCAACAGTCATTTACCTCAAAATGAAAACTATAACAATGTTGATCATAGAACATTTTCTTTTTTTTTTTTTTTTTTTTTTTGTGGGGAGGGATTCTCTGTGCAAAAGTAATTTCCCCCCTAGTATGAAATAAATTGAGCAGAACCTTAAAATAATTGATAAGCAAGAATCTCCTTAGATTGGTAAAATCAAGTAGCAATTACAAAGGCATACCACCAGAAAGTGACAAGGCTGGACCAAACTTGCATCCAGATTTTGCTACATTTCTTTTCCATAAAACACACAACAGCAAAAGCACATCAAGTGATCTTCTGCACTATTTACGACATTTTACTTAAGGTCATGTATAATTTCTTTTTATTTGAAGCATATATTCTTAAATCAGAAAACTAGCAAAAACTCTAGTGCACTATTTATGCTCCACTTAAGTCTTACAGTGAAAGTTTTCCAGTTTCCTTTCAAATAAGACCTTCCAGACATAAAATTTATTTTCCACTCCTATTCCTTGGTTGCCCTTTATTTTCACAAATTCTGTATAACTATACTCCTCTGGCTATGGTCATTATGCGTTAAGGCTGCTTTGCATAAATTAAGACTTATCGCATATGAAGGGCTGTACTTTTAAATCTTCTTTGCCTCAAAACTATTCTTAGAATAGTTGCTGTCTCCTTGTCTTGTCAAAATTCATCATGCCTGTTTTTTTGTTTTTTTGTTGTTTTTTTTTTTTTTTTTTTTTTTCCAGGAATTTCAGGAGAATTAATGTATTCTTGAAGTATGAATGTGGTAGAGGAGGGGATGCTATATTAGTTGAGAACAGCTCTTGGTATATGAAGAAGTGGACCATTATCAATCAGCCTTCTCACAGTGATTGGATAGAACTATTCTTTAACTCCCATTGGGTCTTTGTATGTCTGATAAAATTGTAACTTTTCTTGGAAAAGCTAGCTTTGAGTTCAAGTAGCTGCCTATGCTAGTTGTCTACAACATTACTTATTCAGATGTAATCAAATATCATGCAGAATATTATCAAATAGAGTCTTTTTAGAAATTCCTGAGAAAGCCTGGCTCATCCATTTTGCAGCTGTAATATGTGCGCAGTACTCTAATTATAGTAATCCTAATCTATGCAGCCTGTGTTATTAGAAGTGACATATACTTTAATTGTTGACAGATGGCTTTGAACCCTGCATAAATATTTATAAAGTCACGTGTACTCCTACAGTTAGCAAAAACTCCAGGTATATTAGTCTGTCTTTTCAGAAACCTTTCTAAATGCACTTGCAAGCTCAGGATTTCCACTGTCATAACTATTTTATTGTTAAAGTTACCCAAAGTATTTAAAGGGATCACTTTCCTCCCAGCATGAAATGAATAGAACATAGATTATGGACAGTTTTGAATACTTTAGAAATCAGAGTACTTTCTCAGCAGTAGAATGTATTGTGTTAGGCCATATGCTCACAGTTATTAAATATTTCTGTAATGCTGATCATTTGTAATTAACTCTGTCCTCACTGGCCATTTACATAGCAGAGATTAACAGAAATCTTTCAATCTCAAATAGCAGTATGGAAAAAAAGTAAAAAAACAAACAAACAAAACCAGCATCAATCCAGCAACACTTCTTACTGACATGTGAATTCAGTGCGCTACTTCTTTTTCAGATCCTAGAAATGCAAGAAGAAATGCATGCAAGAAATTTGGTTACAAGTGCATTACAAAAAGCATCTGTCCTTGCAGAAAGATGGATCCAGGGATTAATCCATCTTAACCTAAAGTTGAGATGTTTATCAAAGCCAAAAGTCAGATCCCCTGCTTTATTCTCCATTTTCAAAAGAAAAAAAACAACTATCTTCTGTGTACAATAGAGTTTTACTTTTTCTTCACTGTAAGTATTTGCCTACTCAGTGTAGACATCTGCAGGCTAGCTAAGTGGTATTGTTACCTTTTAGAGTCAGTGGACTTACAGTCAATAGAAAGAAAAAGACATCTTCAGAAGACCAATCTTACCCTATAATAAGCAACGTAATAACACATGTACATCCATATTACTGATTTTGGAGGGGTATTAGCAGGCACTATATGTTTCAGAAAGGGTTGATTCTAACTGAAGTGACACCCTAGAAAAGGAAATAAAGGGAGGAAGGGAAGATGATCATTTAAGAGAACAAAGTGAATTTGAGAAACCCTATCATGTAATTAGAAGAAAACTCTCATCATAAAGTGATACAATACAATTTCTGTCAAGGGGGTTATAGAATTTCTTCCTTGAAAGTCTTATGAAGGGATAAATGCTAAAAGGAAGGCTTTGGAATGCACACTTCTCATTCTCTCAAAGAGGGAGAAAATACATATATATATTAAAATATTATCTATAAGTAAATTATCAAAGAATTTACTTTATTCATTCAGTTTATAATTTATATATACATGTTAAATTTTATGCATTGCTTAACACAGCAACAGTGAGTTTTGAATGATTTTCCTCATATAGAAAATACTTCACATAAAGCATGCCAACAATTAAACATCAGAAATAGAGTAGTCATCATTCTGCAGCTTTTATGAATCATTAAAAAAAATGAATTCACTTGAAATGAGCTATCTTTATTATATTTATTTTTCTCTCACATAGAGCATCTAATTGGAAAAATCCTAGAAAATTATATTTAATGTAGTTATGCATTGTTTCTTTTCATTCAAAGTAAGAACATCTAGCATTAAAGGCCTTACTATAAAATTAAGAAAATATTGTTAAATCCTAGAAGAAATATCTTAAGACTTTTTCTAAGACACTGTGGGTGTTCTTTTCAATTTTTTGTAATCTAATTTCATATTTGCATATCTTTGCTGCTTGAGAGATAATATATAATAAATAGAGCTTGAATTTTATTTCAAATGCTAGCAGAATTTCAATATTGAACTTTAAGCTGATAAGGATTTCATTATTGTTATACATTCATTTCTGCATGGTTCTGCAATGTAAATTTATGTAGAAATGAAAATCATTACAAGATCAAGTATTAATCCAGAAAAAATACAGGACAGCTTTGATAAAATATAAGTGACAATCTATAAAAATCTCAAGTCTGAGGCTCAGTTTCTAGTGTTTGGTATTCCTATTTCTCCTTTCCTTTTAAAAATAGAATGTTTAGTAAACTAGAAATGTTCTAGTCTGGAGTTTTGCATGCAGTCATTTCAGTAATGCACATATATTCTATAGATGTTAGTATAATAAGGTTGAAGTTCTAAACTAAAACTCACTAAAAGATCATCTATCAGAAACAGAAAAATGTCAAATTCTTTTGTAGTTCTTATTGCAGTCTCTTTTTTATCCAGTGCTGGTCTACACTACTCTATAAATTATGTTGAAAACAAAGTAGTTCTATTCTGAGTTGGTACAGTGTAATGCCATACTGGGCACGGGCACAGTAACTTCATGACTTGGTGTCATGGTTTTGTAATGTTGCTGTCAATATTCCACATCATAACATCATGTGCAGTATGGATCATTAAAAGGTTCATACTCCAGTTCTGTGGAATAACAACATCCCGAATACTCAGCTCTCAGAAGAAAACTACATATCCCAGAGGACTTCATGGCCAGAGATAAGTCACAGGAGAAGGACATACATAATCTCGCTCCCAGGCTGGAGTTCTTTCTCTCTCTTGGACTCTCGGAGAGTGGGAAGCATTTCAGCTGTGTCACCTAGAGTTCACAGTAGGCCTCTAGGTTTTCGCGGACTCTCTCTCTGTTTTGTTCGATTTATTAGCTTCAATCATATTGTATCATATTGTGTTATCTTGTATTCCAGTATCGTATTTAGTAAAATAAGTTTTCCTCCTTAGATTGCTGCCGCTGTTGTTTTTTTTTCCATTCCCCTTTTCCCTTCCCTTTTAGGCTGGGGGCCCTACGGGGCAGCTGCCCCCTGTAACAGGCACAGGTAAATCTAGGTAACCTGTGACACTTGGCAGAAAAAATAACCCTCATAATGCCCCCCAAATGCAAAGATTATTCATATAGGCACAGCATTAGGGAAAAAGCTCAAAATTAAGAATCTATGAACAGATACCGCTCCTTAGCTTTCATATAATAGCTTAGTTATTAAAGGTTCTATGCAGAAAATGGGAGATTTAGACTGAAGGCCTTTTGCTGTCCCCAATGATTCATACCCACATTTTCTCCAATTTTCTAATTCTCATGCTGTATTCTAGTTTCATTAAGAAAAAGAAAGATGTGTTATTGAGCTATTCTTATAAAAATGTATCATTAAATAATAAATCCCAGACATTTTCTGAGCTCCAAGTTCTCAAAAGAAAGCACAGATTTATAATTTCATAGTTTAGGAAATAAACGTTATACTTATTGAAGAACAAAGAAAGTACTTTCACAAATATCCTATAACTGTGAGAGCGAGGCACTCTTACCAGAGACAGACCTTGGAGGCTCTTTGGAATATATAATACTTTAATCATCAATCTATAATTTGAAGGCAAAGAAGGGAAAGAGCAGCAAGTTATTCTCTCAGATGTTAAACCACATAGAGTTTAGATATGTGATTAAATGTTCATCTCCATCTGTACAAAAGAACATATAGACACAATGCCTGGAGGGAAATCTCAATAACCCCATCAGAAAGATGAGACCCTGTATTGGCCATCCCAGAAAAGCATAATTACACCCATGTCCTGGTAGAATACTCATCACACCAGTGGGAGAGGACCTCTGCAGATCTCCTTACATACTAAGGAATTTGCCTCCTACAGGTTGTGGAATGTATTGTATGGTGCACAGGAAAGGCATTTAGAATTATAGACAACTTAATACAGGATTCTTAGGAACTTATCATATGATGCTTAATGGAAGAATCAAAGATGGGGAGAGTTCCAGAAATGGAGGCATATGAGTGCATTGATGTATTGTGCATCTGTATGACAGTGTGACTAATACCTAATGTACTGCAGTGCTTTAGTGAGCCTACAAACAGCAGGGGAGTCAGCTCTTTACAAGGATAGATAATGGCAGGAAAAGGGGAAATGGTTTTAAGTTGAAGGAGGGAAGATTTAGGTTGTCAGGAGGAAGTTCTTTACTGTGAGAATGGTGAGGTGCTGGAACAGGCTGCCCAGAGAGATTGTGGATGCCCTGTCCCTGGAGGTATTCAAGACCAGGTTGGATGGGGCCCTGGGCCCCTGGAAGTTGGTGGTCCTGCCTGTGGCAGAGAGGTTGTAGCTCGATGATCCTTGAGGTCCCTTCCAACTTAAGCCATTCTATGATTCTGTGATTCTGTCATTCTATGACCACAGGTCCAGGCTAGTTCAAGAATCAAGAGGCCTGGGAGCCAGGTATGGAAGGTGCAAGTCTGATCTGGATACTAGAGAGATGGGATGCTGTAGGGGATGAGGAGATAATTTCCAAGTGTGTGATAGTGTATGAAGCAAGTGACACAGTGATAGAATTGCCTCTTGCAACACCGGAGGCCTGGGTTCGAATCCCCCCTGTGGCGCAGGTGGTAGAAGTGCTGCTCTGCTACACAGAAGGCTCGAATCCCAGGAGTTGGACTCGATGATCTCTAAGGTCCCTTCCAACTCGCACGATACTGTGATACCGTGATACTGTGAGATCAGGGAATTCAAGGTAGCTGGGTAGACAGTGAGTGTCTAAGGGTAATTACTTGGATTGATCACAGTCTGTTGACAAAGAGCATCTCTATCAGCAGCAGGAAGCACAGCCACAAGACCTGTGGGCTTGCATGCTCAAGTGCTAGCAACTGTGGATGCAGAGATCCAGGGTCATTCACAGAATAGACTGGGTCAGTCTCGGTCAGTTATGGGAAGGACATTGTACATATATGCATATGAATGTGCATATGTTTTCCACTAATGGTCTTTTATCCTCACTAGCCAGAAAGGAGAAAAAGATCAAGGAGTTAGCACAGTTTGTATTTGCATACGTGCTATGTTTTCTACCTTTCTTGACATATCACATATTGTGGATAAAAGTACATGTTTACCTCCTGGGAACACATGCTCAGACTTTGTACTGGCTAGATCTAAATGCTTCTGAGGTAAACAAAAAGTGGAGAAACAATGTGTTGGGATTTTTTGTTTTCTATTGCTTTTCTTTTTTTCATTTGCTTGTATTTTGCTTTATTGTTATTGTTGTTGTTGTTGTTGTTTTTTCTTTGTGTTTAGTAGGGAAGGGAACTGAAGGAATGGCTGGGGGATGGAAGTTCTGTTCTCTAAAAAAGATTATTAGTAACCTGAAGAGAGACATATATCATATGTATCTGCCTTGCAGGTTATGTGAGTTCTGCTATTCTGTTAGAGCTCTTCTAGAACCAGTGAATACAGGATAACAGTATGAAGTCAATATCAGAAACACAGCCATTATTTGTGAAGTACATATGCTTCCCTCTACTTTGACCTCTAAAGATTTTTTTCAGGCATGATTCCACAAAGAAATTACTTTTCAGACTTGATGCTTAGATTCAAACTCACAATTTTTTTTTTCTTCCTTTTTCAATCTTATTTTCTTAACTAACAAAAACAAAAACAAAGCAAAAGCTTGAGGCCTTAACCTCATGATGAAATATATAATGAACTATACTTTTATACAGCTTGTATTAACTTCTAAAGAGTTAATACAAGCTGCATAGCAAGTCAGTCAATGCCTGTACACTGGCTGGCCTCCTATGTTCTGCAATATAGCTTAATTGTTTTAAAGCTGTTTTGACATAAACAACCAACCTTGTTATATTATCAGATTGTGTATGAAAAGTCATTCATCCATTACAGTGTAACATTCTGTATAGTATAATGCTAGAATTCAAAAAGTTTCTCTTTTCCTCTAGCCTGAACATACTCTTCCTGGTTCCATGCAAAATCTAGATTGTTCTACTTGGTACAGATCACAAACACAACATTAGGGTTACTGTGCAGCCAATTAAGACTTAGAATTAATATTGTGTTAGTTATGTAAGTTTTAGAAAAAAATGTTACCTTAATAATTAAAATATAAATATTGGAAGTGTTGGTTGTATTTACTATACATGTCCCAAATATATAGTTTTATTTCAACCTACATTTCAACCTTAATTACGTGGAGTTAAACATCTTATAGTTCTTTCTAGTCTGAAATAATCATGTCTATCTTAGTCTATTAATTAAAGTGACCTGATTTTTGTCAGTAGGCTGTACTATATAACAACCTGATAATCTATTTTTCACCAAAAATCAGTTGTTAATGATGGAAATTAATAAACTCTATTTAATCAAATTAAAATAAAACCATGAGCAATGACTTTTCAACAGGACTATTGCAGATTAGAATTCTTGCAACTATTTCTTATGAAGATATTATATTATTGCCCAAACATATAACACTGTTGTCAGTTAAGATTTATGCATAGATTTGGTTCAGTTTTACAAGTCATTTCTCCACAATCTTTACAGCAAAATATCTGCATAAAATTTAGCTAACCATAAGATTTGAGGACGGATATATTCATAGCAAGATTAAATTTCGTAGATCTTAATACTAAGTAAGGAAGTTT
The DNA here is from genome assembly GCF_039878825.1 of Excalfactoria chinensis. NCBI lineage: Eukaryota > Metazoa > Chordata > Aves > Galliformes > Phasianidae > Excalfactoria > Excalfactoria chinensis. The sequence continues at coordinate 139,513,437 of NC_092825.1, forward strand.
ACAAGGTAGTAAACCAGAAAATAAAGATATGACATCCAGAAAATAATTTTCCATTGTTCCTAATGTTCCCAATATTCTTTCCACTGTTTTCTGGGTAGAGTGTTATTCAAATACAAGAAGAACATATCTACACAAATTTGACATAATTCTCTTTAATATTTTGAAGATTCACAAATCATCATAAAATATCTGCCCTCCTATTATTCACAGAAAGAGATAAACAAGCTTAATCTTGAAATAATATCATAACTGTATTTCCGGGCCTGTAGACCATTATAGTTATCAAAATTCGGTGTTTATTTCTCTGTTTGCAAAATATCCTCGAGACATGTAGTCCAGCAAATTTCTCCCTTACCTAAGAAAAATCAATTCACTAAACATAGCTCTGTTTGTGAATGCATGATTTAATCAGAGAGCCAAAAGTTTGCAGCAACAGTAAAAAGGATATATATATAATATAGTAATAATATAATATAATTATAATATAATTATATAATTAATATAATAATATAATTTGTAGCAGGATTTATTAATAATTTCATGATTAATTTTACAGTCTTGATTAATTGCTTTATTGAAGTTAGAAGATTTCAGGATTCAGATAAAAGAGATGCAGGAAAGTCGTGAAATGTATATCTACCTCTTCACATCCTTTGGGAAAATATGGACAGAGTTCTAGAATTAGCACATCACCAGAACAGAAGCTAAAGATCTCAGGTTTTACACGCATCTAAAAGTCCATTTTTTTTACCTTCCTGACTTCTCTAATGGATCATATATTCTCCTGATAGGAACATCATAATTCCAGACATGTTAGTATCTGGAAGAAGCAAACTCAATTGGCTGATTACAGGGCAGACTGCTAACATTTTGCTGTTCTAGGAATGCAGTCTTCTCCCCAAGTCTTTTACTCTAATTTGTGGAAGGCACACGTGAGAAGACACAATCGCAGATTTTGTTACATGCTTCTTAAATGATCCAAGCAATTTCTTCCAGCTCCAAAATGCATTTAGTTTTGAAGACACAACATTTGAAAAGAAATTCTGTTCCACATTCTATATCTGCACACCCTGGCTATAGTTTTATTCTTCTAACTACAAATCAGACAATTTGCCTTACAGTTGGATTCCTAACATCAGCCATAGATTCTTTTCCCACTCTTCTCCACAGAGATTTAGTAGATGTAGCCTGAGGTAAATGTTTCTTAAACTGCTGGTATATTCTCATCAGTTCCTAAAAGATTTGACTATCAATTAACTGTAAGTAGTAATACTAAATATATTTCATATGCTTGATGGTTAAAGTATCAGTTAATGGAGAAAATAAAAATACAGTTAATGATATATTAAGTACCATGTTCCTTCATACCTGATAACATAAAAGCCATAAAAAAATCATTAAGTAATAGTTACTGGTGTGATTAAAATAAATAAAATAATAATAATAATAAGCCCTCATTGGATAAAAATTAGAGATTTAGAAGTCATGTAGTCAAGTACACAGATTCACTTCACTGTCATGATTGACATATTCGTTGTCTAATTCAAGAAAATGAGGAACAAAATAATTACCATTAGCTACAGAGGCTTTTCATTCACATTTACTGTCTAGTTAATTGTAAAAGAAAAAGGAAATAGTGTTGCTTATCATAATCTTTCTAGTCCTATAGCTTTTTTAGGCATCTGCAGTACAGTCACTGGTCTATATTACTACACAACCAAATTAAGCAGTTTGCCATTGCATCTTCTTTGGAGATTCCATTCATTATGCAAATGTGAAGAATTAATAGCTTTGGATCCTGTAATAGAAAGAATTATCCCTCCATACAAGGAGAAATCTGTAATGGGAAAAAGCAAAAACTGCAAAATTCTCATTTCATGAAATTTTTATCAACCATCCAGCTTCATCTATTCATTATATAAATAATTATGTTTCTTGAACAAATAAACATAAAAATATATGTATTATCAACATTTTAATAGTGGTTACACTAACATAGCTTAGGAATTATATTTTAGAAAACATTAGAAGGCTTCAAAAAATAGTGGTTTTCATTACTCATAAGTAAGGCCTTGAAAAAAGGACTCTCCAGATGCCTATAAACATAAAAATGGTCTAGAATGTTTGCAAATTTAGAAACATCTGAAGAAGAGATATCTCAGAGTAGATCTGAATGCCATGATATTTTTTTTTCCCAAAGATTTATTACACTTTTTATACTTACTATTTATGAATGCCTGATTTTCTTTTTAAGAATATCACGTACATAATAAATATGACGTTTTTTTTGTTTGATTCTTTGTTTGTTTTGTTATTGTTGTTTGCTGTTTTTTTTTTGTTTGTTTGTTTGTTTTAATGGAAGAATAAATAAACATATATTGGAAAGTCTAGGAGCTGAGAATGACAAAAATGATATATAATAGGAATGGATATTGTTTGGGTTTCTGCTGCAAGAGAGATAAATTTCTTCTTAATTGCAGTCTGGGTACTGTGTTGTGTATTTAAGATGAGAATAATGTTAATAACACCAATGTTTCAGACACTGCGGATCAGTAATTACACAAGACTCATAGTTATGCATGCTGCCTTGCCAGTGAGGAGGCTGAGGGTGTGCAAGATGATGGGAGAGGACACATCCAGTGCAGCTGACTCAAGCAGGCCAAAGGGACATTCCATACCATATGGTGCCATTTTGAACAATAAAACTGTGGGGAGTTGGATGGAGGTGTGAGTGCTCTGGGACTGGCTGAGTAACAGTCAGCTGGTGGTGAGCAGTTGTGTTATGCATCATTTGCTTTGTTTATTTTTTTTTTTCTTGCTTTTACATTTATTTACTTATTTTTCTTTCTTGTTAAACTGTCCCTATCTGAGCTCTTGCATTTTTCATTTCAATTCTCTTTTCTGTCTCACTGTGAGATGTGGGTGAGAAAACGAATGGCTTTGTGGTGCTTAATTGCCTGCCAGGTTAAACCACAGCAGAATATAGAAATGGAGTAGCTGAACATCCAAGTTTAAGCCTGAAAGTCAGTACTGAGATAGCAACTAGGTGAACACAATGTGTATATATGGAAATCCTCTCAAGATTTATCTTCAAATTTTCAAATTAAGAAGCAGCCTATGAATGTCAAGGATGTATTGAAAATATTAATCAGTGTTTTGAAAATACACATTGTTGACATCTTGACAATATTTAAGTAAATAAATAAATAAATGAACAATACAGACAAAGTTCTCTGTTAGAATCTAACCCATTTCTCTTTCTACAGCTTTCTGTAACACACTCAAGTGTCCACTATACCAGTCAAAAGAATGCTTGAATCCTGCCAAATGAAACTGTGATTGTTATTCTACATCATGGCCAAAGATAAAAGAGCAACCAGTCAGCACTTCCAGACTAGAGAAATATGCAAAATACATGGAAGGGTCATACTCCTAATGCTCTAGAGAAAAGAATTTTTTCTCCCAGGATTCCAAGAAAACTGCTCTGATCCAACATAATTGACTCAAAAATCTTTGCTGAACAATTTTGAAACTTTACAGCTAAGGCTCTTTTTATGAAAGGAAAACTCACTAGATTCTATTGTGCACATACAGTGATGTTTCAGAAATGCTACCTGACTTAGTAATTTGATTTCCTGCTATGATAAGGTCACCAGCTTCAAGAATGAAGGGCAGATGGCCATCATAACATTTCCAGATTTCAATGAGGCACTGGATATCATCTCTAATGCCATCCTTTGCCCAATCATAAGATAAACATGTTTACACTACAGTGGACAATGAGTGAACTTTATGGCAGAGCTCAAATTGTTGAAGTATGGGGGACTGTGGATGGTGAATAGTACTGGCGGATGGTCATCAGTGGTGTTCCCCAGAGTTCAATTTTAGTGTGACTTCTGTTCAACATTTTTATCAGTGGTCTGGATGTGGGAATGCAGTGCATCCTCAGTAGGTTTGATGATGATATGAAACTGGGACATGTTATTGACTGCCTAGAGGAACAAGAGGCCTTGCAAAGAAACCTGGATACCTTGGAGCACTGAGTAATTATCAGTGGCATAAAGTTCATTAAAGGCAAATGTTGCGTTCTGCACCTGGGATGGAGTGATTCCAGACACAGGTTTAGATTGTAGAGGAAACAAACCTGGGGATGCTCATTGACTCTCCGCTGAACATGGGACAGCAGAGTATCCTAGTGTCCAAGAAGGCCAATGACACCCTGGCTTGTATCAGAAGCATTTGCCAGCAAGAACAGAGAAGTGATCATCCCTCTGTACTCAGCTCTGAAGAGGCTGCATTTCAAGTACTGTGATCAGTTTTGGGCCCCTCACTAAAATAAACATATCAAGTCCTTGCAGCAGGCCCAGAGAAGGGCAATGAAGATGGTGAGGGGTCTGGAGCACAGGCCTTATGAGGAATGTCTGAGGAAACTGGGATTATTTAGTCTGGAGAAGTGGAAGCTCAGAGACCTTATTGCTCTCAACAACTTCTTGAAAGGAGGTTGCAGTGTAATAGGACTAGAGGAAATGGCCTCAGTTTGTTCCAGGGGAGATTCAGGTCTGATGCTGAGAAAAATATATTCTCCAAAAGTATATTCAGGGTCTGGAACAGTTTGCCCCAGGAGGTGGTGAAATCACTTTCACTGGAGGTGTTCAAGAAATGTTCAGATGCTGTAGTGAAGGTCATGGTTTAGTGGGAAATACTGGTGTTATAAGGATGAACACAATGATTTCAGAGGTCTTTTCCAACCTTGTGATTCTATTTTCTATGATACTATCAAAGGCCGAGCAAAACTACAAATACCACTTGACCTAACATTTCTGCTGTTTACATATAATTTTCTATTGAGGCTATTCCCACCGTTCTCTTGGGCTATTAACTATGACCACTAATGATATCTCCTATCTAACATCATCACAGATGATTCAGGCTTAAAACTATAGGTTATCAAATCAAAGAATGGTTTGGGTTAGCAGATCATCTTATTCCAACTCCATCCCATGTCAAGGACACTTCCCACTACATCAGCTTGCCCAGGAACCCATCCACCTTAGCCTTGAACATTTCCAGAGACAGCACATCTTCAACTTCCTGATAGTCATTCCCTGTGTATTGAAAACTCTTGATCACAGCCTGAACCTCTGAATAATCACCTGAGGCAAGTAATGAGTAGGCTGTGGGAGCACAGGTGAAGGTAATACAGCTGTGCTACCAGCCAAGCTCCACCTCTCCCAGATCTCATTTAAGGGCTGACTACTGCTAAGGCAGGATCTCTTTCTCTGGAGATTGTTCTTTAGTGGAATTTGCTGTGAACCTTCAACACTGGTGAGCATTTTCATTCTATCATGATAATTTTTGTAGAAAACATCTGTGTAGTCTTTATTTACATACCAAATGTGTATCTGTACAATTGTATGAGTGTACACCCTGTTTTTCTTTATAGCTCCTTTTAGGTACTAGAAGGCTGTCCTAGGCTATCAGTTTGGGTGTAGTTTCTGTGTTTTGGACAGTGCAGGTGTATCTCTATGAAAACAAGCAGTTCCATAGCACGAAGCCTCAGTGCTAGAGAACTGGCTCAACTTACTTATTTATTTATTTTGTAGATAAAATAATATAGTCTTTCCTGTCCACTTTGTGTCTTCAGAACTCTTCCTAAATACTTCTTAGATTTGAAAACCAGAATCTCCGTCCCTAAATTTCAGTACTAACACGAGACCTCTTTAAGATGCTTACAAGCTTCTTTCAGCTCAAGTGCATCAATATAATAAGACAACATTATCACTTAATGTCAGCTCATTTCCTGATTAGAACATAAATAAAAACAGCTTCTTGTTATCACAGGCACAGTTAATTGAGAGGGGGGAAAAAGAGCAATAATCACATTCAGATCAGTGAAGTGATAATACCTGAATGCTGGAGATTAGTATCCTCATTATAAACGTTATAGCAGTAGCAGTACCATGAGGTAATGCAAATGAAGAAATTGCATATTTTTCTTAAGTGGTAACTGCTACTGTAATCAAGGCATCTCATAACAATTGCAACTGCTGAATTGACCATGAATCCTGCTATCAGCAAATCTATGTTAACTAAAATCATTCAAATAAACACTTAATGTACTATCAAATTCAGTTAGCTTTCTATCACTACATGTTATACTAACTCTCTCTTGTCCTGGATTATGAATTTGTATTTTCATAATGACCATATATAGTAACTGGTACAGGTGACACATACCAATCTATTCCTGTATGTGAGCCAAAGGTTATCAACTTCAATGACAGATTTTTCTGTAAAGTTATACTTACATCAGCAAGTTTTGTGGATGAACAGGAACAGACATAAACAACAAAGCAGTTGGTACTGGCAAGCTACTCCTAACTCTTTATATTATTTTGTACTTTTGAGAAACTCCACTGCAGACCCTCAGGCTGGATTCTCCTTTTTGACTCCATTACACTAGATTTGCTCCAGGACTATATCATCCAGTTAGGATTTATCTAAAAGGAATCAAATTCACGTATCCCCAAACTCATCTGCAGGGTAAGTGGTAATAATCAAATGGATTCATGATTTATGAGGGCTGTTTTAAAAGTAATTCCTCCTTTATTAGGTTGGCTCATGACTTCAAAGGTGGATATTTCTAGTATGGCAGTAGAGGTTGCATCTCCCACCAATATTCCATTGCATTTCTTTGCTCAGTGACAGACAGCAGCAGAGGGCAGACAGTGACAGAATGGCATCTCATGTGAAAGAACTTATAAAGATAAGGTTTGTAACTGAATTCCTCCATGCAGAAAAATGTACCCATTGATATTCCTCTTGTTGAGACCAAGCAGTGGATGTGAGTGCAGTGGGGGGTATTTCAGTAGTAGCTGCACTGACAGGGGGTCACCACTGCTGGTACAGATTTTTTATTTTAGACAAGTGCAGCATGCAGGTTCTTTTTCATTACTGGTGAAAATGCATAGCTAATGGCAGAGATCGTTTTGTTGTTTGTTGTTTTTTTGTTGTTGTTGTTTGTTTGTTTTTAGAGCAAATTCTCAGCTATCAAATATTATAGTGTTCTTTTTAGCTGTTGAAGTTTCCTTGGAAACATAAGAGGCATTGCTTTTGGGACAACTTGCATATATTTAAACAGTGATGCAGATACACTTTAAGTGCCTAACAAAAACATTAAGTGTACATCCATTTACAACAATAACACTAAGAGCTATCAAATAGATATTTGTGGAATTTTACAAAACCCTATCCATACTGGTAGTGGGTGATACCCTAATGCTGAGTAGACAAGGAGGAAAATAAGAGAAAGAATAACATGATAGTGCTATTACCCAAATCTTTGCTAAGATATACAACTTAGATGGAAAGTAATTTTATTTGCCCTGTTTTATTGTGTTTAAATCAAAATCCTTTGCTCCCAAAGAAGAGGGTGAGGACACAGTGAAAATTATTCAGACAAAGTGTTCATTTAGGGCAGTTCCAGATTCTCAGCTCTAGTAGAGTAATAACAAATGTGACAGTGAACACAGCTTGTAATGGACCACTGGATTTTGAGATATAATTTATTTTGTCATAATGAAAACTTTCTGATTACACAACATTACTACTTATATTAAGTCAATTTTATTTTCTTTAACCAGATCATTTTCCCTGATTCACAGCATCCAAGTAGTATAAGTCTAGAATATCGAAATGAAGACCAAATATGGAAGCAGACATTTTCCATCAAGAGACCTCAGAGCAATAGATGATCTAGAGGAGCGTAATTTCACCTGTGTAGTTTAGACACCAGGGCCTCATTTTATTATTTAAATTGTGTTTAGCTATTACAGTTTTAAGTGTTTTGTGGTAATCAGCAGAAACTAATTAGACATAAAACTATAAGACATTCATTTTCAAACACTTTATCTTAATTACATTATAAATGCCAATATTAACAGATTACACAGCAGTTTGTTTGGCTGCTTCATTAAATGATTGCTAGAGGGTGCTTTAGAAGCTGTAATAAACACACACTAATGCCCTCAAAGTCCACAGTAGATGTGGACAACTGAAGAAAAAAGAGAAATTATGTGCATTGCCCTTAAAATGCAATAGAAAGGGTGTGATTTACACTAAGGCTGCAGGGTGATATCAGAGCCACCTTTCATCATTAAATACAAAAAAAAAAAAAAAAAAATTGTTCTCAGGAAAGGAACAGATAAAATAGAAATATGACTGTCATATTAACTCAGCAATGTAAATCCTCACACTTCAAAACAACAGAAGAAAGCATTGAGCAGACAACAACAAAAAGACCTAAATAGCAGCCAAGTATATCACTGGAATAATTATTTTAACAGTAATGGTTTTATTTAAAACCCAAAACTTGAAAGGAAATATATTTAGTTACATTCCATTCTTCCTAGTTTTTAAAATACCACCAGCTTGCTTTGGTAACATCTCTATGGCAAATTGCTACTGATATATATATATATATATATATATATATATTTTTTCCTCTCCTGCAACATGAGGATCATAACAAAAATGAAAAAATGAAGCCAAACATGGCCATGTGGCATGCTAATAGAACTAAACTTACAGAGGACTTTGACTTAACTCTTGGAAATACCTCATTCGGTTGCCGTGTTTCTTTCAGAATTCTTATGTTAATAACAGAGTAAAATGTTGGCAACCAAAGCAGAAGAAAGAACTGGTGGATGAAATCCTTCCAGGCAGTTTCAGATTTCATAATCCCCAGTCCAAAAATAAATGTACATATAGAATACTTCTTGGATTTTTACATAAAATCTTTACCTTTTTATCTAGATAGGTCTGCATAGACAAACACTTTTCATGAAACTGATTCATGCTCAATTCAAAGTCTTTCCACAAAACGGTTAACATGCCAAGAGTTTAATAAAAAACAGTAAGAATAGGACTAATTTTATCATTTCACTGTCTAAGGAAATAAGAAGAAATCATTACAGGCTGCAGCTGAATTCAGAACTACTTTATTTCTGTGCTTTGGATTCATGGCCTGAAAGTGAATTATCACACTTTTGTATGAGATAATGATAAGAAACATAGACGTTGACAGCATGTACAGAACATTATGAAAAGTTGGCAATTGACCACCGATACTAGGCAATTACACTATTTGTTATTCTAAATAGAGAAGAAAATTCACCACATAATGACAAAGCTGAGTTTTAGCTGTATCAATACTACATTAAGTAGTCTACACACTGAGGGCTGTTTTTAAGGCTGGCACAGAAAATAAGCTGAGCACTTTCAAAGACTGACATGGAATCCATAAAATAGATTTCACTGAAATTAGTAAAACATAAAAAAACTTCTGTGATTTAGCAAAAATTATTTCAAAGACTAGGATATGAATGCTGTCTTGACATTTCACTTTTGCGTTTAAGAATATCTTCCCTATTCAGTGTCTTGCACAGATTTGCTTGTGTAATTTAACTGTAACATCCATGCAAAGATATCCAGTCAATCAAATTGGCCACGTCCATTGCTCATTGGTCAGCCCTGATCTTTCCCTCTTCCCCTAGAAAGTTGTTCTTTCAGACAGTCCTTCACATTCATCCTTTCATACAGTATCAGTTTGAAGGGTCATAACCTCCAGAAAGCATACTAACATTTAAATACTTAAGTAAATCTTATGCAAGTCCTTGGGCTGGCCCTGTGGAATTTACTTGTGTGGATACAGCCATCCAGTCTGGCAGGGTAACATTCTGAGTATTAACATCAAGTATCATATTACAAAAATGATATCGACAGAAGACTATGACATTCAGTAATTATCACATAACTGTAGACACCTTGGATTCAAACACCTGATGTTTCTAAACTCAACTGCATACAAAAGAGAGAAGAGCAAAATCTACAGTTTTGACACTCTTCATTGCAATTATTAGTCTCTCTGAGAATCTAGTTCTAAAACATCAAAAGCAAGAGGCTTGATGAAAAGCTTGTTAAAAATAATAAACAACTTTATCTGATTATAGAGGATTGTGAATCAGATTCTATATGTGTGGAATAGGTGTTGTCTGACACAGTGGAAGTTGTAAGATGAAGAAAACAACTGTTTTAAATATATCATCTGTAAAGGCAGATTAATGATTTAGTATGTGGAATTCAGACTAAAAGTTATTGTCAGAAGTAAAAATCAGTGGATTGGAGAGGAAGCATAGACAGACATTTCAGGGGTATGACATACTAAAAAATGCAACTCTTTCATAGTAGAAGAGTTGAAAATTCAATTATATATAACTTGACTACACAAAGTATGAGGAAATACTATTGAACATTAATATATTTTAGTTCCAAGCAGGCAGTGGCACAAACAGTCTGGAATTCATAGTTCTTTTTTTCTCAGTGAAATACTTTCCATTCAGCCAATGTTCCTTACAGGCATAAAGCCAAAGAAATCAGCAGAATAGAATGTCTTTATTTATTAATTTTAATCAGTGCCACAAATGCTAAGACCTTTAAACCATCTGCTTCAGTAAAGAAAAAAGTATGGACTGCTGTCAATGTTACTACTGGAAATAATAAAAAAAAAAAAAAAAAAAAAAAAAACACTCTGGAAGGTAGAGAGAAAAAACACCCTAAAAATATTGATGTTATAACTATAGAATAAATTCTACAGTCATTGTCCCAGAGTTTTGAATATTCTGAATTTCCTTCCAAATTTCCTTCCAAGATATTTCCCCCCCCCCCCTTTTTTTTTTTTTTTTTTTAAGTTCTCTGTGTCTGCTAGTGCAAGAGGGAACAGAAAATAGCACTGTAAGTGACCAAAAACTCCTATAATGTTCATGTATGCAGACTTCAAAGGGAACATGGGTATTCACATGCTGATGACTGAAACAATCATCTAATCACTCTCAGACACATTAAGAATAAAAACACTTGCAAACTAACCTGGCAGATAACATTATGGTTTGAAACAGAGATTTTTAATTTAGACCTGTCACTGCCACATTTACTGTCTCCTGGTTATCCACAATTCAGTAACCCCACAGTCAAAATTATTGTATCAGGCAAGCGGCATGAGCAAAGGGCTGTTTCTCAAGTCAAACCATTACCTGCCTTACCCAATCTGGACTGACTTGAGTCTTGGAACCACATGATAGAGGCAATGCAGCATTATATTGGAAATTCCCATGAGACAAATTTCTTTATCAATATCTCAGCTGCAGCTCCCTCCCTTCCTATTCTTCTTTGCTATAACTAACAAGACTGAATGCACTTCTTCACTGAGATTACGTTGGGGTATCATTCTCTCCATAGAGAAAATGAGAAGTCAGAGAAGGAACCTCCCATTTAAAACTGACTGAAAAATAACCTGAGTAAAGATTAGATCTTCTTATTGCTAAGTAAATGAGGACTGAGAACCAATCCTACTACTATGTAGTTTTCAGTTATGTAGGTAAAACAGAATAGCAGAATTCTACTATTCAAATGCAGTGTCCATAGCAAGGCGCTCAGAAGAGACTGAGTAATTGGTTGATAAAATTCAAGACAGGTAAAAGAAAGTAGCATTGAAAAATCACCTAAACCATGCCCACATGATGCTCAGGACTCACAGATAGATACAATCTGAAAAGAATGTTTTGAAGTTCATTTTGAAAAATCCCACGAAAGTCAGCAAAATCTGATGATGTTTCAGGTGTGGTTAAAAAGGATCTAGCAAGCAAGGTGCAAATACTGGAAGAATGTAATGGAAAGGATAGCGAGCAGTATCACATTCTATCACACTTTCCCCAAATAACATCTACTATTGCTATTGTTTAGTGAGAGAGATATATATATACACATAAACACACTCAGTAGATCATTAGTCTAAACTTAAAGGGTATTTCTGGTGTTCTTAATCATTTGACACCAAAACAATATGTGCTTGCAGGGAAATAATAGAACAGAAAGTCCTATGCATAGCATTAATTAACATTATATCGAATCTGGTTGTTTAAAAAGAAAGTAGAAGAATGTTTAAAAAAAAAAAAAAAAAAAAAAGTAGAAAACCTTTGAAAAGAAGAACAGCTCTGATTTATGGCTGGCATAAAGAAGCTGCTGAATTTCCATACATTTTAATATTTAAAAGTTGTTGTGGTCGTTTCTAAGTAACATCACATCCTGATGTGGGATCATAAACAGGCTTGCAATACTGCATTGCTACAAACGCATACACACCTGATGACAAGTTTTACTGTATATAATCACTTCACTGAGCTTGAGGCATTTTAATGAAAAGCACAAGGGGACACAAATATAGGGCAAATATTTGCATAGAAGTGACTCAGATTTGAATCTGAAACTGCATTTGAGCATTTGGATTGAAAATAAAAGCTGGGTGGAAGGAATGAAAACAGATTAGACCAGAGGAAGTTATCTTTGAGCAACATGTCCTGGAGAGGCATAACCATAATTCTTATGAATTCTAGGAATAATTTACACTTCAGATTTTTAAATCTTGAAAAACCGTAAAGAGAAGATCAGATCTCAGAAATTCTATTCATTTAATCTTTCACTCCACTAATTTGACTTTTTTTTTTTTTCTTGTTTCAGTTTAAAAAAATAACAAATGTAACAACTGCGTTAATTAGCAGAAGGCATTTTAAGAAAGCATTATTCACTCACCCCTTTGAACATTCTGGATTAAAGGCCAAAAGATGTGACAAGATAATGGTTGAGTTGTTTGCAATTTTTAAATAGGCTCCAAGTCAGTGGTACTGTTCTAACAAGTTTCTGAACAGTCACACTCAAAATAACTATGTTTTGTTTTTCCACATACACATCATGGTTTACTACAATGCAACACTAAGGAAAAAAAAGCATTTGCATGAATCCTCCCATCTAAAAATATTTTTTTTCTGGTACAAAAAATTGGGAAATAATTGTTCCAGCTTTCCACTACAACAGGAATAACAAAGGTTCATGCACCGTGTGGTTGCAGTCTCCTTCCTCTGGACAGTTCAGACATTTGGCCGTAAGGCTAATTATGTTACTGCTGATCCACTAGCATATATCCAAAGTTCTACTGTTCCTAAATACAACTCAGCTCTTCTTCAACCAGATTAAAAGATTGAAATATGGATGGAAATATTTTGATTTTCCCGTTTGTTGTAGATAATTACCTAAATGCAACAGTAAGCATATCAACTTCCAAAATAAGGTGGAAAAATCAAACTATAATGGCTGACCAACCACCTTGTAATTTGTTATTTTATCAACAACCCCTAATACTGATATTAATATTAAAAATGCAAGTAGAACCAGTTACACTGTATTTATTTTCTTTTTCCCTGTTTTCTTTTCCTTCTGGGCCAGCGGCCTTTGGGCCGACTGCCCCCCTGTCATGGGTGCTGGTAGATTTTAGGGTAACCTGTGACTGAAGACCTTATAGTCATTTATTGCAGCACTCTACACACAGGAACAATACTACCACATTTCTATAACGGCAACTAAATCATAGTTTGTCTACTGAATAATGGCTTCCAGCTCCTCCTGCTTGCTGCTCACCCTGCTTCAGCTGAGCCACATACCACATCCACTGTCCCATTATCATTCCCCTTAGGCTCATCTCTAGCAGGCCTAACTTTATCCCCTTCATACCGATTTTAAAGTTCAATGAGCCCTGCTAGCTCCTACGCTAGGAGCTATTTCCCCCTTTCTGATAGGTGAGGCCTATCAGCAGATGTTAGACCAGGCATCAAGTAAACCACCCCATGCTCAAAAAAGGAGGAAAAAATTAAAAAAAAAAAAATAAAAAAAAATTAAAAAAGATTTTTTTTGGGGGGGATTGCACCAGCCTCTCAGCCACACGTTTAAGACAAGGATCATACAACATTTAAGTACTGCTATGGTAGCTAGTAGTTCATGCAGAACTTAGAACTGAAGTCATATTTATAGTATGAGTACTTCTATATGGATTGCTATATCACAGCTGTACCGGTGATAGAGTACCAGGTAAGAAGAAATGGCTAACACAGGGTGTACAGTTGCAAGGAATGCACCTACTCATTCTCATTTAGGGGTCAGCAGCATAGGGAGCAGGATCTCTATTCAGAGATTGCACCTTCTGGGGACTTGGCTGACATGTGAAAGGGTAAGTCACTTGCCCCTGTATCATCTTCTGAACTATATCTTAACAAATACCCTTATATACTGATTGAAGGCAATACTATTGCCTTCCCTTTCTCTACAGTACTTAACCTGAAAAAAAGAAAAAAAATTAAAAATAAAAAAAAAATGTTGGCTGTGATACTTTTCTGTATTTAAAATTAACACCTGTAATGCAATAGAAAGTATAGCAATGACAGCAGAGCAGCAAGATCCCAGGCTGCAGCAAATGAAGATCTGCTCAAATGCAACAGCTGCAGGCACAGAAATAAAGGAAAGAAACTGCTTACGCTTAAGCAGCTTCAGGTACACAAGAACCTCCAGTGAGATTCCCTTCCCTCTACTACTCACCCTTAAATGAGATCTGGGAAGGGATGGATTCTGGCTCCTCTGATTTTGCCCTCCCTTCCCACCAGGTGATCAATCACTGTTTCAGGCCATGAATTAGAACTTCTGCTGTTTCACCAAAGCATTTTCTCTTGCTATGCAGCAAAGGCAATGTGGCCAGACAAGAAGGGAAACATGGTACTTAATTTAAAGGCTTTATTTTAAATGGGCAAAATACAGACCCCAATTGAGCAAAATATTTGACTATATGTTTAGTGTTTTTAATGTTTCCACTGCAGACAATGAGATAATTCAGATGCTTACAAAATGGAAAGAACATGTTGAATGTTTTGCACTGCTGAACAATCAGAGCAATGAATAGCATAAATACTTTGAACCCAATTCTCAGTAACTGCAGAAATTTACAAGGCATTAAAGAAACAGAGAACTAAAAATTGTTTAAATGCAAAGTGGGAAAGAAGTGCAACCATTTAATCATTATTTTCTCTCTGTGAAAGCAAAAAGAAATCACTTACAGTCATTAAGAAGACTGTGGTTATGCAGTGCATTGCGCTACTATTCCATTCATTTCTATCATATGAGGTAAATGTTCCATTAAAATTGAGCTAATGGTTTCTGTAAATTCCATAATGTAGTCAGCTCAAGAAAAACAGTTTAGCTATTATTAAATAAGAAGTCATGTTATGGTTTTTCTCAGAGATTCAAAGATATTCAAGAAGCTAGTAAGACATGAAAACAAAATAAAAAGGATTTGAACGTGATGTTATCTAAGCATTGAAATAAATTATGCACAGCAATGACACTAGAGAATATAATCCATTCTGAATTTCTAACTTACTTATTTCTAAATTAATATATGAACTGGCTTCTACTGACATTTTGAAAAGCTATATTTAGAGTCATGCCATTGAAATAATTGATTAATGTCCAGTTTATCTGATTTACTTAACCACCAGATGGATACAAACAGACAAGAACATCCTGTATCACCAGCTGTGCTCCTGGGTATGGGTAAATGACTGATGTGTTTTATGCATGGCACCTGTAACAGCTTTCAGTAATAAGAACACTGTAAATCAGCTTAATAATTAAATTTAACATTTAGCTTGTGATAATTATTGTTCTTAAGCCTACAGGAAAAGAAAAACGGTTCTTGATTTGCATTAGCGGTTATGGGATAATACACTTGAAACTG